>NC_067452.1:3309182-4509182 GCF_025434085.1 Hippocampus zosterae | reverse complement strand
TGCACGGGTTTCTTCATTTAAAGAAACACACGACTCCAATTTCCTTCGATCTAGCAAACAGTTTGTGTGGACATAAAAAATGCATACATCACTGGCATCTGATTCCGGTAAAAAAATGTTGAAGCCGATTATGCATCATAACAATGATAAAGCTGAATGCCGCCGAATTGGACGTTTTTTTTTCCCATTTCACCTAATCATTGTGATGTTTTCTGTGCTGTAACCCTCTACTGTTCACTTTGCCATAATTTAGATGGCAGTCCTAACCATTTCAGGTTTCATATTCTTCCTTTGAGAAAGAAAAAAAAAGGACATTTATTGCGGAAGTGACAGGCTATCACAGCCAAGAAACATGCAGGCATGTGATAATCATAGACTGAAAATATTAGAACGAAACTTTTATAAAACATGTTTTATTGTATTCACGTCGGAAGGTTGTCTCTCCTAGTTGCCTTGAGGAGAAAAAACATGACAGCATTTAATGTACGTACAAAAAAGCGCGACCAATTATCACCCAAATTTATGTGCACATGTGTAGACTTGTGATAATCAAAGTCTGAAAACATTAGATCTAAACATGTAACATTTTATATATGTATATCGATGAGGCAGCACTTACGGCCATACATGCAGCATGTGTGACATCACAGTGATTACGAGAACGGGTCAAAAGTGTCCAATATAGCAGCATACGGGTATGTTATTATTTTTTATCATTGTGCCAACGTCAAACGACACAAATGTACCATATTTTCCACACTAAAAGGTGTACCTAAAAGTCTTCTATTTTCTTAAAAGCTCACAGTGCGCCATGTGTGTGGTCATTACGTTAATATGTCACCCCCAAAATGGCTCCTAGCTGGAGACATGCAATAGAACACGGAAATCGAATAGCGACAAGAGAGTTCACCGTTAATGAGTCAATGTTATAACTTTTTATTGGTTCAGTGAACTGTGTCGCTGCTTTATTAAATATGTTTTTGTTGCAGCTCCGAAAAAATGAGAGCTGTGATGTTGGTTTTTTAAAACGTACACTTTATTCATGGTTTTCACCAGGGGTGCACATTAGGTAGATCCTGATCTACCGGTAGATCTAAGACAGGTCCCAAGTAGATCCGAGGAGTGTCGAAGAGAAAAAAAACAAAAGAAAAACAACCATTTGTGTTTTTGTACATGTTAGTAATATTTTTGTGTTAATGTACGCTGCACCCTAATCATCCTCAGTCTCATTTTCACACACAAAAAAATAAAATAAATAAAAAATAAAATAAAGTAGGTAAATCTTGAATTTACGGTGGCGCCTGAGTACGTCACCGAAAGTTGTTTGCGCTCAGCAGTCTGCAATTGCAGCTTGTAATCAGAGCTGTTGCGCTCTATCTTTTATCGTCATTATTCTCATTCAGAGTTTGCTTCATGTACAATTAATCGAGGGCACGGGAAAAGAATAAGAATCTCGGAGGGCCCAGGGAAGCACTTTAAAACTGTACGTGTGAGCTACGATAGTTAACAGGCTGCAAAAGTGCATCGCATGCCTCAGTTTCAGGCTGTTTCTCATCATGGCGTTCATGTGTGCGTGTGTGTGCGCGTGCCGGTAAGGGTAGATTCCGGGAGGTTAGTTGATCGAAAAGTAGATCTTCGGTCCAAAAAGTTTGGGCAGCTCTGGTTTTCACAGTCTCAACAAATACAGGTACGTCTTTGTCCGTCTCCGTGCCTTATCTTCTTCTGTTTGACTCGAGAGGCGTTCATGACCACCTCCGAAAAACGTAAATTAACGATTACTTCAATAAAACTACGAATATTGAAAATAATGCATCAAAACAGAAAATCAAGTGAGAAAATAAATAAATTCTATAGCGCCCCCTACAGAACTTATTTTGTGATTTCCTCGTTAGTGAATACACAACAGAGGAATAAATAACAAACACTTCTGAGACAGTCCAATCTCCTACATTTTACTGACATTTGATCCTTCTGTTTGCATTTCCTTGAGTGTAGCTCCATCTAGTGAATGCATTGTAGATTGCGTCTTATTATCCGGTGCATCCAATCCCGTGAAACTCCTCTACATCTAAACCTACATGGGCAAAAATACCCCCTAGTGTGAAAAAAGTGTCCATGCGTGAAAGCCATTCGCACTTTTCTGCTTCCTCTACAACGAAAAATCTCCCGGTTCCGTTATACGAAATCTTTTTCTCTCTTGCCTCGCGACGAGATTCACAACAACAAAAACAAGCTTTCCGCAAAATGGTATCCAACCTCAGCCAACAGCGACTCCTACTGCTTTGCTCCGAAACTGCAACAGCAACCACCACACTGGTTTACACCTGCGCAGTAGTCCAGGAAGTATTTCATTGCATTGCTAAAATGGCTACAACACAGACCTTTGGATGCCAAGCAGCTAAGACAAGAAGAGCTCTGACGCTGGAAGAGAGGGTAAAAGTGATCAAAATGAAAGACGGAGGAAGCAAAATAAAAGACATTATCCAAGAAATTGATGTAAGTGAAAGTGAATGCTGATCGTAAATTTTGCCATTTCTTTCCCTTTTTTTCTTTGTGCACAACTGTACATTGGCTATACAAGGAGTGCCCATTAGGTAGATCCTGATCTACCGGTAGATCTAAGAGAGGTCCCAAGTAGATCCGAGGATTGTCGAGGAGAAAAAAAAACAGAACAAACATTTGTGTGTCTTTGTACATGTTAGTGATATTTTTTTGTGTTAATGTAGGCTGCACCCTAATCATCCTATCAGTCTCATTTTCACAAAATAAAATATTCAAAAAAATAAAGCAGGTAAATTTTAAATTCACTGTGGCGCGTGATTACGTTTGGGCACCTCTGGGCTATACAGTACAGTATGAAGTGTCTTTGTGATTAGGATTGTTTGATTTTAAGAATCATTGATTTAGATTCCAATTTAAATGTCATGTTTTGCGAGGTCGTAGTTGGAGGACCCCAAAAAGCAGGGAGGAGCAGGGTGGCTCACAAGACATCAAAGTAGCAAAAACCTAAGACAGAAAACAAAACATGACACGTGCACACAGCAACAATGACCCGACACTGAGTGGTCGGGCATCAAGTCTTTTAAATTAGCAACTAATGACAATGACCAACAGGTGTGCAGCTGCAGGCAGAGCCCTACAGTACCACCTTTTGGTCACAAACACATCCATGACATTATTACCTTTGCTAAAAAATTAAGAACTCAATACTATTATTTTCTATCAATTATTTTTTCAGGAATGGATGGAAAACTTGAATGTTGCTTTACAAAATAACCAAAAATGTATCTGATTTTTGGGTGCGTTTTTTCTTAGTTATGTATCATTAAATGTATTAATTACATATTCATAAGGTGTAACAGTACTGTATACAGTCGACATATTGTTCATTTCAGTACTGTTATGCCTGAAGTGTATTTTATAGAAGTAAAGTTTGAAATCAAATTTGAAATATTGAAACTTCCTTTTTTATAAAGGAGTATAAATGACTTTTTTAAACCAACAAACAAAGTGGAGTGTTTAACAAAAAAAATTATGTTAATGTTATACAACACCAAATAAGTGTATGCTCATATTTATGCACTACGTACAGCATTGGAATAAAAGTAAAGAGTACACATATATATATGTGTGTGTGTGTGTGTTTACATCTGAGATAAAACTTGCAACAGTGAAAAAAACCCTGTTATGAAAAAAATTCTTGCTGCCAACATGATTTCTTTGTAGAGGAGTCTCACTCTATGAAAAAAATTACAAAATAGGCCATTCAGTGAAGGTGCTCCTCATAATCCAGTGCGCCTTTTAGTGTGGAAAATACGGTAGTCGGATTTTGAGCTGACAGACCTGCCACGGACAAATGTAGTGGCTCAAGGCTGATTTTGAGTTTGAATCTTGATGCATCGTAGCCATGTGTAGTGTGACAAACTCAACTGGGACGCTTCACGACCACAATAACGAAAGTCTGGCATGTCATAAGTTTGTTCGCCTTGCCGCAGAGTGTGACATGTCCTACCTACATTGTCCTTCGATTGAATTTTCTGCATTGACCAAAAGAAAGACAGTACCCTCCTACTTATGACGAGACACAATCACAATTTGTGATGTGTACAGTATTTAAAAAAGTATTTAAAAAGTGATTTGAACAAAAAGGGACATATTGGAAAGTATTTGTAGCATTTCAACTCCTGCTACCTTTGCAAACTGAAAAGCTAGTAGCTTATGAGCAAGTGTGTTGTCATTAAAACAATTATACACCTCAAAAGAGACTGGAGCGACTGGTCAGGTAGGCCAGTTCTGTCCTGGGCTGCTCCCTTCTCCACTCTGGAGAAGGTGGGCAACAGAAGGATGCTAACTAAGCTAAAAGCTATGATGGACAGTCCCTCCCACCCCATCCAGCCCGCCCTGACAGCACTAGGTAGCTCCTTCAGCCAGAGACTGTTACACCCGCGCTGCAAGGATATACCAACGCTCGTTCCTACCGACTGCTGTCAGGCTACTGAATAAAAATAATAACAATAATAATAATTAAATTAAATAATAATAATTAAATGATATGAAAAACAATTGTAAATAGCACTGGGATGTATCCATTTTGTATTTATATTGCACTTAATTGAATGGTGTTTGTTTGTTTTTTCTTCTTTCTTCTTTCTACCCATATTCTTGCTGCTGTAGGCTGTAAATTTCCCCAGTGTGGGACAAATAAAGGATATCTTGAATCTTAAAAGACAGTCCATACGACAATCTCCACAGGAACGAATTGGTCCACACTCTATTTGCTTTTTTTGATTCATAGAAACAAGGCACGTGCACATTATGCCTCTGTCGACATGACTTTGACAGCTGCTTATCCCGCCTCCCCAACGTAGCTGCGATGAGAGACTGAATTTTGTCGCAAGCATGTGATGATTAGGCACAGCCTGGTCAGTGACGGACTAATGAGTGTGACATCTCAACATCTCGCCCAGTCGGAGACACAGACCAAAATTTATTTTTTTATCTGGCAGTTTGACAAAGCAGCTATCGTGATGACAAAAAGGTCATATACCTGGACAAGGCCATTATTCCGCTTAAACATTTTTCCAGGGAATCAGATACCATTGATCGTTGTAGAGCATGGGTGTCAAACATCATTTGATGTGTCCCACAAAAGCAAATCAAACATGTTGACCTCTATGATGCTTGCTAAAATTTGGACGAAAATTTCAAATTCTCATATGTAATATATAAGAGAGCTATTGTAAGTTTTCTTGTTACCATAACCCTGATTACAGTAACTTAAACTATCCCTGAATATATATATCGTTTTACAGTCATAACAGCCCTCCGAGGTAATTATAATGTGGCCCGTGACAAAAAATGAATTTCACACCCCTGTTGTAGAGTCTACGAGATCTTCAGTTCATTCTTATATAAGAGAGGTTAGTAATGATGGACTGTCGAACCGTAAGTAAATCCGACCCTACAAGTGAAGGGATGCTCTGATTCTTTTACTCAGATACGGTACCGCATACTTTTGCTAATTGAGCTGTAGGTTACCCACATCACACATCAACGTTGTGCACACGTCTTTGCCGCAGATAAGATATCCACATCCATGTTTGCGATCATAAATGAGCATTTACCCAAACAGACCACGGAAAGCAAGAACGGAGGGGGACACTCAAGCTGGCGTAAAGCATGCTGAGGGATGACCACCAGACACCTCGCACAAATAATAACGCGAAATGGCAATCCGTGGTTGTCCTCGCTTTGCTTGCGTGTGGGCAAATGCACATAGAAGCACAGCGGCAGCAGTCGTGACGCACCGGGAAATGTCCAAACAAATAACATTCTGAACAAATCGCGTCAGGTCCTCTCCAGTCTAACAGACTTGATGCATTTAAAACGACACTGACGTTTGAAGACGAGAATGGGGCATATGGCAGTCACCAATTGTCTACGTATAGTGTATGAGGCAAAAAAAATAAATAAATGCAGCCAGTTGATTTGACGCGAAACGGGTTTACTGCAGTATATTGATGGACTTTAATATGACAAAACGCTTCGGCAGTTATCGGGAAATACATTAAATTTCAATTTTGGGAGGCTATGAGTTCCAAAAAATGCTGAACTCACCTTCACACAGCTTCCGAATGTTTAGGATCTTCACTCTGTCAATTCACACAGCCATTGGAGGGAATCAATGCCCAGCTCGGCTACAGAATAGAGCGCCGTTAAAAAAAACGAGTCAGAGAATGACAAATCAAGTATTAACTCCCAAAAGTAGTGCAATTCTCCAAAAATAGCAGCGTTGTGTCAAAAATTACATATTGCCCAATCGTGCACACCTGCAGCCTGTCAACAAACGGAGGAAAAGAAGAGAATCACGTTGGTGAGGAATCTCGATCGATAACACCACCACAAACATCGATATGGCGGTAGGCAATCGGTGTGATCATTCCATAAAATCAGTCATGCCTCCTCTCGCTCAGTACCACATAGGCGCGGATGTCCCAGTCACATTCTCTCTCTCTCTCTCTCTCTCTCTCTCTCTCTCTCTCTCTCTCTCTCTCTCTCTCTCTCTCTCACTCCCACCCCCCCCCCCCCTCTCTCATCTCACAAGCGACCGGTGACAGAGCAGAGTGCAAAAAAGGAAGTTTGTCCGTCTGTCAATACGCTCAACCTGTACAGTATTGGGGTCATTCCAGAATTGGAGGACATTTTACATCCCACCCATCCATTTTAAATAATCCACATACAAAATACTAACACATGAAGTAATTGAGAAAAATGTACTTGTCCTGAGACCACATCTTAAAAACAAAACAAAAAATTCAAATACCAATAGTGTCGTGGGTTCGATCCCAGCTCTGGCCTCCCTTTGTGAAGCTTGCATGTTCTCTTTATGCTATCTATTGCTTGTGACTGTGGAAATATGAGTTTGAATAAAAATAGTATTTCAAATAATAACTATTAACCCTGTTACCATAACCTTTTTAGCATGGTAGAACAGGAAAGCATTGACTCACATGATTCCCCTAACTCGACATCATCAAACGGATTTGACTGAATAGCTCACTGTATCGCATGCAACCCCGGTGTGCATATGATTAGAATAAGACAATTGTTTTTAAAAATGTTTTTTTTTACTTATTTATAGGAGTGAGTTTGTGCTCTTGGTCAGCAGTAACAGCTAGCTAAAAAGCAATCTTCTACCGCTGAGAGCAAACATTCATCCTGATTAGCATCTCTGTAAGTGAGAGTGCAGTGTCAGGTATTGTAAACACCAAATAAATCATGTAATTAAAATTTTACAATTGACATAAGATGAGCTAATCAAGCTTTTGATGTGTAGCATCAAATCAGAAAAGTGAAGGTTTATTTTTCAAAATTTTTGAAGGCAAAATGCCCTCCAATTGCGGAATGACCCATTTATGAGCTGCCAATGACGTAACTGTGGCCACCAGCAGGCAAAATCTGAATCATTCAAGTTGATGAATTGATAGGGAGGTGCCTTTCTTTCTCCGCAAAGCGAAACGGTCGAATTTAAATGCTGGACATATGGTAAGCAAGTTGGTCCTCCCTGTGGGCCAGTATGGCAATAGAAAGGTTCCTACTTTGATTTTCCCCTCGCTGGGCTAACTGACTTGGGTTTCGAAGAGGAGAATTCTAATGAAGGGAGGCCTTTGAGGACGAGGAAAAAACTAGCCTCCGCTTGGTGAAAATGAGCAGTTGTGAGCTTTCTTTGTCATCCACAGGGCCCGGCATGAATAGTTGATCCTTAATGAGCAAAGCAGTGGACAAACACATCATTGAGTCCTCTTTCTATTCAAGGTTTTCGGCCACAGATGTCCTCGACTCAGTCAACTGGTTCATATGCAACTTTGAGAGTGGTGGTGTTTTGAGGGCACCAATGGAATTTGTTGGTACTTGTCCGTGATTAAAAGCACTCTGCAAAACTTTATGGCTGCCACTTCATTTGTTGTTGTAGCAATTGTCAAATGGCAATTTATAATTTGAAAGCCTCTTATGGGAGTGCAAACTAGAGGTTGACATTTTTGGGGGAATCCCGCGGGATTTCCACGGGATGGCTGTCAGTCAGCTTTACCTTTCATCATGGGATTGGGACGGTACATGATGGTTCATAGGACTCGATGGGAGTGGGACTATCCGGTAGGAAAACCAAATGTCTTCATCCTGTTCTTGTGTCTCTCCGGCAGGTGGCAGAGGAGGGCCTTCCTTCCAGATTGCACACCTGCTGCCAATGTAATGAGCTGACTAAGGATTCCCATGTTGTCATGTTTTGGTCGGATGATTCGCCTTATTCACGATTGTCACCAAGTGTTGAATTTGTCTAGATGGTCCATATTCTTGTTCTTCATTTTCCCACCAGGTTTTCTGCACAAATAAAACCTCTCCTCTCACATGAACACTTTGAGACAGTAATTCATGCCTTTGTCACATCCCGGCTCGATTACTGCAATGCCCTTTACTTTGGAGTCAGCCAGTCTGCCATTAAGCGGCTTCAGCTGGTCCAGAATGCCGCTGCTCGCCTCTTGACTGGTACTCGTAAGAGGGATATATAACTCCTACTCTGGCATCTCTTCACTGGCTCCCCATTCATTTTAGAGTTATTTTCAAGATCCTCCTCTTTGTTTTCAAATCTCTGAATAATCTCGCGCCACCTTACCTCTCTGAGCTCATCCGCCCCTACACACCTGCCCGGCGCCTCAGGTCTGTGGACCAGACTTTGTTAGAAGTACCAAGAACTAAACTGAGGCTCAGAGGGGATCGAGCCTTTTCTGTTGCTGGTCCCTCTCTCTGGAATGACCTCCCACTGAAGCCTCCTCGCTGCCCATCTTCAAAACCCTCCTCAAAACTCACTTGTATTCTTTGGCATTCGACTCAGCATGACTTAGATTTGTTCTTGGTTTTACTGTTCGGTGCTTTCTACCGCCTTTATTACCGATTTGTCTTACTGTTTATTGTGCATGTTAAATTGCTCCATGTACAGCACTTTGTATGCAGCGATGGCTGTTTGAAAGTGCTCTATAAATACTGTTGACTTGACTTGACTTGACTTGCCTTTATAAGTCGTTTTTCATTGGAGTTATGGGCATGATTTTTGTATTATACTGTATGTGTTTGAGTTTCTTCTTATCTCTTTATTGACAAGCAATGTCTGTTTATATTTTTATCCTTAAGTTTTGGGTTCTTTCATTTTCCTGGTGTTGTACCAGCGTTCTTTGTTGAACTTTGTCAGTCTTGTGACCTATTTTTGTTAATAAACAGTTTTTGTCAATTCTTCCCAGACGATGCACATTTTTAAAGTAGCTGACCTCCCAAATGGAAGTGGGAGTCATTCGGAAGTAGAGCAGGACAGGAGTGGGAGTTAATTTCACTGGGAGCAGGATTTTTTTTTTCTGTGGGACTGTGCTGGGAAGAGAGTGAACATCCACTTCCATGTCTTCCTCCAGTGCGAACTTCCACCAAGGCCAAAAACAAGTTAAAATCCTGAAACTACACATTAGTGCTGATTTGTCTATCTATTTGTTAGTTCACTGGCTACTTCCTGGTTCATGGTATGACCATTGTGATCTTCAGCTTGAGTTGTGAATTAAGTCCCTCTATCTGTCCCCTTATTCAAATCCAAATGTCAACAGTTATTTCTTAGACATTTACTAGTTAGGGACAGTTATTTCTATAAACTTGCATTAGTCCTTCTACTTCCTGTATTTGTCAAAATGGTACTTCACCAGTTGTGTGTTAGGGAGGGGCCAGCCAGGCAGCCTCCTCAGCCAGGGTGCTCTGCACCTCACACCTGAGACTCATCAGCTCATCACCCACCTCTTGCCTATCTGCTCGTTTGGACTGGTACAAATTGACTCACAGACCATTCCCCAGTGCAAGTTTGTGCCGTCACCACACCAGTGGACTCTGTTGTCATCTCCTGCAGCTTCTTGTTCCTCCATCCATCCATCCATCCATCCATCATCTACCGCTTATCCGGGGCCGGGTCGCGGGGGCAATAGCTTTAGCAGGGAAGCCCAGACTTCCCTCTCCCTAGCTACTTCTTCCAGCTCTCCCCGGGGGATCCCGAGTCGTTCCCAGGCAAGCTGGGTGACATAGTCTCTCCAGCGTGTCCTGGGTCTTCCTCGGGGTCTCCTCCCGGTGGGACATGACCGGAACACCTCACCAGGGAGGCGCTCAGGAGGCATCCGAATCAGATGCCCAAGCCACCTCATCTGGCTCCTCTCGATGTGGAGGAGAAGCGGCTCGACTCTGAGCCCCTCCCGGATGACCGAGCTTCTCACCTTATCTCTAAGGGAGAGCCCGGACACCCTGCGGAGAAAACTCATTTCAGCCGCTTGTATCCGGGATCTCGTTCTTTCGGTCACGACCCATAGCTCGTGACCATAGATGAGGGTTGGGACGTAGATCGACCGGTAAATTGAGAGCTTCGCCCTTTGGCTCAGCTCCTTCTTCACCACGACAGACAGATACAACGTCCGCATCACAGCAGACGCTGCACCGATCCGCCTGTCGATCTCCCGCTCCCTCCTACCCCCACTCGTGAACAAGACCCCAAGATACTTGAACTCCTCCACTTGGGGCAAGATCTCCTCCCCGACCCGGAGGGGGCACTCCACCCTTTTCCGACTGAGGACCATGGTTTCAGATTTGGAGGTGCTGATTTTCATCCCAACCGCTTCACACTCGGCTGTGAAACGCTCCAGTGAGAGTTGGAGAGCCCCGTTTGAAGGAGCCAATAGCACCACATCATCTGCAAAAAGCAGGGATGCAATACTGCGGCCCCCAAAACGGACCCCATCAACGCTTCGGCTGCGCCTAGAAATTCTGTCCATAAAGGTTATGAACAGAATCGGCGACAAAGGGCAGCCTTGGCGGAGTCCTACCCCCACTGGGAACGATTCCGACTTACTGCCGGCAATGCGAACCAAACATCGGTGGTATAGTGACCGAACAGCCCGTATCAGGGGGTTCGGTACCCCATACCCACGAAGCACCCCCCACAGAACTCCCCGAGGGACACGGTCAAACGCCTTCTCCAAGTCCACAAAACACATGTAGACTGGTTGGGCGAATTCCCACATACCCTCAAGGACCCTGCTAAGGGTGTAGAGCTGGTCCACTGTTCCACGGCCGGGACGAAAACCACACTGCTCCTCCTCAATCTGAGGCTCGACTTCCCGACGGACCCTCCTCTCCAGTACCCCTGAATAGACCTTACCAGGGAGGCTGAGGAGTGTGATCCCTCTGTAGTTGGAACACACCCTCCGGTCCCCCTTTTTAAAAAGAGGGACTACCACCCCGGTCTGCCAATCCAGAGGCACTCTCCCTGTTGACCACGCGATGTTGCAGAGGTGTGTCAACCAGGACAGCCCCACAACATCCAGAGCCTTGAGGAACTCCGGGCGGATCTCATCCACCCCTGCGGCCTTGCCACCGAGGAGCTTTTTAACCACATCGGTGACTTCAACCACAGAGATAGGAGAGCCCACCTCAGAGTCCCCAGGCTCTGCTTCCTCCAAGGAAGGCGTGTTGGTGGAGTTGAGGAGGTCTTCGAAGTACTCTGCCCACCGGTTCACAACGTCCCGAGTCGAAGTCAGCAGCGCCCCATCCCCACTGTACACAGTGTTAGTGGTGCACTGCTTCCCCCTCCTGAGACGTCGGATGGTGGACCAGAATTTCCTCGAAGCCGTCCGGAAGTCGGCTTCCATGGCCTCACCGAACTCTTCCCACACTCGGGTTTTTGCCTCGGCGACCACCGAAGCCGCGGTCCGCTTGGCCAGTCGATACCCGTCAGCTGCCTCTGGGGTCCCACAGGCCATAAAGGCTCGATAGGACTCCTTCTTCAGTTTGACGGCATCCCTTACTGCTGGTGTCCACCAGCGAGTACGGGGGTTGCCGCCACGACAGGCACCAACCACCTTACGGCCACAACTCAGATTGGCCGCCTCAACAATAGAGGCACGGAACACGGTCCACTCGGGCTCAATGTCCCCCGCCTCCACCGGAACATGGGAAAAACTCTGTCGGAGGTGGGAGTTGAAACTCCTTCTGACAGGAGATTCCGCCAGACGCTCCCAACAAACCCTCACTATACGTTTGGGTCTGCCAGGACGGACCGGCATCTTCCCCCACCATCGGAGCCTACTCACCACCAGGTGGTGATCAGTTGACAGCTCCGTCCCTCTCTTCACCCGAGTGTCCAGAACATGCGGCCGCAAATCCGATGATACAACTACAAAGTCGATCATCGAACTGCGGCCTAGGGTGTCCTGGTGCCAAGTGCACATATGGACACCCTTATGTTTGAACAAGGTGTTCGTTATGGACAATCCGTGACGAGCACATAAGTCCAATAACAAAATACCACTCGGGTTCAGATCGGGGGGGCCGTTCCTCCCAATCACGCCCCTCCAGGTCTCACTGTCATTGCCCACGTGAGCATTGAAGTCCCCCAGCAGAACAAGGGAGTCCCCAGCAGGAGTACTCTCCAGCACACCCTCCAAGGACTCAAAAAAGGGTGGGTATGCTGAGCTGCTGTTTGGTGCATATGCACAAACAACAGTCAGGACCCGTCCACCCACCCGAAGGCGGAGGGAGGCAACCCTCTCGTCTACCGGTGTGAACCCCAATGTACAGGCACTGAGCCGGGGGGCAATGAGTATGCCCACACCTGCTCTGCGCCTCTCACCGTGAGCAACTCCAGAGTGGAAGAGAGTCCAACCCCTCTCGAGGGAACTGGTACCAGAACCCAGGCTGTGTGTGGAGGCAAGTCCGACTATATCCAGTCGGAAATTCTCTGCCTCACACACCAGCTCGGGCTCCTTCCCTGCCAGAGAGGTGACATTCCATGTCCCAAGAGCTAGCTTCTGCAGCCGAGGATCGGACCGCCAGGGTCCCCGCCTTTGGCTGCTGCCCAGCTCACATAGCACCCGACCCCTTTGGCCCCTCTCATGGGTGGTGAGCCCATGGGAAGGGGGACCCACGTTGCCTCTTCGGGCTGTGCCCGACCGGGCCCCATGGGTGTAGGCCCGGCCACCAGGCGCTTGCCAACGAGCCCCACCTCCAGGCCTGGCTCCAGAGGGGGGCCCCGGTGACCCGCGTCCGGGCAAGGGAAACCTAGATCCATTTATTTCATTCATCATAGGGGTCTTTGAGCCGTGCTTTGTCTGGCCCCTCACCTAGAACCTGTTTGCCATGGGTGACCCTGCCAGGGGCATAAAGCCCCAGACAACTTAGCTTCTAGGATCATTGGGACACACAAACCCCTCCACCACGGTAAGGTGACGACTCTCGGAGGGGGCTTCTTGTTCCTTGTGCGGACATTTCCTTGTGGACTCCTCGTGCTTCTCCCTGAGTGATTTTGTGAAGACTCTTAAATAAACTACGGCAAGTGTTGGCTTCCACGATACCTGCCTGTTGTCGTGCTGTTGGGGTCACATCCAAACCCTAACATTGTGTAAAGGTCATTCAACGTCAAAGTCAGTGGTGGCTTAGGATTTTGCATGGCATTGAAACAGTGTGTGTGTGGTTTTTTTTAGGCTTTGGTTTCATACGCATCAATCACTTCCTTTATTCAGCTATGGAGAAAACATGATTTGTTTGCATAAGACATTGCCTGCAGTGCAGCAGCCTCACACACATCTCTTCCGGTGTGACTATTGCTAGTTCCTGCTTCATTCTCTTCCTTGTCTCCCATTAAAACCATCTCATCTTCCTCCTCATCCTTCTCTAAGACCAGCACAACTTCCTCATCGCCACCGCCATAACTGGGGTTACCCAGTCCCTCAATAACCACTGTGCTCTTCACCTTCACCGCTGCATATAATAACATGAATAATCATAATATGTATTTTGTTCTTAATACACAAAGGCAATGCATCTATGAAAAGGCCAGACATAAATCAAACACACACAGACAACCCTCTAGCAAGGTTTATGCTCCTTTGTGACAAAGTGTTCCAATTCTTTTGCTCTCATATCAAATAATATGTTGACAGTGTTGGGAAAGTTCATTTTTATTAAAAGTTAAGTTCACAAATTTTAAAATGAGGTCATAATTCAAAACTTTAAACTAACTTCACAGTTCAAAATGAACTTCTTTTATTTTCCTTTTCTTATTTGGTTGTCCAATAAGTTGCTGGGAGCCATTCCCCTCAAATCACTGGCATTGCCCGAGCTTACCCCCCCCCACCCCAACCCCCTCCCCCATTCAGTCCAGACTACTTCCAGAGCTGCAACACTTACCCTACAATTAACAGGAAAAAAAAGTTGTTGCTTGAGTGAATGCTTTTTTTCTTAAAAGATGAATTAAAATAAAAACTGGACTGGAGTCCTGAATGTGCAAGCACAAGTACACGCTAAGGTACAAGGGTGAGGTAGGAAATTAGCTCTCGCTCACTCGAACTACACCCCTGGCTCCTGAGACTTCCGGTGACCCCCTGCATGTACCCTCACCTCATGAAATCCAAAGCAAAAAGACTTGAATGCCTACCAGGGACTAACAATCAGTAGCCTAACTTCCTATTTGTTGCCAACCAAGACAGATTTCCCTGAGTGAGGTAACAGCCTCTTTTCTCTCCTCACCCCCACCCCGCCATCATGATTTACATTTTGCATTTGGCTGAATGGGTATTAGTAGGTTGAATTGGAAAATATGAAATTCATCTCCTTCCATATGAAATCTCGTTTCCTGTGTGTTTAGCTGAGTTATCTCCTGGATGTCCAACTAAACCTGCCACTCTGGCACAAAAATGAGCTGTCCTTCATAAAAATGTTCACGCACGCCAGAATGAGCGCATTCATCAGATCCATGAACGGGTTCATGAACTTTCATTTACTGAACTTATTCAGGTACAACGTAAATACCACTTAACTTCTTAAAGCGCAATGTTACATAAACACAAAGTTAGTTCTCACAGAGTCTTGATCATTTTCTTCTGGAGAGCAAAAACAATCATGTGATAAATGAGGACTAATGTCTAGTATTTAACATCTTTATTTAATTGTAAAGTGAGACCAAAACCATTTGCATAAATAACGCATTGTTTTCTGCCCACAGTAAAAGTTGCAAGGGATTCTCATAAAGATTAAAAGAAAAAATGGGTTTATAACATTTCCTTATTTGAAACGTCATCATTTGTTTTCCATGCAAAGGGCAATTGTTTTTTAAAATAATCTCCATCTAGTAATCGCAGTGCATTGTGGGTAGTCGTGTTTCATCAGACAAGTCGCTGCAGAAAGCCTGACTGTGGTCATTCGAACTGGTCCTCCTGTGTTACATTCCTTTCTATACACCGTTGAAGACAATGGCTTTTCACTCAACATTTTTATCAAGCTGATCTCACAGTTGTTCAGTGTACGCTGTCAAGACGACCGCAATTAGGGAGCAAGACGCTCAGTTTCCTGGCTCGTGAAGTTTGAGTTTGGCTTGCGGTTGACCTGCGTTAACATACCCAGTGTATCCAACACATAGTGATAACAGTTGACGTTGCCTGCTAGTTCTGATACTGAGCCAATTGTCATGCTTGCATCGCTGATGGTGTAGTGGTACACTCGCCTGACTTGTGTCCGGTCAATGTGGGATACGTTCCTGCTCAGTGACAGTGTGGATGTTGGTATGAATAGTTGGTTGTCTCTATACGTGCCCTGCGATTGGGTGGCGACCATTTCAGGGTGTAGTTTTCCTTCCGCCCAAAGTCAACTGGGATAGGCTCCAGCAACTCCCTGTGACCCTCCTCAGGATAAGCGGTGTTGTGAAAATGGATGGATGGCTGGAGGTCGTGCTTGCCTCAGCAGCATCTTGCTTAATCCTTATTCTACTGAAAAGATCATTTTCCTTCAATCTTTTCTTCAACAAGCATTTTCTTTTCACCTGCCTTCTCTCTGGCTACAGCGGAAGTGTCCTTGGATTAAGCCCCAAACCCCAAATTTCCTCCAGGTTGGCAGTGTAAAGAAAAAAGTCTTCTCAATTGCCTTTGGTTAAAGACAGAATAAACAAAAATGAAAATGTTCACGTTTTTATATCATCAAATTGCTTAAAATTGGAATGGAGTCTGATCTCCACAAAAATGAGGTCACATTCCAAGTGGTGTGGGGGTTGGAGCCAAAGCACTCAGGGCTTGGAAATATAGTATGCAACTTAAATTAATGGTGGCACAACATCAACAGTCCGACAAAACAGCACAGGCTTTAACACACGCTTTAACTCTAGTGATGTGTCTGCCACTGCCTCCTGTGCCTGAGCCACATTTCCACACACTCGTATCATATTATAGCTTGATGCTTTACTGGGACAAGGGTTATGACACAGAAGATAAGATCCCGCATCTTCTTACGCAGCCCTCCTCGCATGGAGCCCTTGGCCTTGTCTGTAGCCTGTCAACGCTGTACCAATCTGGCACGCCCACCGCATGGGCGGCAACGGAGGTAGCTGCATCTCACGTTTCAGCATGGGTTGTCCAGCAGCCAGCAAGTTTTTTAGGTGTTGCGGCAGTATGTAAATAATTTGCAAGGATTTTATTGATGGAGAATGAAAAAGACCAAACCCCAAGACACACTAGGGGATGGCTGTCAGGCAAAAAGAAACTGTTGGCTTCTTGGACTTATTACGGATACTTGATGCCTTGAAGACTTGAAGCCATGATGGAAGGGAAAGCATGATCCAAGTGAAGATCATCAAGGATGGTGCAATCAGGTTTTTTCTCAGACCTGTCTAGAAAGTCATTCTTCTTCAATCCATATCTATTTCAGTGACAACCTAGATTTGTATTGGTTTTGTTGGCTTGACATCTTCCATTTGCCGGGCAGGGAGGATTCGGCGCCTTTAAAGGACCGCTGCGGTCAAAATAGTTTCACGAACAAGCTCACTCTTTGATTTTGTTTTTGACACCATCCGTGAACAGACCAGATGGTTAGCAGATCCCACAAACGTACACTGAGACAAATGACAAGTGCTAAAAATATTTACCAAAAAACTAAGGACTCACAAAGTGTAAACAGAAAGCGCGGACAACACAGAACCAGGAAAAGTAATATGAACAAAAAACATCCCCCAAAAATGCAAAAACAAAATGGCAAAAGTCCAATTACAAGAGCAATCATCCGGTAATAACAAGAAATCCAAAAATACAAAACAATTAACTATCAAAGCCAGGGCGACTATAAACATGAATGCAGCACCAAGACAATATTTCTTGAGCAACGGCAAGCATTGTCAACAATCCAACAAAGGCTTGGATCTTGACAGTCCTAAAATACAATACCGTTTCTGTGAGCTAGTGCAATATTAATGTTCACAACACTCAAACACTGATAGTAAACTCAACATTTTAACGAAAATCTAGTCAAGTTTGTTATTTCTGGCAAGGTTCACTGTTTTCTTTTGCAGTGCAATTAAAGAGAATGCTTTAATGATTGACACGTAGACTGCCAACGGATGAATGAACAGTGACTAAAAATCTGATCAAGGCTGTACAAGTTTCATCAAGGAAATCTGCTGGAGTTGTTGGGTTCCGTGGAAAGCTTATTCTGTTGCAGTCTGTTATGATGCAATGTAACAGACTAGCCCCCCGCTGCTCGAGACAATTGTCTCATTCACCAATAAATGCATAGGAACGTACGGACATTTTTTTGTTTGTTTGTTGATGTGTGTGTGAGCCTGCCTGTGAGCTTTAAGCAATAAAACGCAATGTAAACAATAACAGTTTTGGATGGAGAGAAATGTGCACCTTTCTTCCATCCAAAATCCACAAAAAAAATAATTTTTAATACATGTCTTTCATCATTATGAGAACTTATGAGCGTTTTTGGTAAACTGTGTGTCATCAAGTCAAATCAGATCCCTGATGGTACATTAGCTTGCATGTTAGCTATTTTAATGCAGTGAACAAAGTTATTCACTGCTTTGTAGGTATTTATGGAACATCCATCCATCCTTTTTCTGATCTGCTTTATCCTCACAAGGGTTGGGGGCGTGGTGGAGCCTATCCCAGCTGTCTTCAGACAGTAGGCGGGGGACACCCTGAGCTGGTCGCTAGCCAATCGGAGGGCACACAGAGACGAACAACCATTCGCTATAAACCATTTCAATCACTCGATGCATGTACCCCCGTTGCAATTTGAACACCTGCCTGTCCAAGGTCTCATTCAGTATGCCTCGATATTTCCAAGCATCACCCTTTAAACTTGTGTTGACTTGGCTTAATACTTCGGCTTACTCCCCAAATCTTTATTGCGTTCATCATTTTGCTTGTGAAGAATGTGAAAAAAGACAATTTTTTGGCAAGAGGAAAAAGATAGTCAACAGTCTACTTTCCTGATCTTCTTTGACATTAAATGAAAAGCTGTGCGCCTTTTGTCTCTGCACAAGCAGGGGCCTCCATCTACATGAGGCTCTTCACGGTGAGAGAAACCACAACTTCTGTGCTGCCTGCATTAATTATAGCTTAGGCAAGGAGTGCACCTTATTCTAAAATTATTCTGCAAGGTTGAGCACATAACACTCTCTCCGCTGAACTACAGGGCCAGATTTTCTTTTTTAATGGGGCCACGTTTCATTTGGACTTTGTGCTCATACATTTCTGATGTCTTCTTTTGTGTTGCAATCCCATGGCTAAAGCAGACCGCATCTTAGCTGCGACAGGCTTTGAGAAATCTTGAACAGGCTACTTCTCAGTGTCGTCCAATGTCACAGTTCAGATGACGGCCTTTGCAAATCTGCATGATTTGAAATTCATATCGTTTCATTCATGGGCATGCACACATTTCCATCCATCCGTTATCTGAAATGCTTTTAACCCCACAAGGGTCGCAGGTCTATAGTTCTTTGTAAAAAAGCTGCAAAAGCAAGTGCAACGTGTATGTTTTTTTATCTACCAATGAAAGAAAAGGGAATACAGCCCATGGGATTACCGTTTCTGCCGCTAGATGAAAACCACCATATCCAGAAGCCTCACTCATCAATACTTTTAAAAGTATACATATACACAAATCTTGAAAATGAGGGGGAAGACAAATATGTATTTATTTTTTCGTAGTGGTCTGAAAGTGCATGTCCAAAGAAGAATTGCGGACCTTTCACAAAGCGTTTGTCATGATTTGCGTGGTGGTAGTTGGAGGACCCTAAAAAGAAGGGAGGCAGGGAGGAGAAGGGTGACCAAGATGTATTTAACAAAAATACAAACAGGAGTACACCGGAAAATTACTCACTAGAAATATTCAAACAAAGTCCTGGAAATGATGAGGTAGACAAAGTAACAAAAGAAAACTGTGGCAGAAAACAAAACGTGACAGGCGCGGAGCACACACTCACAATGACTCAACAAAGACTGACAGAACTTAAGGAACTAAATACGAGCAAAGACAACGAGAAACACTTGGACAAGACACAAAGTGTTGAGGGAGCTGATTGGTTAAACACAAGGGACACTGATGACGAGAACAGGTGGTGACAAAAATGGCACATGAGGAAACAAAACCAAGTCTTTAATTTGGTTATTTTGCACAGTCGTCACGTTTGTGCGGTCGCACTCGAATGTTTGTTTGAACCAAGTAATTTGCGTTACAGCTGGACCCGGCACTTCACTTCTGGGTTTGGCCGTTGGGATTTGGACTCCTTTTGCTCGATCCCAGTTATGTTTGCTGAATGCTTTCCCATGTTTGGAATAATGAATATTGATAATACATAGTTTAAAAAACCATTCATTCATTCATTTATTCATTCATCTTCCGAGCCGCTTGATCCTCACTAGGGTCGCGGGCGTGCTGGAGCCTATCGCAGCTGTCTTCGGGCAGTAGGCGGGGGACACCCTGAATCGGTTGCCAGCCAATCGCAGGGCACACAGAAACGAACAACCATTCGCACTCACACTCACACCTAGGGACAATTTAGAGTGTTCAATCAGCCTGCCACGCATGTTTTTAGAATGTGGGAGGAAACCGGAGCACCCGGAGAAAACCCACGCAGGCCCGGGGAGAACATGGAAACTCCACACAGGGAGGCCGGAGCTGGAATCGAACCCGGTACCTCTGCACTGTGAAGCCGACGTGCTAACCACTGGACTACCGGGCCGCCCAGTTTAAAAACCATGGTTGATTTAACTATTGATTATTATTATTGTGAAGTTGAAGGTATTAAATTCATGTAATATTAATGGTAGTGGTAATAATAATCAAAAAATACTCTGATGATGCCACATGAGTACACCAGTTTTTGATCCATTTATTTTTTGGAATAAACCTGGAGTACACAGCTGCTGATGTAATGTTCATTGTTAATGCATAGCTTTCAAACATTGACCCTTGAAACATTATACTTTTGAGTTTTGGAATTCTTGATTATCAATATCAGTGAAAATAGAAAAATGGGTTCCCATGATGAACGTTTACGGAACCCAACATTTGTTATCGTGGTTTCCCATTGGGTAATCCGACGGAACCGAAAAACGGTTACCATGAATTTCCGAAATCCTCAGGCCTGCTCTTGATTGATTTAAATTTTTGCAGCATTTGTTTATCATTGTATGTATATGTTGTTGTTTGTGTTATTATCATATGCAATTGAATAAGTAGGCCCTTTCAGAATTCGAAATTTGGGACTCTCTCAATCCATAATGGCACATGTACTTTTCTGATCAGCGAGGCCCTGGGACTCGCTGCCGGTAAAGTGTAAAATTATATAATTATTGTGATTGACTTCTATGCAAAGTCATTTCTCAAATTGTGTTTAGTGCCACGTCATGCCTGTTGAGTGTTGATTTACTTCATATTAAGAAACTACTGCACTAAAACATTAATTCATAAATGTATACCATATGATTTAAAAAAAAATTCTCAGTATAAATAACACGTACCCTGACTGTTCTACTCTTTGAATAAAAACACTTCATTCAAGCGTCAGGGAGTGCAAAGGGTTATGATGGAGGGGTGTTGCAAATCATGAAGACCTGCCAAGTGGTATGATAGCATTGTTTAATACATGTCCTTGGCTCGGCCTCAGTTTCAAAATCAATCCTTGGTCCTTGGCCTTGCCCTCAGAGGCAAGTCCTTGGTCCTTGGCCTTGGCCTTGCCCCGGAAAATTTTCCAAGTCCTTGGCCTTGGCCTAGGAGTCAAGTCCTTGGCCTTGGCCTTGGCCTCAGGTTGCCGGTCCTTGGACACAACACTGATAATTCCAAGAGCATCGATCAATGGAATGAAGATGAGCATATGAGCCAGTCATCATCATGGGGCACGAAATGTTTGTGGTCCAAACTTTTCCATCTTCATTGTCTTGGAGCTGTGCCAGGAATTCTGTCATGCAACATCACGTGTGGCTGTCAGTGCAGAATTTATATGCTGATTAGGCAACCACACTGTTTGGCTTACGTCGACAAGATAGCATAAATCAGATTCATCTCAATGAATTAATCAATCAAAACACTTCAATGGGGAATTCAATAGGAATGAGGAGCAACATGAATATAAAAATGCACAAAACATCAACAACATTAGATTGCACACAAATAGAAAAATCAGTGCATAATTGATGATTAATTAAGTGAAACTGGATGAGTGAAACATGGAAGCACGGTTAAACTGACAAGTTGGACTGATGATTACAGGTGGGTTACGGCTTGAAAAAAATAACGGACTGACGAGTACTGCCAGTTACCCAGGCCACTGACGAATGACGAGTGACGAACGGGCAAAGTTTAATAAATTGCCAACCTCTGGAATATAATTATCAGTTTGTTCTTGTTTGTTTGTTTTTTTAATTAACAGTTTTCAGGCTGCCAAAGCACTCTGTCAGTTCATGTATTGTCTCTATTGTTTCATGTTAGCCATAAACCTCACTGGTGTGGAGGTATTGTTTTGAATGCTTTTTGTTCTTTTGGTTGTTTGTTTGCTGCCTTTCCAGCATTTCCTATATTTTGTTCTTCTACTTCTTCCTTTCATAACTTTGCTGCTGTGAATTGGGAATTTCTCCATTGCAAGACGAATAAAAGTCTTATTATCTTATCTTATCTTATCTTATCTTATCTTGTTATTCAATGATGCCTTGTGGAGGAGTGTCACATGTGTATCTGAATAAGGGCGGGGATGGCAGAATCTATTTTCTCAGATCACCATCATAGTCCACTTGCGTTTTGTCCAAGTGTGACAGTGACTGACCACTTTCAGTGTACGGAGCATCCACTGAAGTGCAACAATATTACCTTGTGCATACAAATGTGTCAATAAAGCGAGATGTGCAAGTGTAGGCTTTTAGGTAACTAAATCAAAAGTAGATCTAAACTTTGGCTTACTCTGTATAGGGCATACATATGGCCCTTCCTCTAAAAGACTGATTGTATTCATCACCTCAGCTCGTGGCAAAAAATGGCACTCGGCCTCTGATGGCATGTACACAGCTCATGGAGAGCCATCATGCTAAAGGCCAGGTTTGTTTGAAGTCGGCTTTGCAATGCATCAGTGGCGATGACCTACATTCCCCATCACTCCTTCCTCCAAGAGTGTGTGGCAAGGCGGCCTCATTTCAGCATTCTCCATCCTCCAACTATGTCAGCTCACATATAAACATTTGCCACAGAAGACACATTGTGACAAAATGCCCCTGACCCACACCCACATTCCCCATGTTTGTCCCTTGGGATGAAGGTGGAAGGCCGAGTCAAACAGTAGAGGGGAGGCAGATGCTGGGAATAGTAATGCAAAATGAGTAAAAGCAACACACACATAAAAAGGAAACAAACACATCCATTTAATTTATGTAAGTGCACACATGAATTGTGCGAGTTTGACTGACTAAATGAGCAAGTGGCGAAATGTTAACATATTTGGAAGCGGTCAATGTCCTTAAGGTACCCTTTTCACGTTTTTCCTCATTTATTCACATCTAAATGTGGCTACTAAAAACTTTCCCACGCACCCCACACAACGCAACAAAATGTTTCAAGTCAACAAGCAGATTCAACAAGCCAGAAAGTGCACAAGCAATGTTTTAATTATGCATTACATTGGCCTGTCAGTATGGGGAAATCGCAGCCTTGATGACAGCTACCACCCATGGCTTTTTGTCACTTGGTCCTCTGGCTCCAAAACACCGTTCACAGAAAAGAGACACAATAAATCCATATCCATACGAAGTTCATGTTCCAGTTTCTGTTACCATTCTTTGTTCGTACAAAAAAAATGTGCACATAATCCACACCAACATTGCAGAAGAGAGACAGGAAGACTGCTGTTGCATTCTGACTTGCTCCCAAACATACAGTTATCAAAGTGGGTTTATAGCGGACAGTTATGGCCTCAGATGGAAGAATTTCTGTATCTGCCCGTATCAGACTGGGCCCCAGCAAGAACAAGCCTTGAGATGCAGAATGGTGAATAAATTAATCATCCATCCATCCATTTTCCGATCCGCTTTTTTCTCACAAGGGTCGCGGGCGTGCTGGAGCCTATCCCAGCTGTCTTCGGTTAGGAGGTGAGGGACATCCTGAACTGGTCGCCGGCCAATCGCAGGGCACACACAGACAAACAAACATTCACGCGCACAGTCACACTAAGGGGCAATTGAGAGTGTTTCATTAACCTGTCATGCGTGTTATTGAAATGTGGGAGGAAACCGGATTACCCGGAGAAAACCCAAGCAGGCACGTGGAAAACATGCAAACTCCACACAGGATGGCCAGAGTCGGAATCAAACCCTGCACCTCTGCACTGTGAGTCTGACACGCTAGCCAGTCGACCACCGGGCCGCCGTAAACGAATCATTCAAAAATAATGTTGAAAGTCGGTGGGGATTTACAACATATAAGAAGGGAACTATACATTGTGCCGTACTGTCATAAATGGTGCCACTTGGTGCCATAAATTACAGATGACACAATTAGAAATGCTAAATTAATGTTTTATTTAATAAGTCATTTACATTCAATGGAATTGCCAACCTAATTCAGGCAAACCTAATTAGCTGGGTGCCTCAATGCATTAATTGTTTTTTAATTATTTGACCTGTTATGCAAATGAGTACGCAGGAGATGTTTATGGACCCGTGGATTTCACTGGGTAAAATGCTGTTGAAGATGGTGATTCAAAGCATTTCTTGTTTTGTTTAGTGAAATATATTAAATGAACATATAAATTCGAATATTACATTGGAATTTTGTTTGATAATGGGGAAAATGTTTCTTAAGCATTAGATTTATTGCCCTGCTTTACAAATGAAATTCATTTTTCAGGCCAGAACCATGGAAAGATTCGGATAACGGCTGTGGTCATTGTTGTTTATCTTTCTTCATGTCAAAATGTCTCGAAGAGCTTTTGGTGGACAAAATGCATCATTATGTTCACACTCGTAATATTTCATTGGAGTAAAAAAAGGCAACGCCAGGTCGTCAAGGGAGAAAAACAACACGACCACCTAAATAAAGTGAGGGTTTAAAAGAGACAACTTGAAAGTTCCAGTGTCTTTCCATAAAAAATGCAAACATCCATGCGACAAATGAAGCCTTGAAAATGTCGAAGTACCAACACTAATCAAGTCACACCGAGTACCCTCGGGGTTGTCTCTTGTGGTCTCCTTAAAAATTTAAGATTTCAGATTCCTCACCTTTAAGTAAGCACCTGGAAACTGTGCAAGAAGCCAGGAGCACGAGTTGCCCCAAAGACAATTTTGCGACTGCATTACTTCAATACACATCATCAAAGGCCATTTAATTTTCACAATGGGCATCTTCTTGCCACCGTCACGATTCATCATTTCTTCTCATGCAATATCGATACAGTGAGTACAAGGAAAAGCAAAGTGCATTGCCGCGCTTGTGCAGAATGAGGTACCATGTTGTTTCCTCTTTAAACCCAGAGCATCTATGGCCGGCCAAAGCTGTGATCCATAATTTATTTGCTCTGAGCACTGTATGTTGAAGGATGCACATCAGGGGTGGAGTCGTACATTTCTTACTGAGGCAAAGCAAAAACCTCCTTTTCAAAGAGCATGTCACAGCGTTGCGACACATTTCTCGATAAACGCATGACACTAAAACATGTCGGAGAAGTCAACAACCTTCATCTTGGAAATAATATTGGGACACGCGAGGGAGGGCAAAACTGCAGCTACCAGTGCCACGAGGTAACACGTGGTCCCCTGTGTTGACGATCGCGTCTTTGGGATTTGCCTTTAATTGAGCTTAATAAATGGTCACTTCATAACAAATTGTAGGCGTATGTTGTGCAGGAAATAGTGTATTTTGTAAGCACAGTGATGTTGCCTTTTCGTTTGGGGGCTGGGGGTGGGGGGGGGGTCATTTCCTACACAGGAATGAACACTGATAACTTTACAATTTAAAGATCCGCTTGATTAATAGCATGCATCTTTGAGTGTGCGGTGACTGCAAGACGCCAACGCCGCTGAGGGGCGGGAACATGAAGGACATTGAAATGCAGCGTAGATAAAAGCAGTCATTATTTCTGCACTGACAACCTTACGTGCCCAGAGATAAGATGGTTAAAACTGGGGCTAGGCTGCAAGATTTTACATCTTGTGTTCATTTCGACCGGTTTGTCGTTTGTCACAAAACGTACTGGAAATGAGCTTATGCTTTGGAGCATCCATTTCATGAACAGGGAATCCATATGAGGGGTCAACATTGCAGTAAAAAAAAAAAAGACCTGTGAGTCAGATTTACTCTGGGGAGCTTTGATCGATCGACACCCTCAGCAGTGGCACGTTAATCATCTCCAAAGCTTTTGGAAATACGCCCTGTGCTGTATCAATGCCAGTTTGCAGTCGTCAAATCGGAATCTACCATAGACTTACTTTCCAGTCCGGTTAAGCGTGAGGCATCTATTTGGCGGAACAAGCTATCATCAGACCAACGGATTTTGTGCAAAATGCTGAAGGGAGGTGGAGTGATAGCTAACAAGTCAAGTCAATTGTGCTTGCAAGTACTTGTAAAATGGGAATAAATTAAGATGCTAAATGGTTCTTTTCCAAGGCCAGACATTCCTAAACGTGAGGCTGACTTGTTTGGGACACAAAAAGCCATATAACCATCTGGGTGGTACCATCACTCTTCAGTGCAAGTGACTCATTGTATCAGCAATTCTTTACTTGGATACTGAACCAATTATACCTGCTCGCAAACAAACAAGATGCAATCAAAACAAGTCCTCTCGCCTTAATACTTTTTGGTATTGGAGCTGATGGTCTCAGCCAAAATAGTCGAATAAGGGGGCCAGACCGGGGGTTCTTAGGGAAGTTTTTGCGGAGACAAAATCGGTCTTGATCTGCTCTTTAGAAACAATGTTGCTGACTGCTGTGAAGGCAACATTGGAGGCAAATCTTGACTGTGAAAGTGAGAGTCCACTTCATATTTATTTACATTTTATGCAGGACATGGAACAATTGATCACTTCTCCAAGGGGATACCTGAAAACTCAAACAGGACACGTCAAGAACCAAATACAGAGTAAAAATGGAGAGAAGACTGCCGAGAAGATCTTTCTACCCACGTCGTGTTGAATTATTGCGTTAACGTGCATGCTCTACACAGGCTGTGCTTGCCGCACTAAGATGACGGGGTGGTCTGCTTCGTCAAAATAGAAAATGATTGTACAGTTGATACATGCGCAAAACTGATGAGACGCCGCTGCGTGGGTGGCGCACACTCCCCTCTATTCATATACCGGTAATTGGAAAATAAAAACGTGGCTGCTGACGTCGCTGTCCTCCAATCATATAAGAAAAAAGAACGCATTGTGCTAACGTGCGCCATGGAATGCTAATTCTCGAGATGGTTATTTGAAGTGAAGCATGGCATGTTTTCTTCATCCCTCAATCATGTCACACTGTCATTGCAGTACAGTGCTTTGCTCTTCAGCATCGACATGCAAACCTCAATCGTTATTCTGCCTGGCATGTCCTCTGCATTAAAATACTCGTCACCTAAAAATACGCATCCCCTGATTGGAGTTTATGTTTGGCATTGCGGCCAGTGAGCAAGAATCCTGGTGCAAGAAATTATAAAGCGAGGAGGAGAGGTGGCAGCTGACACAAAAAGGAAGGGAGGGAGCCACGTCCATGAGCACTATAGACAAATACTGCACTCAAGGGTTTTTTGTTTGGGTATCAACATTTGAAATCACGTTTCTTCTCCTTGCACAAAATAGGCTTTTTACTCTTTTCACCCTCGACGGATGATGACAAAATGTAAAAGAGATGTCACCAAAGAAAGGTAGCGTCTGTTTGGCATCTTGTTTGATTGTGTGATTGTGTTCTTTGAGCCTTAAAAGGCAGGGAGAATGACACAAAAACAGGGACTGCAGCGACATGGAGGAACGTGCAGCAGGGATCATTAATGACGAAGTAACGAGAGCCTTGAGCTGTTGCTGAGCCGGAACTGGGGTCATGGGAAACTAACCCACTGTTGAAATCCATTATTTGTCCTGGGGAGTCCACTCTGTCGCTCCTCCCTTTGTGTTGCGTTTTGTTACCTTTTTCAGTGTGGGCTGGGCGTCTTCCCAAATCAATGCACCTGCCTCACCTACACACCTGCCATTCTTCACCTCGTCAGCTACACCCACCCCTTGCAGCATAAAAGCCGGCCTGAAGAGCCACCCGTTGCCAATTCATGGGCCAGCTTCCCAGGCGTACTTTCTGCTACCTAGATGCTATGATCCCGCCTTCCTGTACACCTTCATTTGGCTCCTCTGACCACTTTGGTTCTTGCCTCTTCAAACTGTCGATCTTCCTGACAATAAAACCTGTTTAGAGTCCATTGTGTCTGCCTGTAGGTCCTGTGCTCACTTCTAGCAAAGTCTAACCACTAGTGATGGGTCCAGCGACACCGATGCATTGACACATGCGCCGGGCTCACAGAGCAAACCACGTGTCGATGCATGGGCTGGCTCATTACGTCACGTGATTGACACGTGAACTGCGTTGACACAGTCCAGGCTTCTAATTGACACACCGGCTGCGTTGACACAGTCCAGGCTGCTAATTGACACATCGGCTGCGTTGACACAGTCCAGGCTGCTAATTGACACGTGAACTACACCGGTGCAGTTTAGACTGCATCGGCTGCTTGGCACAGTACAGGCTGCGCCACTTAGTCCAGGGGGCGTCGACTCAGTGCAGAGGGCGTTGACGCAGCAAAAGCCCGCCGCACAGTGTTTATAAGGAAGTGGGTTTGGCGACACAATGCCACTTGCCGAAACAAGCCAGACCTCACTCACGCTCGCTTGTCGAAGTTCGTGTCAGTGCAGACTTCGTGTTCGTGCCTTGCCTTCCTTGCCGATTATGGAGCAGAGACGCAAATCATCCGCCGTGTGGGACCATTTTGATGTCCCGGAGAATAAGGTATTATTTATTTATTTATTCAAATCGCCTTCTGTCGCCGAGTGCCTCTCAGATTATTGACATGTGTTGTACCATTCTAATCCGAATACATTTCAAGGTAACTCTTAGTTACTTCTTATTCACATTTCATTACAGGTGAAATGTCGAATTTGCCGGGTCGAATTGTCATACACCAACAGAAGCACCTCCACCATGCTGAGGCATTATCGGGCCAAGCATGAGAATGAAGTTCGCGATACACCCAGTATTACGCCAGGTATACAAACGTTCACTCATCTTTTCACGGTTGCTATGTTGATGATTTAATTGACAATCAGTAATTATTATGGCGGCCCGGTAGTCCAGTGGTTAGCACGTCGACTTCACAGTGCAGAGGTACCGGGTTCGATTCCAGCTCCGGCCTCCCTGTGTGGAGTTTGCGTGTTCTCCCCGGGCCTGCGTGGGTTTTCTCCGGGTGCTCCGGTTTCCTCCCACATTCCAAAAACATGCATGGTAGGCTGATTGGACGCTCTAAATTGTCCCTAGGTGTGAATGTGGGCGTGGATGGTTGTTCGTCTCTGTGTGCCCTGCGATTGGCTGGCAACTGATCCAGGGTGTCCCCCGCCTACTGCCCGAAGACGGCTGGGATAGGCTCCAGCGCCCCCCGCGACCCTAGTGAGGATTAAGCGGTCCAGAAAATGGATGGATAATTATTATTGGTTGACTCTCCACTCCATGTTTGACAATCAAGGTTCCACGAAGCAGCTGTACTGGAAGGACCAACACACTTCTTTCCCAAACCTCTACCACCTCGCAAAGGAGTTCCTTTGTACGCCAGCCTCATCCGTCCCTTGTGAGCGTGTGTTCTCCACAGCAGGAGAAATCGCTTGTAAAAGACGCAACAGGCTGAAGTTTAAAACATTGGAGCATCTTATTTTTCTCAATAAAAATTTGTGAAATAAAAGCCCACAAGCATCCTCATTCAAATGATCTTCACATTATTTGAACACATTGAATGTTGCAAAATGAATGCATGGATGTGAATGATATTGTACACTTCATCATCAAATCGATGAATGATCTTATGAAAATGTTTTGGAACAGTTGTAGATGCAAAACCGTGCTGGCAGCTACATAATAGATAATAAAAGAAAAATATCCCAAACCATAGGGATCCTCCCAAAAACTAAGGATGTGCTGAATAAGAGATCCTTGTACACATACTTTTATTACTTCCATATTTGACCTATTGTGTGGGAATATGGGGAAATGCCAGTAAAACACCGTTTTAAAACTACAATACAAAGCAATCGGAACAATCACTGGTTCCAAATGGACGGAACCCACAAATCCACTGTTTATCAAATTAAACAATGAAATCTCATGACCTGATTGACTTCAAAATCGCCCAATTAATGTACAAAGCACACAATAACCTTTCCCAAAAGATCCAGAAGCTTTTTAAAATTTGAGAAAGTTGTCATAATTTAGGGGGTACTAATCTATACAAAAAAATCCAAAACACGAATGAACATCACACAAAGGAGTGTATCTGTAATAGGTGTAAATCTGTGGAATGATTCTGAAACGGACCAGTAAAATGAGGAACTCTCTTGCTGAGATTAAAAATGAATTCGAGAGTAGTACAAGACAACTACACAAATCAGAATTAAGATGATAAATTCGATACACTCATGAAATGTAGCAATACATTGATGAGATTATTTAATATATTAATGAAATGTAGCATCCATTATGAATATGAGAAAATCGACATATACATGTGCTCTAAAGAGTATGTACTGTATATACAAACCTAATGTAAAAATGTATTAGTACAGCATACATAAGGGTAAAAGCATTTGTTGATATTTAGACTTTCTTTCCTATTTAGAAAAATGATCAATTCATATATAAGAAGGGGTAGGACTCGGGGTAGGTTTTTTGCTTCTTTCTACTCCTTTGAACACATATTTGTGATGATGACTATTTTCTTTTCCTTTTTTTATATCTTACCTTCACCTTTTGCCAATTTATTACCGAATTGTATATTTTACATGTTCAATATACAAAACAATTTATCAGTCAGTTCAGTCTGTTAAGTGGGTTGGCTGCAGGGATCTTGAAGGTCCAGCAGGTGGCAGTGGTCAGTGACACAGTATCAGCACAGTATCAACACAGTGTGTCAGTGTGTCGACACGCCTCATGAGGCCTCATGGACCCATCACTACTAACCACCCACTGGAGACCAACAACCTACCGGCACAGCAGAACAGAAACCGAGGAACATCATTACATGGGCGCCTCTGCTGGTCACCAGGAGGGCTGGTCAAAGAGGTTCCGAAGTAATGGCAAGAGGTGCATTTAGCACTGCAGTTTGGTGAACAGCCCCACGCAGCGGGTAACGCTCATACTTGTTCATCCCAAAATAGAAGTGAGGCCGTTTTCATAAAAGCACATTTCATTAAAACTTCCGAAAGCGCGCACTGCGGCTTTAATTGCTCACCCTATTCATGCCCTGACAATTGAAAGAAAGAAACGAGGTTGCGGTGACAGATGGGAACGCTTCCTGTGTTCGTGTCATCTTGCTTTGCTTGCTATTGCCCGTCCAGGGAGCTAAATGTGCCAGAGGGAGTGCAGGAAAGGGGCCAGGGAGACACGCCAAACTCATCATGGCCTTGTTTCCCAAACAATGCAGAAGCACATACTTGGTTTAGGCTTTGACGAACAAATCTTGTCGGAGCAGCGGATTTATTTACTATGACCTAGAAAGAAAACAGAAACACTCAGACGCCTTGGCATGTAAGGGGGGAGTTGCGGGGTTGTCACTTGCAAGTGTTCTGTACCTGTTTGTTCGTAGGTGCAAGAGTTTTCTCATAACCACTACAGAGTAAGCCTCGGTTTGTTAAGGACATGCAGACTTGGCCGCCATCTGGAAGTGAAAGTCACAGACAAGCTTTTCCGTTCACTTGCATTGAGGTCACCGTGTTGCGCCAATAAATTCATCCGAATTCATCAAATTCTTTCTGGATTTTAACACAGACCGGTTTGTTAGAAACATTAGAACTGCAGTTATATACTGTAGGTTATTTTATAATCGGGCTTTCACAACATAAATTAAACATTATTTAATTTTTGAAGAGAAAAAAAACATCAAAAACAATGAACTTGACTTTACATTAAATATCCTTTCATTTCTCTTGCTATGACATTTTTAATAGGAACGTGACATCAAGCAAGAATGGGGAAAAAAATCCCGCCTCCCAAGCTTCGATAATTAGTGTCTTCAATTCCCAAACATGAATTGAATGTTGTTCAAAGGTAGGCTCATGGAACATAGTTGTAAACGTGCCCCAATCCCAGCTTGTTTGGAACATGTTAATGAATATTTGATCAATAACAATAAGGTGAATCAGTTTGAACCTGAAATCTCTTGTCTTTGTAGTGTATTCAATGAAATATACCGGTAAATGGATTCGCAAATCATTGCACTGTACTCTGTTTTTACTCAACATCTCAACTTCACTGGAAATTTGGCTTGTGCCATCAACGATATGAATAACGAGACCCAGTGAGATGCCCTTTCCAGCTGGCCCCAAACAAATACTGCCTCTGTGTTTGGAAGACCCTGAGAAGAGAGATTACCTGACATATTGTAAATGCCTCATTATTTGCACTAATGTCACAGTCGATGGCACATCAGAATGCCAGACAGTCATTGTGAATATATTTTCTGGTTTGGAAAGTGTCAGTTATGCAAATGCTGCATTCTGATCTGTCACTACTTTCTCCTCTGGGAATCATATGACAGCCTGACACATTCAACCAGCTATTTCTTTCTTGATTTGTTTGGTTGTTTATTTGTTTATTTATTCGAGGGATTGGGCTTCAACTGTCAAATACAGACTCTTGTGCCAGGCAGAAGATTACCTTTTTCAGCTACTCCTATTGAGTTTGCTAGCATTTGCGCGAGTATTTAGCAAATCCTTTTTGTTACAATTTGCAGTATATTGAATCAGTTTTATGAGTGAAAGAGAGAATAACATATTTTATCAAGTCTACCCAACGATGAGCCCATGAAAATCGTAGGAAATGCATTCGAATGTCTGTTGAGCGTGTGATCTTTGTGATTGTGTGGATTTGTTTTGTTTCCATGTAAGAATTGTGGGAGGAAGCCAAAGTGCCTATCTTGCTTTATCTGCCTTGCAATTGACCAACGAGGGATATGTACGTTCCAACTCACTTGCAACCCTAATGAGGGCAAGCGCTTTGGAGGGATGGAGCAAGCATCGAAACATTGGTAGAGGAACGCACTAGCTGTGAAGTCAAGCAGATGACAATGTCGCTGAAGTCTGGATGCCGGAAACAAGCTGACACAAAATAGTTTAAAGGAACCACCATACACTCATGGTATTCACAGATTTTTTTTTCAAATATTTTTTATTGGGGAGGGGGAATAGAAAAAAATGTTATACATTTCCTAATGCATTTCAACGGCCGTCAACTCCACACAGATTTCACCCCACGCCCCTGTCCGCCCGCGAATAGTGGTGGTCCACTGTACTATTTGGTCTGTCTGCATGATGAACAATTGAACTTTGACCTGTTGCAAGTCAAAAAGGTGAGAGGAATAGTATGTTGTATGACTGATTGCAAATGTGTTATGACTAATACCTTTTGCAATTAACACAAGAAACGCCGTGTGGGAAAATGTATTTCCATCCCCGTGAGAGTCCTGTCAAATATCAGCATGTATTGTATTGTATTGTAAATATCCTTTTATCCCAAAGCCTCTATGGCAGTGGTCACCAACATGGTGCCCGCGGGCACCAGGTAGCCCGTGAAGACCACTTGAGTAGCCCGCCAGTGCCTGGACATTGTGATTTGCTAGTAGAAATTATGATTTAAAAATGCAAACATTGGCAGTACTGTGAGACATTTCGAAACACGATCAAAGTCTGACAATTTAAATCATCAAGTATTAAAAATAACACATCCTCATATTATTGAAGGTATTTTGGACAAATATGTTATTTCAGACGTGTATCAATTTGGTAGCCCTTCACACAATCGGTACACATGAAGTTGCTCTCACCCTCAAAAATGTTGGTGACACCTGCTCTATGGTGTGCAATACACCATGACCTTGCCCTTATTGAAATATCCGAATACTCGGTTTATTGCCACAACACAAGCAAACAGTGACTCATAAAGCTGATGGCTGCCATAACTCATCCTTCAGCTCCATTGTCACGGCTCTGGTAGGGGGATGGAACAAAGGAGTGATCGAAAGGGGCATGAGGCCATCAACCAATGGACGCTTCATTCTATTTGCGACAGTCGCTTCAAAGTCAGAGGCAAAGAAGCAATTTGGTCTTTATATTGTTTGTTCTCCTATTTGCAAAACCACTTTTATTATTATCAATGCATCTAACGGTGCTAACTGTGTTGCACTGGGAATGAAGTATATTGGAAGGCTGGAAAACAATTAATCAAATTTTAATCAGGATTTCAATTTTGGCATGAAAACAAAACTCGACAATTTTCAATACTACGCTATGTGGAGTTAGTAGAGTGGGTGCTAGGGCAGACATCCTCATTAGTCATGTCAACTTGCGGCTGAGAGTCATTCACTCCGACGAAGAGAAGGGGGCATCAAATTGACTGATGCAAGGCCATACAACACAGACCGCTTCCAAATAAATTCATTCATCCATCCATTTTCCGATCTGCTTTATCCTCACAAGGGTCGCGGGGAGGGTGGGAAGGGGGGTTGCTGGAGTCTATCCCAGCCATGTTCGGGCAGTAGGCGGGGGACACCCAGAACCGGTTGACAGTCAATCACAAGGCAGACAGAGAGGAAAAACCATCCGCGCCCGCACTCACACCGAGGGACAATTTGGAGTCTTCAATCAGCCTGCCATGCATGTTTTTGGAATGTGGGAGGAAACCGGAGTACCCGGAGAAAACCTACGCAGGCACGGGGAGAACATGCGAACTCCACACAGGAAGGCTGGAGCTGTAATCGAACCCGGTACCGGTGCACTGTTAGGTAGACGCACTAACCGCTGGACCACCCGTCCGCCCTCCAAATAAATTTAAAATACCGGTAATAATAATAATAATAATAATAACATTAACAACATTTAAAAAATCTGCTACGTAAATGTGTTGACTTCACGTGACTCCGGACTCCAGTTAATTGACGACCAGAGAGATGGTGTTGGCAAAAGGTAATGTGAATGGTCACGACTGTTATGTTATGATGCTGAGACTTAAATGAAGATCATGGATCAAAGTGAAAGACCAAGACGATAGGCTATTTACTAGCCTCTTGCTAATATGTCGCTGAGCCACAGAAAAAGGGATTTAGTATTTAGTTTTGCTGAACTAGCAACTATCAGCACTGAGGCATCATGCCACGCATAATTTCACCCATAGGCAACCGAGTCGAGTTTGCGTTTCCAACATAGCAATTGCAAATTCACACAGACGTCTTGACTGTGGATTTGTTATTTAATTTTTTTTTGAAGAAGAAGAAGAAGCTGGAACGATCATCCTTCTTTTGGTGTTCAATTCGAATGTCTCCATTGTGAGACAAATGAAGGTTTTTCTTCAACAAATACATCACCCAATTTTCGTTATTGCCATTTGTGAAATATGTGCATTTGCATCTGCAGTTCATAATGAGCCTCCTTCAAAATATGACAGCTCTACCAACTGCATTTTGTAAGCAACCCGATTACGTAGAATGCTTCCGCTTGTAGTAGTGTTCCCCGCTACTTGTCTATCTTCACAATGATAGTCTTAGTTGCTCTTTCCTGCTCTATGTACAGCTCTATGTACAGCAAATGTCTTTCCCACTCAGTGTCTCAGGGAGATGAAGTCGATTTCAGCTATTTCAGGTGAAAGGCAGAGTACACTGGATTGGTCGACAGTCTACCCCAGGGCACACAAAGCTACAGACAGTCACATTCACACAGTCACTGTGAAGGAATTGAACCCACGTGGTTTACATGGAAGTCCTCTGAGTGTACGACACTGTTGTGGATGAATGTGTTCTGATTTTTGCTGGTTGATTAACAGAATCTTTAAACCCTTAAAGTTAGGAGGGCCCACCGAAGGGCCCTCCGTTATCTGTCAAAAGAAATCGCTGATGCACGTCGTCAGTTGAGTACATCTGTGAACATGTTCTACATATCTACTTACTCTAATTGCCCCACGGGGATAAATCAAGTTTTCTGAATCTGAATACATCTTTTAAAAGCTGAGTGATTGTAGATTTGAATGGTACATGTTACAATTGTCGAATTTGAACCGGAACTTGGGAGACCTCAAGCTTTAATCCTGTAGTGTTTTCAAGTCCTAATGAACATTCTCAATCCATTTCCAAGGCAGATTTTATGAAAAGACATTAGACGAACATAAGATTCCCCTTTTTCTTCATTTTCGAACATCCATAGTTCAGTGACAGGAGCACTTACACAGATTCTTACTATATGGGAGAAATATTCATAATGATAACATTTTGAATATTTAAAAAAGAGACCAAAACTATGCTGACACTCCAAATGGTTCAAGAACAGCTACAAATTTACTTTGGGTGCATCTTTCCAGAGGCGTTTTTGGCAAAGTTGCCCTCAGTTTAAGGTGAAATGCAACTTACTTTTTTATTAAGAAAATTCAAAATACGACAGTGTTAACTTTATTCTGGAAACAATCAGAGAAATGGCGTTGATAAATACTTTTTGGATGATTAGCATAAAATGATTCAGATGAATGCATCGGTTTTAGTCATTTGGCAAGAATTGCATGTCTGTGTGCATGCGTCTCAGATTTCACAGTTTTAATCTGCCTCATAAATCATGCTGAACTGAGCCGTTAAAGAGGTCAGTTTTGGTTGGAGGATAATATCTTGCATTTAAGGATGCCTATAAGCAAGTTAGAGGGCAATGTTGACCTCTGCGCCAACACAAATTTATTGCAGTCGTACATCACATTGCAACAACCCCCCCAACACACACACACACACACTCACACACGCGCACACGCACACGCACGCCATGAATATCCGTTAATATTTGAAAGAGTGGACACACAGAACACTTTGGTTTAGTGGGAATTTTGGGAAGGCAGAAATTTGACAACAACAACAAAACAAAACAAATAAATAGCAGAAGCTACCGAAACTGTACGTTGGGAAAAAACATGGGTGTGACATTAAAAGATGAATGAGATTAGATTCTTTTTTTTTTTCTAGAACGTTTATTATTTCTTGGTATTTACTGTACATCTGCATCTTATTCACATGCCCTGTGATTGGCTGGCAACCGGGTCAGGGTGTCCCCCACCAACTGCCCGAGGACAGCTGGGATAGGCTCCAGCACCCCCCGAAACCCTTGTGAGGATAAGCGGATCGGAAAATGGATAGATGGATGGATCTTACTCACAAATGAGGACATAACCTTTGGTTTGAAATTGTATGCAAGCAAAAGTATTGGAACATGGGACTGACAGGTTTGTTTTGATAACCAGATGTGTTCCACTTTGATGAACAATTATTAATAAGGCTAAGTATTTGTGCTCACTTTCTGATTTGGGCTTTTTTGTGGATACAAAATGTATAAATGTTAGAAGCGGAACCATCATGATCAGAGAGCTGGCTATGGGTGAAAAATAAGCAACCGTCAAACTGAAAGACGGAAAATCAATCAGACCTACCGCAAAAGCATCAGTCATACGCAGTCTCACTGAGCAAAAAAAAAAAAAAAAGACGCTTTCTCATCGAGGCCACTTTTATTCTCCCTAGAGTAGATCAAGATCTGAATGACACTAAATTTCTTGAAGTCAATAGCGAGAAGACAGTTGTGATGGTGATTGGTCTCAGTGGTCCTTGTGCATCCAATCCTGTAGACTCAGGCCCCCCTAGCTCTTTTTTAAAGCCAGCAGTCTCACACTTGGGTCTTAAACTGGACAGTGATTTTAAATTGGACCAGCAAAATGGTAAATCCAGCTTCTTTTATCTTAGGCTGCTGGCTGAAGTAAAACCCTCTCCTTTCTCATGAGCACTTTGAAACAGTTATCCATGCCTTCGTCACATCTCGGCTGGATTACTGTAATGTACTTACTTTGGAGTCAGCCATTCCTCCATTAGGTGCCACCAGTTGGTCCAGAATGCTGCTGTGAGCCTCTTGACTGGTACTCGTATGCACATCACTCTTCAGCCCTTCACTGGCTCTCTATACATTTTAGAGTTCTTTTTAAGATCCTGTTATTTGTTTTCAAATCTTTAAATGGCCTCGCACCACCTTACCTCTCTGAGCTCCTCCGCCCCTACACACCTGCCTGGTGCGTCAGGTCTGCGGACCAGCCATGATTAGACGTACCAAGAACTAAACGGAGGCTCAGATGGGATCGAGCCTTTTCTGTTGCTGGTCCCTTCCTTTGGAATGACCTCCCACTAAACATTCAGCTACTGCCCTTGGTTCCCGTCTTTAAAACTCGTCTCAAAATTCATCTGTATTCTATGGCTTTTGACTCAGCATGACTCAGAGTTGATTTTTAGTTTTACTGTTTTTGTGCTTTCTAATGTATTTGTTCTTAATTTATTGTTTTATTCTTTGTTGTTGTAGATATAATACTTGCTCTATGTAAACTTTGTATACAGCGCTTGTTGTTTTAAAGTGCTCTATAAATACATTTGAGTTGAGTTGAGTTGAGTAGAATACAAGCATTTTGATCGGATGTATTAGCTGATTCACATGACATCCCAATATTGTTGGCCCACGGGGTGCCAGTTGCCTGTGCCTGGCTTGAATTAAGTTCGCTACCACGAACCCTGTTGGGCACCAACAAGCAGCACACTACCAAGCCTCTTCTCTGCATGGCCAGCTGCGCCCAGGTATGAGAGCCAACAAGTGGCTCTCTGATAGAGAAATCTATGAGCAAAATGGGATCATGTTTAAAGTTTCGGTTAATTTGGGCATGGTGTCTGTCACGTTTGCGAGGTGGTGGCGGACCTCAAAAAGCAGGCAGGAGAGAGGAGCAGGGTGTACTTGACAGTTTGTATTAAAACATAGAGAAAACGAAATCCTAAACAAACAAAGTCCTGAAAACAAAACGAATCCAAAGTATCAAACAAAAACCATAACTGAAGCTAGCAGCAGCAAAGAGCAACTATGACCCGACAATGAGTGCTCGGGCTGGGAGTCCTTGTGAAGCACTAATTACATAATGACAAACAGGTGTGCAGCTGCAGGAAAAGCCCCACAGTGTCACCTGTTGGTCACAAACCAAAACATGACAGTGTCTGCCATTTGGGTGGAGGGCCTTTTTTGCCCGGACACTCTCTTACCTGTTCCATTCGCGTTTGTGCACAATAATTCTCGTTGCGACAGACACGTGGTTGATGTAATAATTTCACCACCATCCACACGGATGCAATATCTTGAATTCAAAGATGGATCCAAACAAAATTACGACAGATCAAATAACACTAGCAGTTAATGAGCAATCTTGAGGCCTTGTAGCACTAAACAATTGTGGTATTTGGTGAGAAGACATTTTCGCACAAGAAACTCATGACAAAAGAGAAACACAGCAGTTTTCATCACATGAAGTGAGTCCCTGTCAAGCCAAGTCATTAACACCATAAAAGCAGTTTGGTCCGTGGACTCTACCTTCCATCTCCCGGTTCCGCCGAGCAGCCTCCTCGCCCCACGAGCGCTGCACCAAGTGACACATTCTATCCATCAACTTTTCCACCTGCAACATACTGTATGAGGCCAGAAACTCCAGGGATAGCAAATTTTTCATGCATATGATATTTGTTCTACAGAAGACCTACCCATGTTAACTCGGGAGAGTGAGATAGGGGTAGCGGGTGGGCTATCGGGGCAGAGGGAGGGTATATTTAGAGGCAGAGAAGATGGATTACTACATCATTTCATAAGAAAGATTCTGCTATGAGCCATCATCAATTTCAGTCCGAGGCTCATAAAGTGAGAGAAGTGTGAATATCTTGTCGAATTTCATTTGCAAAAAGAGTTTATTTTTATTGTCAAGAGCACAGCAGGGTCTCTTGGTGTTGTCAATCTCCTGAACAGAACTAAATAATACGCACCTTAGGCTTTTTAACTAATTTAATGCCAGCCGTTTTTCTTAGATTGGAAAAGCCATCTTTTGACCATTTAGACCAATTTTTGAAGGCCTACGGAAAATGGAGTTCTGTAGCCAAAAGAAATATTTAACCCTATTCTTTCGTCAGGAAAAAAAATAGAGAAAGTACATTTCTACCTTTTCCCATTCTTGAGTAAACAGCAGTGGAATATTCTTCTTGAATTCTCAATCAAATTCACCCATTTTGACTGTGACATAATTATTGGATTCAAAAAGAAAATACACTACAAGAGCACTACGATGCAAAATAATTGAATTAGTGATTTGTTTATTGTTTTACCCTTCATGTTTGCATTATAGGACTCTCAGTATCAACTTTGTGTGCGTTGTGTACTACCTGACATATATCAGAAGAATATTTTGCACCTAAAAGAGCGATCTGGTTATCAGATGACAATTTTAGAAAATAATGAAATGGATAGAACAATATGATTACTTATCACCAGGAGTGTTTTAAGGGATGCTAAGCAAAAATGTAGGTCAGGTAAATGTGTTGAAATACGCCCGGAGATTTGTTATGAATTCCCTCCTGCTCCCAACAAATGAAGCCGCCTTCATTTCCAATAGCAAGGCCTTGCTGATATAGATTAGGGATGTGAATCTCAGCACTGAGGACGATTCGATACACATCTCGATGCACTGCCAGCGATGCGATACTTAAACGATACATGGAATTTTCTGGCGATACGATGCGATACGTTTCACCGTCGTCACAATGTGATACGATGCAATACACATTAAGTTCAAATCAATGCGATCCGATACGATACAATGCAATTTGTTGCGATATTGTGCAATTAAACATGATGCAAATAAGCAAAGAAAAAAAGCTTTTAAAAAGATGGAATTCAGTATGGTACAGTATTACAAAAAGGATACCACTTTATTCCTTATAAACAGTAGAACTTGTAAAACAACTTATTTAAGCCCTTTCACAATTGGGTTTTGTGCAAAGAAAATGTAAACAATTTGGCGCCTGAGACTCACAACTGTTGCTATAGTGTAAACACAAACAGTCTATTCTCACTGAGTGTCTTATATGAAATATATATATATATATATATATATATATATATATATATATATATATATATATATATATATATATATATCAGGGACGTGCGGTCAGGGGAGGCAGGTGAGGCAGTGCTGCACCTCTGAACGCGCATTGCATTGCGCAATCATCACAAACTGGGTTGATACATGCAACTGGCACGTCCTGCTTGCCGTACATCTGCACATCAGCAATATAACATTTGCAGTTACATTTATTTGATCTGCTTTTCCTAAGTCTGGCCAATGTTTTTAAACCATTAAAGTTTAATGTTTTTTGTGACATATTTAGATTTGCTGATGGGAAATAAAACCGCAGTGAAAAGGCATAGGTTGCGGCAGATCGTTCTCTGCCGCAATTAAGAGGGCGTACGTGAGCAAACAGGTACGTTGCGCTCTTCTTCTGTGCAGAGGCGCCAGGCGAGTCAAGTGCGATCCTTTTTTAAATTTGCTACGTCGGACAGCCAAAATGGAAGAAAAGGATTATATATCAAAGCTTAAAAACTTCTCAAAACTGGACTTTCAGTCAAAAGTGGACGTGGTTAACACAGGTAGACCAACGCCGGACTGAAAAGGTTTGCTTCCAACTACGGGACAGCCCGGACAACTTTTCAAACGGAGTGGTAAAGCCGAAAAGAACGGTGATGTGGCTGTCCTTCGAAAACAGGTCTTTACTGTTTTCCCTGCCTTTTGTTCTCAATTTGTCTGGATATTGTGATATAAAAAGCGCAAGGATCGATTTGGCATTGAACGAACAGCGGAGGTTCAACGTTAGCATCCGCAATGCCAAGGTAAGGGAAAAGCGAGAGATTGTGAAAGACCTCATTCATGCAACCTGCTTTTTCGCTAAACGGGAGTTGGCATTTCGTGGTCACGACGAGAGGGCAAGCTCTTCTAATCGTGGCGATTATGTAGAACTATCACATGCTTTTGATGAGAAAGATGAGAGGTTAGCTAGACATTTGGACTCATCCAGTGTGCTTTCTGGCTTGTCCAATAGAATACAGAACAATATAATTGAAGCTTTCGGTGATGTGATAATAAATGATCTAAAAAGGGAGATCAATGCTGCCCCATTTGTTTCCATAGAGTTGGACGAGACTACGGATATCACAAACAAAGCACAGATCTGTTATTTTGCGCTATGTTGCCAACAGTGAAGTGGACTGTGGTGGTGGAAGCATTTTTAGGATTTGATGATGTAAGTGATGATAGGCGAGCCCCTGCTGTAGCTGCGTATGTCTTGGAAGTGTTGGAGAAAACAGCTGTGTTAAAAAACTAGTAGCGCAACCCTATGATCCCGATCGCTGGGACAATGATACTCAAATGATGGTCACTGGATATGATCGATGGCTGTCAGAAGAATCGACATGCTTTTTAATGATGGCGTATGAGGGCATTTTCAGTGAAACTGATGCACTTTTTAGAGTGCTGCAAAACAAAGTCATGGACATTGAATATTGTTGTGCGCGAACCCACGACACCATCGGAGTTTTTGAACGCATGAGACGGGACTTTAACACACTGTATGAGCGATTTGAGCAGAAATGCAGCACACTTGGCCGAAACAACAGTGGAAGAAATCAGTCGGTCAGAGACGAGAGAAAACAAATGTTCGACAAGATTATGGTCAACATCAGTGTTCAGATGAAAGCTAGGTTTGATTTTGTGAGCTAGCTTTCCTCGGTTTGGTCGACTGTACAAAATGTAATGAGATGTCACAACATTTTGATGACACAAAACTGCAGAGCCTGTCAAAATCTTATAACAAAATAAATTAGTCTAAGAAAAATACAATAGAATATTGTATTTTTACCCATGGGGTCAAATTTTGGATATGAAATAACCAGTAGCCAATTGAATAAGCTACTGTTTTTGGTTGATACATTTGTAAATCTGACACTAAAGGAGTCGGTGCCTCACCAACCATGAACCTCACCGCACGCCACTGATATATATATATATATATATATAGGAATCTATAGCGCAAGATGTCCACCCATCCACTGTAAGTGCAACTCTTTGCGCACGGTTCAGCGACACAGTAATCTCACTTCTCACTTTGTTATACACATCGGGAATATGTTTGTAAGTGAACACAGACCTGTCTGGTATTTTATACCTGGGTTCCAAAACGTGCACGAGCTGTCTGAAACCCTCGTTGTCCACCACGCTAAGGCTGGAGGTCTTTGCATATGAAATAAGCAGTGGCCTTAGTTATAGCCATTGCGCGGTCACAGTGAGTTGCAAGGGGACTCCCAAAATAAGAGGCAATTTTTTTCTGATCCTGACCTGGTTTACCAAGAGTTTCTCCGGTGTCCGACGAGGAACTGGGCGGGGAAGCGGGGTGCGGGAGGGAAACTTGTCGGTGATCTGGTGCCATCGTTTTAAGTGGGTCTGCATATTTGTGGTGCTGCCGTTGTATGGCTTCGTAGTGCGACATTCTTTGCAAATTACGGAGCTTTTATCAATCTTTCCGTCTTTCTTTTCGAAGCCGTAGTATTTCCAAACATAAGATCTGAATGTTGCGGAAGCATTAAATACCGTAGTTCCCTCGCTGCTGCTTGCGCGAACTTCCATAGTGTTTCGCTAGTTGTGTACTGGACTGTATGTGACGCACGGCTACCGTCCGTATTCAACACAAAACGCAAAACAATGATGGTGCATTCATTGCGCCTTGGAAAGGGCAGCTATGTGACGTTTAACATGAATAAAACGGCGCTTGAATCGGATTTTACCGATACCCATCAATGCATCGTGATGAATCGGGGTTTCACCCGTCAATCGCGTCGTACCTAGTGAATGAGCCGATGCACTCGGATCGCGCACGTGCGCATCGATGTATCGATTAATATCGATTATTTTCCACACCCTTAATATAGATCTTTTGCAATCAAGAAGGATACTGCTCCAAATACATATTCCCCTTTTGCCAAAACCCAAAACACCCCACAAGTGGCAGGTGTTCAGTCGACACGCATGCAGCCGCTTGGAAAGTGAATCTCTGCCAAATCCCTGTGGTTTATTACGTGAACTGGACAAGTGGTGCAAAGCTCAGCAAAAAAAGTGAAATGCCAGCAGATCATTAGCAGCACAGGGAGAATGATGTGCGTTAAACTTTCTTCAGCTCCTCCTCAAAAGTTTGGCCTATTTTTTAACAATGTCACCTCAAACAACACCCGCGCAATCGACCAGTGACAGAGGTCCCGAGAAGCGAATGAACCTTCTCTGTTGAATCCTTTGGGAGCACCCGCACCTTTTGCATCAATTTAACTGATTTAGCCCTGTGGGAGAGTCAGGCAAGGATGGAAGTCACCACTGGTGCTGAAGCAGCAGAGAGAAGGCCTCTCACCGTCCATCCCCACCTCCACATTTTTGCTTGCCCCATTATTTCCTGAGATGACAAGCAACTTCACTTACTTTGAAAAATGTTTCTCATTTTAAACAATGCAGCCTGTGCCCACCGTGCGTTTTAACTCATTTCACGGCGCCTTACTTCAACAACTCGAACCATCGAGCTGGCTTAAGCACATTCAAGTTCAGGGTTGTCGCACCTGGGAAAGGAACGGGATTCATTTCGCTTACTTCCTAGAACAATTTTGAAATGGATTGTTTTACTCTGCCCTTAAGTAAGAAGTTTTCTGTCATTTGCAGTAGATCATCCACAAATGTGGTCTATATACTTTGAGCATCAGCACAAGTGCTGGTCGAGTGCTGTGCAATCACTCAAAACGTGATAACACAGACATGTCGTGGTTTGGAAATGAATACATGAACCCAACGGCTTGGCTTCTGTCATGGTTCTGTTTTGTCCTGTCTCCAGGTCTGCAACTGTCTCTCATCATGTCATTATCACTCAACCGTTTTAAGAGACTGTCAAGTCATCACCAGAGGTTGGAATATTCTGTTAAGGTTCCGGACCAGGCCGGGACTTCAGCGCATCGCAAAAATGCAGACGAGGAGTGGTTCCAATACAAAAAAAATTGTTTATTATGACAAGCTGGTCACGAGGCCGACAAAGTACAACAGAAATCGCTGTGAACAACCTAGGGTAAAAATGATGAACGAAAAGAGCTTGCAAAAAGCCAGAGAAATAAGAACGCAAAATCCCTTGTCCTAAAATAACAAGGCGAAGCCAATCAAAAGTAAGCATAAACGCACCGAGGATAGGAAAACCGCAAAACTAACTGAAGATAACAAGGAGAACGAGCCAGAAATACAACAGGTCTAAAGAAAAAAAGATTGAGAGTGACGAAAGTCTCGAAAATTCAGCACTTTGGCGAATATGCCGACAACTTGTGACAGTCTCCTAAAACAAGTGACCTATAACATGACGAGAGACAGGTGAGGAAAGGAAGGATGAGCCCTCCACTGCCACCTGCTGGAGACACGACAAAACAGAAACACGACAAGTTTCTTTGGTGTCCGGCCATGTTTTAGTCATTTAATACGGAAGAGGATTAGGGCCAATGAAGAAAGAAAAAATAAGGTTGGCAAGATTCTGACTTTATTCTCAGAATTCTGACTTTATTCTCAGAATTCTGACTTTAAAGTCAGAATTCTGACTTTAAAGTGAGAATTCTGACTTTAATCTCAGAATTCTGACTTTAAAGTGAGAATTCTGACTTTAATCTCAGAATTCTGACTTTATTCTCAGAATTCTGACTTTAAAGTGAGAATTCTGACTTTAATCTCAGAATTCTGACTTTAAAGTGAGAATTCTGACTTTAATCTCAGAATTCTGACTTTAAAGTCAGAATTCTGACTTTAATCTCAGAATTCTGACTTTAAAGTCAGAATTCTGACTTTAATCTCAGAATTCTGACTTTAAAGTGAGAATTCTCACTTTAAAGTGAGAATTCTGACTTTGTGACGTTCGTGGAGCTATGAATTGTGGGGGGACCGTCAGCGTGTAGCGTGACTTGAAAGAACGGACATCATGTCGTCACCCAGCGACTTTTTGCGTGGCCGAGGAGTGTCGGAGGACATCCTTTCACTTTTGGAGGAGCAGAGGGTGAGTAAACAGTGCGTCGTGTTTGTTTCATTTGGAATTAACGTGCTCCATGAAGCTTGTAGCTCCGTTGCTAGTCCGAATGTCATGAATGGATGCACCCAGTTTACATTCGCGAATAAGTAGAACGTAACCAATTTAAATGGGTACGTTCCTGTGACGCCACACAACGTTGTTAAAAACAACACCACTCTCGACATCGAACCCCTTTGTGTGGATGACAGTGGCCGTCTGGAGCATCGTTGCAGCCTCATTGCCGTGAACTGAACACACTGATCACGCGGTCGTGTCGTAGGAAGTATGTGCACACCCACCTCTATTTACTTTTAGACTATTTACTGAATATGAGTATACTTGAGTTTGAACTAACACAGTACCATGAGCGAGAACATTATTAAAAACTTTAACAAGCATAAGGTCATGCAGTCATGTTTTCAAAATGTCCACCATTGTTTTTTGTCAGATTGTAATTGTTGTCTCTTTTCTTGTGCAGATAAAGTGACTGATGGAGGGTGCAACTCAAACAGTGGCTGGAAATCCAGATTTGGATGACTTGATCAAGCTATGTTTTAGACTTGGATTCAGTAATAAGGAAATACTTGCGATTTTAGCACATAATGCTGAAACTATTTTAAGTATTCGGACTCTGAAAAGGATATGCAAAAGACTTGGTCTTTTTCGAAGAAAGAACCAGTCAGACCTGGGAGACGTGTTGGCTTTTGTCCAGCACGAGATCATGACTAGTGGACAGATGCAAGGTTATCGGTGGCTTCATCTGCGTGCCATTCAAAAAGGATTTGTTGTGTCACAAGATACAATAAGACAAATTATACAATTTGTTGACCCTGTAGGTGTGGGAATAAGAAGAGCACGACGCCTAAGAAGGCGCCAATACAACTGTCGGGGGCCAAATGCTCTTTGGCACCTGGATGGCTATGACAAATTAAAGCCCTACGGGATTGGCATCAATGGCTGTATTGATGGCTTTAGCCGGTATGTGTTATGGGCGGAAGCCTATACCACAAACAGTGACCCTAAGGTGGTTGCAAGTTATTTTATAAAAACTGTTTCACACATTGGTGGGTGTCCAGAGAGGATCCGTGCAGACAGGGGCACAGAAAATGTTTGTGTCGAACAGATGCAGATGTTTTTGCGTAGAAACCACTCAGACAATTTTGCTGCGGAGAAAAGTTTCCTTTACGGAAGAAGTACAGCCAATCAGCGTATTGAAGGGTGGTGGTCCACCCTTCGCAAACAGAGTGCACAGTTTTGGATTAATTTATTTCAAACACTTCAAGATGATGGCCACTTTTCAGGAGATTTTCTGGATAAAAGTCTTATCCGGTTCTGCTTTCTCAACCTTGTGCAGGTAGAATAATTTTTCTGGACAAATTGTTTTTGGACGAATGAAAATATAAGACTTAACTATTCTGCTTTGTGTTCAGGATGAGCTGGATGAAGTTGTGAACACGTGGAACACACACAAAATAAGACCAAGCTTGCACCATGATACAGCTTCAGGTCGACCAGTCGTCATGTATTCATTCCCTGCGATGCACAGTGCCGAGGATCAATTAAAACCTGTTGGAACGGAAGAGGTCACTGCATGTATGGAAGAGTGCACTACAAAAGGCAATTTTCCTTGTGATGAAACTGTATTTGAACTGTGTTGTTTGCTTATGGAGGAAAATGAATGGCACGCGCCATCAGATCCATTGGATGCAAGTGACTTGTATGTTAAGTTGAGAGAGGAATTACTGAAGTCTATTTGACATACAGTATGTACTGATGCAATTTTGGGAAAATGAAGCTTCAAATTTGCTCCATAAACCAGTTGTTGTTTTTTGACTTATCTAAATTGCACTCTTTTCAGCAGTGGGCTGTAGGTACACGGACTTGCCCTTTCTGAAACCTTTATTTTAAACAACATTGCCATGGCTCCAGCATGTCCCGTGACCCTGGAGGATATGTGGGTCAAAAGTGGATGGATGTCTTATTGTTAATATTGATAGAAAACATCTCCACACTTTTTCTGATCCGCTTTATCCTCACAAGGGTCACGAGATATGCTGTGCAGCCTGTCCCAGCAGTTGTTGGGCAGTAGGGGGGGGGGGGCACCCTGAACCGGTTGCCAGCAAATCGCAGTGCACACAGACGAACAACCATCTCCCCTCACAATCACGGACAATTATTTGGAGTGTTCCATTAACCTGCCCCGCATGTTTTTGGAATGTGGGAGGATGCGGAGAAGCCGAGACTCCACACTGGAAGGCCGGAACCGGATTCGAATCCTGCACCTCTGCACTGTGAGGCCGACGTGCCTCACAGCCATTAGGAAATATATGTAAAATGTTATTAAACCATTCACCGTTGCACACAAGTATATTAACCGTCAATATTCATGTGTAGACAGAAAAACAGTGAAGAGTAAGTTTATTGAACACAATAAATTCTTACTTTTAATGATAGAAGCATGGACCTAAATAATACAGTATAGCTGTTGAAACAACCATCCAATGGTTATAACTTCTTTGCCTTTTTGTATATAAAACCCCAGAACTGTATATTACTGTAATATAACACCAAATGCAAGTTATTTCTATATACAGTAACTATAAAAACGGCAAACAATGCAACGTTTGTTTCTACAAAACAATGTAAACAGTGAACACAATAATGTACCCAAGCCATGTAGTGCTGATGCAACCTACCTACGATGGCTTATTAACACAGTTACGGGTAAGAAAAAGCTAAACAATGTCCATCGCCCAGACATTACTTTCAAGAACAGCATTGAATTCCGATCGGAAATCTGGAAAATTTTCATAGCTGTCAGCAATATGCAGAACCTTTCCACATGTGTGACCCACCGGCCTTCTACTAAACTCAGTCATTTCCTGGAACTCCACAAGAATGGCGTTGGTTACAACAAGATCAGATCCAGTGCAAAACCGGAGAAACTTCTGAAGCTTGAATTCATCCAACTCTCTGATGAACCTTTTCAGATGGTTTATCACTTCCTTCTGCTTTGGGGTTAAATCAGTTGCAAATTTCAGCAGTTGGCAGACTTTTTTTGAGGTAGGTTGCAAGTCCGAGCACAACTTGTTCAGTGCTTCAAGACTGATGGAAACACGGTGAAGAGTAACCTCCCTCCAGCAGTCAATCACAAACATGGGCTTTTGGATAAGCTCTTTGTGTGCTATTTCCTGCAGTATTGTGGGAAAGGTTTCAGCAGAGATTCTTTTTCTACACCCGTAGCTGTCAAGAACTTCCACAAGATCATCTAGGTCCACTTCTGAAAAGTCCTTCATTGCTTCCATCAAAACTTCACGTTCTTGGCTGCTCACAAACTGCAGAAAATGGGTTTTTAGATCACTATAGACACAGTTGAAAAGCACCTGCTCGAGGAAAGGAAATGCAAGTTTGTTTGGGAAGTAGCAACAATCTTGGTATCCCTTTAAAAGAATTCTCCCAACTGCTTTCCACTTTTCTGCAGGAAAATCATGGCGAATGAATGGTACTTTAATTGATGTACCAAGGGTGCATCGGTCATAGAATTCCTGCCAGAAGCAGCTGAGAACATCCCGCAGTACTCCAGATCCAACACCTGCTTCTTCTGTATTATCTGGGAGTATGCGTTTCACATTGAGTGATTTGTTTAAGATTGCATTTTCAGAGAATGCTATGATCATATCATTCAATGTGTCAGTGTAGTGGACAGTTACTGTCATCACATCTTGTGGATCTGGTGGACCATCATAGATAAGTGTGATGTCTGCATCTCCCTCCGTGTTGTATGTGGGGCCAAAAGTAATTTCTGAATCAACAGAAACGTCGAATGACGTGTAGATTTCATTTGAATCGACAGAGACCTCTTCAATTTCAGAGTTGTAGTCACTGGCAGCGTGTGACACAACCAATACTTCTTTGGACGCCGTGCTGCCATCATGGTGGTCGTCCTTTGGCCTTGTTGCAATGTAAAAGCGCAACAACGTGAGCTTTGCAGCCTCATACATATTGCCGATGGATTGGCAGGTTTCATCAGTTAGGAGGTTTTGTTTGAAATCCCACACCTCAAACTGAAAGTCCAATTCAGATCCTTTAGGAGAAATTCCATCGGGGAAAAATGGTTTCTTTCCTTCCTTGAGAATTTCTTTCAACCCAGCTTCTGTGGACATTTGAAATTTTCTGGTACCCCCTCCCTGCTTCTCCCTCACCTGTTTGGTTATTTTTCCATCATTGTGTATCCATCCAATTGCAACATTTCTCGTTGTTTTCTGCCTCTTCGTCTGTTTTGTTTGTTGTGTCTTTGAGGAAGTGTCTTCTTTCCCGCTTTCTTTCCTGATTTTCATTTTTTCACGCAATTTTTCCAAAAGTCAATTTTTTCTTTTGGATGGGAGCTGTTGAGTCTTGCAAAAATTGAAGAGTGCTATACGGTCTCCATAGCATGGGACATAATTGGCAAGGGTGGCATCGTCCATCAGTGCTATGACATCACTGTTAATCTGCACAACAAGACAAATAGAAAAAATATACACTCAATCACCGTAACACATAATCGCTTAATTTTAAAGTATGAAGCACAAATGTAATACTAATCTCTACAATTGTAAACCAAATACACAGGCAAACATGTTGCAACTCTTCAATGTTGAAAACCGTTAAGAATGTACAAAGATACATTTATGCTTGAAAATTACTCTATAACCTATTTGTATTAGAATATGCAACTATGATAATAAAGTCCCTATTCAGACAGCAATTCATCAACTGTTGACTTCATTTATGCGTGCATGTGCACATACTTCAAATGATGTAGCCTTGAATTGCGGCACGTCACTACAGTACTTGCTACGACACGACCACAGGTGTGTTCAGTTCACGGCAATTAGGCTGCAACGATGCTCCAGACGGCCACTGCCATCCAAACAAAGGGGTTCGATGTCGAGAGTGGTGTTGTTTTTAACAACGTTGTGTGGCGTCACAGTAACGTACCCATTTGAATTGGTTACGTTCTACTTATTCACGAATGTAAACTGGGTGCATCCATTCATGACATTCGGACTAGCAACGGAGCTACAAGCTTCATGGAGCACGTTAACTCCATATGAAACAAACACGACGCACTGTTTACTCACCCTCTGCTCCTCCAAAAGTGAAAGGATGTCCTCCGACACTCCTCGGCCACGCAAAAAGTCGCTGGGTGACGACATGATGTCCGTTCTTTCAAGTCACGCTACACGCTGACGGTCCCCCCACAATTCATAGCTCCACGAACGTCACAAAGTCAGAATTCTGACTTTAAAGTCAGAATTCTGAGATTAAAGTCAGAATTCTGAGATTAAAGTCAGAATTCTCACTTTAAAGTCAGAATTCTGAGATTAAAGTCAGAATTGTGACTTTAAAGTCAGAATTCTGAGATTAAAGTCAGAATTCTGAGATTAAAGTCAGAATTCTCACTTTAAAGTCAGAATTCTGAGATTAAAGTCAGAATTCTGAGATTAAACTCAGAATTCTCACTTTAAAGTGAGAATTCTGAGATTAAAGTCAGAATCTTGCCAAACTTATTTTTTCTTTCTTCATTGGCCCTAATCCTCTTCCGTACAATTTTAAATAGGTGGGTTTTGAGATGAGTTTTGAATATGGGAAGAGAGTCAATATTTCGGATGTCAGGAGCGAGTGAGTTCCAGAGTTTGGGGGCAGAGCGGCTGAAAGTCCTGGAGTCCTTAAATGCTGAGTCTAATTACAGATTGGCAGCAGTGTGCCAGAAAGTCCGCTCCTGCCACCTGCTGGCCAGACCGCAAAACCGAAACGTGACAAGGGCAGGGGAGGGGTACGGAGGAGCCCAAGTGTTGGTGGATTTACTTTATTTACTTTTTACTTACTTTATTTAATATTTACTAAATAAGAGAGAGAGAGAGAGAGAGAGACAGAGATATCCACGACCCTCGTGAGGATTAAGTGGTTCGGAAAATGAATGAATCTCTCTCTCTCTCTCTCTCTCTCTCTCTCTCTCTTTCTCATTTATATATATATATATATATATATATATATAAAGCGGCTGGATAGCTCAGTTGGTAAGGCATTGGTTTGGCATACGGGAGACGGTGGTTCGAATCCCGCTTGGGGCAAAGATGAGCACATAACACCATCCAGTGTGGGTCCTTGGGCAAGATCCTTCACGCTAATGCCTACCTCATACAATGATGAGAGACAATAAAACGAATGACATGCCGGCTCAGACGTCGCCCGGCCAAACAAGGTCTGCGTCAGGTGCTGGGGAACCAGAGCACCTTGATGAAAAATGGGCTACTGGAACAAAGCGGAGATGGGCGAGAGGCGATAACATGGCTCTGTTGGAATGCTACTACTCAAGCAACCCTAGTCAGAGGGGTTACATGCAGAGAATGTGGGCTGAATGGTTACTTCGAAACCCACAGTCACGGTTGACCACGAAACAACTAGTAGCTCAGTGTTCCAACATCCACAAACGGCAACTGCTGTCACAACTTGAGATTGATGAGGTACAACGCAGGTTCCATGGCGAAGGGCCCCAGGCTTCCAGATCAGAGGAGGAGGTCATACAAGAGATTGGGAGGCAAGCCCCAATGAATGCAGATGATGAGATTGGGTGGCCAGCCCCAATGAATGAAATGCTGAGCGAGGCAGCAACTGACCTGAAAGCTAAGATCATGGCGAGAATAAAAGCTGGGCAACCTAGAAACCGATTACAACGGCTATGTGAAGTACCATCTGAAAGTCTCATAGAAAGTGTGAATGCAGCACTGAGGGCGATCCCTACCGTAACGATCACAGAAACCAATGAGCTGATATACGCTTCAGCATCAGTGATCCTGGAGACTCTGGGCTATAAGAGCAACCATGGAAGCCATGAGATACGTTACCCACCATGGAAAAGACGGTTGGAGGCTAAGATCAAGGCGGCCCGGAAAGATGTGAGTCAATTGACAGAGGCCCAGAGAGGTGTGATGAAAAGGCCGATACCCGAGAGGTACATCCAGATGACCATACCTGAAGCACTCGAAACTGCCAAACAAAGGCTGCAAGCCTTGTCCAGTCGCCTAAAGCGGTACACGAAAGAGAATGAGGCCAGACGAATAAACAGGCTGTTCGCAACACAACCTGCGAAAGTGTACGCTCAGTGGCAGGGTCCTAACAACAGAGCCGACCCACCAAGACTGGAAACTGAAAGGTACTGGAAAGGCATATGGGAGAAGGAGGTTGCACATAACAGCAGTGCACAATGGCTGGTGACCCTGAGAGAGGAGCACAGCAACCTCCCTGAACAGAACCCAGTTACCATAACAGTGGCAGACATACAGGAAAGAGTCTCAGATATGAAGAACTGGACAGCACCAGGCCCGGACATGGTCCACACCTACTGGCTAAAGAAACTCACAGCACTCCATGAGCGCCTAGCAGTACAAATGAACCAGCTGCTGAGGGATGGGACTCACCCAGAATGGCTAACCGAAGGGCGTACGATCCTGATCATGAAGGATCCCTCAAAGGGTGCAGTTCCATCCAACTATCGGCCAATAACCTGTCTCTCCACAACATGGAAGCTCATGTCAGGCATCATTGCGGCTAAGATAAGTGGACACATGGATCAATACATGAGCGAAGCACAGAAGGGCATTGGTAGAGATACTAGAGGAGCCAAACATCAACTCCTGGTTGACAGAACAGTCGCACACGACTGCAGGTCCCGACGTACCAACCTGTGCACAGCTTGGATTGATTACAAGAAAGCCTATGACTCGATGCCACATACATGGATCACTGAATGCTTGGAGTTGTATAAGGTGAACAGGACCCTAAGAGCCTTCGTTGCGAACTCGATGAGGATGTGGAAAACCACACTTGAAGCCAATGGCAAGCCACTTACCCAAGTGTCCATCAAATGTGGCATATACCAAGGTGATGCACTCTCCCCGCTGCTGTTCTGCATAGGACTGAACCCCCTAAACCAAGTAATCACCAAGACAGGCTATGGATACCGCCTCAGAAATGGAGCTACAATCAGTCACCTCCTCTACATGGATGACATAAAGCTGTATGCTAAGAGCAAAAGGGACATAGATTCCCTGATCCACACAACCAGGATCTACAGCAGCGACATCGGGATGTCATTCGGGCTTGAGAAATGTAGTCGGATGGTGACTCAGAGAGGAAAGGTAGTCCGCACTGAAGGGGTCTCACTCCCAGAAGGAACAATAGCAGACATTGAGGACAGCTACAAGTACCTTGGTATACCACAAGCCAATGGCAACCTCGAACTGGCAACAAGGAAAGCGGCTACGGCCAAATACCTCCAGCGAGTGAGGCAAGTCCTAAGAAGCCAGCTCAATGGCAAGAATAAGACCCGGGCAATAAACAGCTTTGCCCTGCCAGTGATCAGATACCCTGCAGGAATAATAAGGTGGCCAAAGGAAGAGATTCAGACCACGGACGTTAAGACCCGAAAGCTCTTAACCATGCATGGAGGGTTCCATCCCAAATCCAGCACCCTGAGACTGTACGCAAGCCGAAAGGAAGGAGGCCGGGGACTAGTGAGTGTGAGAGCCACTGTCCAGGATGAAACATCCAAGCTCCATGAATACATCAAGGAGAAGGCTCCAACGGATGACGTACTCAGAGAATGTCTCAGACAATGGGGAACAGAAGATGAGGCGCTGGAAGAGGGACCATCATGGGAGGACAAGCCCCTACACGGGATGTACCACCGGACCATAACTGAAGTGGCTGATCTCAAGAAGTCCTATCAGTGGCTAGAGAGGGCTGGCCTGAAGGACAGCACAGAGGCACTCATCCTGGCTGCTCAGGAACAGGCATTGAGCACCAGAGCCATCGAGGCCCAGATATACCACACCAGACAAGACCCAAGGTGTAGGTTGTGCAAAGAGGCACCTGAGACGATCCAACACATAACTGCAGGGTGTAAGATGCTGGCAGGGAAAGCCTACATGGAACGCCATAACCAGGTTGCTGGCATAGTCTACCGAAACATCTGTGCGGAGTATGGACTGGAAACCCCAAGGTCAAAATGGGAAACACCTCCGAAGGTGGTGGAGAATGACAGAGCGAAGATCCTGTGGGACTTCCAGATCCAGACTGACAAGATGGTAATGGCGAACCAACCAGATATCGTGATCATAGATAAAGGGCAGAGGAAAGCCGTTGTAGTGGATGTAGCGGTCCCAAGTGATGGAAACATCAGGAAGAAGGAACATGAGAAACTCGAGAAATACCAAGGGCTCAGAGAGGAGCTGGAGAGAGCCTGGAAGGTAAAGGTGACAGTCGTGCCTGTGGTGGTCGGAGCACTCGGGGCAGTGACCCCCAAACTAGATGAGTGGTTGCAACAGATCCCTGGAACAACATCGGACATCTCAGTCCAGAAATGTGCAGTGCTGGGAACAGCAAGGATACTGCGCAGAACCCTCAAGCTTCCTGGCCTCTGGTAGAGGACCCGAGCTGAATGAGGGACGGACACCACCCAAGGGGTGAGATGAGGATTTATATATATATATATATATATATATATATATATATACTGTATGTATAATGAATGAATGAATGAAGGTTATGGATGGCTTTGAATGTGAAGAGGAATATTTTGAAGTTGATCCTCTTCACATTCAATGCCATCCATAACCTTCATTCATTCATTCATTTATATATATATATATAGGGGCGGCCCGGTAGTCCAGTGGTTAGCACGTCGGCTTCACAGTGCAGAGGTGCCGGGTTCGATTCCAGCTCCGGCCTCCCTGTGTGGAGTTTGCATGTTCTCCCCGGGCCTGCGTGGGTTTTCTCCGGGTGCTCCGGTTTCCTCCCACATTCCAAAAACATGCGTGGCAGGCTGATTGAACACTCTAAATTGTCCCTAGGTGTGAGTGTGAGTGCGAATGGTTGTTCGTTTCTGTGTGCCCTGCGATTGGCTGGCAGCCGATTCAGGGTGTCCCCCGCCTACTGCCCGAAGACAGCTGGGATAGGCTCCAGCAGCCCCCGCGACCCTAGTGAGGATCAAGCGGCTTGGAAGATGAATGAATGAATGAATATACTGTATATATATATATATATATATATATATATATATATATATATATATATATATATATATATATATATATATATAGTGCCCTCCATAATTATTGGCACCCCTGGTTGAGATGTGTTTTTTAGCTTCCAATTATTTTATTTTTTTTCTAAATAATATGGGACCTTAATGGAAAAAAAGAGAAAAATCCAACCTTCAATACAAGTGCATTTATTCAGTGGGGAAAAAATCCCACATAAAGAAATAATTATTTGACATCAAATCACCTGTTCCACAATTATTGGCACCCTTAACAATTCCCAGGAAATAAATATAATTGAAGCATTTCTGTCATTTCTACAGTAGTTTACAAAGTTTACCAGAGTATGTAGGAACATTTAATTAGTAATTCATCACTTCCTGTCTCCCTGGGGTATAAATATGACGTGACACCGAGGCCATTTCTCTTATCCACTCTTAAACATGGGAAAGACAAAGGAACACAGCATACAAGTGAGGCAGATGTGCGTCGACCTTCACAGGTCAGGCAGAGGCTACAAGAAGATTGCCACTCAACTGCAGCTGCCCATATCCACTGTGAGAGGAATAATTAAGAAGTTCAAAACAACTGGAACAGTGGTAAACAAGCCTGGACGAGGAGCCAAGTTTATTTTGCCACCACGCACAGTGAGGAGGATGGTAAGAGAAATCAAAAGATCTCCAAAGCTCACTGTTACAGAATTACAACAAATGGTAGCATCCTGGGGTCACAAAGTCTCCAAATCAACCATCAGGCGCTGTCTACACGCCAACAAGCTGTTTGGGAGGCATGCACGGAGAAAACCTTTCCTCACTCACAATCATAAACGCAAGCGTCTGGAGTTCGCCAAGCGGTATTGGGGCTTCAACTGGGACCGTGTGCTTTGGTCAGATGAGACCAAGATTGAGCTTTTTGGCAACAAACACTCTAAGTGGGTCTGGCGTACCACGAAAGATGCGCATGCTGAAAAGCACCTCATACCCACTGTGAAGTATGGGGGTGGGTCAGTGATGCTGTGGGGCTGTTTCGCTTCCAAAGGCCCTGGGAACCTTGTTAGGGTGCATGGCATCATGAATGCTTTGAAATACCAGGACATTTTAAATCAAAATCTGTTGCCCTCTGCCCGAAAGCTGAAGCTGGGTCGTCACTGGGTCTTTCAGCAAGACAATGACCCTAAACATATGGCCAAATCTACACAGAAATGGTTCACCAGACACAAAATCAAGCTCCTCCCATGGCCATCTCAGTCCCCTGACCTCAACCCCATTGAGAACCTGTGGGGTGAGCTGAAGAGGAGAGTACAGAGGAGAGGACCCAGGTCTCTGGATGATTTAGAGAGATTCTGCAAAGAGGAATGGCTGAAGATCCCTCTTTCTGTCTTTTCCCATCTTGTGAAACATTATAGGAGAAGATTAGGTGCTGTTTTGTTGGCAAAAGGGGGTTGTACAAAATATTAACACCAGGGGTGCTAATAATTGTGACACACATTATTTGATGTCAAATAATTATTTCTTTATGTGGGATTTTTTCCCCACTGAATAAATGCACTTGTATTGAAGGTTGGATTTTTCTCTTTTTTTCCATTAAGGTCCCATATTATTTAGAAAAAAAATAAAATAATTGGAAGCTAAAAAACACATCTCAACCAGGGGTGCCAATACTTATGGAGGGCACTTTGTATATATATATATATATATATGTATAAAAGAGAGAGAGATATCCGTGACCCCAGTGAGGATCAAGCGGAAAATAAATGCACACCCTTATGCACAAACAGAGTGAGAGAGTTTTTTTTTTAAGCTGTTCGTCAATGTTCAAGCCCTGCAAGCCCATCCATCCATCCATCTTCCGTACCGCTTGATCCTCACAAGGGCCGCGGGGGGTACTGGTGCCTATCCCAGCCGACTTCAGCCAGTAGGCGGGGGACACCCTGAACAGATTGCCAATCAACCACAGAGCACACAGATGAACGACCGTCTGCGCTCACATTCACACCTAGGGACAATTTGGAGCCGCCGGGAAGAGCTTGAAGAAGTGGCTGGGGAGAGGGAAGTCTGGGCTTCCCTCCTACAGCTGCTGCCCCAGTGACCCGACCCTGGATAAGCGGTGGAAAATGGATAGATGGATAGAATTTGGAGTGTTCCATTAACCTGCCATGCATGTTTTTGGAATGTGGGAGGAAACCGGAGTACCCAGAGAAAACCCACTCATGCCTGGGGAGAACATGCAAACTCCAAACAGGGAGGTCGACACTCTAATCACTGGAGTCGCCTCCTGCTAACTGTTATGTACGCATATTATGTAGACTGGTCCCCATCACAATCCTTGTTGCGTCATGAAATTACTTGGACACACCACCAAAACAGTACTTCTATCATGATTGACACATCTCTTGACCAATGTTGCATCTCCAGTGATGATTCAGGCACACAATCATTATTTTCATTAGTTTCATTTGAATGTACAGTACACACAATATGTGAATCTGGTTTGCTCGTCAATGTATCTTAACTGTAAAAAACGAATGTTGTATGAAGGAAATTATACTCCAAATCTTTACACACATACAATTTGAGCCATCCCTCCTGCACTTCAATATGAATTGCTGATCCGCATTATTCGCTTCTTTTGTATTACATACTTGGGCATTTTAACGTCATACTGACTTAGCTGCTTGCAGTTCCATTCATACAAGGCACTGAGGTATGTTCTGGGTACAGGTCAGACACCAGTGGTTAACAACGCAAATACAGTGCACCATTATGAGATTGAAAAACCCCTTTTTTAAACTGAGAACAGTGTATCTGACATTTGATCACATTGACATTTGTTGCTGAAAAGGCCTGACTCCTCCAGTCAAAATACCAACGATTCCTTGGATATGCATCTTGTCTGAATCATGAATTTCGGGGTCATTTTAGTCTCCATTCGAAGTATGGGAGTTGTGTCTCTCTAAATCTGCATCGCATCTGCGGCCAGCACCAACATTTTCTATAAGTTGCTCATTTCGATCTTCTGATCCCGATATGCTTCTGAGATTCAGCCCAGGGTCTCTCTGGCTCGGAATCTGGAAGGATGGCAGGGAGCTTCTCGAGACAGGTCGTTTATCTGGACACAAACCATACACAGAACAGAGATCCTCATGTTAAGACGGGGTTTTTGACTTGTGGATATTTATTCGTTGATGCTAAAAAGGGACAGAAAGCTCAGTTTGTGATGTGTAGCCTGTTTAGTGTATACATGCAGTAGTCACGTTCCGCATTGGAGCTTTGAATACAGATACTGTACATACAGAAAGTGAAATATGTAAAGCAACAACACAAAATGTATACATTTGCTCCTTTAGTTCCCTATACACCGCTTATCTGAAATGTCGCATGCACATTGTATGGAAACTCACCACCTGGTCCAATGGGTCGCATCAGTCTGTTCATCTGAACATTCCAGTGTTTGACGTTGGTGCTCGCTTGGCGAAGTTTCCTCTGAGCAGCCTGTATATCAGAGCGTCAAAACAAAAAAACACTTACAGTATAGCATCACAAAGGGATAACTGTTTGCATTGATTTATCTGGATCAGCAAAAATGGAAAGTGATTCTGCTCCCCCCAGTGGAGGCTTCGAGGGGAAGATGGAGTGCGAAATCGACAGGCGGATCGGCGCAGTGTCTGCAGTGAAGAAGGAGCTGAGCCTAAAGGCAACAGGTCTCGATTTACAGTTTCTCATTCCTACCATTTTCTACCGCTTTGCTGGGATCGGGACATTGGGGCAGCAGCTTTAGCAGGGAAGCCCAAAGTTCTCTCTCCCCAGCCATTTATTCTAGCTCTTCCTGGGGGATCCCAAGGCGTTCCTAGGCCAGTTGGGAGTCACAGTCCCTTCTGGGTCATCCCTGGTGCCTCCTGCCGGTGGGACATGCCTGAAACACCTCATCAGAAAGGCGTCCAGGAGGCATCCTAATCAGATGCCCGAGCCACCTTATCTGGCTCCTCTGATTTTTGTGGCTCGACTTTGAGTCCCTCCCGGATAACCGAGCTCCTCACTCTATCTCTAAAGAAGAGCCTGGACACCTTGTGGAGGAAACCCATTTCAGCTGCTCGGATCCGGGATCCTGTTTTTTCAGTCACATCCCACAGCTTGTGATGAAAGGTGAGAGTAAGGCACGTAGATCGACTGCTCAACTCACCGCCTTCTTCACCACAACAGAACGATACAGAGTCCACATCTCAGATCTCAGTAGACGCTGCACCAATCACCTTGTCCATCCCATGCTCCATTCTACCCTCCCTCGTGAACCACAAGATACGTAAACACCTCCACTTGGGGCAGGATCTCATCCCTGACCTGGAGAGAGCACTACACCTGGAGTTCCCTACCTGTGCACTTGACAGACCATTTGAGCATATTGAACATAGACTAGAGCAGAGGTAAGGACGTCCGGTTCCTGGAAAGCCATATCCTGCTTGTATTTAATCTCTACCTACTCCAACACACCTGACGCAAACGATCAGCTCATCAGCAAGCTCTGTAGAAGCCTGAAACTATCGTGATCCATTGAATCGGGTGTGTTGGAATCAGGAGAGCTGTAAAACAGGCAGGATATGGCTCTCGAGGAACCGGAGTTCCCGGCCTCTGGACTAGAGCAATCATAAATATATTATTGCTTACCTGACTGTCTGTGGTCCATCTGGGATGGTCAAATTTAAAATGTATTTGATTTTTTAATTTCTTGACTTAATTGGTGGCACGGTAGGATGTGACACTTTCTTCTTGAATTTGAAAACTAATAACCTGAATTTGTTTGAATTAACTTTTCTATAAAAACGTGGATATGTATCATTCTTTGCTTACCACTACATCCTGGTCAACCCTGTGCCGGTTGCCCCGGACTTCCTCCAGCTGCCTCTGTGCCTCATCCAAGGCCCGCGATTTGGCTTCCATCTCCTGCTTCAGCTCCTCCTTCTCCCGCTGGGTCTTCAGGATATACTCTTCCTGCTCCTCCTGCAGGGTCATCAACTCCTTCATTTTCTCCTCCTCCTCAGCAAGTAACCTGCACCCAGCCCACAACATCCACAAAAATGACTTTACCAAACAACTTTTGTCCTTTAAAAGCCACTACAAAGAAGGTCACTGGCTCAGGCAAACTAGCATGCCACTTTGACAGACACAGTTTGGAACACAAATACACATGCACATATGTTTCAAATCCAAATAGCGTCATAAAAATTACTCTAAAACTTGATTTATAAGACCGACATGCACAATAGCAATCCAAGTGTTATTTATTGCTTTCATTTTCAATGGCAATCGAAAAACAAAAACCTGATTTTATTTGTAGACATGTTTTAAAATTTTGACTTTCATCAAAAATATGTACCAGAAAATGGGCCATAGGACTGTTTGACTTTTGATATTTAAGTACTGGTAGTCAGCTTCAAGTGACCCAGAAGGTGGGAAATGAGAATTTGAAAAAGTCTGTCCGCTAGTTAGACGCCACAGTCGGGACCAAGACAGTGATCGATCTACTATATTATACAATTGCAAAGTTTCCAAAAGTGATTTTCAAAGTGTGAAAGCAGGCTCTCAATAAAAAGGTATGCAAAATAATTGAATAAAATAATGTAAATAAAAAACTGCATTTCACACATGAGATACAATAAAACAGACTGGAATGAATTAAAATATCTACCAAGGGGCAAGAAAATGACAAGAGGTGAAAATCAATTTAAGACTCGGAAACTTTGCAATTCTTTCTGGGTAATGTGCACATCATTTAAAACTGTCAGACAAAATAAATAATTGAATGTATGATAGCATGATTATTATTTCATGTTTTGAGTTTTGTGCTTCGTTACATCTCCAGTTGTTGTGAAAGTGTGATATAAATTTTACTTCAATTGAATGTCGTGAGTCTTTTAATCATTTCTGTATGAAATACAAATACAAATTTATTTTAACACTGAATGATTTCAATATTTATTGAATTAATTTTCTCACTCCTGTCCTCTTCATGTGAACGGCCTACGATTGGGTGGTGACCAGGATGTAGCCCGCCTCTCACTCAAAGTAGGCTCGCCTCAAACTCAAGCTCACGCGCCACCCAAGTGAGGGGTAAGCAAAATGGATCATAGAAATGGATAAGGAAAATACATGGATGGAGGTCATTTTAGTTGAACAGGAAAAACTTTAATCATACTGTACATGTATAAATGTGTCTTGCAAATTTTTGTTGATGGAAAGAATTTTGAAAAAAATGTAAATGTCTGTGCAGATACGGTATATAATTCGAGGTAGAGTAAAAATGTAGAATAAGAATTGTATTTCTTCAATTATTTGGATTTAAAAGGTATGTGATTTATTTCTCCAGTAAAACTGAATAGCAGCAACGGCAATTCAACATATGTAATATCATTTAATTTTATGGATAAAAACTTTTATAGCTTGCAATCGACTGAAAATGACATCACTGTCGCTTTGGGCTTGGGTAATGACCGAGCATGGCTCAGCTTCAGAAAAGAGATTATCTTCATCATGTTACTGTGAAGAAAATTTCCCTTGAAGAGGAATGATCTTTTTCCATGTTAGTCCATATTATTATTTGTCCATATTAGGGCTGACAGTTACTGGTAATTCGATGGATTGTGGTCCTCACTATTTAGGGATACAAATACATTATGAAATTAAAGTTAGTCCTGTGGCCTATTTTCAGGATTGTATTTTTGATTTCTGCCAAAAATGTAAAGGCAATTTTGTAATTTGAGACAAATGACAAAATAATGAGTTGCTGTAATTTCTTCTGTGTTTCGATTGCCAACTCACAATGAAATGAATGAATGGTTCAGTCCGATCCGCTTAATCCTCACAAGGGTTGCGGGAGCCTATCCCAGCTGTCATCGGGCAGTAGGCAGGGGGCACCCTGAACTTGTTGCCAGCCAATCGCAGGACACACAGAGACGAACAACCATCCGGGCTCACACTCACACCTAGGGACAATTTTGAGCGTGCCTGCAGTGCATGTATTTTGGAATGTGGGAGGAAACCAGAATACCCGGAGAAAACCCACGCAGTCCCGGAGAGAACATGCAAACTCCACAGAGGAAGGCCGGAGCTGGGATCGAACCCACAACATCTGCACTGTGAGGTCAACGCGCTAACCACTGAACCACCAGGTGGTACAAATGAATGGTTACTGATAAATAAAAGGCTGGACATTCATTGGGGTGGGGGTGCGATGTGACTTGTAGCATCCACTGTACAATAATCTAACCATTAAAGCATATTCTCATTGTTAAAAGATCATGTTGGACAAAAAAAAAAAAAGAATAAAATCCATACACTCAACGTTGGTAGTTTCAGGGGCGAAATTCATGATGGAATTCAGGGGTCTCTGTCGTCAGAGTGCATGGTTGAGAACAATGACAAAGTCGAATCTGAGGAAGTTAAGATCAGTGACGTTTTGATTACGATTGGCTGAGTGCGCAAACACAAGGTCATAAAAAGTGTCAACAACTTCCTTTGTGAGCAGCTCTGCTTCCTCAGGAAGATGACATGACTTGAACTCCTTCTACTTTGGACATTTGCCACAAAAAAACTCAACTATGCCACTGGTGAACTCAGGCAGCATGGTTAACAGTCGCTAAAATGTCACCGCAGTTCTGCCCAATGTTCGATTCTGACAATGTTTACCGAACACCTGAAACCTAAGGCGAGTGTCCAGAATGTGCGCGCCCTCCGAAACACATCAAGATCAGTAGCAACCCACCAACCCAACCCAAGTGCAGGTGTGATTCTTCGACTGTATTCTTTTGAGAAGTGTCCACAGGTGTGAAGAGGACTGTGAATGCTTGTTGGTTTGTGTGTGCCTTATGCTTGGCTGGCAACCAGACCAAAGTGTCCCCTTCTCCTACGTGCTCTAAAGTGATGTCATTTAGGCATTGTCTGCACGTAGCCAGATATTTTGCAAATGGAAAATATGGGTTGCCCTGTCATCCAGACGTCACCGGAGATTGTTTTCATGAAAAAAATGTATGTATTTTAGGACCGTCAACCAGTATATTATCGTGAGTACTCTGTCACGCAGCTCCGACACGGACCGCAGTTGTGTCCCATGCGTTCTCCCCTAATTTCGACGCGGCTCGAGCATGTCACACATCCGCTCCAAATTTCGCACTCAGTATTCACATGACATCCAGAAAGCTAGCATTTAGATTTTTAGATAATATTTAGTCGTGAGGAAAGTTAGAGGAATGTGCCTCTACCAAGTTCTTCCCGCACACCAATTGCCAATTTCAGGAAGTCACAGGATGAATGCATCCTGTGTGCATAACGGGGTGAGAGAGAAAAAAAAATAGAAAAACTGCAGAAATATTATATTGCGTTTGAGTACATAATATTTACTTTCTAACCTGTTCAAATATTTATACAGGCCTGTATAGTTCATGTGGAAGAAGCTGAATAAAGAAGTATATGTGAACACTCCCACGTCCTCCCATTTTGGTTCATTTTAGTAGAAAACACTGGAAACATGTAACCCATTATGCCTTTAACTATCAGGCCTACGTTAAGCATATCCGGATCAGCCGGCCAGAGATACATGCACCGCAGAGACTATTGACATTTTAGCTTTCTCTTTCTTATTTATTTGGATATTTTACAGTTCACATATTCATTCATTTAACTATTTAATTTTCAGTCATTTTATGGAGTCCTACTCATCTATCCATTTATTATTATTTGTTAATCCTATTGGAATTTATTTTCTCCCTTATTTTCTTTATTTTTCTCCTTGTCTTATTTCGTCATACTTTTTTTTGTGATTCATCATGCAAAACAGACGCGGATATCATCTAACGCATCAGTGCAGCGCACATTGTGTGGGTAAGGTACAACTGCCTGTAATTATGCACATGGCCAGCAGATGGTTTCATGTGCACATGAAGCAGCAAGAAAGGAACTGTAACCAAATGGCTGAAATGGTGTGAAGGCTCCTTCATCTCGCCATCTCTATGACACCCTTATATTTAAATATGACTCCTGAGCAGCCCTGGCTTCCTCACAGCTCTGCTTCTGCATTAATTACGCCAGTCCAGCCCTGCCCGTGTCCCTTTTTTCATGTCTTGTCTGTCTGGTTAGATTTTTGTTCCCACCTGTTCTCACCAGCTCAGTGACCTCGTGTATACCAATCAACTCAGTCAGATGTGTGTGTCTTGTCCAGGTTTTCCTTATTGTTGCATCAGTTTGTTTGCATTTAGGTCCCCGAATCCTTCCAGTCCTTGTCAGTTGGTTGTTTGTGTTTCCTGTCCGATGTCACTTCCCAGGATGTCATGTTGTGTGAGTTTTATTCCAGTGTTTATAACTTTGAATCTTGATTTTTTTTTGGTATTTGTTGATTTTGCATTTTTTGTTCCACGTGCCGTGTTGAATTTCCCATTTGTCCTTTTGAGAATAAATGTCCATTTTTGAGTACAATCATGCCTTGCCTCCCTGCTTCCATGCAGATGGATCCCAACCAAGCAAAGCCGTCACATGAGGAGCTTCAACATGGCACACTAAAAAGAAAGAATCAGTCTACACCAAATACTATGTAATTCTTTAGAATTCTGTTACTAGTTTCTTTATTTATGATTGTTTACTTCCATGTTGTCACTGCTTTACGCATACTCAGTATATTCCAGGCGTGTGTGCAGGTGTTCATGTAATGTAAATACATTAGTGTCAATTCAACTTGTGTGTCATGATGCATCATAAGCACAATTCTTTCTAGTCCAATGATCCAATGAAAAGAAAAGGTAAATAATGTTCATATTTTGATGGATAAATAATAACTTTACCCTGCTTGAGCATTGCGGAAGGCCTCCTCATCCAGCCTGGCTCTAATCTCTTGCTGCAATGCCTCCTCCAGTCGCTTCTGCATCTCCTCCAGCTCGTGGATCCTCTTTCTCTGCCTTTCCGCTTCCTCCTCTTTGAGAGCCATCTCCGCCTGCATGCTGATTCGCACCTTGACACCCACACACCAGGAAGGAAATGTCTCAAAGCCAACTCTCTTGTGAACAACCTCGCATTTGCCGCATTGTTTACCTCCTCGGCCTCCCGCAGCTGCACCTCTAAGGTCTGGTGGAGCTGCTCGTGTTGCTGGCGCCTCCTCTCTTCGTCCTGCTCCAGGAGAACTTGGGCCTGCTTCTGCGCCTCCAGCTCCAGCTCTGCCAGTTTTCGCTCTCGTTCATCTTGGAGGGCCCGGAGCCTCTGCAGCTCCTCCTCCTTGGCCTGTTGCCTCCTCTCGCGCTGTTCACGCTGCTCATGCCGCTTCAGCTTCAAGTCCTTGTGGAGGGATGTCTTCCCCTCCACGTGCAGCCTGATAGCTGTCTGAATGGCTACGGGTGGATGACAAATGAGGTTCTGTGTAACTGAAGAACCTCTGTAGAATTGATCTATTGATTTTTCTGACCTGTTGTCCATTCTTGTCTCTGCCTTGTGTCTGATGAGCTCATCTCATAAGTTTTGGAGAGTGTTTTGAGACAAAACATGCACCTTTTACCATCGCGGTCGGGCAGCACCTTAAAACAAGCCAGCATGCAAACGATTTTGGCAGGATAAGATGTCATGCTTGGCATAAATGGTTAGCACGTCGGCCTCACGGTGCATAGGTGGAGGGTTCGATTCCGGCTCTGACCTTCCTGTGTGGAGTTTTAATGTTTTCCACGTGTCTGTGTGGGTTTTCTCCGGGTACGCCGGTTTCCTCCCACATTCCAAAAACATCCATCTTTCCATTTTCCAATCCGCTTATCCTTACAAGGGTCGCAAAGGTTGCTGGAGACTATCTCAGGTGTCTTCGGGCAGTAGGCGGGGGACACCCTGAACCGCTTGCCAGCTGATCACAGACAAACAACCATCCACACTCACCCTCACACCTAGGGACAATTTTGAGTGTTCAATCAGCCTGTCACGCATGTTTTTTTCAATGTGAGAGGAAACTGGATTACCCAGAGAAAACCCACGCAGGCCCAGGGAGAACATGCAAACTGCTCACAGGAAGCTTGGAGCTGGAATTGAACCCGGTACCTCTGCATTGTGAGGTCGACACGCTAACCACTGGACCAGCGGCAAGGTGAGGATGACAGAATCGGATGTCGCTGTATAGATTCTGGACATAAGAGGATTAGATAAAAGGATTAGAAGATGGATGGATGTAAAGAGGATCCAAACATCCATCCGGCCATTTCCAATGGCACTTCTCATGTTTAGGATCACTGGACTAGGTAGGCCACTTATTAAGATGAATAACCATTAACGCTCACATTGTCACTGAGTGGGAACTGAAGCAACACTGCCTGCACCAAACTCGGATGAATGGACCATTACACCATTAGTGACTTGAGTCCAAACAGTTGTTGGCAATATATGAATGCAACAAGCACTTGCTGCGTTTACCTCAACACAGCAATTGCCATCCAAGACAATGTTGCCCTGGCACTCCTTGCGGTCCTCCCCAGTGTAGTAAAACAAGTTGCTCGCCCTCAGAGTGAACCAGCGCTCCTTCCAGTTTCTCCTGAGTTGGCCTCTTTTCCACAAATAACCCTGCAACACACATGCATGCAAAAACACACACGCACGTCAGAACGTGAAGCAAAGCATTTCTGAAAGCAGGCCACACACACATGACTCCTACCTCTTTAAGGACATCGCCAACAATCTCCCTGTATACTTCCTCTATAGCCATGCTGATGACGCTGCTATTAATGCCTCTGGCCAACTTTCCTGCATCCATCATCTCCAAGAAAACCCAAACAGTGATGCCTCTCTGCTGCACTGCATCTTGGGAAAATAAGTCCTCCAGTTCAACAGAATTGAGCTCAACACTCATTGCTGTGCATATCTTCTTCAGTAGGTACTCCACCTGTGTGACGAGGATAAAAACATATACAGAGAAATTGTTACTGTATTATCTATTTGAATTCCAAAGCTGTTTATCACTTAGCTTGAATTGCTTTTAACTGATTAACTTTCCTATGTCTGTTTCTGAGTCGGTGATGATGTAGTGGTACACTCGCCAGACTTTTGCGCGGGCAGCGCGGTATCGATTCCTACTCAGTGAATATGTTGATGTGAATGGTCATTTGTCTCGACATGTGCCCTGTGACTGACTGGCGACCGGTTCAGGGTGTTGTCTGCCTTCTGCCTGAAGTCAGCTGGGATTAGCTCCAGCAAGTCCCCGTGACCCTGTTCAGGATAAGCGGTGTTGAAAATGGATAGATGGATGGATGTTTTTTTTCTTTGGTACACCAAAAATTTACAGCAAAAAAACATGCCCCAGTAACAATGAGTTGTGCTCCAGTCTCAAGTGTGGACTGGCAGCCAGAGTGGGAAATAAAATAAAATAAAATAAAATAAAATAAAATGCAATTGCTGGGATATTGCCAGTCAGGGCTGCCTTTAACTCCAAATAGGCCCCGGGGCTAATCATCAAATATAGCCCGCCCCCTAGCTCCAAACTGTGATGCTCAACTAATTTTTCAATGTCGACAAACAGATCAGCACACATATTTTCTGCTTTTCAGTAGTTTTAACAGGTACCCAACAAATCAAAAGGTTCACAGGTGATACTTTTGATAAACCAGTCGTGGAATTTTTTTTGAGTAGACAGTTGTTGTGTGCACCAGGGTGCTCCAACAAGAGTTTTAACTTAAGTTGTAGTACTGTCATTTGGGCAGACAGCTTGTTCGACGCACAGGTGACTCTCGGGTGCAGTGGTGGCTGCAAACGAGCGCCTCATCTGGGATGCCCGTTCTACAGCGAGCCTGAGACAACCCCTCGTCGGGCATCCCCTAATTGAGGCGAGATGCCACGTGAGTCTGTTGGCATTTCGCCAAGCACCACTTTTCTCCCATACTCAGAGGTAAGCCGGTTAGACCCAGCTAGCCTGCGTTCCGCACCAGAAGTAGCCACATGCACAGCAGTAGCCTGGCGCGTGAGTGTGCAAATGGGCAACAGGCCTGTCACTCAGCCGGCTACTTGGCACCACAACTGCCCGCCTACGATGCTCCCTGCCAGCCAGCCAGCCTAGCGTAGCTCTGAGCCACTATGTTTGTCTCAAAGATGAAGGCCATTCAATTATCACTACCCATGACCCGTAAACCTATACTTGTAACCTTCAAAGCCGTTTTATGATAGCAAAGACTCACCAGTATAGTGCTCTCCATCTGCCATTGTGACAGTTGTAAAAAGCACTCCTGGTGCACCTGTGATTTCCAACCTGTACAGCTTACACATGTACCTCATTATGTCCTTTGAATCAAACTTACACATGAAGTGACTTTGACAGAATATTGGCAAATAAACTGCTGTGGCGACGGTCCAGTTAGTTCAGCTGCATAAACAACGACGTACGGGTGTGATGCCACACTGGTATGATTGACTGAAAAATAAACAAATGGCTGGATAATATGGAATGTAATGCTTTCTGGTGGGTGCTTTCACATTAAGCTGTAGGCCCCTGTGGGGCGTGGTTCTTCAGCTAGTTTTGCAGCAGGGGAATGAATGACTGACAGAAATCTCAATGTCAGAGTAATCAATTAGACATTTATATATATATATTGCGCGTCGTCCCGCACACGTACCTACTTTACCGCCCCGCTGCGCGCCGCCACTGCGCCGCTCAGGCAGTGGCTCACTACGATCGCGCGGGCATCTTAGCGAAAAAATGTTGTCTACCCACAAGCATTGCAATGAAATTGTTAGTTATTTAGTAGAGCTAAACATCTCTTTATTTTCGCGATGAGCAATGAAGATGAACAAAAAGTTGAACCAAGCAACAACACTTTTGTGGGCCGAAGGCCCACCTTACCAGCCTTCCGCAGGAACTAGCTGATGAGCCGCCCGGAGGGCGGCGAACCAGCTAGTTCATAATAAAGACCGAATGATGTCAGGAGACACTCGATTCTGGTACAGGGCGAACGGAGAGAAGCGTTAGGTTTAAATTCTCTGTACATCACCCACGGATCAGGGGTGTGTCCAACCTAAGGAGTGAGGGCTGTGGAAGACACACACCAAACTTGTTTGACTATGTGTGTGTATGTGAGTGAAAATTAAGTACATGTTCCAATCTATGCACAGAGTTCCAAAATCTGTGATTGTTGCAGTGCGCCTTCGATGAGTGCTCTGCTTGACTGTGTGATGACATACGGCCCGGACGTAAGTGTGGACGGCATGCGGACGTTCAAGGGGAAGGGTGGGCGTGAAAGAGGGCCCTCAAGGTACACCTACAAGTAGTTGGATCTAATGCCGGTACGTAGATTAGGCAAAACAACTTTGGACCCCCGAAAACGACACATATGAAGAGAGAAGCCTAGGAAGCACAGTTCAAGATTCAAACGTTCAGTTATGCAGAGAAACATGGCAAACGAGCAGCCGGGAGAGATTTAAAGAAAAATGAATCCATGGTTCACAAATGGAGGAAGCAGGAGAACGAGCCTTACCCAGTCGCGCAAACGAAACTGGGTTTCCGCAGAAACAAGGCAAGGAGTCCTCAGTTGGTAGACCAACTCGAGCAATGGATTCACAGTTACAGAACACCGGGAAGGTGTATCTGTGGTCCCCGTTCGACTGAGGGCAAAAAAGTTTGCAGAAGAAATTAAAATTGAACATTGTCAAGGAGATCCGTCTTGTTATGCATGTGTATACAAGTTGGTGGGAGGAGCCTCTTGCTTCATACCTTCTGTCAATTATCATCACCTGGGTATTTAGAAACAACAAAGTGGAAGTACAAGTGGAAGGAATAAGATAGATTACATCGGGCCTATCGTTTGTTCCCTAGTGTTATTTGTTCCTCAAATGTTGTTTATTCTGGGAGTAATCATCGTTTGTTCGACAACTGATGAATACAAGTACATCTATCGTTGTGTTCCTAGGTAGAGTAGTTAGATTCAATGGGTTTATTTTTGTTTCAGGGGTCCTGTGTCTACTAGGGCTCGGTCCACCTCTTTGAATTTAGATTTGGATTTGGATCCGCCCTTCTCCACTCATTATGTGTTTCAAAATGCTGGCTGGTGGGCCCAATTCTGACAAACGGTTGATATTGGTCTGTATCAGATAAGACGCCACAGGGCCCTGGTCAATAGAGTGACATCTACAAGGGCCAGTGGGACCAAACACCATAACTTCGTTTTTCTTTTCATTGAAATTCTAAATCAGTGCCACGCAATTCTTGATTACATCCAGACAGGACAAAAGTGGCATGAATAAGGAAATGTCTTTTTTGCTCACAGGGACATAGACATGACTCTTATCCGCATAGAAGTGGAAGGAATCACCATGTTTTAGGAACCCAGTGGTAAAAAATACAGTGAAAACATCAAGAGCCCTAATAATACAGAATCCTGTGGAACACCATATGACAAAGGGAAAGAGACACCAAGGCTAACACAAAAAGTCCTGCCTGCCAAATACAATCTAAACCACTCCAGAGCACGGCTACTCATGCCCACCTCGTGCTGTAAACGAGCCAGCAGAACACTGTGGTCCACCGTATCGAATGCTGCAGTCAGATTCAACAAAACATAAAAAACACATGGAAGACACACTTTTTCATTAGCCCCAAAGAACTCCACACCAGACCGCTCTCCTATGCACGGCTAGCACAACACCACACGGTCTCCATTGCTTTTTCATCAAAACAGGTGCACAGCAGGTTGGGGCAGGATCAACTGAACAGCACAATCTTGTACTGCACTCTTGACACCCGCAGCAAGTCATAAGATTTTACAAGTGGCAAATTTTGGCCAATATTTTTGGGGCAATTCAAAAGATGAATAGCAGTTGCATGAAGTGAAGACGTCACAAAGTACAGCCCATCAAATGCTCAGATGCTTTCACATATACAAAGGCAAAATCCATTTCCCGCTATAAGATAGCAAAACAGCATCCTGCCAGCTGCAGTCAGGTTAAAATATAGCATATATAGCACACATTTTGTGTCTGACAACCCTGAACCCTCTGAACAATCCCACATGTACCATAGATGAAATAGTGTGATAGTGATTTCACGAGCGCAACCCAAAACTGTCCGCCAGTGTTTGTTCATTCTGGCAAGTTCACTCTCGTTAGTTTGGTCTCCTCTCTGGTGATTCAAACGAGTACTCTAATGATAAACTGCAGGAATTTGTTCAACAATTCGGGGTAAAATTCTGCGCAAATGGGTGATGAAGAATCGACAAACACGATGTTATCATGTTTAAGAGTTTTATGCTAGATTGGCCTCAAACATGTGTGTTCAAACAGCTTGTGCACAATGGAGCACAGAGATTCAGGGGTCAATTTAAGGTGAGTAGAGCCATGGCACTTGTTAACCGATAATACAGGAAGAAAGATTCAACTTAGGGCGGACTGCATGCGCTCCAGCATGATATGATGTCCTTGAACGAAGTTACAGATGTCTCCGTTCATGGAAATTATGGATGTAGGTGCTTGTACCGGGAGGTGTCTTGGCCTGCAGGTGTCCACTGAGGGGCGTATCAAGGGGCCGGGCCAAGGAGTGTGGCATGTCAATGAGGAGGGGAGTGTTTTTTCTGATATATTACTTGTCATTTGCATAAACTGTCAATAAAGGCCAGCAGGAGCTGTGAGGGTTCAGGTTTTTGGTTTGAGGAGCGAGCACGAGTGAGTGCGGCTTCAAAGAATCGTGCCTCCTGCTGCAGTAAAAGACAATCTCTTCCTGGGTCGAGTCGCTGTTCAACGGTCTGAGTGAGCAATTTCTGACAATGGGCTAAGTGGGTTTCAGCACAGAATCAATGCTTTTAAAAAGAACACTTGGATTATGATGGTGAGCCTTAATAAAGTTTGACAAACGTTCCCTTTTGTCCTCTTTAACTGTGCCTTGGTAGCAACGCCAGTAGTCTTTCAGCATTTATGTTTTTTCCACTTGGCTTTGCGACATTGCTTTTTAACTGTGCCAGTTCTCTCATTAAATCAGGGCTGAGGTCTGACTTTTGACTGCACTGTATTTAATGGAGCCACCAAAGCTAGTCGCATGAGTGGAACCAAGAATTGCTCCGTGCATAAAGTAGGAACACAAAGCTCATCAAAGGCATCAGAGAACTGGACAGCCGCAAGAGGGTAAAAAAATTATAAATACCGGTAATAATAAATAACAACAACATTCAATAATTGAACTCCTAGCATTAGCAAGAGAGCTGAAGTGTGTGCGCATGTGTGTGTGGGAGGACGTGGCTATAGTAGGGGGCCTGTGCCCCAGAGAATTTCATGACCAGCAACGCCCCTGCTCGCATGTTACATGCTTCCTTTGTTTAATAAATTCTGTTTGATTCCTCTATTTTCTTTGAGTCCCCTTTGGGGTCCAATATTCACCAATTCTGGATGTCTGATAATCCATGCATCCATCCATCCATCCATCCATTCATCCATCTTCTACTGCTTATCCGGGGCCGGGTCGCGGGGGCAACAGCTTTAGCAGGGAAGCCCAGACTTTCCTCTCCATAGCTACTTCTTCCAGCTTTCCCCGGGGGATCCGCAGGCGTTCCCAGGCCAGCTGGGTGACATAGTCTCTCCAGCGTGTCCTGGGTCCTCCTCGGGGCCTCCTCCCGGTGGGACATGCCCGGAACACCTCACCAGGGAGGCATTCAGGAAGCATCCGAATCAGATGCCCAAGCCACCTCATCTGGCTCCTCTCTCTGTGGAGGAGAAGCGGCTCGACTCTGAGCCCCTCCCGGATGACCGAGCTTCTCACCTTATCTCTAAGGGAGAGCCCGGACACCCTGACTCATTTCGGCCGCTTGCATCCAGGATCTCGTTCTTTTGGTCACGACCCATAGCTCATGACCATAGATGAGGGTTGCAACGTAGATCGACCGGTATATTGACAGTGCTTTGGCTCAGGTCCTTCTTCACCACGACAGACCGATACAACGTCCGCATCACAGCAGAAGCTGCACCGATCCGCCTGTCGATCTCTCGCTCCCTCCTGCCCTCACTCGTGAACAATACCCCAAGATACTTAAACTCTTCCACTTGGGGCAAGATCTCCCCCCCCCCCCCGACAGGGAGGGGGCACTCCACTCTTTTCCCACTGAGGACCATGGTTTCAGATTTGGAGGTGCTGATTTTCATCCCAACCGCTTCACACTCGGCTGCGAAACGCTCCAGTGAGAGTTGGAGAGCCCTGTTTGAAGTAGCCAACAGTAGCACATCATCTGCAAAAAGCAGGGATGCAATACTGAGGCCACCAAAACAAACTGCTTCCCCCTCCTGAGACGTCGGATGGTGGACCAGAATTTCCTCGAAGCCGTCCGGAAGTCGGCTTCCATGGCCTTACCGAACTCTTCTCACGCTCGGGTTTTTGCCTCGGCGACCACCGAAGCTGCGTTCCGCTTGGCCAGTCGATACCCGTCAGCTGCCTCTGGGGTCCCACAGGCCATAAAGGCTCGATAGGACTCCTTCTTCAGCTTGACGGCATCCCTTACTGCTGGTGTCCACCAGCGAGTACGAGGGTTGCCGCCACGACAGGTACCAACCACCTTACGGCCACAACTCAGATTGGCCGCCTCAACAATAGAGGCACGGAACATGGTCCACACGGACTCAATGTCCCCCGTCTCCCCCGGAACATGGAATAAGCTCTGTCCAAGGTGGGAGTTGAAACTCCTTCTGACAGGGTATTCCGCCAGACGCTCCCAACAAACCCTCACAATACTTTTGGGTCTGCCAGGACGGACCGGCATCTTCCCCCACCATCGGAGCCTACTCACCACCAGGTAGTGATCAGTTGACAACTCCGCCCCTCTCTTCACCCGAGTGTCCAAAACATGTGGCCGCAAATCCGATGATACAACCACAAAGTCAATCTGCAGCCTAGGGTGTCCTGGTGCCAAGCGCACACCTTTATGTTTGAACAAGGTGTTCGTTATGGACAGTCCGTGACGAGCACAAAAGTCCAATAACAAAACACCACTCTTCTGATCGGGGGGGGGGGCCGTTCCTCCCAATCACGCTCCTCCAAGTCTCACTGTCATTGCTCACGTGAGCATTGAAGTCCCCTATCAGAACAAGGGAGTCCCCAGCAGGAGTACTCTCCAGCACACCCTCCAAGGACTCCAAAAAGGTTGGGTATGTGGAGTTGCTGTTTGGTGCATATGCACAAACAACAGTCAGGACCCGTCCCCCCACCCGAAGGCGGAGGGAGGCAACCCTCTCGTCTACCGGTGTGAACCACAATGTACAGGCACTGACCCGGGGGGCAATGAGCATGCTGCTCTGCGCCTCTCACCGTGAGCAACTCCAGAGTGGAAGAGAGTCCAACCCCTCTCGAGAAGACTGATACCAGAACCCAGGCTGTGTGTGGAGGCAAGTCCGACTATATGCAGTCGGAACTTCTCTGCCTCACACACCAGCTCGGGCTCCTTTCCTGCCAGAGAGGTGACATTCCATGTCCCAAGAGCTAGCTTCTGCAGCCGAGGATCGGACCACCAGGGTCTCCACCTTTGGCTGCCGCCCAGCTTGCATTGCACCGACCCCTTTGACCCATCCCACGCTTGGTGAGTCCATGAGAAGGGGGACCCACGTTGCCCCATGGGTGTAGGCCCGGCCACCAGGCGCTCGTCAACGAGCTCCACCTCCAGGCCTGGCTCCAGAGGGGGGCCCCGGTGACCCACGTCCGGGCAAGGGAAACTGAGTACCATCGATTTTATTTTTCATAAGGGGCTTTGTGAGCCGTGCTTTGTCTGGTCCCTCACCTAGGACCTGTTTGCCATGGGTGACCCTGCCAGGGGCATAAAGCCCCAGACAACTTAGCTCCTAGGATCATTGGGCCACACAAACCCCTCCACCACGGTAAGGTGACGGCTCACGGATAATCATATGTCTGATAATAATCATCTCCTCTATTTGTCTCACTTCACCTTTTATTATTCAAAGTTCACGTTTTGTCACTGCAGAAATTACAGAGACCTAACATGAAAAGTGGATTGTGAGAGCAGCTGAGAAGATCATTGGTGCCTCTCTTCCCCCACTCGTGGCCATCTACAACTATCACAGGTGAAACAGCCTCTTCTACCTGCTGCTGTCGGGGAGGAGACTGCGAAGGCTCTGTACTAGAACCAGCAGGCTCAAGAACAGCTTATTCCACCAGGCGGTCAGGAGACTCAACCCCCTCCCTGTTCTGCCCACACTCCCCCCCTCTACCGCTACCTCCTGCCACAGACTGTGACCCTCCCTTAGCATCTGACATCCGATTATTGCACTAACTCTAACTTCAACCTGCAAACAAGTGCCCTTGGTTGATCCCTATTTATTGTTTTATTTTTTTATATATGCCTTTACTTCTTTTTATTTAGTTCAGTTTTGCCCCTTTTAGCTGTGCGTGTTTCAATGCATTGCGTGTTTGCACTGTGTTGAGAGGAAAGTACTGTAATTGTATCTGTGCTGTGTGTTGCACATAGAACATATTTGACAATAAAGCTTGACTTGACTTGAATATACTGAACATCAAAAAGTGTGTGATGGGTGATCTCAACTCAACTCAAATGTATTTATAGAGCACTTTCAAACATGCTGAGTCAAATGCCAAGAATACAAGTGAGTTTTGAGGCGGGTTCTACTTTACTTGCACTTGGCTAATGTTCTCTGAAGATTTGTATTTGAAGACAAACTCATATGAAATAGCGTAACAAATACCTGTATAAAAATGTAAATCTGAATAAGTAAGTGTAATTCATGTATTACCAGTTATGCAAATTCCCAGATTTATAGCAACTTTTAATTTACAGAACATCAATGCAAATTTATTGCCGGCAGTAAGTCGGAATCGTTTCCAGTGGGGGTAGGACTCCGCCAAGGCTGCCCTTTGTCGCCGATTCTGTTCATAACCTTTATGGACAGAATTTCTAGGCGCAGCCGAAGCGTTTAGGGGGTCCGTTTTGGAGGCCTCAGTATTGCAACCCTGCTTTTTGCAGATGATGTGGTGCTGTTGGCTCCTTCAAACGGGGCTCTCCAACTCTCACTGGAGCGTTTCGCAGCCGAGTGTAAAGCGGTTGGGATGAAAATCAGCACCTCCAAATCTGAAACCATGGTCCTCAGTCGGAAAAGGGTGGAGTGCCCCCTCCAGGTCGGGGAGGAGATCTTACCCCAAGTGGAGGAGTTCAAGTATCTTGGGGTCTTGTTCACGAGTGGGGGTAGGAGGGAGCGGGAGATCGACAGGCGGATCGGTGCAGCGTCTGCTGTGATGCGGACGTTGTATCGGTCTGTCGTGGTGAAGAAGGAGCTGAGCCAAAGGGCGAAGCTCTCAATTTACCGGTCGATCTACGTCCCAACCCTCACCTATGGTCACGAGCTATGGGTCGTGACCGAAAGAACGAGATCCCGGATACAAGCGGCTGAAATGAGTTTTCTCCGCAGGGTGTCCGGGCTCTCCCTTAGAGATAAGGTGAGAAGCTCAGTCATCCGGGAGGGGCTCAGAGTCGAGCCGCTTCTCCTCCACATCGAGAGGAGCCAGATGAGGTGGCTTGGGCATCTGATTCGGATGCCTCCTGAGCGCCTCCCCGGTGAGGTGTTCCGGTCATGTCCCACCGGGAGGAGACCCCGAGGAAGACCCAGGACACGCTGGAGAGACTATGTCACCCAGCTTGCCTGGGAACGACTCGGGAGAGCTGGAAGAAGCAGCTAGGGAGAGGGAAGTCTGGGCTTCCCTGCTAAAGCTGTTGCCCCCGCGACCCGGCCCCGGATAAGCGGTAGATGATGATGAATGCAAATTTCTTGACACAGTTCATAGTTTAGAAAGCGTATAAGAGGTGTTCTGTGGGGCTCATCGTGAAATGAACTAAAGTGGACTGTGAATGTAGGCCTTGTTCTTGGAAGTGTCTGTGAAAATTACTGTAAATGACAGGAAACCAAAATGCAAGGTTGAAGGTGAGACAAGAGCCCAAGATGCAAGTAACACGAGTTTAGTCAGGCACTTGGTGCTTGCAAATGATCTTGTGACATGTTTGTTTTACAGATTCTCATTGGAATGAAGCAGTAAAACATGGTTTAAAAATAATCAGCTAACAAACAAAAACTATGTATGTATTCATCCAATTTGGCCCATCAGACTGTTGTTCATTTTGTTTTAGTTTCACATTTATGTATCAAAGGTGCTACAAAAATACATACTGGATAAAGTGATTATGGATATGACAAGGCATTTTGAGACTACACTTGGAATTTTTACACAAGTTGGACAAAAAATATTGAATGCAGATTGTCAATATAAGAACAGAACTGCAAATTGGAAATTCATCTCTTTTGTGACGCTGGTCGAATTTAAATCTGGTCAACTTTCAAAGCAGAATTTACTATAGAGATCAGTTTTATATTAAAGAATAATTAATATCAGAGTCTAAACTGCCACCCTCATAAAAGCAACATTTTCACATAATGTTACATGTCTTCAATGACTCAGTCATATGAGTATAATCTGAACATGTCTGTTCAAAACTAAATAACTAGGATGGGTAAGAAAGTTCAGTCGCTCATTTTCAGACAGGGTTGTCGTATTGGAATCTGGACTCTGACTCGAGTCAGGAATCAACTTTTTTTTTTTAACTAGACTCGAACTCTTTGGCGTTTGATTCTGACTTATGTCAGACCCAGCCAATGGACTGGCAACATTTTTTTTATCGACTCAACCGAGTCCAGCTATATATTTATTCCTGAAAATTCTCCTTCAAAAGAAACTTGAAATTACATTTTTCAGATCCAAATGGCTATGTGATTGATTAACCTGACTGCGAGGAATTCGGGTGCATCAAACTCTGTTTTTCATTCATTAGCTTTGTGTTCTGCATTGTTTTCATCTCTCACTGCCAGGTGCATTCTGCTGCTCCCCAGTGGCCAATCTCCTCCTCGTCTCTACCCCGAGGACGACCACCATTAACAAAGCAAAATTGTTTTTGGGTTATCCCCACACACATTTAATAAAGCAAAGGCTTCCACGCCTTCTATGAAGATTGTTGAGCAGGATGAAATTTCCCAAATTTTGTGGTCATAAAAATTGTATTTGTCTGTTTTATGGATTACTCTTCATCTCATCTGGACTTGACATGGACTCGATAAAGGTGGACTTGACTCCAGCTTTCCAGTTTTCAAACATTAAAACATAGAATTGACCAAAATTATGTCAAATGTAATGTCAATATAACATAGACAAGCCTGAATTTGTGACATCCAAGCAAACCATCAAAACAAAATTTTGGAATAGTAGCCTAGATGTAAGCCCTGGGTCGTGTTGATTTCAATTACTCTTCTTCCTTTTTAAAAATTATTTAAAAAGATAAGACCGGCTTATTGAAGAGAAAACAATGCACGGCTCTCACTAATCACAAGAACTACAAGCCTTAATTCCAATTAGGTTGAGACGTGAAAAATGATTTCAGCGCATATTCACTTGAATACACTACAAAGACAACATTTAATGTTTTTTTGTGATTTTTTTTTAATCCGTCTTTTAAATTGATGTCTGAATTACATTGCAAAAAGCTTCAACACGGGCAACAAAAGCTAGGAAAGTTGAGTAATGATCCAAAATGACCGTCTTAGGACATTTCAATGATTAACAACTTAATTTCAAATCAGTGTCTGGACTGGAAAGAAAATGTATTCCCTAAACAGAACCGGAACCCAAAAATAGAAGTTCCACTACGGCCTAAGTCAGACAGGATTGGCCTATAAACTTTAAATATCAACATAAAAATTATGTATAGAACGCAGTGGTACAGATTGAACTTGTCCAAACTAGCTTGAATGGCACTGGATGTTGGACCCCTTGATTGTGTCAACCCTATATGTAAATGTTCATGTCTGTTTAAACATTTTTAGTTTGCAAATTCAACAATATAGACCATATCTACAGAATTACAGTTTAATGTTTTATATAAATTCAATTGAGGTTAGCATGTTGTTGTGGCCCCGAATAACCATTCCAGTTTTTCACATGTAAAATCACATTGAAAAATGAATTCCCCAGCTATGGGTTGGACCAACCTCATCGGGGACCATCACCAAAGGGTACTTGTCCTCCGACAGAAAGTTAAAAAGGCACCAAAGCCGAAATGCGTCCCGCTCTGCCAGAACTGTGTCTGAACTCTTGGTGGGTTTGTAGTTTTTCTTAGCTGTCAGGGTCCAACACAGCTCATCCACATCTTCCTTGTTGAAGGTGCCTTCAACTACCTATGAAAAAAAAATGTTAGAACCAAAACCTCAGGGTTGCATCTACTCTATGATGTGAATTTAGGATTGCTGCAATCAGAATGTCAAGCACAATAATAGTTAAAATGGGTTGCTTCCAAAAACATGCTTTTCACCTAAAAAAAGTGAATGCAACTAGGTACATGCTCCAATGTAATTTTTAAAAATATAGAGTGCCCTTTAAATAATAAGAGCAGACTTATTATTAATGTAACTACAGATAAAGACTCAGGAGGTAGTCAATAGTTTATATTGATAGTAACTTCTGCCTTAGGACGCACTCCGTCATATCATTTGTTTCTTAAGGCCCCCAGCCAACATTTAGTACCGGGTTGCAATTTGCACATTAATAATCCGAGTCTGAATGAATCTTGATGCCTGGAGTCAGATGCATCTGCATTTGCTTCTCGGTATGACACGATCTGAAAATAGACCAAATGGTAAGCAATCCCACAAACGTAGACTCAGAAAAACGAAAAAATGAAGAAAAAAAAAAACAGAAAAAAAAACAAAGTATAGACAGGGAGCACCTGCGACACAAAACCAGCAAATGCCAATATGAACAAAAAAAACACTTGCAAACGGCAAGGTAATTTTGATACTCTAAAATACACAACATGAAATGGCAAATGTTCAATTCCACAAAATGTTACTAATCCACGAATAACAAGAAATCCAAAAATACTAACTCAACAAGAAAACTAGTGAAACAAGAGTGACTCTAACCATAAACGAGTCATATAGATTTTTTTTCTTCAGCATCAGCAAGCAAGGTCAATAATCCGACAGTGACTAGGCAGCTTGGCAGTCCTTGAATACATGGAAATGTTTGATTTATAACGAGAAACAGGTGCACCAGTGCTGAGGCACGCCCTCCCCTCCAGCTGGTGCTGAAAATAAAAACAAAGACGGAGCAGAACATGACACTATACATGTCGAAGTGCTCATCTCTCATATGTGATATGATAGCCAAAAATCTCAAAGGCTTGTAAAAATGAGTCAAAAACAAAGAAACAAAACAACTTCTTTAGGAAGACAAAAAGTCCAAACTATGAGACAAAAGACAAGCCTACAACCTCCAAAAAACAAGCTACATTAAAGAGACAATATCAGCAGTCCAACTTTAAATATGGGTTCTTCACTACACATGTTTGGCATACACCAAAACCTTTCTGCGCAATCTGTGACGACAAGCTTGAAAATGAGAAAATGAAACGACCAAAAAGGTCCATTTTTGTAAAGCAGATTTTTCTACAATGATGACCAGAACAAGAAAACAGAGTAGACTGGGCAAAAGTAATCAATTACCGTAAGGTAATTGAACTTATTTAATTAAGAAAGCAAGCACAGGGTTCGCATGAGAACAACGACATCAGTGTAACGGTGATTGATGGGCTTCAGTGGCATCCAGAAGAGACCATCTTTCATTCAGACAAAGCCAAAGAACACCAACACCAGGTCATCATAAGCCCAGAACCTGACACTCCTTTCTTCAATGGAAGAGATTGCCAAGGCAATCAAGCACAGGTCAGGAAAAGTACTGGGCACTGAGGCCCTTCCGTCAGAAGTGTTCAAGTGAGGTGGCCCAGCTCTGCAAACATGTACCTCAGAATTCTACCAGGCAATGTGGCAAGTAAAACAGCTACCACAGGAACAGAAAGACGCGACCGATGTGCATATTTACAAGAGAAAAGGGAACAGTTGCTCTTGTGACAATCACCGTGGGTTTGCCTCTTCTCCAATGTGGAAGAATTCTTACCCACATTACCCTCAACTACTCTACCTCATGGACTAACTTGAGCAAGGCCACCTCAAATTGTCAGTGCAGTTTCCATTCAGGATCGAGGAACCACCGATATGGTGTTTACCGCTTCCCACCTTCAGTTGAAAAGCGTTGAACCACATCAAGACCTGTTTATCACTTTCGTGAATCTGATGAAGACTTTTGACACAACGGACCAGTACAGGTGTGATGGCAAGATGTTCAACACCAAGTGTCTGCAGTCCATCATAAAAGGTAAAGCATAGGCCCTAAATACCAAAGTGAAAGAGATGCAACAGCAGAATGACAGCTTCTCATCTCCATGCAACAACTTCTATCCTACAATGAGCACCAGGTAAACTGAGTTGAGGAACCAGCTGACCTCAGAAAGCTACATCATGGACCATGCATCAAGTTAAAAGGACAACATTTTCAAGTCGTCGAAAACTTCACATACCTCGAAAACACACCAAGCATGGAAACGGAGATCAAAATTTTGATTGCCTTCCGACGACACGAAAAACTGATGCTGCAGGTCCACCTTCAGTCTCGCCGCATACGAAGCGCAACATATTTGTATGACATATTTTTATTCATAATTTTGATATTCAGTGATACATATGTAGTATGAGAAAAAAGGAGCTCAACAACTAGCAACAATCAGAGTAATAGTGACTTTGGAACAGTGGTGGCTGGTCAACAGAGGGTGCTAAAATATTGCCCCACCACACATGGTTGTCACCATATTACTTTCCTTGAAGTCAACAAATAATAATAAGAGCCGGAGTACCCGGAGGAAACCCACGCAGGCCCGGAGAGAATGTGCAATCTCCACACAGGGAGGCCGGAGCCTGAATCGAACCCTGCACCTCTGCACTGTGAGGTCGACACGCTAACCACTGGACCACTGGGATAGACTCCAGCACGCCCTGTGACCGATGTGAGGATAAGCGGATCAGAAAATGGATGGATGGATTACTTTGTGCGGTATATTGCATCAAACATGTCAAGTGCACAAGGCTGCACATAAACAGTTGCCACAAAGAAAATGCAGTGCCACAAAAAAAATTACATTATGACAGACTACTGCTCAACATATACACCGCTGTTGGCAAAGTGCGTGATTATTAGGTTTAAAAAAAAATCTGTCAGATTTAGGGTTTATCTCAGCGGCTTTCCTGATTATTTTAGTGAGTGGGAAAATCACCTTATCCAGAACGTATTTGTTGAGGTAGGGCATGTAACCCTGACTGGAGACCGGACCATCATCATCATCGCGGAAGTCCTCCTCCAAAGCAACTGGGTCATGTGGGATGCACAACACTGTGCAGAGGTTGTGCGATAACACCTGCAAATCCACAAGGTTGGAGTCTTTAAACAACAAATGCTGATTAAAACAAGTGCAGGGAGAAATCAGATTGAACATGCCGAATAAAACTGAAATACAGTGCATACTTCACAAAACAAAACGCCTAGATTGTTCACATTTTTTAAATGGTAACTGCAGGTTTAAAATTTTGAGTGAGACTTTTATTGAAAATAATGCATGATAAAGAGGTGATTTTATAAGGGGAAGTGAAAGAAATGTAAAGCATGGGTCGAAACATTTTGCTGCCCGATTAAAGATAAGCAACGTCTAATGACAATCTCATCAAGTTATTCGTTGGTCTGAAAATAGTCATGACATTTTACATTTCATCACATTTTTCATTTTGCATTTCATCACGAGAATCTTATCAGTATCACAAGTTGTATGCAATAAATTGATGCATGATGTGTGTGGGGACTTTGAAATTCACTCCCCTCCTCAAAAAATATGACTTAAAAAAAAACTCCACCGATGAGAGAGTCGGACCCCGTTTTGTGCTACACTTGCGTTGGGAACGAAAATAGGGCCAATGTTAGAAGGGTGACTCTTGCCAGGGACTTCATGTGCACTCATTACTTGCTTGTCACAACTCGCAAGAAGTCACTATACATCAAGCATGACCTACTCTAGGTGTAACAAGACAATGAAAATGAAAACCAACATATAACAACTGACAATTCTGCAGCTCTACGTCAGAAGGCAATTCCTAATTGAATCACTATTTATGCAACATAATTCATGTAAACAGTGTCAAATAATGGAGAGTTTTTTCCTTTAATCAAACAGACTGCCAAGAGTGCCTTCACCTGAAAGTATTGTGAAACATGCTGCAAGGCCTAAAACTCCCCGACCACATCCTGCCTCAAGTCTCCACACAAGAGAAGAAGAAAAACATCTGCTGCTATCGAGGCCATGCTTTTGTGAGCAAAAGTACACCCTGTTGTACACTGGCTGCAAGCATGTGGGGAATAAGCCCTGTCATGGGGCTGAGTACCATGGATGTGGTTGGAATGAAGTGTGAGCTGTAGTGACATAACCAACATGAGGTAAAGCAAGAGCACAAGAGGCTGCATTGAAAACAGAAACAACAATGACCAACACGTCTCAACGGGCTCTGCGCTCAACTGTTGTCCGTAACAATGTTCTTTTGACACACAAGCTCACGTACACGGCGTGTGTTGTGTACTCTCAATCCCACAAACTGTGCTCTGACAGATCCGGTGCCACAGGACGGATTTGCACGACACATTAAACTGTATTCTGAGATGGGGACTCAAGTTCCTATTCTGGATTTTTGTCCTATTTACACAAAGGAGGCTCATAATGAAACTATAACTTGCTTGTTTTATTTGATACTTCCTCCGATAGATACAACTTTGGGGAAATTGTTGGTTATCAAGTAATCCAAGGCCAACTCCTATTTTAAGAGCTTGTGTGAGTTTGAGGGAGGAAATGAAGCGCTGTTCTATGTATTTTATCGGAGAAAAATAGAAAAAGGACACATTAGACACTCACCTTCAGCTGAGACTTGGAGACCTTTCCGCTCTTCTCCAAATCTAGTGCCGTGAACCCGTACCAGATGGATTTGAGTAGCTCAGAGCGCAGGTCCATGTCTGCACCAGCGTCACTTTCTGATTTCCTCTATCTGCACACTGTCTTCTTCCTTCCTCTGAACGCGCACGCGTCGGCTGTGCAGCGCTGCGGTCACGGTCACGCAGACGCAGCAGGATGTTGACCTCCTGGCAGCGACACCTGCTGGACGTCGGCAGTAACTGAAGGAGACCTCGTGGGAAGGAAGTGGACGATAGGGGAATTTTCTCGACTACCAATGTAGGACTGAAAACTCGGAATGGTCAACGTAGAAATCTATGATTTGAACCATTTCACACCGATGGAAAGTTTATATCTTTTTTGTTTGTTTGTTTAATCGATTTTAAACTGTCATTTGATACTCTGCTCACTGATCGCCCTCTGCTGAGACATGACAGTTAACATTAATTACGTTTTTATGCATGCGACCCTTGAGGATAAGCGGTTCAGATAATGGATGGCTTGGTGAATGGATGACATTTTGTTAGATATGTGCAGTGAGGGGGATGAGAGCATTAGGATCATCCCTCTCATTCAGCAGTCATGGAGGTGTTAGCGGCCTGCTTGCACCGAACGTACGTATGCTCACCCTCGGCCGCTGACATGGTGACTTCTGCTGGGACCGGCGGGCCTCGCCGTAGCTTTGGTCAGAGGGCGTGAGAACGGCGGTGCTCACAGGCGTGGTTGGGCGGTCCTTGCTGTTGAGTGGATGCAATGAATGGGGAAGCAGGTGGTACTTGCATGCTCACTTGCAGTCTCCCCTGGCTGGAGTGGAGAGCGACCTGGGCCAGAGGAGCGAATGGTCGAGTCTGCCTTTACCAACGGGCCTGTCTGAGCTGAAGCCCACGGGCATACAGTAGTCAAGGGCCTATCAGAATTACCGGTATATATTTTTTTTTTAATCCAAATTTGTTGATCTTTCTGTCAGTCACTTTACATTATTGGCATGAATTGACCAACCCACAGGTGATTCAGTGCAGAGTCGTGACCGCAATAATGATATGTGCCAAGAGAGGGCCAACCAGAATTCTTTGTAGTATTATATTTTTTGTCATATTATTCTGACAAACTCACAGATGATTTGGTGCAGAGTCGTGGCCGCAAAATAATGTGTGCCAAGAGAGAGCCTATCAGAAGTCGTTTCATATTATACTGCCACTTGTTGAACATTCTGTCAGCCACTTGGCAACTGCACAGCATGGTGAACTACTTACTGGTTAGCACATCGGCCTCACAGTGCAGAGGTGCAGGGTTCGATTCTGGCCTTCCTGTGGAGTTTGCATGTTGTCTCCGTGCCCAACGTCAGCTGAGATAGGCTCCAGCGCGCTCAGGACGATAAGTGAATAAGAAAATGGAAGGACAATTTGTTTGTTTTTGTTTCAAAATCCGTCCTTTCCGTACTTTTTGCTAAAAATAGTAACAGTATCCCACAATTCCGTGCGGCGCGCCATATTGGAGGGCTTGCGCTGATCACGCGTACGCAGACTTTGACACAAAAAAGTTGTTTACTGGCTAATTTGGTGATTTGTGAATGCACATGACATGGAGAAGTGTTTTGAAACATTGGATATGCAAGCACGTAGCCGATATTTACAAAAAATTGCTGTTATTGGCAAGGATACTCATCAGATTGAGAAATCTGAATGGAGTGATGATGTGATTGTTATTGGACCTCTGTGCTCGCCACAGATTGTCCATAACAAACACCTTGTTCAAACATAGGGGTGTCCATATGTACACTTGGCACCAGGACACCCTAGGCCGCAGTTCGATGATCGACTCTGTAGTTGTATCATCGGATTTGCGGACGCATGTTCTGGACACTCGGGTGAAGAGAGGGGCGGAGCTGTCAACTGATCACCACCTGGTGGTGAGTAGGCTCCGATGGTGGGGGAAGATGCCTGTCCGTCCTGGCAGACCCAAACGTATTATGAGGGTTTGTTGGGAGCGTCTGGCGGAATCCCTTGTCAGAAGGCGTTTCAACTCCCACCTCCGACAGAGCTTTTCCCATGTTCCGGGGGAGGCGGGGGACATTGAGCCCGAGTGGATCATGTTCCGTGCCTCTATTGTTGAGTTGATTGATTGAGCCAATCTGAGTTGTGGCCGTAAGGTGGTTGGTGCCTGTCATGGTGGCAACCCCCGTACTCGCTGGTGGACACCAGCAGTAAGGGATGCCATCAAGCTGAAGAAGGAGTCCTATCGAGCCTTTATGGCCTGTGGGACCCCAGAGGCAGCTGACGGGTATCGACTGGCCAAGCGGAACGCAGCTTCGGTGGTCGCTGAGGCAAAAAACCCGAGTGTGGAAAGAGTTCAGTGAGGCAATGGAAGCCGACTTCCGGACGGCTTCGAGGAAATTCTGGTCCACCATCCGACGTGTCAGGAGGGCGAAGCAGTGCACCACTAACACTGTGTACAGTGGGGATGGGGCGCTGCTGACTTCGACTCGGGACGTTGTGAACCGGTGGGCAGAGTACTTCGAAGACCTCCTCAACTCCACCAACACGCCTTCCTTGGAGGAAGCAGAGCCTGGGAACTCTGAGGTGGGCTCTCCTATCTCTGCGGCTGAAGTCACCGATAAGGTTAAAAAGCTCCTCGGTGGCAAGGCCCCAAGGGTGGATGAGATCCGCCCAGAGTTCCTCAAGGCTCTGGATGTTGTGAGGCTGTCCTGGTTGACACGCCTCTGCAACATTGCGTGGTCAACAGGGAGAGTGCCTCTGGATTGGCAGACCGGGGTGGTAGTCCCTTCTTTTAAAAAGGGGCACCGGAGGGTTAGTTCCAACTACAGAGGGATCACACTCCTCAGCCTCCCTGATAAGGTCTATTCAGGGGTGCTGGAGAGGAGGGTCCGTCAGGAAGTCGAGCCTCAGATTGAGGAGGAGCAGTGTGGTTTTCGTCCCGGCCGTGGAACAGTGGACCAGCTCTACACCCTTAGCAGGGTCCTCGAGGGTATGTGGGAATTTGCCCAACCAGTCTACATGTGCTTTGTGGACTTGGAGAAGGCGTTTGACCGTGTCCCTTGGGGAGTTCTGTGGGGGGTGCTTCGTGGGTATGGGGTACCGAACCCCCTGATACGGGCTGTTCGGTCACTATACCACCGATGTCAGAGTTTGGTTCGCATTGCCGGCAGTAAGTCGGAATCGTTCCCAGTGGGGGTAGGACTCCGCCAAGGCTGCCCTTTGTCGCCGATTCTGTTCATAACCTTTATGGACAGAATTTCTAGGCGCAGCCGAAGCGTTGATGGGGTCCGTTTTGGGGGCCGCAGTATTGCATCCCTGCTTTTTGCAGATGATGTGGTGCTATTGGCTCCTTCAAACGGGGCTCTCCAACTCTCACTGGAGCGTTTCACAGCCGAGTGTGAAGCGGTTGGGATGAAAATCAGCACCTCCAAATCTGAAACCATGGTCCTCAGTCGGAAAAGGGTGGAGTGCCCCCTCCGGGTCGGGGAGGAGATCTTGCCCCAAGTGGAGGAGTTCAAGTATCTTGGGGTCTTGTTCACGAGTGGGGGCAGGAGGGAGCGGGAGATCGACAGGCGGATCGGTGCAGCGTCTGCTGTGATGCGGACGTTGTATCGGTCTGTCGTGGTGAAGAAGGAGCTGAGCCAAAGGGCGAAGTTCACAATTTACCGGTCGATCTACGTTCCAACCCTCATCTATGGTCACGAGCTATGGGTCGTGACCGAAAGAACGAGATCCCGGTTACAAGCGGCCGAAATGAGTTTTCTCCGCAGGGTGTCCGGGCTCTCCCTTAGAGATAAGGTGAGAAGCTCGGTCATCCGGGAGGGGCTCAGAGTCGAGACGCTTCTCCTCCATATCAAGAGGAGCCAGATGAGATGGCTTGGGCATCTCATTCGGATGCCTCCTGAGCGCCTCCCCGGTGAGGTGTTCCGGGCATGTCCCACCGGGAGGAGACCCAGAGGAAGACCCAGGACACGCTGGAGAGACTATGTCACCCAGCTGGCCTGGGAACGTCTCGGGATCCCCCGGGGAGAGCTGGAAGAAGTAGCTCGGGAGAGGGAAGTCTGGGCTTTCCTGCTAAAGCTGTTGCCCCCACGACCCGGACCCGGATAAACGGTAGATGATGAATGGATGGATAGATGGATGGATGGATTCAACTTCAGTCGCACTCAGCTGTGTTTTCCCTTTCATGAAAGCTGGATATTTAACTTCTGCTCCCACAAGTGTTACCACTTCCTGAATGTCAAATCCTCTGTCTGCTAGTATGAGATCTCTATTTATAAGGTTATTCAAAAATTTACAGTTAGCTGTCAAGTACTTGTCAGTCACTCTTCCACCCCAGCCTTCTGAGATGAAACTGACACTTCCCTGAGGAGTAATCCCTATTAAGTACTTAGCTGTGTTATGATGCTTGTAGTTGGACCAGGTTTATGCCCTGGCAGTCATGTTGGAAGGTCTGTCGGTGAAAATTTCAAAACAGTCAATAATACAGGTAACTCTGCGACCAAAGTATTTACGGAAAGCCATAGGCATTGTGTCCTGAAGTTCATCTCGCTCCGGCCATCGCACTAACGGTTGCAGTACATAATACATCAGATTCAGTGTATCCAAGAATGCTTTAGACACTGTTGTTTTTGAAACTCCAAACCTGTAACTGAGATCTATAATTTTATTATAGCATATTAAGTCTTAATCTCATCAGGGTGATCATGAGTTTTTGAAATTTGTTCAAAGTTGAATTTTTATTTTCACTCATTTCAGGAGCCAAAAGATTGAACAGTGCCATTTGTGTCATAAAACTTGGTAACCCGGTGTAATATTTAACTTTATCATTGGCATTTTCAAAGTCCTCGGCAAGTTTGCCTTCACCTTATGCACTATGCTCTTCAAACACTCATTTTGTTCTGTCAATAGTTGGTTTTCTTTCTTCAGCTGAGAAATTTCTTCATTTGCCAAATCCAGCTTCTCAGCATCAGACAATTCCTCTACCACCCCGGGTACCTCTGGTTATGATGCTTCTGTTTCCACTGGTAAATCAGCTCTACTGTCAGCTTGCAAATATGTGCTGAGTTCCAAAAGACTCATATCGGCTTCAGTCCTTGCATCTTTCGTGTTTAGAAGTCTCTCATGTCTGATAGCAGCTTTTGATAGTGATCTTGGAGTTTCATACCCTAATAGTTTGCTTAGTGCCCAATCTGGATGGTTTCATCATCCAAATGAGGCTTTCCTGAAATGCAACTATAAATATTAACTATTTATAGCAAGAGGGATTGTTTTAGCTTACTCACAGTGGAATAACAGAATGAATAATGGAATTAATTAGAATGTATACCTTACACCAGGCTAGTTACATTTTTCTTCTCGTGTAGTGCATGATATAGTACCAGTGCTAAACTCTAAAAATCATAATAATTTATAAATACACATTTATAATATAGACATCATTTCTACTATTATCCATATACCAGATGTATATAAGAAATAGGGAAATATGCACTATGCCATGACACGACACAAGGAGAATGACAATGTACACGATGTACCATGTGCACATTATGCATTTCGATCGGAATACGTGCCATAGCACTCTTTGTTTTTTTTCATGTTAACATTATCTTTTATTGCCTGATACATTAACTCTATAACTATGACGACGTTTTGTTTACATGCCCGATATGAAGTGATCAGAACACACACGAAGTTGGTCGTAATTTTTCACATCAGAACGGTTGATACCAGCAAGCCACTGTCTTCAACGTCGCTCACTTTTCTTTTCTGCCGCCTCTCCTTGGCCTTTCGTAACCCTAGGAATGCGATAAAAACTCTTTTTATCCGTCCTACCTCGGTTGTGACAGTTGACGATAGCACATGTCAGCGGCATATTCTTGGATGAAGGAACACGAACAGGCGGCCCGGTAGTCCAGTGGTTAGCACGTCGGCTTCACAGTGCAGAGGTACCGGGTTCGATTCCAGCTCCGGCCTCCCTTTGTGGAGTTTGCATGTTCTCTCCGGGCCTGCGTGGGTTTTCTCCGGGTGCTCTGGTTTCCTCCCACATTCCAAAAGCATGCGTGGCAGGCTGATTGAACACTCTAAATCCCTCTTCCTCAACTGGCGCACCGCGATCCACGACCGGACCGCCGACCTCCTCTGTCCGGACCCGCGGCAAATTGTATAAAATAATACATTATAAAGTGATTTTTACGTTATACATTTTCTATTTTTGGACTATAATCTGCACATTACCGCGATCGCTTGTTAAAATTATCCGTTGTATTATTTGCGTGCACGAACAGATGTATTGCAGAGGACGCAGCAGCGCGACTCTGTGTGTGTATAATGTTTGACGAACTGGAGACGGGGGAATGTCGGCGATAACGATGTGCTGATTGGCTCCTCTGAACTTAAGGTGTGCCCATACATCAGCGTCACGCATTCAAAATAATGATTGTGTCAGGAAACAGACGCATGCGCGACGCCACAGTGTGCTCACAGCTTCAGCACAGGAGAGCCACACACAGACAATTAGACAAGACAAATCGCGGGACGTTTCGATTGTGTGCAGTTTTGCTCCCGTCTACCCGGGGATCTTTGCAGCTGTTTAACAGCAGAACACCGCAACATGTTAAATGAACATCCCAATGGCGTCCTCAATTAATATTTGCATGCCTCAGACATTGCATTCGCATTCACCTTTAGTGGAAGAACAGCACTGCACATTCCTGTGCTCCCTTGTGTCAGTATTAAAATGGTTCTTAACTCCTCTTCTGATATATTTTTCAATGATTTCAGAGGGGATGTGAAAAGGGGAATTGTACAAATGAAAATAATATTTTTGTTTTCATTTTTAGTATTTATTTTGGTAAAATGAGTATTTTGTTTTGCTTTTGTTAAATTAAGGGAAAAAGAAAACTACTGTTTAACAAAGTTAAAGTAAAAAAAAGAGTTCCTCTGCCTCAACACAATACATCTCATTATTTGCTGTGTACTGGCAAAGTGAATAATTGTTATTTTCATGCACCCCATTATTGGTTGGTTGTGAGGAGTGTTGATTTGTATAAGCTTGGCTAGACCATACTAAATGGGCATATAGCCCTGCTCCTCATGACCACCGTGCATGGGACCGGACCTTGGTCTTATAAAAAAAAAAAAAGTGGACCGACAGCATTTCTAGTTGAGGACCACTGTTTTAGTTATTGGCCCTACTATCTGGTCTATCTGGTTAGTATTTTAAGCCTTCAATTACTGTACTCCATAACTTAGCCACACGAGTCCTGACAACCAGCACAGGGCGGGAACACATTACACCAGTTTTAAAATTGGCTCCCTCTGTGTTTTACGATTGATTTTAAGGTGCTTTTATCCGTTTTTAAATGTTTTAATGGTCTTGGGCCATCTTATTTACCTGCTTTTATCATATAAACCATCGCGGATCCTGAGATCCTCCAGCACTGGCCTTTTGGTCCCCAACTATGGAATAGCCTGCCAGAGGAGTGCACCACATCTAATCTGTGAGGTGTTTTACTAGCCTTATATAGCTACACACTCGCCCCAGTCTGCTTTTTAGATTCTTATCACTTGTTTTATGCCTTCAGAATGTGATGATTTGAATTTGAGTTCTATTCATATCAGCCTCCTTCCTGGATGGTGAGAGATTCGGCGAGGCTGTGTCAGTTACTTCACAATGAATATGATAATATCTAAATGTACGACTGTGACAATCCGCTGCACGACGATCTCAAATGCGGGTTATAAATAGTACCGGGATACAAACTGTTTACAATATCCTGTGAAAGAAAAGATAGCGGCTATTGTCTCTTAAGAAAAAACGTGCGAGATTGGTTTTGGCAGTGGGTTTCATCAGCGTGAAGCTCTATTTCTTCGAGTTACTGTCAGTGTGTGTGTGTGTGTGTGTGTGTGTGTGTGTGTGTGTGTGTCTGTGCGAGCATAGGCATGCTTGTGGAGGTACTGTATATATTTGTGTATGTTGGCAGGTCGGCTCCTCCATTTTTATGGATGAAAAGTGCTACAGATATATAAATAAAGTTTGATTGATTGATTGATTGATTACCACACTCTCAACCAAACAAAATAACCACTCCGTTTAAAAACAAAAAAAAAGCGGGGTGTGGGGTGTCCCATTACAAAAACAATTTTGGGTTATATTGCAATCATTGCGAGGGAAAGCCAAATTTTCTGCTTTTCCCAGGTTGTGTGCATGTGGGAAACCTACATTGACATAAAAAATATCAGGTAGGCTGCCTGCCCCCAAAGACTCTCCAGGACTCCTCATTATTTAACCCTCGTAGTCCACCGCTTGCGATAAATGTAAAATTATGTCTTTGAATCAAAGGCAAAGGCATTCGGAAAAACACGAGAGAGCTGAAACGTATGGGGAGGTTCTAAAATGGCCTAAATTTCATGACGTCACCGGCTGATAATTCTCAGGCATTGCAGCAATAATAAAAAAGGTTTTGATTCCGTAATCTTCACAATTTACATATTTTGCACCATAGAGACCCATTATAATTCATATTTTTGAATGCATCGTAAACCTAATGTGTAAACATGCATTTCACGCGATTTTTAAGTCAATTGCTTTGTTTTCGCTTGGACAGACGTTTGCATGCCGCATTGTTGGGTTGAGGTCATTCCAATTGTGCAACTTTTAGGTGGCGCCAGAGGATCGCAAATGAGTTTGCCTTTTTGCAGGAGGCTTCAAACCAATGCATTTTACATGAACACGTCCGGTCGGGATTGTTAGTAGGGCTTGGTTGGGACCTCCAGACAAAAAATTTTTTTTCCTTTTGCTAAAAATAAAGAATGAAAAATCTCAAACAACTAATAAAAACTATATATGTATGGATAGCACAGATGCCTCTGAACATTTTGAGTGTTTGAAAAAAAAAGAATGTTTGTATAACACAAAATCCATCATTACCAAAATTGTAAAATGCGTAACTTAGGATTTTTTTCATTTGAAGGGCCCAACGGTTAAGAATGTTGGGCCCGGCTGGTTTTGGGCCCTACATTCGGAACAAATCTACTCTTAACACACACTTCACACATAAGGCAAATCTTCCATGACAATTTTATGAGACACAAGATTGTTGCGCATTTGATGTCAGGAAATAAATGGGGCAAAAACAGTGTGACTGTGTGTACATGGCCAAAGCAGATGTTAATAAATTCATGTGGCATTTTCTGTTTGGTATTCTCGTTTGATGTTTTGTGTGTTAGGGTTTGAACTGAAGCCTTTCATAAATAATAATAATAATAATACATTTTATTTATAAGCTCCTTTCAAGACACCCAAGGACACTTTACAATAACAAAAAACACAAAACAATAAAGTTTATATTCCCTGTACTCAGATGCTTTGGCTCTGGACCTGACTGGTGAAAGGCAGTCGGAGCGTGCCAATAACCTGTCCAGTATGTTCTATTTAACGGAGATTTGCAGTATTGCAATCTGATTGTTTTGTTAAAGAGAAAACATTTTTTAAGAGTTTAATCTTTCTTTTGTTCTCTGAGGCTGCATCTGAATACAGTACATAAGATAAGATTATGAAGATGAGTTGAATATTAATTTGTCGGTGACCCCTAGCTGGAGAGGGGGCTTCTCTTCTTGATCACATGCTCCATATCAGCATGCTCTGACGTGTCCAGCTTGATGTTGTACTTGGCCAGGATCTTCATGATGGGCCGTATCTTCAGCCACCACTGCGTCTTTGGAATGCGGTGCCTAGCAAATAGCAGGTGGAGATGGGGAGGAGTAGCAATTAAGACACGACAGCACTCGTGTACACATGGTGCCTCGAAAGCATGCACGTCATACTCGAAGTCCGTGTTTCCCTTAAGTTCAGCCAGTGGCTGAAAGGTGAGTGCCCTCTTCCGCATGCCCAGCACGCAGGCAGAATTGGGTGTATTGGCAAAGATGCGACCTGTGGTAGCCAAAGGAGAATACATTTCAGTAGTTCACAGTAGGCTACAACATAGTCAGACCTGTCACCATGGGTGGGCCACAGGGAGCCGTACCCAGCCGCCAAGATACTTATACTCCTCATTTCAGGCACAGATCACTAAAAACCATTAGATTACATATTATCATAGCTGTTTTTGAGAAGTGAAAAGCTAATGTTGAGTTGTTCATCACTCATACAGTAAATGTAGAGAAACAGGGTGATTTTCACTTGATTGATGGCCAGTTTTATATGCAACAGCCAAACACACCCTTACTGAAAATTTTGTTTGGTACGCAGGCTTATACACGACAAATACATCCACATTGGTGTGCAAGAATCCTGTAAGTTTTTCAAAGTGAATCTGCAAGTTTTTTGTGTCGCTTGGGGTAAAGTGGCAAGACATGTACGTATTTGTAAATAACAAGAGACACTTGAATGTGTCTTGAATGGACACTCCAGTCTACTCGCACTTGTGGCAGCAGTCAAAACTCAACATAACTATAAGAAAAAGCTTACATCCCTTAACGTGACAGAAAGCTGCAATCAGTCTGCACCAGAATGTTTGTGGGCATCTCTACGAATGAACACACCAACCTCGATAAATACCGCCCCAAAATTTGCTGTTTCATGGACCAAGTGTTTTCTCATTAAGTGACATAAGCTTTGTTGTAATATTTGGGCAAGCATTTTAATATTTTTAGAGGTCAATATAATAATAATAAGTAGACATGTCAACATAAATTTTAGTGAGTATTGATCCCAGTTTTCAGGTATATCCTTTAACGTGCTTCCCAACTCTTGAGTCAGAGGGAGCAGAGCAAAAAAAAACAAAAACAAAATGCAGGGAGCCATAGGCAAAAACAAGCCCTTGGTAGTGGAGGCCGCTCCGATCTTGTAAATGATTTTTTTAAAACATTCAGAGGAATCTCAATGTGTGACCGGCATAAAAAGTTAGCGTTCACTCACTGATGCTGAAACATTTGGCAACTCTGTGCTTTGCCACATAAACACATTTGAGATGTAAAATACACATTATACATCACTAACAGCAATACAAGACCACTTATTTCGAGCCTTAGTAGTACTACTGTAGTAAGTAACAATAGTGGTAAAAAGGGTCAATCATACCGTTCAGATGTATGAAACTTTTTAGATACAAAACCTTTGGATTTCAACTTTAAAAGTGTTGCTTCACTTGTTATTCTCAATAATCCTCAAGAAAGATTGTAAGCACTTGCCCTAGCCCAGTAAATATAAGAATGTTCTCAAATTCACAATCTTTAGATTAGATGATGCTAACCATTAGAATGCAGTCTTTGGTGGCAAGTATTAGGAAGCTAATTTAAGATGTTAGCTCATTGTAACCGATTTTAAAAGTTCACATTATGTTAACATTTTGTCAAAAATATGAAAAAGTAGGGGCGGGGGGGGGGGGTGGAGGGCACAGAAAATGTTTGCGTTGGGCATCGATATGACGAGCTACGAATGGCCCAGGACTGAGTGTGCTTTGTCACGTCTCGTCCATTGATGACGCCAGGCAGTGCGGAGCTGCAAGAATTGCACAACATTGCCACAAGAGAGAAGCACAGGTGCCTCTCTCGCAGAGGAGCCAGATGGCTCGCCTGCGATTGTGAACATGCATCTGAGACGAACGTATGACTTTCATTGTTAGTTCGAAACGACAGGAGAGGTCTAAGGTGCAAAGTAACGTTCGTATAGACTAAATCAATCAAAATTTAATTTGAGTAATTTCTCCAAGACTTTTAAGAGAATCGCTCAGGGTGGAGCTTATTGATCCTGCCGTTTTTAAACATTTAAATCATGGGCCAGTTAAATACCGGGCCTCAGTACCATCCCTTATAACCACTGTTATATTTATTGTAATGTATTCTGTGATATTCCTTTCAAATTGGGATGCAGCAATCTTTAAACTGTCAGGACACCAAAAGGCTCGTTCTTGGACACCATTTTGTCTGTTTAGGATGTAAAAGTGTTTCTTTCTCTTTCCACGATCGTCTTTTCAGGAAATGTGTCATAAAGGATAAAGTAATTACTCGTTTATCGCGGATAATGGGGACCAAAACCACCCGCGATAAACGAAAATCTGCAAAATAGCAACCAATTAACATATACAGGTTAAAAAAAACAAATATATTATACATATAGATTTTTTTTTTAATGATTTTAATATGCTTGAGAAAATCCGCGATGCACCGAATCTGCGATAAACGAACCGTCAAATAGCAAGGGATCACTGCAATTGGAAAAGTCAGAACACACACGCAGAGTTTATCTTTTGATACTGGGTCTCTCGTGGGACATGAGCAGCATTTTTCGGACGATCCCACTTCAAAGTACCGCTGTTTATGATATTTTAAAACACCTATTTCAAGTAATCTTACCATGCCTGTAGCACTCTTTGAGCTTTTCCGTCAGCCATAGCACAGACTTGGCACCCATCTTTGTCCCAAAGTTTCTGTCAAAAGGCGTTGGGGTGCCACCCTGCCGTGAACAGAGAAGTTGTCAGGTGCACGGGGAGAAAAGTGAGTGGACAAATTCGAACACGGCAAAGCCACCTGTTGCATGTGTCCTAGCACATTCTTGCGACAGTCAAAGACACCTTTACCCTCCTCGGAGTACAAGTTGAAAATGAAATCCGTGGTGTAGTTGGCGTTTGAGTTTTCGTTCCTGTAGTAGGGAGATCAGCAATTGTAGTCCACAAAAAGACTTAACGATGGATTAAAGATGTCATGAAGATCGGGCCATCGCACGCCATTTTTTGATGATGATGAAAAGGATCATCTAACATCCACGCCATGCTCTGCTTAATTAGGCACAAAAAGTTCATTAGCATTAACGCGTGCGACTTTAGGATTTATTTTCAGCCGTCAGAGCAGCAATAATATCCTGGTTGCATGGTCACTAGAGTTAGTGCGGATTGACGGCATGTCATCTTGACCTCAGAGATTTGATTACAACTCCAATCTTTTACAGACGTTATTGAATCAAGTATCTAAGTAGAGTTTGGAATGAGGAATATGTCCTGTTACCCTCCTGTTCATATCTGTTACATTCTACCTGAGAACCAAGCCTCTTTTCACTGTCGTCTTCATCTTCTCCACAAGATGCTCAACATTTCCCTTGAAGATAAAAAGCGCAACAGACGGGAAGTCATCCTCTATCTACTGTACGGAGGCTTTCTCCATCATCACATGTTCACCTCCAGGTCTTTAATGTTGAATTTCTCCTCAAATATATAGGCAGCGTCTGCCCCGGCCGCGAGCCCGGCCATGGTGGCTAAGTAGCCGCAGTAGCCTCCCATCGTCTCGACGAGGAACACGCGACGTTTGGTCCCCGCTGCTGACTGCTTGATTCTGTCGCATGTCTGTAAGCAGTTTGTGAATGAGCACCTAAAGGTTGTGAGTGTGTGTGTGTTGCTTGTCCAAACACTAACAGAGGTGATGGTGTTTAGAGCGGTATCAGCGCCGATGCTGAAATCGGAGCCAGGGACATTGTTGGAGACGGTGGCGGGGATCACGACCATGGGGATGCACGCCTCCTCGTATTTCTCTCGGGCCTGAACCATCTCCAGACCTCCTACGTAGGCCTGCGAGAACACACACGAGGAGATCATTTGAGTCGCCCTTCCCTTCACTTCACAAAAAAAAATTCAATGTATTTAATTAATGAGGTTATAAAGACGTTAATCCCTGTCAGTTGTGTTTGTTACCAGTGGTTGAATGTGTTTTTGTTTTATATTTAGAATATACCTAACAATTTGTACCTTTGTATATCTCACCATATTCACTGCTAGGACATTTCAGAACCTATTCAAAGCTAATTTTCTCCCATTACTTGAGTGGTAAAAAAGAGCTGAGAGGCCTCAATCGTTATTTAGGTAGAGTTAACGCTGTGCTCCCCAATTTGCTCCCCAAATTTTTGTATCCATTCCAGTGCCCTCCTTGAATCGTTCTCAAAATCTATGGACTCTCTTTGCCACCAGTCTGGGTGTCTATGGAGGGTCAAAATGCATAGGCCACTTTTAATGGAAGAAAATGTGTATCTTGGCTGGCCTGTCCTACCTCAAATCCTCCGATGATCACCAAGGCGTGGATGTTAAACTTTGCAATGTTCTGGGTGATTTCCTCCACCAGTTTACCTGGAAGTGTTCTTTGAAGAGAAACAGAAAGACTTTGTGTTGTTATGACTCATGGACATTGGGTCGGGGGGTTGGGTTCGGTCGGCGGGTCGATAATTTGACATTGGTGACTGATCCAGAGAATTATAAATACAACTGAAGTGTTACGGTTTGGAGTTCAATCGAACCAAAGTGTGTGAAAAACAGCTCAAAATCAAATTTGCAATTCAAATCAACACTGCACAGGATGATAGCAATTCCTGTGAGACTTCAGCTCCAAAAATGTGATTCCAAAGGATAAACTCCACTAGTTTGTATTGTTTTTTTGGGATTACACCCACGTGGCACAGCGGTCGACTGGTTAGCGTGTCGGCCTCACAGTGCAGAGGTCGTGGGTTCGATCCCCGGTAACCAGTTCATTGTGCACCCCGCCTACTACCCGAAGACAGCTGGGATAGGCTCCAGCATGCCCCGCAACCCTTGTGAGGATAAAGCGGATCAGAAAAGGGATGGATGGACGGGATGCCACCCAGAGAGGGAAAAAATGTGATAATCATTGAATCAGTAACTGCATTTAATGAGCAATAGGAAAAGTTATTTACATAGTTAAAGTCTATTTACATACAGCAAATCATGTTAAAATATAACTTGGAACATGAATTAATGTCCCAAATGAGCAGCTGGCCGGACGAGCCGCCCCCACACCCACACCTTCCCATCCGTCCGTCCCCTCATTACATATTATGTCTTGTGACTTGTTGTAACTGTCATATGCTTTTTACATGCTGGGGTCTTTTTTGTCCTGGACTCAAATTATCCTCAGAAGAGGATAGTTCGAGCGTGTTTTTTTCCCCCTCTCCGTCCCTAGTGGTTTCCTTTCTGAACTAAGATCTCAGGGCACTGTGCACACAGCGAGTACTGACAGGCCCTTTGCAGTGTATCCCATGTTCGCCATTGCTTTTCATGTTTCTTGTGCAGAGCGTGCCTGTTAAGTGATATTTCGTTGCACGAACGTGTAATGACAATAAAAAGCAATTCGGCATTCAATTAATAGTTTACGATTTCCGATGGAAACAATTGCTTTGAAATGTTCCACTTTAGAGGCGACCTTACACATGATTACCTCTTAGTGCCCAAATTTGAGCCTCCCAAGCCAGTCCAGCCACTCACTGAAGTCCAGTTGATAGGCTCAATCTGTAGCAAATAAAAGAAATGAATCGTCACAACACATACTTGAACTCAAGTGCACTCGACCTCTCCGAACACACCCAATCTCAAGAGTAGTGCATGGGCGTCAGAGTGAATTTCTGAACACACTTTAGTCTAGAGTTAATTATGTATAATAATTGAAAATTTAGTATCTTCTCAGCCCCCCTGCCCTAGATATCGGTCAAACCCCATTTCTTTGTGAGGGCGAAAAAAAAATCCTGGGACTGTGCTTACTCTGATGGCTGTCGCATGTGTATCGCCGTTGTAAGGATTGACTTTGATTTTCGTGTCTCCAAAGTTTGAGCGCATACACAGAAACAGTGCGTGTCTGACTACACGAGCGACTAAAAATAAAAACGCTATTACTCAAAGTTGTCAACCAGACAATTATTAAGAGGATGTATGTTTTGACCCAAAATACAGTCGAAAAGCGGTTTAATGAGGAGATGCCACTGAATGGTTATGGCCGCTGCCTCTTGTTATTATGTCATAAGTATGTTAAGTCAAGTAGAGTCAAGTCAACTGTATTTATAGAGCACTTTCAAACAGCCATCGCTGCATACAAAGTGCTGTACATGGTGGCAATTTAACATGCACAATGAACAGTAAGACAAATCGGTAATAAAGACGGTAGAAAGCACCAAACTGTAAAACCAAGAACAAAACTAAGTCATGCTGAGTCGAATGCCAAAGAATACAAGTGAGTTTTGAGGAGGGTTTTGAAGATGGGCAGCGAGGAGGCTTGCCGAATGTTCAGTTTCGTTTGGTTTAGTTTGGTTTGTTTATTGAACATAAAACATATACAGTAATAATTTGACAGAAAATAATGGTAGATAAAAAAGTAAAAGAAAGAAATCAGTCTTCATTCAACACAGTTATTATGTTCAAGGGAGTAGGATGAAGTAAAAAAACGTATCTAGTCCTACCCCGTTATGTGTTTATATGTACTAAATCATTTTTATATCAATCAGAAAAGAAAAAGTAATAAGAAGTCTCCATTAAGGCTCATACTTTACCCTTAACCGTGATATTTTCACAACTTTTGGTTTGTATCGGGATTATATACATCCTCACCCTGGCACTCTTGTGTCAATTTTCTCTTGTATTCATAATGGATATTGCAATACCTTTCTCTATTTATCAACTTAGTTCTGATTTATCATTATATTTAATGTTTAGAATTTATCATTTTAACTCTGAATCGTGTAGGTTGTTTGTACTATTTTTTTGAATTTGTTTTTGAACTCAGCAAGCGATTTACTCATTTTTAGGTCCGTTTCGAGATTATTCCACAGATTAACACCTTTGCTAGATACACTTCTTTGCTCGATGTTTGTTCTTGTTTTGAGTTTTTTGAATAAGTTGGTACCTCTTAATTCATAGTTGCTTTCTCGAATTTCAAAAAACTTCTGAATGTTTTGGCAGAGCAGGTTAATGTGTGCTTTGTACATTAATTGGGCGATTTTAAAGTCAACCAGGTCATAAAATTTCATCGTATTTAATTTAATAAATAGTGGATTTGTAGGTTCCGTATATTTTGATCTATTAATAATTCGAATTGCTTTTTTTGTAGTTTGAGAATAGGGAGTGTGTTTGTTTTGCAGGCATTTCCCCATATTTCCACACAGTAGGTCATGTATGGTAATAATAATGAAGTGTATAAAGTGTACAAGGATCTCTTATTTAGCACTTCCTTGGTTTTGTAGAGGATCCCTACGGTCTTGGCTATTTTTCTTTTTACGTTATCGATATGTGGTTTCCAACATAGTTTTGAGTCTATTACTAATCCGAGAAACTTGGTTTCATACGCTCTTTCTATTTCAATTGAGTTTACCATAATTTTAGCTTGGTGTTTGATTGGTCTTGTGCCAAAAACAATTGACCTCGATTTTTTCAGGTTAAGTGACAATTTATTTCTGTCGAACCAGTTTTTTAATTTGTTTAATTCGTTTTCTACGGTTGTCAGGAGCTGTTTCAGATTTATTCCAGAACAGTAGAAAGTTGTATCATCAGCAAATAGGACACATTTAAATAGTTTTGAGACCTTGCAGATATCATTTATATATAAGATGAATAGTTTTGGACCAAGCACTGACCCCTGAGGTACTCCGTGAGTGATTTTCAGTTGATTGGTTTTTTTATTGTTGAGTTGCACGTACTGATATCTGTTTTCTAAATAACTTTTTATCCATTTATAAGCTACACCTCTAATGCCATATCTTTCTAGTTTTTTCAATAATATACTGTGATCTATTGTGTCAAAAGCTTTTTTTAGATCTAGGAAAACCCCAACAGTAAATTCTTTGTTGTCTATATTAGTGGCTATTGCTTCCACAAACTCCATAACTGCCATTGAGGTGGTCCGTTTTTCCCTGAAGCCATATTGATTCTCACTTAACAGCGCATGCTTTTGTATAAAACTATCAAGTCTGCGAGAAAATAGTTTTTCTAATATTTTTGAAAATTGTGGTAGTAGTGATATTGGTCTATAATTTGTAAACAGATGTTTTTCTCCACTTTTATAGATTGGAATAACTTTAGCAATTTTCATTTTTGATGGAAAGATACCAGCTTTGAATGACAGGTTGCATATGTGTGTGAAAGGTCGCACTACATATTCTATAATCTGCTGGATTATTGTCATATCAATATTATCAATCAGTTGACTTTTTATTTTTAAAAGTTTGTATAATATTTGATACTTCTTCTTGTTTTACTGCAGTAAGGAACATCGTGGAGGAGTTTTTTTCTATGTATCTATCCATTTCAAACAGGTCTGTTGGATCAGGAATTTGTTTTGCTAGGTTACTGCCGATGTTGACAAAATACTCATTAAATTCAGTTGCTATTTCTGCAGGTTTTTCCAAAATAGTATTTTTGCCTTTGATAAAATACTCTGGATAATCCATTTTTTTAGGATTATTTCTGATTACTTGGTTAAGTATTTTCCATATTTCTTGTGTGTTACCTTTATTCTGCTCTAATAGTGCATGATAATGATCTCTTTTACTGGTTCTTATAATATTTACTAATTTATTTTTATAGGTCTTATATTTTTTTTCTGCTTCTTCAGTTCTGAATTTTAAAAACATTTTATATAAATTGTTTTTATTTTTACATGCGTTTTCTATGCCTTTCGTTATCCATGGCTTACTTGGGTCTTTATACTTTTTGGAAACTTTAGTTAATGGAAAATGTTTATCATATAAGAAGATTATGGTAGACTGAAATACTTCAAAAGCTGTATTTGGGTCTTCGTTTGAGTAGACCTCGGTCCAGTTTTGTTTTTCTAGGTCTTGCTTAAAGGCATCGATGGAACGTTGGGTTCTTAGTCTTATTTCTGTTATACAAGTTGTTGATTTAGCTTTTCTATCGAAATAATTATGAAAAGGGGGAGGTCATTCCAGAGAGAGGGACCAGCAACAGAAAAGGCTCGATCCCCTCTGAGCCTGTTTAGTTCTTGGTACTTCTAATAATGTCTGGTCCACAGACCTGAGGCGCCGGGCAGGTGTGTAGGGGCGGATGAGCTCAGAGAGGTAAGGTGGCGCGAGATTATTCAGAGATTTAAAAACAAATAAGAGGATCATGAAATTAACTCGAAAATGTATGTGGAGCCAGTGAAGGGATGCCAGAGTAGGAGTTATGTGCTCCCTCTTACGAGTACCAGTCAAGAGGTGAGCAGCGGCATTATGGACCAGCTGAACGCGCTTAATGGAGGACTGGCGGACTCCAAAATAAAGGGCATTGCAGTAATCGAGCCGGGATGTGACAATAGCATGAGTTACTGTCTTAAAGTGTTCATGTGAGAGGAGAGGTTTTATTTTGGCCAGCCGATCAAGTTTGAAATCACTGTCCAGTTTAAGGCCCAAGTTTGAAACTGTTGACTTAAGATAAGGAGACAGGGGGCCCAAGTCTACGGGATGGGATGTACAAGGGCCACTGGGAACAAACTATATCACCTCTGTCTTCTTTTCATTGAATTTCAAGAAATTTTGTGCCATCCAGGTTTTGATTTGTTCCAGACAGGATAGGAGTGGCCTTAATGAGAAGGCGTCTTTCTTGCTCAGTGGGACATAGATCTGACAGTCAAATGCATAGCAGTGGAAGGGAATACCATGTTTCCTTAAGATGGAACCCAAAGGGAGCAGAGACAGCGAGAACAGCAGAGGCCCCAGAATTGAGCCCTGTGGAACACCACATGACAGGGGAGCAGTGCGTGACTCAGAGCAGCCAAGGCTGACACAAAAGGTTCTGTCAGCTAAATAGGACCTAAACCACTCAAGAGCACTGCCGCCAATGCCCACCAAGTGCTGCAAACGAGTCAGCAGAATACTGTGATCCACTGTATCAAATGCTGCAGTTAAGTCCAATAAGTTTCCTACCTGTTGGTGCTTGTTACTACCAAGATCTAGTCCAGGGGTGCCCAAACTTTTTGGATCGAAGATCTACTTTTCGATCAACTAACCTCATGGGATCTACCCTTACCGGCGCGCGCGCACACACACACACACACACAAATTTAAGATTTACCTGCTTTATTTTATTTTTAATTTTTTTTTTGTGAAAATGAGCCTGATTAGTGTGCAGTGTATATTAACAAAAACAATATATTACTAACATGTACAAAGACACACAAATGGTTGTTTGTTTTTTTTCTTCTCGACACTCCTCGGATCTACTTGGGACCTGTCTTAGATCTACCGGTAGATCAGGATCTACCTAAAGGGCACCCCTGATCTAGTCTATCCTGCTGACTCTCTGTTGGTAACTCCAAACTATGAAAATAATTTATCCAACTTCTTAGGATTGCCGTTTTTTTAGCACTGTGCAGCTCCTCATAAAAATTTCTTAATTTTTCACGATTGATTTTTTGATCGGTGGTCAAGCCATCCGGAGTGCTAACCTCAGTTATAAAACGGGCTTCATTAGATCTCCTCAACTGATGACAGAACAGCTTGCCGGCTCATTCTCAACGTACATAGAACACCTGACGAGATCTGAGGTGAAAATCTTCATCTGTTCCAGATGATAGAATGTCAAATTTATTCAGCAAACTCTCGCGACAGAGATCTGCCGAGGGTATCTCTGAATTCATTTGATCGATATTCAAGCATTCTTTTCCTCTTAGTTTTTTTTTCTTCTTCTTTAGATTTGGTCTCAGGACAAGTACATTTACTCAGAAACTGCATGTTTTAGTATTTTGTATGTGGATTGTTTAAAGTATGATGGGTGGAATGTAAAATGTCCTCCAATTCTGGAATGACCCATCTTTTGTTCGAACAAGTACCAACTATTCTTCAATACAAGCAAACTAAATACCCCATCCATTCATTCATTCATTCATCTTCCGAGCCGCTTGATCCTCACTAGGGTCGCGGGGGGTGCTGGAGCCTATCCCAGCCGTCTTCGGGCAGTAGGCGGGGGACACCCTGAATCAGTTGCCAGCCAATCGCAGGGCACACAGAAACGACCAACCATTTGCACTCACACTCACACCTAGGGACAATTTAGAGTGTTCAATCAGCCTGCCACGCATGTTTTTGGAATGTGGGAGGAAACCGGAGCACCCGGAGAAAACCCACGCAGGGGAGAACATGCAAACTCCACACAGGGAGGCCGGAGCTGGAATCGAACCTGGAACCTCTGCACTGTGAAGGCCACGTGCTAACCACTGGACTACCGGGCCGCCCCTAAATACCCCAGTTTATTGATAATCGGAACATATATGGGAAATATAATCTTATCTTTCCCATGTGTGTCAATGAATTTGACAGTCCAGGATTACTTATTTATTGGACCAAATAGCAGTTAATGTTAATCAAAGGCTGAAATCTCCCACCTGAAAGTGGAAACATTTAACGCGAAATCACACACTGTATGATTAAAAAAGCTTCTCATTACAAGTTAACTTTACCAAATATGGCTGCAAATTTCTAGAGCTCTAGGTAGTTGCGCATGTCAGAGTGTGAGTATGTCAGCTATTTGGACGTGATAATATGCTATGCCAAAAAATGTGCAAACCGGGCACATGGCGGCGGGGAGCGGGGCTTGGAAAGACTAACACAGGAGAAACTATAACACCTTTAACAGGGGGAGCAACTCCAGTCCACGAGAGCCGCTTTCCTGTGTTTTAGATGTTTTCCTGCTCCTGCACACCTGATTGTGATGATCAAGATCGCATCAGGCTTGTACAGAACTAACTGAAGAGCTTTTGTTTTGAATCAGGTGTGTTGTAGTATTGTCTATGTTTTATGTTATAGGTTCTGTTGTATTAATTATACAGTACATGTTATTTTATGTTAAATGTTCTGTAAAGTGCTTTGTTACAGCTGCAGCTGTTGTGAAAGCGCTATATGGAGGAGTGAAACTTCTAAAACAGGCAGGGCAGCTCCTAAGCAGTCCTAAACCTTAAATGTATTTTTTCCATTTGACATCATATACTGTCCGCCCAATACGGTGTAAGAAAAAGATTTTCACGAATTGTTGATTATCAGCGGAATGGGCTGGTAAATGTGTACACATTTACAGGTAAATATTTACTTACGTCAATAGAACAATCACCTGCTAAGTCATCATGACCCAACAAATAGCAGCTAAAAAAAGCCAGCAACAGATTTTTGGCACCAACAGAAGATAACTGTGTGTGTGTGTGTGTGTGTGTGTGTGTGTGTTTGAGATCCAGAGAGAGATAGAGAGAGATGGGACAGAGAGAGTGAGAGAGAGAGAGAGAGAGAGAGAGAGAGAGAGAGAGAGAGAGAGAGAGAGAGAGAGAGAGAGAGAGAGAGAGAGAGAGAGAGAGAGAGAGAGAGAGAGAGAGAGAGAGAGAGACAGATGACAGACAGAGAGGGAAATCTGGGCTTCCCTGTTAAAGTCGCTGCCCCAGCCCCATAAGCAGAAGAAAATGGATGAATGGCTGGATGGATAATGAAGCAACAGTGTGACATATTATCATTTAAATCTAAGAAATGTAATTTACTACAACACGTTCATTAATCCTTTCAGCAATCTTTGCTGATCAGCAGGACACAGTCATCCATCTCTGCGATTTAACGTTGAGGCATTTGGCTTACATCTTGGCATAGTTGGCAAATATTGTTCTGTTGCGTAACATGTCGACGTCAAGTGCCGGTCGCTACCTGTCCATGGGCAAGGCCGTCAAAGCCGTCGTGGACGGCCAGCATGTTGTGACCTTGGATGATACCCATCCTGACAGCTGCACGCACGGCTGCATTCATTCCAGCACACGGAGCGCCGACATTTATGATGGCCACATTGATGTTACTCTGACACAAGGAAGGGATCGTTAACTTGAAATACTTAGGGAAATACAGAAAAGTTTAACAATGCATGAACGAGGTGACAGATGCAGCTGGTGATAAACAGTGTTGCCAGATGCACTACCTTAAAAATTCCCAACCGTTGCAATCATTTGAGCCTAATATGATTTTTCACATTTATTCCCATTATATGAAGTCTTTTTTTTGTTGTAATTTTTTTTGTCAGTCCAGTTTTATTTTTACGAGATTATAATTTTTCCCTTGAAAAAAAACCCAATCCAACCTTAATCCCATGAGATTCTGAAGATGCACAGTGAAAAAAACGGATTATTCCCTTTTACAATATTATTTCTCTTTGAGGAAATGACATTATTCTCATGAGACCACTGCTTTTGTTGAAGAAAATAACAGTGTATCCTCATTAGACATTTTTTTGTGTGAAAAGAATACAAAAAATGACATTCTCAGAGATAACATTTTAAAACACAAGTGCTGTATGATTGCGTTTTTGAATGAGAAACAACTGTGCACTTTTTCCTCTCTGAAAATGTTACATTCATTCTACTTTTTACAGAAGAGATTCTTTAGGATGATTTATTTTCTTTGAGAAACACTTTTCTTGTAACTATTTTCTTTGTGATTTTCGCACCCCAAAATATAAATTTTACAAGCCCCCCCCACAAAAAAAAAAAGATTTTCCCTCCAAAACATAAACTTTTAGTCCCATAAACAATATTACTTTTAGGACTTAACTCTTAGCTTCCAGTTTGCACTTATTCCTGGAGCAACCATTTTGAGCGTGCAGTACGATACCCGACGACTGTATTCCCTCTCTGGCAACACTGGTGTTGATCAGATGGATGGTTCTTACTTTAACATCGGGGGGGTTAATATGGGCCAGCAGCTTGTATGTGTTCCAGTTGTTCTCAAAGCTCCTGCAGGTTGAGCGTCAAAGCAAAATTTATTGAGCTGATTTAGTTTCTTTGTGGGTGTCACTACCCTCACTCTATTGCACAATAGAGTACAGTAATAATAACAACCACAACGATATTAATAACTTTATATTTCTGATTTTAGATTCATACAACATAAATATCTTACTTTCCCCTGAGCTTGATAGCATCCTCGAATCGGCCTTCAGCCATGGCAGCTGTCACATCTTTGGTCTGGAAAGCAGAAATAGCAAAAGAGGACTTCAATTCACAACCTCAGTACCAAAATCCAAATCTTCAAAGGCAAAAAATGATTTTTTTTTCAGAGAGTCAAAAAACCCAACAACAGCCCCCTCCAAACAAAAGTCACTAATGTTTGAGACACTTAAATAGAAAAATAAATAAAACACCACAATGTGACAATATTATGCCACGAACACCTTTTGCTCTCTCGCCTTATGTGTTTGTGTTTCTTTGTGTACTTGTTTTTTTTTTTTATTAGAACTGCTTTGAAATGAAAATAAATCATCGTTATTTTCTTTTTCTAACTCTCAGGTAATTGTACAATTCCAATGAAGTTGGGACATTGTGTTAAACATGAATAAAAACAGAATACAGTTATTGGTAAATCACGCTCAACCTATCCTTAATGGACTACACTACAAAGACAAGTTCAAATTGATACATTTTCTTGTTTTTAACAAATAATCACGAGCTTCGAATTTTATGGCTGCAACACGTTCCAAAAAATCTGGAACAGGTGCCCAAAAGGAATGAGAAAGGTATGCTCATCAAACACCTCTTTGGAATACTATATCCCACAGGTCAACAGGCTAACTGGGAACAGGTGGATGCCATTATTGAGTATAAAAGGAGCTTCCCTGTATTGCTCAGTCATTCACAAGTAAAGACGTGGGTAGGTTCACCTGTGTGAGAAAAGTCAGAGTTTAATGACAACGTTCCTCAAGGTACAATTGCAAGGAATTTAAGGATTTCATAATCTACAATCCAAAATATCATCAACGGTTACAGAGAATCCGGAGAAATCATTGCTTGTTAGCGGCAAGCCTCTAAACCAGCACTAAATGCCCATGACCTTCAATCGCTCAGGCGGGACTGCAACAAAAGCCGACCTCACTGTGGAAAGGATTTCAAAACTTGGGCTCAGGCACACTACAGAAAACCATTGTCATTAAATATAGTTCTGCATTAACTCTACTATGCAAAGCAAAAGCCATTTATCCACGACATCCAGGAATGCTGCGCGCTTCTCTGGGCTGTAGCTCATCTAAAATGGACTGATGTAAAGTGGAAAAGTGTTCTGTGGTCTGACGAGTCCACATTTCAAATTGTTTTGGGAAATTGTGGATGTTGTGTCCTCCAGGTCAAAGAGGAAAAGTACCATCTGGATTGTTATGGACACAACGTTCAAAAGCCAGCATCTGTGATGTTATGGGGCTGCGCTAGTGCCAATGGCATGGCTAATCTACACATCTGCGAAGGCATTATGAATGTTAACAGGAATATTGAGGTTTTGAAGAACTGCCATCCACGCAACATATTTGTCATGGACTCCCTTGGCTTAGTTCAGTAAGACAATGCCAAACCACATTTTGCACACGTGACAAGGGAGTGGGTTCTTTTCGTAGAAATATACTAGACGGGCCTGCTTGCAGTCCAGACGTGTCTCCCATTGAAAATTTGTGGCGCATTATGAAGACCGCGGACTTTTGAACAGCTGAACCTGTCATCAAGCAACAATGAAAAACTGACAAAGCAACAACAACAATTTGTCTCCTCAGTTCTCAAATGAATTTTGTGAAAACAAAAGGTGATGTAACAGAGTGGTGAAAATGACACTGCTCCAAGTTTTTTGGAACACTTTTTCGCCATAAAATTCTAAGTTAATGATTATTTGCTAAAAACAATCACGTTTATCAGTTTTTCTTGTCGTGTGTTCAATTAAATCTAGGTTAAACACTATTTGCAAATCGTTGTACAATATTCTGTTTTTATTTATGCTAAACACAACGCCCCAACTTCATTGGAATTGTGTTTGTAATTTGTGGCATAACAACAGACAGACATACCACTTGCACACACTCCATGAGTGGCAGCCGAACTGCCTGGTTACCAGACAGGCTGACGATACAGGCCGGGGTGTCTGGTGTGGCCTCCAGAAGAGCCATCACCGCCTCAACCCCCATTCTGCTGCCCTGGAGGGGACAAACACGACACACACACACACACACACACACACACACACACACATACACACACACACACACACACACACACACACACACACACACACACAGATCATAACGTGTGTTTCCGTCCGTTTGTGTTTTGCTTGTCTTCAATAATTCACATTTCACATTTCCAATCGCGGTTCATTCAAATGATACGTTTTTAAAGGTGATGCCCAAATGTGTAAAACAACAGACTTTAAATTACTAACTTTAAATGCGTGCATATATAGTATATATATATGTGTGTGTGTGTGTGTGTGTGTGTGTGCGTGTTTTGCCGCACAGTACACCACCAAACAGTGGTGTGCCATAAAATGTAATAAAACAGTTTGCAATTAATCTGTGTTGTCATTTTAGTTTGCTCTATTAAAACTGCTTCTGTATGAAGCAGCCGTACAGGCTCAAACTTGCTGAACAAACCATTTTTTCATTTACAATGTTTTGTGCCACATACTGAAAATGTGCAATTCACAAACACATGGAGTGAGTTTCATAATGGCGTGCTTTATGGTTAATGTATCAATTTTAAGGATTTTAGGGGCTTTAATTATGGCAAATCAATTGCAAGGAATTTTGACTAATGATGTACTGACCAAGATTCTGTCGAAAGCAGAGGGCGTCCCTCCCCTCTGTACGTGTCCAAGGACGGTGGTCCGTGTGTCAAAGCCAAGTCTGTCAGTGACCAGCTAGAAAACCACAAATTCATCTTTGAGCATTATGACCAAAGTATTTGATCTGGTAGATCATCAGATGCTGAAAAATTGACCAAGCGGCATACGACTGTCAGAGCAGGCAATTGGTTGTCGGTCCAACCATCTTTCTCATAGATCTCAAAGTGTTCAATAGCATGTGTTAAGATGTTTTGACAGTTACTCAGGGCGCGCCTCAAGGGTCTATTCCTGGACCAGTCCTTTTTACAATATGTATATAAATGATTTGGGACAGAATATAAAAAACACAAGTTGTCATTTTTCTTCTGACGACATGATTGTGTATTGTTTTGCAACTGTACTTGCTGAAGTGACTAACAATTGCCAAAATTCATTTAATGCTGATTGTCATAGTTTGGCAGAATTAAAATTGTCACTCAATGCAAGCAAAACGAAACTGATGTTTTGTAATAGTAAAGCATCAGAATATTGATTCCATTGTTATGCCTCAGGTTAATGACCAATCACAGCTCACCTGCATCCTGAAGCTGTGCCATGATTGGTCATTACATCAGTGCTGAGCAACTGTGTTGCCATATTCAGTTGACAGTAAGTGACAACAAGAACGACCCCTGAGATGGATAATAACAAGTGGATTTTACTGCTTGACTCATCTGCACATATATATTAATCAGAATGCCGACTAGCGGGGCTGCATAGAAGATACTTTTTGAAAGAACATTTTTTGATTGACTTCCCATCCCATCCATCCATCCATCCATCATCTATCGCTTATCCGGGGCCGGGTCGCGGGGGCAACAGCTTTAGCACGGAAGCCCAGACTTCCCTCTCCCTAGCTACTTCTTCCAGCTCTCCCCGGGGGACCCCGAGACGTTCCCAGGCCAGCTGGGTGACATAGTCTCTCCAGCATGTCCTGGGTCTTCCTCGGGGTCTCCTCCCGGTGGGACATGCCCGGAACACCTCACCAGGGAGGCGCTCAGGAGGCATCCGAATCAGATGCCCAAGCCACCTCATCTGGCTCCTCTCGATGTGGAGGAGAAGCGGCTCGACTCGGAGCCCCTCCCGGATGACCGAGCTTCTCACCTTATCTCTAAGGGAGAGCCCGGACACCCTGCGGAGAAAACTCATTTCGGCCGCTTGTATCCGGGATCTCGTTCTTTCGGTCACGACCCATAGCTCGTGACCATAGATGAGGGTTGGGACGTAGATCGACCGGTAAATTGAGAGCTTCGCCCTTTGGCTCAGCTCCTTCTTCACCACGACAGACCGATACAACGTCCGCATCACAGCAGACGCTGCACCGATCCGCCTGTCGATCTCCCGCTCCCTCCTGCCCCCACTCGTGAACAAGACCCCAAGATACTTGAACTCCTCCACTTGGGGCAAGATCTCCTCCCCGACCCGGAGGGGGCACTCCACCCTTTTCCGACTGAAGACCATGGTTTCAGATTTGGAGGTGCTGATTTTCATCCCAACCGCTTCACACTCGGCTGCGAAACGCTCGAGTGAGAGTCAGAGAGCCCCGTTTGAAGGAGCCAACAGCACCACATCATCTGCAAAAAGCAGGGATGCAATACTGAGGCCCCCAAAACGGACCCCCTCAACGCTTTGGCTGCGCCTAGAAATTCTGCCCATAAAAGTTATGAACAGAATCGGCGACAAAGGGCAGCCTTGGCGGAGTCCTACCCCCACTGGAAACGATTCCGACTTACTGCAGGCAATGCGAACCAAACTTTGACATCGGTGGTATCGGTACCGAACAGTCCATATCAGGGGGTTCGGTACGGCATACTCCCGAAGCACCCCGGATAGAACTCCCTTAGGGGCACGGTGGAACACCTTCTCCAAGTCCACAAAGCACATGTAGACTGGTTGGGCGAATTCCCACATACCCTCAAGGACCCTGCTAAGGGTGTAGAGCTGGCTTCACCGAACTCTTCCCACGCTCGGGTCGATACCCGTAGGCTGCCTCTGGGGTCCCACAGGCCATAAAGGCTCGATAGGACTCCTTCTTCAGCTTGACGGCATCCCTTACTGCTGGTGTCCACCAGCGAGTACGGGGGTTGCCGCCACGACAGGCACCAACCACCTTACGGCCACAACTCAGATTGGCCGCCTCAACAATAGAGGCACGGAACATGGTCCACTCGGGCTCAATGTCCCCCGCCTCCCCCGGAACATGGGAAAAGCTCTGTCGGAGGTGGGAGTTGAAACTCCTTCTAAAAGGGGATTCCGCAAGACGTTCCCAACAAACCCTCACTATACGTTTGGATCTGCCAGGACGGACTGGCATCTTCCCCCACCATCGGAGCCTACTCACCACCAGCACACCCTCCAAGGACTCCAAAAAGGGTGGGTATGCTGAGCTGCTGTTTGGTGCATATGCACAAACAACAGTCAGGAACACAGTGTAGTACAGTCACCATCGGGGGCCTTGCCTTCTTAATGTGGTCTGATGAAATGATTTTGCCATCTCTGGATATGGCACCCTCAGCGACGATGATCACATTCAGACGAGAACCTCTGGCCCGTTGCTGAAAGCACAATTATTGTCATTAGCGTCGCGCGTCATTCAAGGAGACTCGTGAGCAGCAGAGCGGGGAGCGCGAGCAGCGACGGTCCTACATTTGCTAGTCTCCTGCACAAGTGTTCCTCCCAGCCGTCATCTGGTGGCATCTCTGGAATGAACACCCAGTCTGCGCCGCAGGCCAAAGCCGACACCAGTGCCAGGTACCTTTTGGCCGTGGGCAGACATAGACACACAATTCTTGTAAGATTACATTTCTATTCTTTTTTCTTCCTGCAAAAATACTCAACAAAAATAAAATTATTTGTTTTTGATTGTTTAATTGCAACTTCTCGTTATTTTGGTTTTTTTTTAAATTGCACCTACAATCACAGATTTTTTTTCTTGTAAAAAAAAAAGACTCAATTTGCCATGTACAAATAGATTATTTTATTTCTTTAATGGCAAAATGTTCTGATTCATGTTCATTCGGGCGTCTTTTTTCTTCAGTGACCTAATATGACTTTAATTCTCACAAAATGGGTGTACTCTTAAAAATGAACATTATTTTACTCAAACAAGGAAACAACTACTGTTGTAACATTAAAAGTCGACATTGGAATATATAATTTTGGTTTCCCTTGATATATATTTTGTTGTAATCAAGTAATACACATAAATCTCTTTCTCTTTGTCACTCTCTCTCTCTCACTCTTCTTTATATAAATTCATCTCTGTAAATAACGACAAACTTGCCATCTACTGACCCACAGTGTCTTCCCATCACTTCCAGGATGAAGGTCCTCTGGTGGCTATGGATACACACAATGAACAGTAGTTACGACGACATTCACCCATATCCATACATGTACTGTATGCGTGTACAATTATCCTCAAGACAGCACTGGCAGCAGCAAAAGCATGATGGAGGACCTCTGTGCAGTTGTGGTGATGGCATCCACCACCTCAATGATGCGGTGCAGGGCAGAGTCCGTGCCAATGGTCATGTCGGTACCGCAGAAGTCATTGTCGATGGAGCCCACCATCCCCACAATGTTGAGATGGGAGGACTTTTTGGTTTCTTCATCCGTTATCTTACCTGCAGATATTTGCTCATGATTCATCGTGACAAGAAAAGCATATTGCATCTAATGTGCATATACAGTGTTGTAAATCTGAAAGGTATCAAAAACGGACACAGTTTTTTCACCTTTCCGAGATTAAAATAGGTTTGTTCTGAAACTTATATGTGTCGTTAATATGCAATAAAAAATGTTGAAACAAGAAGATGGCAAATACTTTTTCATGGCACTGTACTCTATTTAGTAGGATTTACCATTCTCTGTTTGCTTCCATAATTCAAAGCAGCAGAGATATGATTAAAATAGGAGCTCCGAGTCCCTGATGAATAGCTCATCTTCGGCAGAGTAAATGGAAAGCAATCTCTCCTCACCAGCTCGGCGCAGGTCGGCCAGCAGTCCGCTCCACTCTGTCCTGAACTCATTGGCCCCGGTCAGGCTGCCGTCGCCTCCGATGACACAAAGGTTGGTAATTCCGAGCTTGACCAGGTTGCAGGCCGCTTTCATACGGCCTTCCCTGGCTCTAAAGTCTTTGCAGCGTGCACTGCCGATGACTGTTCCTCCCTGAAAAGTTGTTGAGCACTCTTGCATTGGTTGACGATTTGCTAAAGTATCAACGTTTTTTTTAATCCAAACACCCTATTTTGTGTCCCTTTCGAGCCACTGCAGGTTCACATGTGTCACGTATTGCAATATGAAACATTCACGAGCAGAACGGACACACTCCTACTTTTACATGTGATGGGTCTACATGGGGGTCATTCCATGCCAAATCACCCCACCAAAAAAATCTGGAAAATTGAATGAAGTGGATTTTGTTTTTAATGGAACTTGTGGTACTTGTTGATAGTGGTGGCACAACATGAAATATCAAATTTTATGTCAATCGTAGCATCGGTTTGGGAGCTACGGCCCACCAAATTTTAATGTTTGTCAAAAGGGGGCATGGCAACATTCAAATGAATCCTTATTGCTCAGGAGCTGCCTGGGTCAATATACACAAAACCCCTGATTTTAGAAACATGGAATCCAAATCTGCAATCGTTCATAAGATTGGTGCATATTTTTGTAACTTAACCTTTTTGACCTAGAATTTGACCTTGACATTTACCTTGTGGTTCATGTGACCTTAACCCTTTTTTTTCATGAAATGTAATCCCTCAAATCTTTTCTATCAAAGTTGTTTAATAGTAGCTGAATATTCATTTAAAGTCATCTATTTATTGAGTATTCCATGAATATTCATTTCAAATCTGACTCCTTAACTCTGCTAAACAAAGAAATTACATCTCTGAAACTTTCATGTTCGAGCAAACATGTGTGAGATTACATTTTCTGAAAAAAAATTGTTGAAGATCATGTGATCCCAAAAGGTCAAATTGTTGGTCAAAAGGTCAAATTATAGGTCAAACGGTCAAACTACCAAAGTATGCACCAATCTTTGAAATTATTACAGATTTAGATTCCTTGTTGAATTCCCTTTTTTTGAAGCCCATGAGATATGAGGGTTCATAAGAAGGAAACCACGCCCCTTTTTGCCAAACATGTTAAAATTCGATGGGCCGTTGCTCCCAGACACCAGCTCTGATTGACCTAAAATTTGAGATGTCGTGTTGTGCCACCACGATCAACAAGTAAGAATGTTTCATTAAAATCAATATCCCCTTGGTTCAACCCCCTGAGTGATTTGAGAAGAAATGATCCACGTGTGCCATCAACTCACCAGCTGAAGCATCATGGAAACACTCTCCCATGTAGCAGGCCGAATATTTTCTCCTCCATCCACCAGGCCCTGGTAGCCCTGATGCACACATTGACAGAACCAGAATTGTTTTCATCGCAGTCTTCATATGTTCAGCATAGACTGTAAAAGGGCGGCATGTCATATTTCAACACAACGCTGCTTTCATTGTTTCCTACCTCATGAACAAAGTAGACTTTGGCTCCAGTGTAGAGACCTACTCTGACTGTGGCTCTCACAGCAGCATTCATACCTGACACACAAAAGTGGAGAGTTTGTTTGATTTTCACACTCACTCATTGAAATTTATGGTCAGTCGTGGTAATTGTGCTAGCAACAGCTCTACCAGCTGTTACTGGTCACGGTAGTGGACTTGTCGTACCAGTAGGTTTAGGCCTACTGCACAGCGAGCAATGTGACTGAGCCCGACTGAACTCTGGCCTCGTGTGCAGGGTTCTGCAACTACTTTGGTTTGTAGCAGAGTTGTCCATTTTGCCTCCTCTTTTGTTCCTCCTTGTGCTTTGGATAGTTTTAGTTATTTGGACATGTTTACAAAGTTCACTAGGATCATATCAATAAATTTGCCCCTCCGGCTACAGAGAGTGAGCAGTTCACCAATCAGCCAGAAGAAGGAATATTTGCTATTATCATCCATCCATAATCTGATCCGCTTTATCCTCACAAGGGTCGCGGGGGGCGGGGGGGGGGGGGGGGGGGGGTGGGGGTGCTGGAGCCTATCCCAGTTGTCTTCGGGCAGTCGGCGGAGGACATCTTCAACCGGTCGCCAGCCAATCGCAGGGCAAACACAGACGAACGAAAATCCGCGCTCACACTCACACCTAGGGACAATTTGGAGTGTTCAATCAGCTTGCCACGCATGTTTTTGGAATGTGGGAGGAAACCGGAGTACCCAGAGAAAACCCACGCAGGCAAGGGGAGAACATTCAAACTCCACACAGGAAGGCAGGAGCTGGAATTGAACCCGGTACCTCTGCATTGTGAGTTCAATGCGCTAGCCACTCGATCACGGGTCGCCCTGCTATTATCATTTCTAGCAATAATAATTGGGCATTCATTTAAATTTTAATCCATGTTGGCTGTTCCATCTTTCGGGGGTGGTTGTGAAGTTTTGTAATTAGGTGCAACATTGCCACTTGAAGATTTATCCACGGACGATTTTTAAGATAAGATAAGATAAGATATCCTTTATTCGTCCCACACTGGGGAAATTTACAGCCTCCAGCAGCAAGAATGTATGTAGAAAGAAGAAAGGAGAAAGAGAAAAAAAAAAACAACAACAACAAACATCTTTCAATTAAATACAATATGAACACAATCATTTTGAATCATTGATCAAGATATATTTTTTCCATTTTAACATTCATTAGCTAGACCCATCATAAGTAAATTTCAATCCTCACATTTTCTTGAAAATTAGGTGCATGCAATGCAAATAATCAAAGAAAATACCATTCTAACTAAGTGTAATTAGTAGCAGAAACAGTACACGCAGTTCTAATTCAGCACTATGATGTTCATCTTGTCAACTTAAGTTAGGTTAAAGGTCTCTTTTTTCCAGACTTTTTTTTTAACTTATTTTTTTTTGGGAGTGAAAAACTCTTACGTGGCTGACAGTTTCACCTGTTGCTCCAGCCTTCATCTTAGCTGTCAATACTTCCTGACATCACCAGCTCCGATGAAGGCTGAAGCAACAGGTGAAACTGTCAGCCACGTAAGAGTTTTTCTCTTCAGCAAAAAAAAAGCTTATTCGTCTGGTGGCCAATAGTACTGCAGACTGTAAGATTCAGCCACCGTTAATTAAATAAACGAACCGGCCCCATTATCGCTACAACTGTATCAAATTCTGACATGGTAATTGAGTTTTCCTGGGTAGATTAAGTGTTGCATCGTTGTATTATTTTGCTGATTTCTAGTAACCAGGAGTGCTTAGCTGTTTTTGTTCATAGAAGAAGATCAATAGTGAGTAAAGCAGTAGATTATATGCACACAACTATTGAACTCCAACCTTTAATGGACATCTGGCCTTTCATTAGACTGTCAGCAGACTAGGCCAAAATAGGCACCGAGAAAAGGACAGAAGGCGTGTTAATGGCGGTCCCTATGTGTCGCACCTGAATAACCTCAAACGCCAAATGCCACAGTCTGTGTTTTTGTTGTGACGAATTGGCAGACTCCAGCTCTTGTTTCACTGGACAGCTGCTGTCGATGGTGACCTCAAGGGGGAGAACAGAGCATTTTCTCTGCATGCCGGAAGGTCACCGCCACTAAAATTAGCCCCCGACACGCAAATTGAAGGAATGCTCAGTGGGTTGGAAAAAGTATCATTGAAAAATAAGAGCTAAATCGATAACATCACTACTTGGAGGTGAACAGAGGGAGCGTCCTTACGAGGTTGCCCGTCTTGAATGCGTTGGTAAAAGAGAATGACTGCTGCGCATGTTAGGATCCTAATCTGTCACATCTCAATTAACACCAAGAACATGCACAAAAATGAATGTTTTTATTTGCAGGCATCACAGAAAAGTTTAAATAACACTTTTTTTGGTGTTCTTTAAAGGTACAAATTAACGTAGAAAATCCTCATTCAACGCAATTATCCAGCTGTGTTCACTTCACAGACACACCAGCAGACAGGAAACTATACCATCTTACCTTGGGCGTCTCCTCCAGATGTTAGCACGGCTATGGAGCGTCCCAGGCCCATCTTGGTGGGATCCGTCATCGTCTGGAGGTTCGTCGACATGTTTCCCAGTAAGCGGCAAGGGCAACGCTGAACGGGAAAGGAGACAGAGAGAGCAGGAAATGGCTGCTCTCCTGCTGGAAGTACACAGGATTTATAGCCCACTGGTGTCCTGAGTCCACTCCCACCGACAGCCTCCTCCACCAGCACTCAGTCAACTAAATATACATCCAAGCACCTGTCCTGGACATGGCAAAACAAGGCACACGATCCTCATTGATTCAAAACTACTTGGACAACAGTTGCTCTCATCAGAACGAAAGGGAACTGATGGAAAACAAAGTCGGGTCCAACCTTTGCCTTGCACACTAATCAGCGACGGTAGGAACTTGAAAGGGGCTGTGTAAATTTTACCGCAGTGTTTTGATGTGGTTCTACTTCCCCAATCTTTGACTTTTGTATCTACACATGGAACAAAAATGGGCTGTCAGGTCTAGCTGTTATTGTTACGCGACAAAGACTCCAAAACAGACACATGCTCAGGCCACAAACTGCATACAACCATTTATTTCCAAAAATGAGACGCTAAAAGACAAAAACACATTGAAACAAATACATTAGTCATTTGTGGAAAGGTGCTGGTCCTCACAGGGACAACAGAATGCGAAAACACTCTATTGAGTGCTCTCCGACAAACAACGATGGAGCTCAGTCATTTCCCTACAGTCTTTTCTTGGAGTGCAGGAGAACAAATGGACGGAAACAAGCAAATTTCCTTCACAGCCCAAGGGAACAATTCTGCCCTGTAGCTACGTTTCACTTTCCTTAGAAAGACAAGCTCAAATGTCAACATTTGTATATCCAGTGCCTACAACATTGTGGGGATGTGTATTAGCGTTTCATGAAAAAGACACATGAATTATTTTGCTTGAAGTGGAGAGGAGCACGGAGAAGGAGCATCCAAGCACAGTGGAACAAACGTCTAGAAAAAGAAAAGTCATGCCCACTTGTGAGACAACCCCGCAGGGAATACGTACAGTGGAACCTTGAAGCTGGAACACACCAAACTATGCCTCAACGTTAAAACAAGTTTTGTAATTGGAACCATTATCATGTGAAGTCATCAGGGGCTTTGCTTTTGCGATTAGTTCTGAAAGGATTACAAATGTCAGAGATGAATATCCTGCGAATGTTAGCATACATCAATTCAAAGTCGAAAAGACTGTGGTTGCATCTGAATAATTTATTTTGGCGTCATGATTGTTAGAGATTCTGCTCAGCACCTGGGTCAGAGTCACCTGATTTTGAGGGCACATTTTCAACCTGGGTGTGAGTGTTCCAAAATATGCTCAAAACAAGGATAAAATCACAACCGAATCTTTGAGAGCACGGGGTGGGGAATGTTTTCAAGTCCGCAACTGCAAAACACCTGCCAATTATTTGATTAGGTTGGTTTAAATAAATTACACCAAATCGATCACAATGGGAAATTTTGATTCAGATCACCAAAGTAGAAACAACGTTTGACCATCGATTGTGGTGCAGCTTCAAGTTACCACCAATGGTTGATTGCTCATGTTCAACAGTTTGCACTCACAGTGGACTCCTGAAAGTGCAGCAAAGACGCCACCGGGTCAATACTGCGAGGTTGAGAGGGGAAGGATCTGGGAGCATCTGAGACAGAATGGGAGGTATAAAAAGCAACCTCCTTGTCCAAACGTAGGTCCTTCAAGGGAGAAAGTTTCTTGGGCAGTAACGCAAGCGCAGTGTTGCCAACGCAGGCCTTTTGGTCTGGAAAACACAAGTCAAAGTTTAGAAGCGTATCACGGCTGTGAATGAGCAACGATGGATGTGTTGCCGTTGTGTTACCTATGTGCAGAAAGCGACCAGCAAGGTTGATGCGACTAACGGGCTCACACACGTCTGTTATTTCTGACAGATCCTGAGAGTCAGAGCTAACCTGCTTCTCAAAGCGGCACCGTTTCTTGCCTGTGGAAAAACAAATGACAGACTCTCTTTGCAGGTTTTGGATGAACTTCTGTCCTTCCTCAATCTTCTGCTCTTCATCCCTCCGGCTAGTGGTCATCTTTGCTTTATCCTCACAGGTTTTAATCTATGAGAAAAGGAAAACATTCAATTCATCGATGAGAAATGGCTTTGTGGTCTGAGCTTGAACCTCGCTTCTTACAGGTGAGTCTTGAAGAACTGGGAGCTGCTCCTCCTTCCCTTTTTCAGGACTCCGTTCATTCTCCTGGTCAACGAATAACGTCTGGGCAACTTGCTGTCACCGCAAGAAACAAGTTACAATTTTTTTAGAAAGACTATTTGCAATTAGTCTGTGTCAAAAGTCAAGTTGGGGTTTTTTTTCTTGTTATGAAGATTTCACAGAAAACGCTGAGAAAAAGAAAAAGCTTACAAAATTTAGCAGTTGTAAATTTAAAAGTTGTATTATTATTTTGGGCCACTGTCATTCCATTTTATTTGTGTTTTCCTGCCTGCAACTCAAAAAAGAAAGGCTGGGTCACAGCTTGAAGTAAAGCAACACATGCATCTCGAATCTTCAAGCACCTGCAAACCCAAACCGGAAGAACATTTCAAAAATCCACTTGTGTTGCGCTTACCCAGTCCGTGACAATGGACTGCAGGAGGAAAAACAAACAGGACTTTATCTTTTTTCATGGCAATTGCCCATGGGTTCAGTTCCTCGCAGTAACGGTGTGAATGTACTGTAAGTGTGAATGACCATCTGGCTCTATAAAGGCCCTGCCACTGTCTAGCGACCGGCGCAGGGATAAGCACTACAGACAATTTAGCTTCTCCTAACAGTATTCCGTAAAGTAGTAAGTTTTTTGGTCGCAAACTTCCAACTTCTTTATCATAAAACGGCAATTGTTTGTGAATTTCCATTCCTACATTTCATGACTGTCTTTTTAAAAATGCTGCTTTAACCGTTTCTTTCGAACTTTTTTTGTCTGACAATGACAATTTTATTCTTAATCATGAATATTTTTCTGTCCCCTCGCAGTAGTTGATAAAAAAAATATTTAATTCATTCAAACTATTGACTATGACTATTTCTTTTTGTCCTTTTTTTAAAACAACCAATCGAACAACTATATTTCTTGCTCTCTCTCTCTATATATATAGATATATAAAAATCCTCGTCTCACCCCTTGGGTGGTGTCCGTCCCTCATTCAGCTTGGGTCCTCTACCAGAGGCCATGAAGCTTGAGGGTTCTGCGCAGTATCCCTGCTGTTCCCAGCACTGCACATATCTGGACTGAGATGTCCGATGTTGTTCCTGGGATCTGTTGCAACCACTCATCTAGTTTGGGGGTCACTGCCCCGAGTGCTCCGACCACCACAGGCACGACTGCCACCTTTACCTTCCAGGCTCTCTCCAGCTCCTCTCTGAGCCCTTGGTATTTCTCGAGTTTCTCGTGTTCCTTCTTTCTGATGTTTCCATCACTTGGGACCGCTACGTCCACTACAACAGCTTTCCTCTGCCCTTATATTATATATATATCAGGATGTGCTGGATTTGATTTTCAACCTTACAAAATGAGGTGTTGTTGATCTAGTAATATTTTGACTTTGAAGGTGCTGCGCATTCAGTCAAGTAATATGTTTAAAGAGGCAGACAACCACAAAATACACACCATCGTGGGACTGGGAGGGGAACTCTGACATGTCCACATGTTCTTGGCCTCTTTGTGAGTTGAAACTGAGAGGAAAAATAGAGCAAAAAAAAAACAACCACAGCAGCATAAAATGTAGATACAAGGTTTGTATTCCAGACCTGTTTGGGGACCAAAGCAGTACCTCTAACTGTAAATAATTGCCATTCATTATAACAATTATTCATTCTTTATTGCTCTCTCACTTTTGGTTGAATGTTTGAATTATATCTTACCTGCTGGTGCCAGACTCGTTTTAATTGGAACTCTCTGTGGCTGCAGTGGAGAATAAAATAAGGTAGAAATACAAAAAATAGACAGCAATGAAAAAACATGTGTGTACATACTGTGTCAATAAATGTGCCTCTGCCGGCTGGTTTGTGAGGTGTGGCACGGATGGGGCCTGCAACCTTCACCCCCTCGTTTTGTCTTGCGGCAGTTTTTTGGTGACTCTTTGTAACAGACACGCGTTGTGGCTGCAGAAATAATCAATTAGTACAATGCTAACAGACATACAGGAAACTGTACAGAATCACTTAATTTTATGTGCAAAACAATATCATGACAACAATAATACACAGCAGCAACAATTAGAAGAAGAAAGCTTCTCCACTGTGTGACTAATCAAGGTATTCTTCATGTATTTCATCCTAATTTAAGAAAAAAGAATAAAGATTCAGCCAGAGCCCATAAACTCACAAACATGGCAAAAGATTGGGAGCGTGGAGTTGCAAGTGTTTGGCTGGAGATGCACAGGCCCTCATTACAGACGATACTTTGCAGTGATGTGGGATCGGGCTTAAATTCCACAGCTTTGTCTGAAAAACATTTTTAGTTCCATTTAAAAAAAGCTAAGTCGGTCATAATGTCAATGTCCATTTGAAAGCATGATGAAGCACTATTCAAGTCAGATAATGGATTTGTGTTGTCACTAAGCTAACTCGTTTTACTTTTAAGTCTAAATTGAAATTGTATCTGACTCAGGGGCATGGTAAAAAATCCATATAATGTGCCTTTTATGTATACTGTGGGATGTGCACAGGATGCCATCCCACAGTATGCTAGCATAGACTTTTAGCATGTTAGCATTTTACCCATCTCAGTAGACTTTGACACTTGTCCATTGTGGCATAAAATGTTGCCAAAAGAAATTCCGGTTACACATGGCTTGTTAGCATTCTCCCCGTTATCATTGTTAGAAATTAGTTGTGTCAGAGTGAAAGTGGATCCAAACTCCAAAAAATCTGTCACAAATGGCAACTTTTTTATCATGTTTTCACTGAATTGTATTTCCTTACCTGCTGCTGCCAAACTCTTTTTGATCATGATTCTTTGTGGCTGTGGCGGAGAACAGAAAGAAAGTAAGAATACACAGAATGAACAGGACGGAGAAGAGCTGCGTGTACACACTGTATTGAGAGAAGTGCCTCTTCCAGATGGTTTTTGAGGTGTGGCACGCACAGTTCCTGCACCTTTCACCCCTTCGTTCTGGATGGCAGCAGCTTTTTGATGACTCTTTGTAACAGACACATGCGACTGCAGAAATACAAAATTCTGACTTAGTAACTAAAAGTCCTGCCAAATTTGAATGTTTACAATAAATAAGTTATCGCCAAATACACACAATTGTGAAAAAACATGTTTTTGTCTTTGCTCACAAATCGTTTAAGCTTGCCCACTGAATGTTAAAACATTTCCATGCAACAAGAAAAGTATAGATGAATGTCTGATGAACGTCTGGCAACCATTTGGTGAACATTTGTGACTTTAAACAAACCCTGACGAGAACACCACATTTGCTACCTATGCAAAATGTTCACCGCTCAGTGCGATGGGGACTTAAAGAGCTCTTGTTTGTGCATTTTTCTGTACAATTTGAAATAATGGTCTGTTTGCGAATAAAGGAATGGAAATATTTTTTTTATCCAATTTGAAAAATAATTGACCAAATAATCAATTATTAAAATCATTAATCATTACAACCCTAATGAGCCTACACTATAGTGACTTTATTAATCATTTACTGAACACATTCTTGGGAACGGGGGTTTTGGGTGGTTGTCTTAACTCTAACTTTAATGTCCAAGTCGCACCTGCGTATAAGTATCACAGGACCAGCCAAACTATATAAAAAAGTGTGACTTACATTCTGAAAAAATAAGGTAAAAATATTAAAAAACAAGAAGAAGAGGAAAAGACTTCAAGAGTCCGCAAACTCACAGACATGGCAAAAGATTGAGAGCGTGGAGTTGCAACTGATTGGCTGGAGATGCACACGCCCACATTCCGCAAGATACTTTGCAATGAGGCGGAATTGGGCTGGAATTCTGCACCTTTGTCTGCAAGTCATTTGGATTTTTATTAAAAAAAGGTAGCAAGGTCACCATGTCAATGTCCATTTGAAAGCTTGATGGAGCACTATTCAAATCAGATCATGCAGTCGTGCCCGTCACTAGCCAACAGGATTCCCAACCCCATAATTCTCATTTGAAATCCTATCAGAATAAAGGGCAAAGTGTGAATTCGATATGGATGTGCCTCGGGGCCTTCTGTACTCAGGTTGTCACCCTGCAATATGTTACCATTCAGGCTGTTAGCAAGTTGGCATTTTACCCATCTCAGTAGACTTTTGTACCGGTAAATTGAGTCTTGAAATGTTGCCAAATTGAAATTATGGGTAAACATGGCTTGTTAGAACGCTAGCTGTTGGCATTGTCAAAATTTCCATTTAGATGCGGCCCAAACGTCCCACTCGTTTACCCACCGGTTGAGCAGAGGCACCTGCGGCCATGTTTTTCCTTTATGGACATGGAATTGACATCTGATGTTGGGGCCAGTGTGATGTGAAAGTGTTTTGATACAACAAGCCCAACTACCAAAAAAATAAAAATATTTTAAAAATCTGTGTGAAATTGCAGGTTACAGGTAAGCGACAAATAGCATTTCAACACATCTTGAATATTTTTCATAGCAAGAATAAAATGTATGTGTTTGTAATGCTCAAAACAAATTAAGGGGGTGCCATGCTCAGAAATCATTATCAACTGCAGACCTGATGTGATGGCAAAGCAATAGTTGTGCCTTGCTTCCAAATACGGTGGGCTATTAATCTATGTTGGTTGACAGATTGCTTAAAGCCATGTAGTTAATCTACTGGTGTCAAACTCAAGGCTCTGGGGCCACATCTGGCCCATCACATCCCTTTATGTGGGCCATGAAAACAAATCAAGTGTGTCAATCATTTTTGTTTGTCAATTGGTCGTGTGTAACTACGGAACAGTATGAATGAGGGGTTAAAACAATCTCCAAACAAAAATCCTTTCATTTTATATTGCACAAATATTCTGGTTAGCAAACTCCTTTTTCGCAGTAACTTCACCTATAGTTGAGCAAAGGATTATCCTTTACATATGATTCCAAAACAAGTTATCCATCAAAGTTTGGGGTGCACGTCATAATATGAGGTGGCGATAAAACATTTCTATCTCATAATGGCCCTCTGATTAAAACCATAGACTACAATGTGGCAACAAAACCTAGTTTGACACCCGTGAAATGGATCTTTAAAAAAAAAAAGCTGATTAACATTCTTGGACTATGATTTGTGAAGCAGTTTTGGTACATATAATGAAATCGACTTTGTAAATTGTCGTGGCCGAATATTTACTTTTACGCTATGAATGGGCAAGAAATGGTGAACACACATTACATTGACTTGAATTGAGCGAAAACGTTTTCAGAGGGACGTAAACAGCAGCTAATGAAGATATGCAAGGTTAAAATATAACTTCATTTCGTTCCACTTTAAGAATGTTTAATTGAATCATGTCCATCTTACCTGCTACTGCCAGACTCTTTGTGATCGGAACTCTCTGTGGCTGCATGGGAGAATAGAAGGAAGGAAAAACAAACAGCATTGGACATGCCCGGTCGGTTCATTAAACATTCTAAATTGTCCCAAGATGGATGAATAGATGGATAGAAATGCTCCTTTTAAAATCCATGTTTTTTTTTTTAAATGAGACCGAGAGAAACACTTTCAAAACCTTTTCCACCATTAGCATGGCCTCCAACTAACAGATACCTTTGATCAATGAGACCATCTGATAACTGTGAAGGTTCTCTGTGGGCCTTGGTTTGAACTGAATGATGGGACGACAAAAATGTCAGGAAAAGCATTCAGTAACATCTGGGGTTAATAATAGCCATTTTAAATGGTGGAAAACCTGAGTTTGAATGTGATGAAATAATTATTTTCTGACCACAGCCACATCCCCACTTATGAGGGTGTGCATACTTGTGCATTGCACATGATCTCAGTTGTTTATTTTTCATTCTACTCTCAATAATAGTTCCACCCCTCTACCCTCCAATTATGCTGTACAGGGAGTAGGCCACAAAAAGTATTTTTTTAAATCACCCAAATAAATAAATAAATAACGCTAAATCAAAGTAAAAACCCTCATTTGAACAGGGTTATGAAGACCTTTCATCTGCACTATAAGTAAGTTTTGAGGTGTGGCACGCACGGAGCCTGTCGTCTTCAACCCCTTGTTCTGGCTCGCAGCGGCTTTTTGATGACTCTTTACAACAGACACTTGCAGCGGCTACAGAAATAAGACAATAGATTACAGGCTGGATCAGGTATAACAATGATTAATAATAAAAGTAATATATAAGTAATAAAATAACAGTCATAATAATTACAGTAACAATAATCATCATCATCCAGAGTCCATCAACTCACAAACGTGGCACGGGATTGAGAGTCTGAAGCTGCAAATGGCTGTCGAGAGACATGCACACCCTGATTGTGCAAGATACTGAGCAAGGTGGCGTGATCGAGCTGGAATCCCACAGCTTCGTCTGAAAAACATTTTCCTTAAATTACTGGACATGAACAGAAAGACCTTGTCAGTGCACAAATGAAATGCCAATTTACTACAGTCATTTAGTGTGTCATTCGTTGTGTGCGTGTGTTATATTTTAATTCATTCATTCATGAACCTCTCGACCTGATACAACAGCTCAGATTCCTTCCCTGTCAGCCAAGTGATATTCGATTTTGCAAAGCACAATTTGTAGTTAATCAAGAGTGTGGTCATCCGTTTCCCCAAGAATATTTACACACTGGTGACATGGCCACTTCCCGAAGGGTATATGTCAGACTGGTGAATTGGTATTGGCATTCTAGTATGGGAGCATATTTCCCATTCGGCGGACAGATATACAGTATTGGCACCAATACCTCAGCTGGAATCAGTGCGTGTCTTCTGATTGTATGGATTATTTCCTCTTTCTCTACCCTGGCCTTGAGCATACGCTTTCTTTTCTAATCTAAAATTTACATCTTGTTTGGCCAGTGTAATTGTAATTATTATTATTATTTTGGAAAGTTATGTCAAACAAGTCAGGGTGCAGATTAGCACAGGTAAATTATTAAATTACATTATTAATAAATTTCACAAATGTGTCACGGGGCGGCCCGGTAGTCCAGTGGTTAGCACGTCGGCTTCACAGTGCAGAGGTACCGGGTTCGATTCCAGCTCCGGCTTCCCTGTGTGGAGTTTGCATGTTCTCCCCGGGCCTGCGTGGGTTTTCTCCGGGTGCTCCGGTTTCCTCCCACATTCCAAAAACATGCGTGGCAGGCTGATTGAACACTCTAAATTGTCCCTAGGTGTGAGTGTGAGCGCGGATGGTTGTTCGTCTCTGTGTGCCCTGTGATTGGCTGGCAACCGATTCAGGGTGTCCCCCGCCTACTGCCCGGAGACAGCTGGAATAGGCTCCAGCACCCCCCGCGACCCTCGTGAGGATCAAGCGGTACGGAAAATGAATGAATGAATGAACAAATGTGTCACACTGGATTAGAAAGGTCGTTGCATGCAAATCTGGATGGTGAACTTACCACATGGGTGACTTGAGAGGTTCTCCGGCACGTTTTGCTTTCTCACTGGATCTTTGAGACTGAAATGGATCTCGTTATCCAAATCGACAGAAGAAGAGGAAGAGGAACTCCGATGATGTGCAACATTTTCAGTCTTTAAAGTGTTAGACTGTCCAGAGGCCGTTCCAGAAGATCTACATTTCTCCTTTGTTGCTGCTACTGTGCTTTTTAAGACAGCTGGGGACTCCAGGGTGTTTTCTCTTGTCTTGTGGGTTTTTATCGAAACATTGTTTTTAAGCTGGATGGCATGAGTACTACTTTTTGGCTGTAAAGATACAACGTCTGTTTTCAAAGTCTTGTGCCGAGACATGCTGAAAGGCGTATGCCGGGTGCATGACTTTTTCTTCTTGGCTTTCCCCTGCAGTTAAGTAATACGGTGTTCAGAAGAGAGACAAGAAAACTATGCAATGTCAAAATGATAGGAAAGATACACTCACAGCCAAGACTTTCTCCTCCCACTGAGCAGCATGAAAAGCTGTAGGAGGTTGGTGGGTCTTGACCAAGACTGGTAGTCTGCTTACTCTTGGCCGCATGAGTGTCTTCCTCCCAGGATCTTGGTTCTCTGAATCCATGTTAAGAAGGTGTGGCTTTGAGTTCTGTGGTTCCATTGGCATCTTGTTGTTCTCATTTTTCACCCTGGGCAGAAAGATGGTAAGGTGAAACTGACCAAGTTTTAGTTTGAAATATGAGAACAAGAGAGGGCGATGCGAAATGATCAGCAATGTTGCACACAAAAACGTAGAAGAAGCCATTCCCACATACATTGATTCCGTCTTCCAATACAACACAATTCATCACTGTAGTTTTGGATGCATAAAACATTGTGAACACAATCTTCTTGGGGGAGGTATCACAAGATGTCGTAACCAACCCTTGACACACGTCTGGAATTACTCATATGCAATCACCTGTGATGATATTGACGTAACGTAATGGCAGAGAGATATTCACTGCATAACGTTAAACATGTAGTACCCCAGATAGACTTATTTCAGCCAAGTCTTTCATTTGGGGTAAAACATTACTCAAAATTTCTTAGCTCATTATTGGCCACTTACCTCCTAAAGTAAGCCTCGTTTAGCACACGAAGAACTGGAGGAGATGAGCCCATATTCTGTATTGTGTGAGCAGTGGGGAACGACTGGAGAGGGAAAGAAAACAAATAATTTGAGCAATCGATTGACCCAAGTTATTGTCTGACGAGTTATTCGTCACCGTGACGATACAATAATGAATTAAAAGACAAAAGCGGTCATTTAGTTGTCATTCCAAGTAGTCCAATAATCTTGCGTTCAAACAGCCGTTAGCTCAAAGCATAGCAGACAGTGTATCCACAACATGGCTCAATATTCGTACTTACGTTAACGAAACACTATCACAAGATAAAACGTTATTTATTCACCCAAGAAGTCTCGATTTAGCTTTCATTAGTTTGATGATAGTTTCAAGAGCAAGTTGTCTCCATTTGAATCACGTTGCTATTGGTTATGATTGGACCTGTATCAGCCAATCACCGCGTGGATTATTTGTTAGCGTTGGCCAATGAGCGACGGAGTTGCGTAAACAACACCAAGGCAACGAAGCGAGGGACATTTAACCACGACGAGATTTCGTGCTCTCTCTCTCTCTGTCTCTTACTCTCTCACTCTCTCACCCCACTTCCATCAACCTTATGCTGCATTCGATGAAAGTGGGAAATCGGAATGATCCCACTCGCGTTGTCTCAGTGCAAACGTTGCAAGCGAATCTAAACAACAAAGGTGGATGCTTACAAGAGTGCATCACAACACATTGTGACCCCCGTCAAACCTTAATTATAATTTCTTTTATTCATGAAAATAATTACCTTACCCTCACATTACAGAAGAAGACCATTGCCAGAGAAGGGAAAAAAGATTGGTAAGATCCTCACTTTTATCTCAGCATTCTGACTTTATTATTTGACGCAGGGGGATAACTGAATTTCTTCACACAGTCACTACAAATCACGTTGTGTTCGTGAATTTATTTTGAAGGACTAAAATAAAGTAATAATAAATAACAAAAACTACATAAGGTTATCATTTTGCAAATTATGTCTTGCCATTCACAGACTTTATCGCCATGGGGTCAATAGAGGGTTCCATCCTTTTCGCAATTACCCACAATGCACTACCGGCGGCCATATTGGAGGTCTGTTATAAACAAGCCATACACAAAGTCTATTGTGAATGTTCATGTTCATTCATTCATTCATCTTCCGAACCGCTTGATCCTCACTAGGGGAAGACAGCCTATCCCAGCTGTCTTCGGGCAGTAGGCGGGGGACACCCTTAATCGGTTGCCAGCCAATCACAGGGCACACAGAGACGAACAACCACGCTCGCACTCACACCTAGGGACAATTTAGAGCAGTGGTCCTCAACTAGAAATGCTGTCGGTCCGCTTTTTTTTTTTTTTATAAGACCAAGGTCCGGTCCCATGCACGGTGGTCATGAGGAGCAGGGCTATATGCCCATTTAGTATGGTCTAGCCAAGCTTATACAAATCAACACTCCTCACAACCAACCAATAATGGGGTGCATGAAAATAACAATTATTCACTTTGCCAGTACACAGCAAATAATGAGATGTATTCTGTTGAGGCAGAGGAACTCTTTTTTTTACTTTAACTTTGTTAAACAGTAGTTTTCTTTTTTCCCTTAATTTAACAAAAGCAAAACAAAATACTCATTTTACCAAAATAAATACTAAAAATGAAAACAAAAATATTATTTTCATTTGTACAATTCCCCTTTTCACATCCCCTCTGAAATCATTGAAAAATATATCAGAAGATGAGTTAAGAACCATTTTAATACTGATACAAGGGAGCACAGGAATGTGCAGTGCAGTTCTTCCACTAAAGGTGAATGCGAATGCAATGTCTGAGGCATGCAAATATTAATTGAGGACGCCATTGGGATGTTCATTTAACATGTTGCGGTGTTCTGCTGTTAAACAGCTGCAAAGATCCCCGGGTAGACGGGAGCAAAACTGCACACAATCGAAACGTCCCGCGATTTGTCTTGTCTAATTGTCTGTGTGTGGCTCTCCTGTGCTGAAGCTGTGAGCACACTGTGGCGTCGCGCATACGTCCGTTTCCTGACACAATCATCCATTTTGAATGCGTGACGCTTATGTATGGGCACACCTTAAGTTCAGAGGAGCCAATCAGCGCATCGTTATCGCCGACATTCCCCCGTCTCCAGTTCGTCAAACATTATACACACACAGAGTCGCGCTGCTGCGTCCTCTGCAATACATCTGTTCGTGCACGCAAATAATACAACGGATAATTTTAACAAGCGATCGCGGTAATGCGTAGATTATAGTCCAAAAATAGAAAATGTATAACGTAAAAATCACTTTATAATTTATTATTTTATACAATTTGCCGCGGGTCCGGACAGAGGAGGACCGGACAGAGGAGGTCGGCGGTCCGGTCGTGGATCGCGGTCCGCCAGTTGAGGAAGAGGGAACTAAAACCTCAGTTTTCTCCTGATTGAGCAGTAGGAAATTCTCTGCCAATACAATTTAAAAGGTTATCAATAAGCCCTGTGTTGTCAGGAGACACAGTCATATGCAGCTGTGTATCATCAGCGTTGCTGTGGAAGCTGATGCCATATTTCCTGATGACTTTCCCGAAGAGAAGCGTGTACAAATTACAAAGTATTGGGCCTAAAACTGAACCTTGGAGCATCCCACATTTAATTTCATGGACTCTGGAGGAACAAGTATCCAAACTTACAAAATAACATCTGTGGGATAGGAATGAAACCAGTTCAAAACAGGACCAGAGATGCCTACCAGATTATTAAGTCCGTTTAATAGAATAATAAGAGCAGTCTCTGTACTATGGCTCATCCTAAAACCAGACTGATATTTCTCAAAAATATTCATATTAAAATACCCCTTATGATGATTAAAATATATGGACCTTTGTTTCCCTTGCCTGGATGTGGGTCACTGGGGGTCCCCTCTAGAGCCAGACGTGGAGGTGGGGTTTGCTGGCGAGTGCATGGTGATCGCGCCTACCTCCATGGGCCCCGGCCAGGCTCAGCCCGCAAAGGTAACATGGGGGCTTCGCAATAACACGTTCAAACATAAGGGTGTTCTTATGTGATGTGGATTTGGCACCAAGACACCCATGGCCGCAATTGGATGATTGACTTTGTGGTTGTATCATCGGATTTGTGGCCTCACGTTTTGCACACTTGGGTGAAGAAAGGGGTGGAGCTATAAACTGATGACCACCTGGTGGTGATTTGGCTCCCCTGGTGGGGGAAGATGCGGGTCTGACCTGGCAGACCCAAACGTATTGTGAGAGTTTGTTGGAAGCATCTGGCAGAACCCCATTGGACGTTTCAACTCCCACCTGCGGCATAGCTTTATTGCCACATTTGCCACCTTTGACAGTGAATGCTACTGTGATGGACTCTGAGTCACTCTGTTGGTGATGAATTTTCCACATGTAAAGAAGTAGAACATAATATGAAATATGTATTTTTTTATGTATTATTTTTTGTGCTGATACGTGTATCAACAGTTATATCATTGTTGTGAATCCAGTTAGAACTCCAAAAACGAGGATCTTGGTTTTGTAACATTCGTGGTACAGGGGCTCAATCATACAGTTTACTTATGTTATAAAAACATTTGTATCTCATCTTTAAGAACTATTTGTTTATAAACTTGTTTTAGGTACAATTTCTTTTAGCTTTTATGTTCAATACATAAATAAACTTACTTAAGTACAATCTACGCCGGTGGAATAAAATGCTTGCTTGAAGAGACGCGGTCGAAATGGAAGGTGTTTCGCCATCCTGCGAGAAATATGGTTGTGCTTTCCACTTCTTGGACTCCACACAGGATCACTGGTGGCGGTGTATAGCTTTACGTCCACGTAACACAGAGACATTTTCTTCGGCTCTTGGCAAACACGCTTTTTCTGGATCTGGAGGCTGTAGCTTTACATCATAATACTGTATGATTAGTTTGGTCAGAATGTCTGGTGTTCAAAACAGTGGGCTGGACTGCCAGACCAGGCTAAGGTGAAGACGACCTCCTACTCTGATGAGCCCCATTCTTCTTTCCACACTCACTCACTCACTCACTCACTCACTCACTCACTCACTCACTCACTCACTCACTCACTCACTCACTCACTCACTCACTCACTCACTCACGTCTCGGGACATCACTATTTAATTAATAGTATCTTGTAACTTATACATTTTTGCTAACCAGACCCCGTCCCCCTACGCACAGACACACAAATGGTGGATGGAGTCTGACCCATTCAAAGTAAACCCAGTTCTGTTGTTTTGCTCACGTGACGTAAATGAAATGATCTGAGGCTTCGCAACTCTCAGCGAATCAATCGCCAGTGTAACCTACAACAATAATCTAGAAAAGTGAAAACGGTTTTTGATTTAAAAAGTGACAGGGAGAAGAAAATGTATTTCTTTCAGGCTGATTGCATGTCGTGTCTCTCATTAGTTTCGCTGCCCGGTAACTTGTTTACCATACTTAGCCTCTGTATGTTCCATATCGGTTTCAAGATCTTGATAAAATGATGATCGTTGTGAACAACTGGGTTAAATAAAGCCAGGTGAACCTTACTTAGACGCTTGTAGTGAAGGCTTCCTTGTTTAACAAATGTAGCACTGTCACTTTAAGAGCCACACAAGATCAAAACACGCAGGAACATATGCAGCGTGTGAGAATTAGACCAGTAAGGGTGACATGCACTTGAAGGAGGGTAGTTGCTAGTGATGGGAATTACGGCTCCTTTTAGAGAGCCGGCTCTTTTGGCTCGGCTCCCTAAAAAGGCTCCCAAATGGCTCCTCAGTTTTTTTGTTGCTTAAATAAATTTAATACCAAAAATAACGTAATATTATGTGTAAAATGAATTACTAATGCAAAATAGACATTATATCAAATATTTATTATTTATATGTCTTTATTTATATTCTTCTGAACATACTCAACATGGAGTACAACATGGAGTGCTACAAAAATTAAAACAAAGTACAAAGACCCATCTCAAAACAAGGTCATCAAAAAGTTCCAATCTCTGAATGTGTGTATTTATAAGCTTTTAACTATTTACAGTAAAACAACATAAGTAAGCATTGAACACCACACAACAAATTATAAATTAAAATTTGTAAAACAAAAAGAAAAAACAGCATCCAGCTAAAGGTTTTAGCTTGTCTTTAGCGAAGATTGGCATGAAGAAAGTGCCTCAACTTTGAGGGGTTAATCCTGTTTCTCCTCTCTGCTAATATTTGCCCTGTTTTGGAGAAGATTCTCTCTGCAACAACACACAGCCAACACAAAATGGCGGAAGATCCATTGCAATCATTTTATAAGAAATAAGATATCCTTTATTTGTCCCACACTGGGGAAATTTACAGTTCCTCATCAATTGTGTTCTGTTTTGCTGGTTTTATAGCTTTTTGCATAAAGTGGCTCATAGAGCTCTGGGTTGTACATCCAGGCAGTTGTGACATTGCAGCAGCAGCAACAGTTGCAGACACACGAGCCCCTTCATTAATAGCTGGTTCTCTTGCTTATCTTTTCTCTTCAAATTGTACTGATGGGTGGACTTTTCTGATGTGCCTGTGTAGGTTATTTGTGGAACCTGATCTATGGGATATTTTAACCTTGCACAGTCTACACGCTGCCTTTGAACTATCAATTAAATTGAAATGAGTTCATATTGCACTGCGTTTCCTATCCATTTTTCTCTTTCCGCTTTCCACCGTGTTGTTTTTTTTCCCACTAACTAGCTCTCTCGTCTCGTCTGTCTTGTTCGCGTGCTGCTCAGTGTGCTGCTGTGTCTCTTCTCTAACCCCTCTCCCTTCTCTGAACTGCAGCGTGTGTGTGTGTGTGTGTGTGCGTGCGTGTGTGTGTGTGACCCTCCCCTTCCGGCTCCCAATGAGGAGCCGTCTCCCATCGTTCACTTCAAAGGGTCGGCTCTAAGAGCCGGCTCGTTCGCGAACTACACATCACTAGTAGTTGCCGAACTGTGTCCACTGCTTGTCCCGACTTGATACACCCATGATCGTCATCGTAACCCTGGCGATATTCAGGTAATTGGTAACTAGTTTACCATGATGCACGTTAAGTGTTAATTTTGGACAGATAATTAAGTACTTGAATGGTATTTGTAGAGCACAATATCTGGAGTGGTTTGGTTTGGAGTTTGAAATCTACCACTCATGAGTCGTGTGAACAGCTGTACAGCGTAAGTGTTCGCAATGTTGTAAGATGTAAATATTTTTTGGACTGTGAAATTATATGAACTGTGTTATCTGTTCTTTAGAGGGGAGATGATTTGTGTTTGTCCACGTGCTTTGTATACACCCAACGCACCGGAATATCGAGTAAGTGTGGCTGCATCTCAAAACATTGGGTTGTGATGATTATTTTTCTGCACTAAGAAGTATTGTGGCTTGGAAATAAAGTATTTTTATTTCTGTTTCCCTATTAAGCAAGCCACTGCTGTTGTCTATTGTGGCTTAATTGTCTTTAATCTGTTAAATGATTTTCTTTGATCTCTAAAATCCCTTTTCGAACTCTTTTAAAATTCAGTTTACATCAAATCTTAAAGCTGTACAATTTCTCATTGTTCAGTCGGGAATAAAGCCCACATAAAAATGATTTTGTGTCCAGCCTAGTCCTTCCAGAAACTCGGCTACATAAAGGTGTATACAGTTTCAGTCCATCTGTTTTGTATGTCTGAATATTTTTCTGTGGGAAATTGTGAAGAATGAATGCTTTGTAATAGTGTCTAAACCGCAACGTTAAATCCCCTAAATTCCATTAGAGCAGATAAAACGTGGCACAAAGTGCACCGGTGACTTTGTCAAATGAAGTTTCAAGCTTTTCAAAACAATGCCTGCAAGCTTGAAGGCGTACAGTGAGGCGTACATCTATGTACAGTACTGTCAAACACAGCGGTCAAGCCGGCCTCCATTCACAAAATCGAAGTCAAGTTAGCTGCAGTTGTCAAACTGCTCACTGCTCAGTCGCCTCTCTTCCCCCGCCCACCCACTTCGATTCTCACGCACGCGCAGAGAGAATCCAAAGGGCTCGACCCAGAACTGAAACCGGAAACGGAAGCGCTGTCACAGAGGTCACCGAGTACTCGCGGTGGTTGCCGGGACGTCGGCGGACGATGTGCCTGCGCCGAGTGTAGGTGCGTGTCCCCAGCGTCCGCTCCGGTCGTCCAATCTAGAATGCGCGATTGAGCAGCGTGCTTTGTGACAAAGTGACCGAGGACACTGCACCGTGCGAGGGACCATGGTTGCAGTCTTTGGGTTTTATTAGCGTCGTAGCACAGACTACAGGTTTGATTCGTTGAGCTAGCCCGCTTCATTGATTCGTAACACGCTAGGTCCGGAGCATAACCGCTAGCCGGCTAGCTAGCTAGCCTGCGAGATAAGCTAGTTAGCGAGCGTCACTGGCCCATCCAGTCTAGCAGGTGGGGGGGGGACAGACTGCCCGGCGGACTGGTGAACGCGGCCGGCAGAGGAGGCGGGCGCCAGGCAGGCCGGCGTGGTCGGGAGAACGCGACGGGGTGGAAGAGTGTCAGGAGCGGCTGATGAGTTCAGACCAGAGCGGAGAGCCGCCACTGCTGCAGGAGGAGGCTGATCCCGGACCGAAGACCGGCGGGGAAGACGAGGCTCCGCCGAGGAACGAGGAAGGCTCGGGCGGCATGGTGAGTCAGGCCTGCTGGCTAACGAAAGTTGCTCGTTACGACACGGTGACCCACCGGGACCTCTGCATGATAAGCCACATTTTTATCTTGCTCCCAACATTATTTTGACATGTTAAATCACAAAATTGTCGCCTGTTTAGTGGTCCTCGTTGTCTCGCTGTGATCGTGGTATTGAGTCCAATGCGCAGGCATTCCCGTCAACGCACGCTTACAACAGTATTCCTTTGGACCTTACTTGCGACAGACAGCTAGATTAACATTAACTGCCCACCGGGAAGCTCATTAAGTCGTTTGCTGACTAATCATTACCCAATCAGTAATGAAGCCGCAGTGCGTGTATGATTGATGGATTTGTTTTGGGTCCCAAGTGGTTCAGAGGAATTTTCACATTTCTCATTCCAACAACTTTGATGACCGTCTTTTAAGTTAAACGTCCCTTCGCCCCGAACCTTGCCGTTAGCATAATCGGTTGTGTGTGTGGCTAAAGCTAGGCTAGCTAGCAGCCGTGACATGCGTCGCGACGACCCGGCCTGCGCAGCTCAGTCAGCTGACTCGACTCCACTTGGCTGGCTGTGACACAGAAGCACGCGTTGTCACTCAGAGGCGAGTCTGGGGACGATTACGTCTATCATGTCGTGAAATGGCGTTCAGGGAGGAGACGCGTTTTCTTGAAACCAACTGTTATCAGGCCGGGAGGGTTGCTCTTACCACGAGGGCATGGGCCTCTGTTTGCAGGTGGCTGCTGGCAATGTCAAAAGACAACGAACACAGTAAAGCCATTCACTGCTTGCCTCTTGTTCGTAATACAGAAACTAAAGTGGATATTATCAAAAGCGGATAATAATGTGGTTATGTGCACCTCAGTTGCAAGCTTTATTTCCAAACGAAAAGTTTACACACTATTTTTATTATACCTACAGTATATTATAGCCTTAAGGAGCACAACTTTATTGTCAAATGCACCGTATTTGCAACATACAGCACAGATGAAATTTATTCCCTCTCAACCAGACAACAGGAGCTGCTGTGGGTGCCAGCGCCGCCATCAAAAGAACAGTTAACATAAAATGGCAAAATAATACAATGCAACACAACACATAAGACACAGACAGTCGTGCAATCTTAACCACTTTTCCTGCATACATTTTGTTGGTTGAAACAGTTATAGATGAAAAAGGAGCAAATCAAAGTGTCCTTTTCACCAGTGGATCAAAGCCGTCATGCTGAAAATGCTGTGAGCTAGGTTTCAAAGCAACAAGAAGTTATAGCAGATGTGGACAAACTACAGCCCACGGGCCAGATCCGGCCCGTTGGTCTTTTTAATCCGGCCCACCGAAGTTTGGTCCACAATTAAGGTTCGATGTGAATGATTGCATTCATTTTATTTGGTCTTGTAATGACAGACATTTCACCGCCAGGTGGCACATTGACTTGAAGTTGCAGAACGGGGGGGGGGGGGGGGGGAATCTTATCGACCACCTTGGACCTCTGTATCACTCTACTTCTACTGGTCTGATCACAACCCATCTGTAGCAATGCACAGGCTAAAATAGTTAATCAACAACGCTGTTGTCTTTTAAAAAAAGTATATTAATACAGTACATTCATGCTTTTGTTCTGTTGATTTTGATATGGACTGTCAACAAATGCATTTTTTTATGTGCCATAGCTTGTGCTGACCTGGCCCTTCTGTCAAATTTTAAAAGTCAATGCGGCCCCCGAGCCAAAATGTTTGCCCACCCCTGAGTTATAGCGTCCATTAATGAAAAAGAGATTGGTTCTCATCTCCTGTCCCATGTAAATCAGCTTCAATTCCAAGCAGCGACTCGCAGTTCCATAGACTCATCGGCGCTCTGCGCTGACGCTCCTTTCTTCTCATCGTCGGATCTTCAAAAACCATGCATCCATCCAGCCGCAGACTGTCCAATAGCACCGACCTTTCCGTTGAACCAAGCGGGGCTGTGAAAATGCCACGACAGGCGCAAAACACAATCGCCCCGGGGCTGTCCAGCAACGACAGTTCGACATTCCGGGCAGGCGCAGACATTCCTCCCAATCAAACAAATCAGTGCTGGTACATGTGTCCTGCCGAGAAGGCGCAACCGCCCAGCACAGATGCCATTTCTTTCACGATTGTCATGATCAAAAATGCTGAAAACTACACACATCAGGTCCACATGGCGTAACAACATCATGTGACAAAACAAAAGACAAAAACAACAACCCCCCGCAGGTTTCTTGAAGAGCACTTGCCAACGGCTGCCTACCAGTGTTGTGTCCAAGGACCGGCAACCCAAGTCCTTGGACTTGGAAAGTTTTCAGAGGCCAAGGACCAAGGACTTGCCTCCGAGGCCAAGTACCAAGGACTGATTTTGAAACTGAGGCCGAGCCAAGGACATGTATAAAACAATGCTATCATACCACTTGGCAGGTCCTCATGATTTGCAACACCCCTCCATCATAACCCTTTGCACTCCCCAACGCGTGAATGAAGTGTTCTTATTCAAAGAGTAGAACAGTCAGGGTACGTGTTATTTAATCTGAGAAAAAAAAAAGATATACATTTATGAATTGTTTCATCTCAAACCGCTTCAAACAACAAAGCGTGTGACGGAAAAGTGGTTAGGACTGCACGACTGTTTGTGTTTTATGTTATGTGTTGTGTTTATTATTTTACTTTATGTTAACTGTTTTGTAAAGCGCTTTGTTACAGCTGCCGCTGTTGTGAAAGCGCTATATAAATCAGAATGTATTGTATTGTATTGTATTGTTTCAGTGCAGTAGTTTCTTAATATGAAGTAAATCAACACTCAACAGTCATGACACGGCATGGAACACAAGTTGAGTAATGACTTTGCATAAAAGTCAATCACTGACTGCAGAAAAAGCGCTAATCAGTGATAATTTTACAGTTTACCGGCAGCGAGTCCCAGCGACTCGCTGATCAGAAAAGTATGAGTCCCATTATTGTTTTGTCACTTTCTGTTTGTTGTCACGTCATGTGGACCTTTTTCAGCATTTTCTGGCCACGACAGTCATCAAGGACTCTGTGCTTGGTGGTTGCGTCTTCTCGGCAGCATGGGTATACCAGCACTGTTTTTGACTGAGAGGAATGTCGGCGCCATTTGACTGTCGTTGCTGGACAGTCCCGGGGCGCTTGTGTCTTGCGCCTGATATGGGCAGCATTTTTCACAGCCCCACTTTGTTCAGCGGAGAGATCGGTGCTGTTGAACGGTCTGCGGCTGGATGGATTTAAGGCTTGAGGAGCCGACGATGAGAAGAAAGGAGCGTTAGCGCTGATGCGGATGTGCAACTGGGAATCGCGGCTTGGAATTGGAAGTGGATTTACATGGGACAGGAGATGTGAGCCAATCTCTATTTCGTCAATGGACGCTACAGCTTCGTGTTTGCTTTCAAAACTTAGTTTGTAGCAGACGTGTGCACATTTTCACCTGAAGTCTCTGATCCACTGGTGAAAGGATACGTTGATCCTCTCCTCTTTCATCTATAACTGCTTCAGAGAAGTCTGTGTCCTATGTGTTGTGTTGTGATTTTGACTTCAAAATGGCGCAGCGTAAGTGGCTGCCTTTCCAGCAGCTCCTATATTTTGTTGTTCTACTTCTTCCTCTCATAACTTCGCTGCTGTGAATCGTGAATTTCTCCATTGCGAGACTAATAAAGGTTTTTTTTATCTTATTATGCATTGAGAGAGTCCCAAATTTTGAATTCTGTAATGGTCTACTCACTGAACATTCGGCAAGCCTCCTCGCTACCCATCTTTAAAGCCCTCCTCAAAACCCACTTGTATTCTTTGGCGTTCGACTCGGCATGATTTTACTGCTTGGTGCTTTCTACCGCCTTTATTACCATTTCGTCTTACTGTTTATTGTGTATGTTAAATCGCTCCATATACAGCACTTTGTATGCAGCGATGGCTGTTTGAAAGTGCTCTATAAATACTGTTGACTTGACTTATTCAATTGCATATGATAATAACACAAACAACAACAAATACATAACATACATACAATGATAAACAAATGTTCATCCATCCATCCATCCATCCATCATCTACCGCTTATCCGGGGCCGGGTCGCGGGGGCAACAGCTTTAGCAGGGAAGCCCAGACTTCCCTCTCCCTAGCTACTTCTTCCAGCTCTCCCCGGGGGATCCCGAGTCGTTCCCAGGCCAGCTGGGTGACATAGTCTCTCCAGCGTGTCCTGGGTCTTCCTCTGGGTCTCCTCCCGGTGGGACATGACCGGAACACCTCACCGGGGAGGCGCTCAGGAGGCATCCGAATCAGATGCCCAAGCCACCTCATCTGGCTCCTCTCGATGTGGAGGAGAAGCGGCTCGACTCTGAGCCCCTCCCGGATGACTGAGCTTCTCACCTTATCTCTAAGGGAGAGCCCGGACACCCTGCGGAGAAAACTCATTTCAGCCGCTTGTATCCGGGATCTCGTTCTTTCGGTCACGACCCATAGCTCGTAACCATAGGTGAGGGTTGGGACGTAGATCGACCGGTAAATTGAGAGCTTCGCCTTTTGGCTCAGCTCCTTCTTCACCACGACAGACCGATACAACGTCCGCATCACAGCAGACACTGTCGATCTCCCGCTCCCTGCTACCCCCACTCGTGAACAAGACCCCAAGATACTTGAACTCCTCCACTTGGGGTAAGATCTCCTCCCCGACCCGGAGGGGGCACTCCACCCTTTTCCGACTGAGGACCATGGTTTCAGATTTGGAGGTGCTGATTTTCATCCCAACCGCTTCACACTCGGCTGCGAAATGCTCCAGTGAGAGTTGGAGAGCCCCGTTTGAAGGAGCCAACAGCATCACATCATCTGCAAAAAGCAGGGATGCAATACTGAGGCCCCCAAAACGGACCCCCTCGACAGGCGCCACGACAGGCACCAACCACCTTACGGCCACAACTCAGATTGGCCGCCTCAACAATAGAGGCACGGAACACGGTCCACTCGGGCTCAATGTCCCCCGCCTCCCCCGGAACATGGGAAAAGCTCTGTCGGAGGTGGGAGTTGAAACTCCTTCTGACAGGGGATTCCGCCAGACGCTCCCAACAAACCCTCACTATACGTTTGGGTCTGCCAGGACGGACCGGCATCTTCCCCCACCATCGGAGCCTACTCACCACCAGGTGGTGATCAGTTGACAGCTCCGCCCCTCTCTTCACCCGAGTGTCCAGAACATGCGGCCGCAAATCCGATGATACCACAACAAAGTCGATCATCGAACTGCGACCTAGGGTGTCCTGGTGCCAAGTGCACATATGGACACCCTTATGTTTGAACAAGGTGTTCGTTATGGACAATCCGTGACGAGCACAGAAGTCCAATAACAAAACACCACTCGGGTTCAGATCGGGGGGGCCGTTCCTCCCAATCACGCCCCTCCAGGTCTCACTGTCATTGCCCACGTGAGCATTGAAGTCCCCCAGCAGAACAAGGGAGTCCCCAGCAGGAGTACTCTCCAGCACACCCTCCAAGGACTCCAAAAAGGGTGGGTATGCTGAGCTGCTGTTTGGTGCATATGCACAAACAACAGTCAGGACCCGTCCCCCCACCCGCAGGCGGAGGGAGGCAACCCTCTCGTCTACCGGTGTGAACCCCAATGTACAGGCACTGAGCCGGGGGGCAATGAGAATGCCCACACCTGCTCTGCGCCTCTCACCGTGAGCAACTCCAGAATGAAAGAGAGTCCAACCCCTCTCGAGAGAACTGGTACCAGAACCCAGGCTGTGTGTGGAGGCAAGTCCGACTATATCCAGTCGGAAATTCTCTGCCTCACACACCAGCTCGGGCTCCTTCCCTCCCAGAGAGGTGACATTCCATGTCCCAAGAGCTAGCTTCTGCAGCCAAGGATCGGACCGCCAGGGTCCCCGTCTTTGGCTGCCGCCCAGCTCACATTGCACCCGACCCCTTTGGCCCCTCTCATGGGTGGTGAGCCCATGGGAAGGGGGACCCACGTTGCCTCTTCGGGCTGTGCCCGGCCGGGCCCCATGGGTGTAGGCCCGGCCACCAGGCGCTTGCCAACGAGCCCCACCTCCAGGCCTGGCTCCAGAGGGGGGCCCCGGTGACCCGCGTCCGGGCAAGGGAAACCTTGGTCCATATATTTTGCTCATCATAAGGGGTCTTTGAGCCGTGCTTTGTCTGGCCCCTCACCTAGAACCTGTTTGCCATGGGTGACCCTGCCAGGGGCATAAAGCCCCAGACAACTTAGCTTCTAGGATCATTGGGACACACAAACCCCTCCACCACGGTAAGGTGACGACTCACGGAGGGGTAAACAAATGTTCCAAAAACTTAAATAATTCAGCAGCAGGCCTGAGGATTTTGGAATTTCATGGTAACCATTTTTCGGTTCCGTCGCATTACCCAATAGTAAACCACAATAACAAATGTTGGGTTCCGTAAACGCTCATCATGGGAACCCATTTTTCTATTTTGACTGATTGATAATCAAGAATTCCGAAACTCAAAAGTATAATGTTTCAAGGGTCAATGTTTGAAAACTATGCATTAACAATGAACATTACATCAGCAGCTGTGTACTCCGGGTTTATTCCAAAAAATAAATCGATCAAAAACTGGTGTACTCATGTGGCATCATCAGAGTATTTTTTCCAATTTCACACTGTAAAGATTAATTGACTGGTAATCATTAATACAGGTAAGTATTGATGTGGCCTGACATCCTCTTCCCAAGACGATGCAAGTGTAATCTACGATCAATTTGATGAAAGAATTTAACACACATCATCATTAGTTCTACCAACAGTTAACATTAGCATTACTACACCTTGTGACGAATGTTTTATTGATAAAGTTACCATGCTACAACCAGCAAATTATAGCATAACCAATACTGTTTCATAATATTTTTCACAGCGATTAGCCTACAAATCTAATGACCAACTTGCCTCGTAATCATGCCTCGCGTCGTATCTCGCTCTCGCGTTCTGTGCATACGTCACAGGTGAGTTTAGTGATTCGCCCTTTGGACGATTCATATGAAAAATCAGACAAGCATTCCCATTTCTTAAATATCATAATTAGTAGATCAAACTTTCATCCGCGCGATTCCTCAGTTTACGGACTAAAATAACAACCCGCATGCGCACATAACGTCATCTGTTGTGTTCCCCCTCCCCATCACTGAAAACAAAACGAAAGTAAATTAGAAGAAACACACACATCACAAACACACATACAGGCACAGTGAAATCGCGCTGATCACAGTCAACTCGCGTGCGGTGACTTTTATAGTTAAACTATTTTTAGGTACCATGAAAATGACACAATGGAAACTACACGCTACCGGTAACGATTGTTACTGTGAAATTCTCAGGCTTGCCGTAGTTTTTTTGTTTTTTTTGTTGAGAAATTTCCTTGCGTCCCAAAAACGCACATTGTTTGGAACTGTGCGTTTGGCGTTCTGTCCAAACTCACCTTGCAGGGAGACCGCCTCACCAACCGATACAAGCAAGAGATCGGCGGTGGAAACTTTATGAGATAGAATGCACTTTTTTTTAGAATGCACAAAATTACAAATCCCACCCATCAATATGTTCGCAACCTCACCTTGACCTTTGTGTTTACTTATGGATGATACATATCTGGCCATTGCATGAAAATGCAGAGTGGTAATAGGAGTGGTAATTACCAAATAGGAGTGGTAATAATTGTAGTACTCAATGTTTAGAGATCAGCCGTCTCGTTACCTCTGCGTCCCGCGTCCGAGACGCATAATTTTCCCACGCCTCAGCAGTCGAAAGTCCACTGCGTTCCTCTGTGTGTGCGTCGGCTAAGCTTAGCTGATGTTTCGGCTAGGCTAGCATTTTGTTGTCGTAGATCAAAGCGTATTTAATTTGTGACATCGGTTGCTTGGTTGAAACCAAAAGACGTGCGCGTGCGTACATGTTGGCGCGGACGCACACACAGCAGAGCAGCGGACTTTCGACTGCTGAGGCGCGCTTCGCTCGAGTGGCGTCGCTACAAATATTCCGGGACAATGCTATTTTCAAGTGGCGTGGCTGGAGAAGCTGGAGTTCCGTGTTTGGGTCAGAAAAATTGCTGACGATTATACGTCGGCCAACTGCAGAGTGTGGAAGAAGGGCATCTCCGTGAGAGGTAAAATTTGTCATAGCCCCCTGGTCAAGTCAAATGCATTGAGGCACACAGCAAAACAGAAGAAAATCGATCGCCAAGAACTTGCAAAAGAGATTGAGGAGAAAACTAAGTCACTGTCTGCTATTCCCTAATTGTCATATCAGTTTCATATTTGTCATTCTAAAACATGTCTGATCAGTGAAGGTGATATGAGGGAAAATAATAGGGTTGGACCATTTGGGATTTAGACTTCTGACATGCATTTCAGCTGTTCACGTATTCTGGATACTGCCGGATAAGATGGGCAATCAGTACAACAGTTAGTGAAACCAGATTTATCTAAACCCTCTAGCTCTGTTCTTAGTGTTGTGTTTATCCGAAAATAAATTGAAGTTATATATTTTCTCAATTAAAAATTTTCTTTGTGTGTTTTATTTGAGAATTAATTAAAAAAATCATTTTCCTAACTGTGATACAGGTAGCAAAGTGAAAATTTGACATACAGTATGTCAAACAAAGGGTTAAGTGATTGCCCCTAAAAATAAAGATGTGCCCTTCCTTTGGCAGCAATGATTTGAACACCAGCTCAGTGATATGTGGCTTTCTGTTCAGCCCGTGTATTGCTGAGCGGGTATTAAATCCACCATGAATCCCCCGCTGAATGGAGAAAAAGTCCTTAAAAATGGCCAAATTGGTTCACAAAAGTCATTAAAAGGTCCATCAATAAAAATCAAGTGGAAGAGTGGGAACCCTGGTTTAGCTTTCAGCTATTGTGTCACAACTCTTTAGTGGTGGATAAAGTTTTTTGCCATGACATTGTAACAACTTCATATTGTGTTTTAGTCATGTAAAATAACAGATGTGTTTTGACGCTGCTGTGTTGCAAACAATTATTACAGTTAAAATACATGGCAAATATATTGTGTTAATCTTAACATCATACCTATACATCAACAAATATGGTCATGCTGTACCGCCCCCAAAAAGGGTGCGACCAAATCCAGTGTGGTGCGACCACCTGAAAAAGTTTGGAGCACCAGTGCAAAAGTTAATGTAGAGCCCTGTATTGTTGTAAAACAAAAAATGTGGACTGGAGCTACACTATATTATCAAATGCATTTGCGCTCCCATCCAAATGACCAGGATCAGGCGTCCTAATCACTTGGCACGGCCTGGCCGCAGATAGATAAAATCAAGCACCTAAGCATACAGACTGTTTTGACAAACATTTATGAAAGAATGTGTCGCTCTCAGGAGCGTAGAAATGTCATGGGGTGCCAACTGTGCAACAAATTCAGTTGTGAATGTTGTTTTATTTTTTGTGATAACATTTACAATATTAGAATGCTAGAGGGCAGTGTTGCCTTGAGGAAGGGGGTATATAGCACGGGTTTTGGGTAATGTGGAAGTTGTTCCTTCTGTGGGTGAAGGTGGACGGTCGCAAAAATAGTTCTACAACCATCATACAAGTGGAGTTATTATTCGGATTAACAGTGAAATATTCCACTCCTTCCTCTTCCAATATGACTGTAGTGCACAAAGGAAGACATGGATGACGGAGTCCGATGTGGATGAACTTGACTGGCCTGCACAGAGTCCTGACGTGAACCCGATAAAACACCTTTCGGCTGAATTCGAGTGTAGACGGAGAGTTAGGTCTTCTCGACCAACAACAGTGTGTGTGACCTCACCAATGCGTCTTTGGAAGACTTGTCAGAAATTCCCATGAACACATGCTCAAGCTTGTGGACAGGCTTCCTCGGAGAGTTGAAGGTGTAATACAGTGAAACCCCGCTATGCGACCACCTCATTTAAACGACCACCTTAAAAATACGACCGGTTTTGTACAGTCCCAAATAGAACGCCTATGTATTGTATTGTGTTGAAACCCTAGAAATGAGACCACCCCGGAATTAAGAATTGTGACCGCGATATCCGGTCCCAGGAAGCTTTCGCCTCATAATTGCGACCAGGTGTGAAAATGGCAGCAAGCAAAAAGAGAATTGATTTGACCCTACAACAGAAAATTGAAGTTATTCGAGCCATTGAGCAGCCAGGATCGAGCCAGCGAACATTGGCTGAGCGGTTTGGAGTTGGAAAAACTCAAATCCAAACCATTTTGAAGAAGAAACGGGAGCTCCTAGACGCATACCAAGCAAACGTTAGCTCTTCTAGAAAACGCCTGTGCTACCGAAGTGACTACGACGACGTGGACGAGCTAACTTGGCGATGGTTTCAGAAAGCGCTCAGCCAGAATATCCCTATCAGCGGACAGATGATCCAGGAACAGGCACGAGAATACGCGAAGGAGCTTAAAAAGGTCTTTAAAGCGTCCAGCGGTTGGCTGGATCGTTTCAAAACAAGGCACAACATTGGAGGCGCTAAGCTGTCAGGAGAGTGAGCCAGCGGTGATATGTAGTTTTTTTTTCTCTTGCCTTATACATACATAGACTATTCAAATGCTTAAATTTCTTTTGTGTACAATACAGTTGCATGTACAATCCATCATTTATTACTCATTGTGTGTACATGACGCCACAGTATATTGTTGCATGTGAGCCACATTACTTCTGCATTATCATTACTGCATGCCACTTTAGAAATCAGACCACCCCGAAAATAAGACCACCTTGAGCAGTAACATAGATGGTCTTATTTCTGAGGTTACACTGTTGCTGCAAAGGGTGGGCTGGCGTCTGTTTGAACCCGATGGGTTCGGAATGGGATGCCACTTTAGTTCTGATGCGAGTCAGGACAATGAGCAAACACTTGATAATATAGTGTGGTATTTTTATGTCTTCCTGGAGACCAACTGTCCTTTGCTGGCTTAAACCATGGAATACATTTTTTTGTGTGTGTGTTTGTGAAAGCTTCTGTGCATTTGATAGGGTTTAATTTACAACGTGCTGCATCATGCAAAGGCCTTTTCCCCGCCTTGTTTGTGACAATTCGAAAAACCATGGTTTATACTTCTCTAGACAAATCAATGCTGTGATCTATCACAGGGGTCCCCAACCTTTTTTGCCCCACGGACAGGTTTATGTCAGACAATATTTTCGCGGACCGGCAATTAAGGTGTGGCGGATAAATGCTACAAAATATGGTTAGAGCTGCATGAACACTGTGGTGGTGTTTTCGAGAGATAATAACACGAGGAGCATCTAATCTGGCCGCAACACTCTGATCGCTATGGTAATGTTTAATGCCTTCAAAATACGATGCAACGCAAATTCAAAGTGCATGAAAATGTCATCTCACCACAATGCTGAATCAGTGCGAGCCCTGAGCTTGATTTTCTGTTCGGGGTAATAGCAGACAATGACACCTGAAGTGTGTGCTTTATGTCGAGTCTACTTCGTAATTTTGTTTTAGTCGCCGTTGCTGCACAAAACCCCCGCCTCACATAGGTGTAGCATGTCGGAAATAGCAACAGTGCTATTGTGGCAATCTCAAAGTATTCAGCCATAGCGTGAATCCAGAACACCGGCGGAGTTGTTGTCTCTAACGTACTTTTAAGGCCCCAGTTATTTGCGATCTCCAGCAGTTTATTTTAGTCATTTAGCAAGCTCCGGCGTTTTGTTTTTAGCGTTATCAGTCACTTGACGGAGAAGTGTGGTTTGACGTGTTGTTTTCTTTATACCAAATAGCATACTGTAATCATTGCCACAAACCTCAGCACAATAACTTATATGTGGAAAAATTATTGAACAATAAAATACGGAGCGATTAATGACCAAGAATGTGTTTGCTTAGTTTAATATTGCTCTGCATCTTTAGAGCTAGGACTGTATATTTGACATTTTTTTCCAGTTAATTTGTCACCACCAAGAAATAGATTTTATTACTGTCAGTGACCATTGCATCTTTTTTGTTTTTGTTTTAATCAAGTTTAATGCCAGTTTAATTCTATTAAACCAATGTTTCACTTTCATCAATTCCATATTGTCATGTTTTTGGAGTTATACATTTTGGTCAGAACAAAAATGGTATCGTTTGTGAAGAAGATAAATGTGAACACATTTGATACGCAAAATAAATCATTGCTGTAGATCAGTGTTTTTCAACCTTTATGTAGCCATGGCACATATTTCAGATTTGAATACAATTCACAGCACACCATTTAACAAACCGATTCACAAAACGTGGAGGTCTAGTGGGGCAAAATAATATTCAGTGAGCCGCTACTTGTGCCACTTGAAAAGATGAGACAGGCCTGTAATTTCCATCATACTGTAGATACACCTCGATTTTGAGAGAGAATATGAGAACAAAAAAAATCCAGAAAATCACAGATTTTTAAATAATTTATTTACAAATTATGATTGAATTTAAGTGTTTGTTCGTCTACAAACGAGCAAGATTTCATCATGTGACAGACCTGTAACATCTTCTCTGAGAGGCTCCTCTGTCTTCCACTCATGATCTGTTTTTAATGACACATGTTTGAACTTGGTTATCAGTATAAAAAGACACCTGTCCACCGCCTCAAACAGTCAGACTACACTCTACTATGGCTCAAAACAGAGAGCTCTCAAAGGACACCAGATACCAAATTATAGACATGCACTCGGTTGGGCAGCCTAAATCTGAAATAGCTACTGTTTGTATGTATTTACATGAACATATATACAATATGTATGCATGGCAGTATTTTATATGCACATACAAATAATAAGATAGAAACACGAAAACGGTGAGGTCGCTAAATAGCGATTACCGTATTTTCCGCACTAAAAGGTGGACTAGATTATGCGGCACATCTTCAATGAATGGCTATTTTGCATACATTGGATACATCGCATTATAAAGCGCAATCTATAATGCCTCCACGAGATGGTGCTACGCTCTTTCCATTCAACTCGAGAGGCGTTCATGACCGCCTCTGAAAAACGTAAATTTAACTATTATCCATCCATCCATCCATCTACCGCTTATCCGGGGCCAGGTCGCGGGGGCAACAGGTTTAGCAGGGAAGCCCAGACTTCCCTCTCCCTAGCTACTTCTTCCAGCTCTCCCCGGGGGATCCCGAGTCGTTCCCAGGCAAGCTGGGTGACATAGTCTCTCCAGCGTGTCCTGGGTCTTCCTCGGGGTCTCCTCCCGGTGAGACATGACCGGAACACCTCACCGGGGAGGCGCTCAGGAGGCATCCGAATCAGATGCCCAAGCCACCTCATCTGGCTCCTCTCGATGTGGAGGAGAAGCGGCTCGACTCTGAGCCCCTCCCGGATGACTGAGCTTCTCACCTTATCTCTAAGGGAGAGCCCGGACACCCTGCGGAGAAAACTCATTTCAGCCGCTTGTATCCGGGATCTCGTTCTTTCGGTCACGACCCATAGCTCGTGACCATAGGTGAGGGTTGGGACGTAGATCGACCAGTAAATTGAGAGCTTCGCCTTTTGGCTCAGCTCCTTCTTCACCACGACAGACCGATACAACGTCCGCATCACAGCAGACACTGTCGATCTCCCGCTCCCTGCTACCCCCACTCGTGAACAAGACCCCAAGATACTTGAACTCCTCCACTTGGGGTAAGATCTCCTCCCCGACCCGGAGGGGGCACTCCACCCTTTTCCGACTGAGGACCATGGTTTCAGATTTGGAGGTGCTGATTTTCATCCCAACCGCTTCACACTCGGCTGCGAAATGCTCCAGTGAGAGTTGGAGAGCCCCGTTTGAAGGAGCCAACAGCACCACATCATCTGCAAAAAGCAGGGATGCAATACTGAGGCCCCCAAAACGGACCCCCTCAACGCTTCGGCTGCGCCTAGAAATTCTGTCCATAAAGGTTATGAACAGAATCGGCGACAAAGGGCAGCCTTGGCGGAGTCCTACCTCCACTGGAAACGATTCCGACTTACTGCCGGCAATGCGAACCAAACTCTGACATCGGTGGTATAGTGACCGAACAGCCCGTATCAGGGTGTTCGGTACCCCATACCCACGAAGTACCCCCCACAGAACTCCCCGAGGGACACGGTCAAACGCCTTCTCCAAGTCCACAAAACACATGTAGACTGGTTGGGCGAATTCCCACATACCCTCAAGGACCCTGCTAAGGGTGTAGAGCTGGTCCACTGTTCCACGGCCGGGACGAAAACCACACTGCTCCTCCTCAATCTGAGGCTCGACTTCCTGACGGACCCTCCTCTCCAGCACCCCTGAATAGACCTTACCAGGGAGGCTGAGGAGTGTGATCCCTCTGTAGTTGGAACACACCCTCCGGTCCCCCTTTTTAAAAAGAGGGACTACCACCCCGGTCTGCCAATCCAGAGGCACTCTCCCTGTTGTCCACGCGATGTTGCAGAGGCGTGTCAACCAGGACAGCCCCACAACATCCAGAGCCTTGAGGAACTCCGGGCGGATCTCATCCACCCCTGGGGCCTTGCCACCGAGGAGCTTTTTAACCACATCGGTGACTTCAACCACAGAGATAGGAGAGCCCACCTCAGAGTCCCAAGGCTCTGCTTCCTCCAAGGAAGGCGAGTTGAGGAGGTCTTCGAAGTACTCTGCCCACCGGGTCACAACGTCCCGAGTCGAAGTCAGCAGCGCCCCATCCCCACTGTACACAGTGTTAGTGGTGCACTGCTTCCCCCTCCTGAGACGTCGGATGGTGGACCAGAATTTCCTCGAAGCCGTCCGGAAGTCGGCTTCCATGGCCTCACCGAACTCTTCCCACGCTCGGTTTTTGCCTCGGCGACCACCGAAGCCGCGTCCCGCTTGGCCAATCGATACCCGTCAGCTGCCTCTGGGGTCCCACAGGCCATAAAGGCTCGATAGGACTCCTTCTTCAGCTTGACGGCATCCCTTACTGCTGGTGTCCACCAGCGAGTACGGGGGTTGCCTCCACGACAGGCACCAACCACCTCACGGCCACAACTCAGATTGGCCGCCTCAACAATAGAGGCACGGAACATGGTCCACTCGGGCTCAATGTCCCCCGCCTCCCCCGGAACATGGGAAAAGCTCTGTCGGAGGTGGGAGTTGAAACGCCTTCTGACAAGGGATTCCGCCAGACGCTCCCAACAAACCCTCATAATACGTTTGGGTCTGCCAGGACGGACCGGCATCTTCCCCCACCATCGGAGCCTACTCACCACCAGGTGGTGATCAGTTGACAGCTCCGCCCCTCTCTTCACCCGAGTGTCCAGAACATGCGGCCGCAAATCCGATGATACAACTACAAAGTCGATCATCAAACTGTGGCCTAGTGTGTCCTGGTGCCAAGTGCACATATGGACACTCTTATGTTTGAACAAGGTGTTCGTTATGGACAATCCGTGACGAGCACAGAAGTCCAATAACAAAACACCACTCGGGTTCTGATCGGGGGGGCCGTTCCTCCCAATCACGCCCCTCCAGGTCTCACTGTCATTGCCCACGTGAGCATTGAAGTCCCCCAGCAGAACAAGAGAGTCCCCAGCAGGAGTACTCTCCAGCACACCCTGCAGGGACTCCAAAAAGGGTGGGTATGCTGAGTAATTTAACTATTACTGTACTGTAAATGAAAATTGAAAATAATGCATCAAAACAGAAAATCAAACGAGGAAATCACAAAATAAATTCTGTATTTCCCCCTACAGAACTTATTTTGTGATTTCCTCGCTTGATTTTCTTCGTAGTTTCATTGAAGTAATCATTACGTTTTTCAGAGGCGGCCATGAACGCCTCTCGAGCAGAACGGAAGTAGAGCAGGCACGGAGACGGACAAAGACGTACAGTGCCTGTATTTGTTGAGACTTTGAAAACCATTAATAAAGGCTCCGTTTAAAAAAAAAAACACCACCACAGCTCTCCTTTTTTCGGAGCCGCAATAAAAACTTATTTTATAAAGCAGCGTCACAGTTCACTGAACCAACAGCAAGTTAGAACATTGGAAGCATCCTTCCTGGAAGGAGCCATCTTGGAGTTGCTATATTACCGTAATGCCCATACACAAGACCCACCGGATTTTAAGGCGCTCGGTGAGCTTTTAAGAAAATTGAAGACTTTTTGGTGCGCCCTATAGTGTGGAAAATATGGTAATAATAATGGCGAATGGGTGGGGTAAAGTAAATCACACACAATAAAATTACAGGCCTCTTTCATAGGTTGTTTCTTAGGTTGGAGAACTTGCACGATCGGTGGCTGAATATTTTTGTGTGTGTGTTTGTGTATGTGGGCAGGGGGAGGGGTGTTCTATCGATCTAATGTATTGTCCCATACAGGCCTTTAAAGCCAATTTTTTTGGGTGAAAGCGCCCAACTTGTGAACTCTGTGAGCCACGGAACTGCATCACCCACAATGCTTCTCTTTACACCGCAGATGTTCGAGATTACTTTTGCTGTGCATGTGTGTCAAAGCCAAGGTTTGGATCCAGCTGGGAAAGCAGAACACTTGACTTGTTCGACAAGAACAAAGCGGCCAAATAAATATCTAAAAAAAACAACTCGCTGACAACTAAATTAATTTCCGTTCACCGATTAGGGGTCTTGTCATGTTTTATGCAATGCCAAATCTGGAAAAAAGTATATGACCACTCCACTTGTGTGGTAGAATTTCTTGGAAGTTGTCATACTGAACGCCCAGTCAGAGTGCTTCGCCTAAGCCATAAAACTGAAACATTTGTGTAATATCTGTAATCTTATTGTAATGCAGATTAATCTATTGCTTCTATTTGTGAAATTTTAAATCGCTATTGTAGTATTGAGGGGGGAAAAGTGCAGTTATCTTTTTCAAAATTGTTCAGCCTGAGTTGAGTGATATTTTTTTTCTCACCAAATTAGGCTCTCAATTGCTTAACTTATACTAACTTAGAATACCCTTAATAAAAATTGTTAGGTTTAGCCTGGAACCAGAGATCATTTTATTCAAGTCACACAAAATGGAGCCGTTTGCTTAATGCTTTGTGCTCACACGCACATAAATAAAACATGTTTTTTTTTCTCCCTTCAAGGTCACATCGAAAGGCACCAGTTTAAACCCAAATGCCAAGGTGTGGCAGGAGATGCCGGTGACCCCCAGTGAGGCGGTGACCAGCAGCCCCCACTGGCTCCCTCCAGACCTCAGTGATGGTGAGTTTAAGTGCCCCATCTATTCAGTCTTCATTTAATTCTAGGGTTGCATCTTTCGTAATTAATTGCAATAACGAAATGCAAACGTTATGCCACTAACTTGAAGTAACAGTCTACTACTTTTAATTCTTTCTAATATTGAATAATAAATGGTAAGTGGGGTGTAACTCGTTGTCAGAGATATTTGCTCGGACAGTTGAACAGACCCAGGAAGAGATTGTCTTTTCTGCCGGCAGGAGGCGCAGTTTTCTACGAAGCCACTCCGTGTGCGCTTCTGAACTGACACCTGACCTCTGCAGCCCCTGCCGGCTTTTGATTGATCATGTATGCAAATTATAAGTAATATATCAGATAAACACTCCCTTCTTCATTTACTGTATTTTCACGACTATTCGACGCATCGTACTAATGGCCGCAGTCTCAGTAATGCGTGACATTTCTGTATTTTACACATACACAGGACGCATCGTACGAATGGGCGCAGTTTTACAGTGGTAAAACATACGCCAGCTTAAACATACGGCATGCATGCGCGCACTCTAACACGTTAGCTTGAAGCATACAGTAGCACGCCAAGACATACAGATAAGATAAAAACACGTTTTTAAAAAGGCAACGAAAGCAGAGCTGAGTTTGGGTGTATTTTATTTAGCCATCGTACAATTTTCTCATGTTTTTCGATCAATCATAAACCCAGAAATCCATCAAAGTCCTCATCCTCTGTATCAGAAGCAGAGGACTGCACATCTCAGTTGTCATTGAATGCATGCTAGTGTGAGTTGCTACGCATTGCCGAGCGGAAAGAAGGAGTACCAACAGCAAAGTCAACATTTCTCTCGTGTGAAGCTTTCCCACATTTGAAAGTAAAGAACAGAGCGAAACATGGTGGCAGCGCGTGTGTGTGTAGAAAGAATTGAACAATTGTGCAAGTACCGTAATCCATCAAAAACGCCGCGTTCCCTCTCGTTGTTGCGTATTGTGGCGTAACTCGCCAAGCGCTGCCTCTCACTCTTTGTAAAGTTGTGTTTGCCACCGATCATCCATTGTTCCCATGCCGTTTGCAACTTTACTTTGAACGCCCGGTTGATGCCAATGTCCAGCGGTTGGAGTTCTTTAGTCAAGCCTCCGGGAATAACGGCAAGCTCAGAGTTCATTTGCTTGACTTTTTTTTCACCGCTGCTGTGAGATGGGGACGCATGCCAAAAGCATAACCGGTGGCTTTAAGTTTGAACTGAGCTTCGTAGGCGTGTCTTTTTGTCGAATTTATTTTCAGGGGTTCTTAGAAACCAAAACCGGAGTTGTTTTGCAACAATGCACATTGCCACACTCTATACAAGTGTTGGTACTGGCTTGAGGCGTCCACTTACACGCCCACACTTCACCATTGGCGGACTAGCTTGCCTGTCCTCTCTCTCCCTCTCCATATACGTATATATACACGCCCACCCTTCCCTGATTGGCCGACTTCTTTCATGCCTGGCCACCGTCACTTCCGCCTTTTCTCTATATAAACAGCGTGTCGGCTGTCAGTCAGATTTTGGAACTCGGCGCATATAAAGGACGCTCCGCACCATAAGGCGTCCTGTCCATTTTGGAGAAAATTTAAGACTTTTAATGGCGCCTTATAGTCGTGAAAATACGGTACATGTCATGCCTCTCAGCCCAGGCCACCGATACGCACCTCAGAGGCCAAAAGATCTCTCGGTTTTAACAATGGATACATTGTTAATTCAATGGGTATATTTCGCATGAATTGAGACAATGGAACAAACTCAAGGACATCTTATCGTGCTGCCCACCTGAAGTTGAACATTCCTGTTTGTACAATCAGTTAACAAGGCCTCAGTTTCATTCAGCTCAGGTTGGCCCTTTTTCCTGTGTGCTCTAAATACACGCGTTTGAGGTCAATCAAGCATACAACAAAATGAAACTTTTAAACATAACTTATTTAAGTTATGTGTGGAGTTTGTCTATATTTGTATGGCACTCTTCTATCTTTGCTATTCAAAGCAATTCACACCATCAGAATCAGAATCAGAATCATCTTTATTGGCCAAGTATGTAGAACACACAAGGAATTTGTCTCCGGTATAACACGCTGCACTAGTATCATCGTAAACAACAAAATCATTGAACCATTTTAGAGTATACCAGTAGTTTTGTAATACCATTTTGTGGTGCAAGAAGAGTGACTATGTCAGTGACTGTTTAAGGAGTTAATGGCTAGAGGGAAGAAGCTGTTTAAGTGTCTACTGGATTTGGTACGCATAGATCTGTAGCGTCTGCCTGAGGGGAGTGGCTGAAAAAGGTGGTGGGCAGGGTGCGGGGGATCCAGGAGGATTTTCCGTGCCCTTGTCTTGATTCTTGAAGTGTGCAAGTCCTCAAGAGTGGGTAGGGCGATGCCAACGATTTTTTCTGCCGTCCTAACTGTCCGTTGAAGTCGGATTTTGTCCTTTTTTGTGGCGGCCCCAAACCAAACCGTGATGGAAGAACACAGGATTGATTCGATGACTGCCGTGTAGAACTGTCGTAGCACCTCCTGTGGCAAGCCATGCTTCCTCAGCAGCCTCAGGAAGTACATTCGCTGCCGGGCCCTTTTCAGGATGGAGATGGTGTTGACTTCCCACTTCATGTCCTGGGAGACTGTGATTCCCAGGAACTTGAAGGTCTCGACGGTTGACACAGGGCAGTTGGATAGTGTGAGGGGCAACTGAGGAGAAGAATGTTTCCTGAAGTCCACGATCATCTCTACAGTCTTGAGCGTGTTCAGCCCGAGGTTGTGTCGGCCGCACCAGAGCTCCAGCTGCTCCACTTGTTGGCGGTACGCAGACTCGTCGCCGTCTTTGATGAGACCGATGACCGTGGTGTCGTCTGCGAACTTTATGAGTTTGACAGCTGGATCTGTTGAGGTGCAATCGTTTGTGTAGAGAGAGAAGAGCAGTGGCGAGAGGACACATCCCTGTGGGGCTCCAGTGCTGGTGGTGCGTATTGATGATGTTGTTGCTCCCAGTCTCACCTGTTGTGTCCGTCCCGTCAGGAAGCTGAGGATCCACTGGCAGATCGCAGGAGACACACCGAGGTGGAGTAGTTTGGGGGTGAGGAGTTCCGGGATGATGGTGTTGAACGCAGAGCTGAAATCCACAAACAGAATCCTTGCGTAGGTCCCTGTGCTGTCGAGGTGCTTGAGGATGTAGTGCAGACCTATGTTGACTGCGTCTTCCACAGACCTGTTTGCCCGGTAGGCAAACTGGAGAGGGTCCAGCAGGGGTCCAGTGACGTTCTTTAGGTGGTTCAGCACAAGGCGTTCAAAGGACTTCATGACCACAGACGTCAGGGCGACAGGCCTATAGTCGTTCAGTTCCGATGTTGCCGATTTCTTGGGAACTGGGATGATGGTAGACTGTTTGAAGCAGGATGGGACCTCACACAGCTCCAGGGATCTGTTGAAGATCTGAGTGAAGACCGGAGCCAGCTGGTCAGCGCAGACTTTCAGGCAGGAGGGGGACACTTTGTCGGGCCCCGGAGCTTTCTTGATCTTTTGCTGCTTGAAGAGCCGTCTCACGTCCTGTTCGTGGATCTGTAGTGGAGAAAAAGAGGGTGGGGGGGTAGGTAGAGTGGTTTCTGGTAGAGGTGGGTGTGTGTGGGAAATGGGGGTGTCCTTTTCAAGTCGGCAGAAAAACATGTTTAGTTCATCAGCAAGACCCTTATTGTTCACTGTTTGGGGGGATGGCATTCTATAGTTAGTGATTGCTTTCAGGCCATTCCATACAGATGCAGAGTCGTTAGCAGAGAACTGGTTTTTCAGCCTCTCTGCATAGCTTCTCTTTGCGATGTTAATTTCCTTCGTCAATTGGTTTCGGGCATGTTTGTACAGTGCCCGATCTCCACTTCTAAATGCGGCCTCTTTCTCTTTCCTGAGTTGCCTGAGTTTGGGAGTAAACCATGGCTTGTTATTGTTAAACGAGCGGAAGGACTTCGTTGGTACACACATGTCCTCACAGAAACTGATGTATGATGTTACAGTGGCTGTGTATTCATCCAGTGTGCCCGTTGAAGTTTCAAAGACGCCCCAATCAGTGCAGTCTAAGCATTCTTGTAGAGCTAGCTTTGCTTCATCTGTCCATTTTTTCACAGTCTTAACAACCGGTTTAACACATTTGAGTTTCTGTCTGTATGTAGGTATTAAGTGGATTAAATTGTGGTCAGAAAGACCCAATGCTGCACGGGCGACCGATCGGTATGCATTTTTGATTGTTGTATAGCAGTGGTCTAGAATGTTGCATTCTCTGGTGAAACAGTCGATGTGCTGCTTATATCTGGGAAGTTCACGGTTAAGATGTGCTCTATTAAAATCGCCCAAAATGATCAGGGGTGACTCTGGGTATTTTAGCTCGAGTTTGTTTACTTGTTCGGCTAGCGTTTGTATCGCCGTGTTAGCGTTAGCTTGTGGCGCAATGTAAACACCGACTAGTAAAAAGGAGGTGAACTCACGTGGCGAGTAGAATGGCTTGCAGTTTAAAGACAGCGACTCCAGGTCCGGGCTGCAGTGTGCGTCGAGCTTCGTGACATCAGTGCACCATTCTTCGTTGATATAGAAGCAAATCCCACCACCTTTCGATTTCCCTGATAGCTCCGTGTCGCGGTCGGCTCGGAGAAGGCGGAAGCCGGGTAGATGTAGCGCGGGATCTGGATGGCGGTCACTGAGCCAGGTTTCAGTGAAGCAGAGCGCAGCAGAACGTGCAAATGTTTTGTTGGTCTTTGTGAGGAGAAGAAGTTCATCCATCTTGTTTGGCAGAGATCGTAGATTAGCAAGATGGATCGATGGGAGCGGGGTTCGAAATCCACGCTGCCGGAGCTTGACGAGCACGCCGGCTCGCTTCCCCCTCCGGCGGCGTTTCCATGCTGCGTACAGCGCAGCCGCTCCGCTCGCGATTAGCTCCGAAAAACCCTGTGGATTTTCGTGTACTGGTGAAAAAAGACCGAGCGTAGACTCCCCAATGAGCAGCAACTTTTCCCTCGTGTAAGTAAGCCGCTCAGGGTCGCCAAAAACAAACGAAAATGACAAAAACAGGGATAATACTAGGGAGCGTGTGACCGAGGCTGCCATACCTGTCGGCGCCTGATGACAGTTTGAACTGAGCTAATTTATCCACAATGCAGCAACTGGGGCTTCAGTATATCGCCCAAGGACACGACATGGTTGCAATGGCTGAGGATCACACCCCCAACCTCTGGGTTGGCAGACAATCACTCAACCACAAACCCATGCCCCCCCCACAAAAAAGAGTTTGTGGGCTTCACAGAAACAGTGTTAGCGCTGAATTTTGCTTTCCTTATTTAATTAACGAGATGGTGATAAGTCAGGGGCATACGAGTCTGAGTTCAGTGGCTTGGGAAAGAAAAAAAAAAAGGTTCTGCCTGACATGTGTCACCCAAGCCGTTGACTTCATCTATTTATTGTTATAGAATACTAGCTGGTGCGCCGCCCTCCGGGCGGCTCATCAGCTAGTTCCTGCGGAAGGCTGGTAAGGTGGGCCTTCGGCCCACAAGTGTTGTTGCTTGGTTCAACTTTTTGTTCATCTTCATTGCTTATCGCGAAAATAAAGAGATGTTTAGCTCTACTAAATAACTAACAATTTTATTGCAATGCTTGTGGGTAGACAACATTTATCGCTAAGATGCCCGCGCGATCGTAGTGAGCCACTGCCTGAGCGGCGCAGTGAAGTAGGTACGTTTTGAAAAGGGACAGACGGAAGGACAGACCGCGTGCGGGACGACGCGCAATATATATATAGATAAGTGACAATGTCCAACCTTGCTGGAAAGCTGAAGGCTTTAATTAACACTGAGAGTCCTGGACAGGGCACAATGCGGTTTAAAATGTTGACGAGGTGTCAGTTATTCACTTGACTGTATATAACGCTTCCCAGGTTACACTGAGCCGTCGCCTGCTGTTTGCAAGCCGTACACTGTGGGATTCACAAACCCGGATGAAAGCAGCACAGCAACAGCTGAGATTGCAGTCAATGGAATGGACCCTCCAGAATTGGCTTTTCCCCCCGTTGAGCGCACCACTGCAGGGACGGCAGGTTTGTCATGCCGTACCACAAACACAACCCTCAATCTAGATTAAGCCTTTGCGTGCGCACACACACACACACACACGCACGCACGCACGCACGCGCGCGCGCGCGCACACACACACACACACACACACACACACACACACACACACACACACACATTCCTGCACTTGCTGCACAGTGAGGACCGAGTAAAAAGGCCTACAAAGCGAGGACCACCCTTTCTGCTTGAAAAAGAAATGAAAAAGACACATTTCTAGACACAGGAGGGCGCCCTTAGGCAATACATTCCTTTAGATTAAATAAAACACCAAAGGTTAAGAAAAAGTTTTTAACTAGATAAGTGAGGACCGGGCACTGGCCATGCGTTCTTAATGATTTTGAAGTAGATTAGGTGCCGTTCACCTTACTAAACATTTAATAATGTAAATTTATAATCAGATATATTATTTTTAAACAGTTTATCACCATTAATTTATGGGTACTGTCATTTATTTAGTTTTATTTAGTTCTGATATTTGTGTGTTCAATACGCCACAGGTTTGCACTGTGGCTGAGAGGAAAGTATTTTAATCTGTGCTGTACATTACACAGAGAGCATATTTGACAATAAAAGCTGACTTGACTTTATGATTTATTTTTGACAAACAAAAGTACTCTTATTCAAAACTTACAAGAACACCTGAAAAACTTCAACCTTCAAAACGCACACTAAAAAAACTTGCTGCGCCACAACCTGACACATGAACCCACATATACCCTACCAAATAACTGTGCTTTCAAACTCTATTCCTTTTCTCCCCTCTCTCTCATCCCATTCCCTCTCTCCCTTCATCTATCTCCCCCCTATGTCTCTCCCTCTCTCTATCTTTCATCTTCAAGCTTTTTTCCCAATTACATATCTTTTAATAATTTCATTGTGGAATATCTCTCCATGTGCGGTCTTCAAGGTCTGGCGATGCTTGACTACGACACTTAACGCAGTCATCTTTCCTTGGAACTTTCTTTAATGCTACAAATTTTGAAAGGTGTCGATCAATTGCTGCTCTTTCCTTTGGAGTCCGGGTCTCTTCCTTTTTTTAGTTTCCAATTCTGGAGGGGAAAAAAAGAGGGTTATTAGTGGTTTAGTTGAATATAAACAGATCTGAACACTGCCTTGACTGATAACAGGACCAGAATAAAAACTATCAAAAATGCATTGATTCAAAACATGTTTTAGGCATCTAGTTTAAAGCAACTTTGTTGACTTAAAAACACCTCAGCAGCAATTTCCCTCAAGGCATGATTCATGAGTGTTATGCTCTTTACATTATTTAATATTTTTCAATATCCTTAAAATTAATGTGGGGTTTTTTGCCTAGTCTCCGCCTTTAATGTCTTGTTTATCTATGTGGGCCCCCCAATTGGGTGGCAACCACTAAAGGGTGTACTCTGACTACAGCCCAATGACGGCTAGGATAGGCTCCAGCATGCCCCAAACTTTTGTTTTCTATTTCTGAAGCCTTCTATTGTGAAGAACATACAGAAAAAACAGTCTTTGCAAGTACAGTGATCCCTCGTTTATCGCGGTTAATGGGGACCGAAACCACCCGCGATAAACGAAAATCCGCTAAGTAGCAAAACCCCCCCACCCTCCATATAGGTATATGAACATGTGTATGAGTATAAATATTTATAAGGCCAAATGTACTGGTATACATGCATGTTTGTAGTAATTAACAGTACTTAATGCTATATACTAATATATTTAAACATGTATAAGTTAGGTTAGGTTAGTGTATAAATAACGAAATACAGTAAACACAGTCCTGTATATGTTGCTCTATGTGACTCGCTGTTGTTTTGATTATTTTCACTGCCTCTTGAGGACCTTTTGCAGCATTTTCACTTTTTTTTAATGAATATGTTTGAAAAAATCCATGACACACAGAGGCCGCGATAAATGGTAATCCAGCGGCACTGTTGACATTCATGTTTCGAAGCTACAATCAAAGCCTGAACCACTTTGCCGATTTCAGAGCAACATATGTGGTGAATATTATCTAATACGGTATGCATTACCAGTTTTCCTTGTTTGCAGTGAAATGCATTATTTTACAATCCATTCAAATGTCAGATACCAAATATGTAACTTCTGGTTGCTGATGGTGTATTGCAGGAGTGACCAACTCATTTTTGGCACAGGCCACATTGTAGTCATGGTTTCCCTTGGAGGGCCATTATGAATTTTGGGAGACCATATACACATTTAATCACCTCCACATTACATACACCACTCATAACATATTGATGGATAACTACTTTTAAAATCAGAAGTAAAACATAATGATTGTTCTTGTGGACTTCATATGACATTTTGAGATTTTGGTTCAGACTTTAGCAAGCCTCATGGAATTCGACATGCTTTATTTGCTTTTGCAGGCCACATAAAATGATGTGGCAGGCCAAATCCGGCCCCTGGGCCTTGACTTTGACACCTGTGGTGTAGTGGTATACTCGCATGACTTGTGTGGGATCAGTTCCTGCTCAGTGATGGTGTGAATGTGAATATTTCTGGCTGCAAACATGATTTCGTTGTTGAGAGGTTCGACTGTATCTCTCTTTGGTCAGATTTTTTTTTAATTGGATTCAATTACAATCAGTGTGTTACTGTAACCAAATTATATCATAACCCTGTAAGAGAAATTGCTATACAATAGAAATTGAAGACAATTTTACAACTGAGTAGACCACTTCAACGACTCGTCTTTACATCTGCAAGTCACAGTCACTTGTGCTGTTTGAGTTTCTTAAATTGTTATACGGATCTATCCAACAGAAATTCATCTTACCAACTTCACTATGTTCTTTTCGAACTGCTGTCTTCTTCTTCCCAAGAGATCTGTGTCCAGTCTTTTTGTCCTCTTCATCTAAGAAAGTTGGCATGTTAGTATAATGGTAATGAAACTTTGAGTTGTGTTGACGATGCACTGACTCACCGCTGTCTTCAACATCATCGTCGTCATGTGTAAGTGTTGCAATCCTCTTTCGTTTGGTGGCGCTCCCTGATGTTGATGGTTGTTCTTGGCCATGTGTGAAAGATGCGTCATAGACTGTAAATAATAATAATAATATACTTTGGGTGAATATGCTTTGATGATACACATTTGTAATTCCTGATATATTGGAATGTACAAAAAACAATCAGGACTTGGAGCGGGGGTGTCAAACATACGGCCGGCGGGCCGTTACCGTCCGACAAGCAGGTTTGATCAGGCCCGCAGGATCATTTAAAAGTGAAAAAAATGCAGAAAAGACATGGAACGAAAATTTTGAATAACATGCAATTCATGGAGTATCCGCTAGGGGACACACCGTTTTGATCAGAGTAGAAAGACACATTGTTTTGAGAAGAAGACAACAGCAGTCTAAGTCTGTCACTGAGACGGACGGACCCAAAACAGCAGATGCTATCAAGGACATTTTAATTCATTATTCTTTACACATTTAATGGCACTCTCTTTAGTTTGTAAGGTATAGGCAGGGATTAAATTTATAATTTATATGCACAAGGCTTAAAAATTCCTTTCTTCACAAATCTCCTTTAATCTAAAAGCGCATCACTGTATTTTTCAACACCAATTACTTGTTTAGTGCCCTTGTACAATCAGTTGCGATGCATATATGTGAATGATAAAAGTCAATCGTACATTTGTCTAAGGAAATCTAAGGTGCTTCATGAAATGTTTTGTAAAAAGATATGTTCATTAAATTTCTACATTTCCGAATGTTCTTGTGCTTCTTTATAGCAGAGTACGGTATAATTTTAATGGCTCGGCCCACTTAACATCTACCGAGGCCAATGTGGCCTGAGTTTGACAGAGTGAAATGAGTTTGACACCCCTGACTTAGAGTAAGAAAAAAAATCGTACTAATGCCAGGTCTGTAACATGTCACTTGTGCCAATGTTAGAGACTCACCCAATCCATGTCTTCCCAACATTGTCTTTTTTTTCTTGACAGTCTTCTTAACTGTCTTATGGCACACCCCTCCATCTATAAAATAATGTTTTGATAGAATCAAAGTTCTTTCCACATGCATCTCAGAAATATGCCAATAATACAGCAAAAGAGGATTCAAGTCGGACAAAAAAACATTACCGCCATATTCACTGCCAGAAACATCACTCATGTCGTCATCAGCGTCATCAGCATAATTTCTTTCTTTAATTGACTGCATCTTCGGTGGCCTTTTGTAGGTGCCTTGGAGCAAGATGATGTACTCAAATGAAATTCCTTACATCTCAGAAACATAGCAATGGTGCAGTGACAGATGGTCCAAGTCAAACTGAAAGCATTACCTGTGTTTTCAGTGTCCAAGTTGGTACTGTTACCGCCTCCATCATCTTCATCATCAGATCTCGTTGCTACAGCTGAATGTGGCACTTCTCATTCTGTGAAAGATGACATTTACACCATGTAAATATGGATGGAAGACATTCACTCTTGCTCCGAGAATGAAAGGGTTTTCTCATTTATGCAAATGGTCTGGACACAGAGAAAATGAGAGCTGTCAAGGTGAAGGAATTACTAAACATCCATCCATTTTCCAATCCGCTTTATCTTCACAAGAGTCGCAGGGCATGCTGGAGCCTATCCCAGCTGTCTTTGGGAGGTCAGCGGGGGACACCCTGAACAAGTTGCCAGCCAATTGCAGGGCACACAGAGACAACCATCTCAAACTCACACCTGGGGACAATTTAGAGTGTTCAATCGGCCATGCATGTTATGGGAATGTGGGAGGAAACCGAAGTACTTGGAGTAAGCCCACGCAGGTATGTGGTGGGAAAAATAAGCAAACGCCACATAGGAAGACTAGGACCGAAATTGAACCCTGCACCTTTGCACTGTGAGGTCGACAGGCTAACCAGCTTTAATCAGTAGTAGTTTAACGGTATTAGAACGGTATCGATCGCATGTTATCACTAACTCCCTGTTTGATTAAAAGTTCTGTCTTTGATCATTGTTCGTTACTTTTAATCCACAGGACAGATGTGTGTCAGAACAGCACACGTGTGAGGATAGTGAGAGGCAGCTGCCTGTCAAGTTGCTGCAACATCCCCCCAAATAACTCGACATACATATGTGCGTGCTTTTGTTTGCTTATTGTTATCATTGAAAAAAAGGTTCTGGTTAAAGGTGCCAGAGGCAGAGGCAACTGGGATCAATTGGTGTCTAACTAAAAATTGTTGTAACTTAGAAGTAGGTCATTTGGTCAACATTAGGGCTAACGTTTGAATGTGATTAATTTGAAATGATTCAAGGTTTCTATATTAATTCCAAGCATGAACTCTAGAGCATATATTGGCATCCCTCTTCCTGCTATGACTACTAATGTTATTTTTATTACATACCATCTTGAGCTTCCTGTCGTCTCCCTGGATCTGGTCTTCTCTTTTTGCCACTTTTCAGACCTTTGGTTGAGGTGGCTGCATGTGCTCTTCCTTTTGAAATATTCACAGTCAGAAATCAGAAAACATAATTTTACACTAAAATATGAAGGTAAAAGAAAATATGCCGATAAAGACATGCACACTGTCGTGGAAACAAAGACAGATGGAGAAAAGAATAAATGGAAGGGGATGACTTTAAAAATATATTAATTTACATACCAGTGATAACAGAGTCCAGGGTTTGCAGACTCTTTCCCTTCAGCGACTCTGTCCCACGTTCCATCGCAAACAGTAGTTTGGCAATCTTGGCCACTTGGAAAGTTTTATCGGTCTGCCGATAAAACTCACAATGGACTCTAATGTCGTGTCCCATAAAACGAGCAACTTGCTCGAGTTCCTGATTGTTCAGGTCGAGAAGCTGACATAAGGTAGCAACATGCTTCCTTAATTTTGTTGACCTCAACAGTTCTGGGTTTTTGGCCTTGCTCTCTTGTGCGTATTTTCTGAGGCACGTGTCACATCCACGAAGATTGGTGGTAGTTCCTTTTTTGGCCATCATTTAACTTCTCTGTTCCTTTCGATTTCATACCTTTTTGTTTTGATTTACATTTTGCCTTGAGGGCCTTAGCTTCATGCAAATCAATGTGGTCCTTTTCTGATCCACTGCTGTTGGACGACCGGGACCCCCCGCCGCCCCCCTTCACTGAATGCTGGTTTGTGGTCATCTCCACTTTGGGCGGATGACACAGACTCCTCTGATGTTGATGATGGTGTTGACCTTGTGGAGAAGGCTCCGGAATGAGTCTCAGCACCAGGCCTCTCTTTGAGAAGAGGTGTATGTTGCCCTGATGGTTGGGCTTTACGCATTTGAGCCTACACATCAGGGCAGAAGAGGGAAAAACAGGGAAAATTGTTAATTTTGTAGACAACTGAGATGGTGAAAAAGAGTTTTATGCTAGATCTCGGCAATTCTGTACAAAGTTTATCTGTCTTTGCCAATGTTTTCAACACTTGTCTTCCAACTTGCATTCATGAAAATACGACAATGTTTTGTCGTCACACATTTTCACAGGATGGAAAGTAGACCAGATGGAACTAAAACCTCCATTAATAAAACAAAGTATGAGTTAATCAGCATGCATTTTCTAGTCTCATGGAAAAGAGACAAATAATATAATTTATTAAATTAAAAACTGGGCAAAAATCGATGGACATTTTAGTTGACAGGCAGAAAAAAAGAGTAAAATGAATATGATTATTGAAATTAACTCAAAATACGATAGTAATAAATAAAATGGTACAGAGTAGTATTTGAACCTGTGATGATAAAACTCATGTTGGATACACGCTTCGGATGCTCTGTGAAATTAAGCAACTGGCATTTAAAAACACAGTAAAGCAGCTCGCGTTGGCCTGCAATCCGCCTCATTCATTCGGTATTTAATTTAAAAAATACATTTTTCTCGAGAAAAAATGGTTTCTGGCTAGACTAAACATGTCTAGTTTAATATAATACAGCGAGCCAGAGCACTGGTTCATTTGTCTACTTATTTCAATTCGGTATGAGTACAGAAACTAACAATTTCTGTCTCATTTTTGCCGAAATATAAACCACATAAATTCAACGCGACGCGGCCTTGCCGTAACCGCCTGAGCGCAAGCCATGTGCGTTGTTCCTAAATTGCTGTGTTCGTAGTTTGCCATTGTTTCTTCGTGTAGAAAAAAAACTACATAAAGCAGCTTTAAATTAAAACCAATTGACGGCCTAGAGTTTACAGTACGCCGCGAGTAACAAGTCCTTCGGTGCTCAGTACGCAGATTGTTACGACGACACTCGTATTCGCGGGTACGCGTCTCTCGACAAAGAAAGGATGATTACTTACCTGAGCATTCTCATTCTGACGGTGGTGCTCCCGGTTAGGGGCGAGTCTTCTCCGTGTTTTCTCCATGTCGTTAAAAAGCCAAATGGTGTTGGTTGTCCCGGTATAGAAATATAAATGGCTGGAGTGCGCCGAAAAGTATCGCGCGAAGACAACGCTCCTCCAGCCTTTGAAGCCAACCGCTTCTTAATTGATGCGAGGGGGAGAGTGGGGGGATGGGCAGAGTGGGGGGATGGGCAGAGCAGCAACTTCGGAGCGAAAACTCTACTTAAACATGATTAACCCTTTCATGGTCTTTTCACTTTAACGTTTCATATAACATAATCAGAAATTCACACAAATTCTTAAACTACATAAAGTATTGTAACAACAGTCTTCTCCGTGTTTTCTCCATGTTGTCAAAAAGCCAAATGGTGTTGGTTGTCCCGGTATAGAAATATAAATGGCTTGAGTGCGCCGAAAAGTATCGTGTGAAGACAACGCTCCTCCAGCCTTTGAAGCCAACCGCTCTTAATTGATGCGAGGGGGAAAGCGGGGGATGGGCAGAGCAGCAACTTCGGAGCGAAAATTCTACTTAAACACGATTAACCCTTTCATGGTCTTCTCACTTTAACGTTTCATATAACATAATCAGAAATTCACACAAATTCCTAAACTACATAAAGTATTGTAACAACATTTCAAAACACTTTAGTTATTAATTTATCAATCAAAGAAATTAAAACAAATAAAACACCTACACTGTGTATGCAATGCTCTGCTTCGGTTATTACAGTTTGGGATATTGTCAAAGCTGTTCCATATTTATGTTTGTCCATTTTTCCTACTTCCAAGACTACAACTTCACTTCAACAAGGTGACCGGCTCCCTTCCGCATCCAGCATTTAACAGTGCTGCCATTGAAACCAATATACCACGAAACTGTCAGAAGGGCTCAAGTTGTAGTTTATCAATGTAGTCATCCAATAATACTGAAATAACAACCTATATTTCCAACCTGCCTTTCCAAAAAGATGTGAAATGTTTCTTAATTTAATACAGGGGTCTCACACTCACGGGCTACAAGACGCTAATTTCAGGCCCCTCACCTTGATGTGAAACTTTGCGTCAACGAAGCGAGTCTCCACTTTGTCCCCCCCCCCCCCCAGAAACCAAATATGTGTCACACCCTAATTACTGTCCATTGCATTCTTAAGTACTCATCAACGAGTGGGTACTTAGCCACTGACAAAGACGCAGTTGTCCTGCACAATCTCTAATGTAGACATCTTTTTTTTTCAAACCAAAAGTTCATTTTTACAGTGTAGCCATGTGAAAAGCTGTTCTAAAGGACATGCATGGATGATCAACCATCCATACTGACACTCACACCTAGGGACAATTTAGAGTGTTCTATTATTCTTTCATGCATGTTTTTGGAATGTGGGAGGAAACCAGAGTATCTGGAGAAAACCCACACAGGCCCGGGGAGAACATGCAAACTCCATACAGGGAGGCAAGAGCCAAGATTGAAGGTTATCAGAACCTAGCAAGGGGCCGGTTGCGATTTGCTGTTGTAGGAACTGATTGACTAAAGGGCCGTTCACATGGCACACATTTGCTCCGGCGCTGCAACGATATATTTTGTTGCGATATATTTTGCACCGCAGCAAATTGTGTGGAGCGTTCACACGTACAAAGCCGCTTCACACGGCAGTTTCTGCAGCGGAGCAAAACGACAGAAAACAAACGAGCTGTCGTGTTGGTTCTTTTTAAAACGTACTGTATATACACAACTCAAGCGACTACTAGACCGGCACGTCCTTCTCCTTCCCGGTTTCCATGCCTTCTGCTCGAGAGTGACCACCCAAGAAAACGTAAATGAACGATGACTTCAATGACACTCAGAAAAGCAAACACTAATGCACCAAACTGAAAATCAAGAGAGGAAATCACAAAATAAATTCTATGGGGGTGGGGGGTTGTGAACAAACAACAAAGGAACAAACAACTCCGAGACAGGGGGTTCGGTACTCCATACCCACGAAGCACACCCCACAGAACTCCCCGGTCTGCCAATCCAGAGGCACTCTCCCTGTTGACCACGCGATGTTGCAGAGGCGTGTCAACCAGGACAGCCCCACAACATCCAGAGCCTTGAGGAACTCCGGGCGGATCTCATCCACCCCTGGGGCCTTGCCACCGAGGAGCTTTTTAACCACATCGGTGACTTCAACCACAGAGATAGGAGAGCCCACCTCAGAGTCCCCAGGCTCTGCTTCCTCCAAGGAAGGCGTGTTGGTGGAGTTGAGGAGGTCTTCGAAGTATTCTGCCCACTGGTTCACAACGTCCCGAGTTGAAGTCAGCAGCGCCCCATCCCCACTGTACACAGTGTTAGTGGTGCACTGCTTCCCCCTCCTGAGACGTCGGATGGTGGACCAGAATTTCCTCGAAGCCGTTCGGAAGTCGGCTTCCATGGCCTCACCGAACTCTTCCCATGCTCTGGTTTTTGCCTCGGCGACCACCAAAGCTGCGTTCCGCTTGGCCAGTCGATACCCGTCAGCTGCCTCTGGGGTCCCACAGGCCATAAAGGCTCGATAGGACTCCTTCTTCAGCTTGACGGCATCCCTTACTGCTGGTGTCCACCAGCGAGTACGAGGGTTGCCGCCACGACAGGCACCAACCACCTTACGGCCACAACTCAGATTGGCCGCCTCAACAATAGAGGCACGGAACATGGTCCACTCTGACTCAATGTCCCCCGTCTCCCCCGGAACATGGGAAAAGCTCTGTCGGAGGTGGGGGTTGAAACTCCTTCTGACAGGGGATTCTGCCAGACGCTCCCAACAGACCCTCACAATACGTTTGGGTCTGCCAGGACGGACCGGCATCTTCCCCCACCATCGGAGCCTCCTCACCACCAGGTGGTGATCAGTTGACAGCTCCGCCCCTCTCTTCACCCGAGTGTCCAGAACATGCGGCCGCAAATCCGATGACACGACCACAAGGTCGATCATGGAACTACGGCCTAGGGTGTCCTGGTGCCAAGTGCACATGTGGACACCCTTATGTTTGAACAAGGTGTTCGTTATGGACAGTCCGTGACGAGCACAGAAGTCCAATAACAAAACACCACTCGAGTTCTGATCGGGGGGGCCGTTCCTCCCAATCACGCCCCTCCAGGTCTCACTGTCATTGCCCACGTGAGCATTGAAGTCCCCCAGTAGAACAAGGGAGTCCCCAGCAGGAGTACTCTCCAGCACACCCTCCAAGGACTCCAAAAAGGGTGGATATGCTGAGCTGCTGTTTGGTGCATATGCACAAACAACAGTCAGGACCCGTCCCCCCACCCGCAGGCGAAGGGATGCAACCCTCTCGTCCACCGGTGTGAGCCCCAATTTACAGGCACTGAGCCGGGGGGCAACGAGCATGCCCACACCTGCTCTGCGCCTCTCACCGTGAGCAACTCCAGAGTGAAAGAGAGTCCAACCCCTCTCGAGAGAACTGGTACCAGAACCCAGGCTGTGTGTGGAGGCAAGTCCGACTATATCCAGTCGGAAATTCTCTGCCTCACACACCAGCTCGGGCTCCTTCCCTGCCAGAGAGGTGACATTCCATGTCCCAAGAGCTAGCTTCTGCAGCCGAGGATCGGACCGCCAGGGTCCCCGCCTTTGGCTGCCGCCCAGCTCACATTGCACCCGACCCCTTTGGCCCCTCTCATGGGTGGTGAGCCCATGGGAAGGGGGACCCACATTGCCTCTTCGGGCTGTGCCCGGCCGGGCCCCATGGGTGTAGGCCCGGCCACCAGGCGCCTGCCAACGAGCCCCACCTCCAGGCTTGGCTCCAGAGGGGGGCCCCGGTGACCCGCGTCCGGGCAAGGGAAACCTAGATCCATTTATTGTATTCATCATTGGGGTCTTTGAGCCGTGCTTTGTCTGGCCCCTCACCTAGAACCTGTTTGCCATGGGTGACCCTGCCAGGGGCATAAAGCCCCAGACAACTTAGCTTCTAGGATCATTGGGACACACAAACCCCTCCACCACGGTAAGGTGACGACTCACGGAGGGCCCCAGAAAATCCAATTCATTTTATTCTGCTTTGGACATTGAAACTGGAAAATATGACTTGCATTCAATAAGTAAAGAATTCCAATTCCAAGAAACCAAGAAACGATTAAATTCCATATTAGAGTTTGGAATTATGTTGCTTTAAAAACAATTGTAAATTTTTAAGTCAGTTTAAATATACTGTGTGTGCGGTTGTGTTTGTGAACATATATATAATTTTATTTGCTGTAATTATTTTAGGAGTATGTGACATTGGTGATCCTCGTTACTCAAATACTGTATGTAGATGTTGCTCAAAATTGATCATGCTCGCCTTCACAGCAGACCTCAAAGTTCAAAAAGGCTGTGGCAATTTTGATAATTGACTTAGTCATTGGCCATGAAGAGGAGCGGCTGTTACCTGCTCCAAAACGAAGTTTTTGCAGCACCCCTCCCCCCAGACATGAGTTTGTTTACATTTCAATTAGCAGAGCTGCGCAGAAGCCAGCCACAACGCTTTGCAAGAAAAAATGAGTTAGGTACTGTATTGCAGAAGTGTTCCCAGCATATCCAATTTGTTTCATTCTGATTTGGACATTTCAACTGGAAAATATGACTTGCATTCAATAAGTAAATAATTGTTTCATCTAAATTCCATATTAGAGTTTGGAATTCATTCATTCATTCATTCATTCATCTTCCTAACCGCTTGATCCTCACTAGGGTCGCGGGGGGTGCTGGAGCCTATCCCAGCTGTCTCCGGGCAGTAGGCGGGGGACACCCTGAATCGGTTGCCAGCCAATCGCAGGGCACACAGAGACGAACAACCATTCGCACTCACACTCACACCTAGGGACAATTTAGTGCTTCAATCAGCCTGCCATGCATATTTTTGGAATGTGGGAGGAAGCCGGAGCACCCGGAGAAAACCCACGCAGGCCCGGGGAGAACATGCAAACTCCACACAGGGAGGCCGGAGCTGGAATTATGTTGCTTTAAAAACAATTGTAAAATTGTAAGTCAGTTTAAATATACTGTGTGTGTGCGGAGTATGTGACATTGGTGAGCCTCGTTACTCAAATACTGTATGTAGATGTTGCTCAAAATTTATCATGCTCGCCTTCATAGCAGACCTCAAAGTTCAAAAAGGCTGTGGCAATTTTGATAATTGACTTAGTCATTTGCCAGGAAGAGCAGGGCTGTTACCTGCTCCAAAACGAAGTTTTTGCAGCACCCCTCCCCCCAGACATGAGTTTGTTTACATTTCAATTAGCAGAGCTGCGCAGAAGCCAGCCACAACGCTTTGCAAGAAAAAATGAGTTAGGTACTGTATTGCAGAAGTGTTCCCAGCATATCCAATTTGTTTCATTCTGATTTGGACATTTCAACTGGATCATTATGATTTGCATCCAGTAAGTAACAACAGTAAGTATTCTTTAGTAGAAATCATGGTTGCGTTGCTCAATCAGTCTTGATAACAGAATTTCCTTATGTGGGACATGACTATGGTACACGTCCTTTATGAACATGCAAGTATGTTAACAAAATACATGTGTAAGAACACATGCAGTCAAATGCAAAAATATATGCCCCAACAACACAAATAACACAAAAACGGCAGTATACAGTACAGGTATATGAACAAAATACATTATAACAAGAGTAGTCACAAAATGAGGGCTCTTTGCGACCTTTGAGACCTATAACAGCTGGTGGCTTTTCTTTCCAATCTCTCACTATCTCAAACTTGACCTCCCCTCGATCACCACCCAAGACAGCGTTGCTCAGCTGTCCAGAACCTAGGCTGTGTGTGGAGGCAAGTCCGACTATATCCAGTCGGAACTTCTCTGCCTCACACACCAGTTCGGGCTCCTTCCCTGCCAGAGAGGTGACATTCCATGTCCCAAGAGCTAGCTTCTGCAGCCGAGGATCGGACCGCCAGGGTCCCCGCCTTTGGCTGCCGCCCAGCTCGCATTGCACCCGACCCCTTTGACCCCTCCCACGGGTGGTGAGACCATGAGAAGAGCTTTAAGCTAGCATTTTCAAATTCTGATTAGAGTCGGCATACTTGAAACATGCAATATTCCACAGTATTTAAGTTTGAGTCATTCGTGTGGACATGCAGCAAGGTCATGAGCAATATTTCTTCTAATTTTCCATTTGTAATAGCATTCACACAAACTGCCTGAGTATTACTTGGACCACGGTGAGCAAAATCAAACAAGCGTTACACCTGTCTAAAACCTGAGATCACAAGTTACATGAAGCAGATATGTTACAAAACAAGCAAAAATCAAACCACTGAATAGAGAGTTGTAACATATATACCAGCCCTCATTCGTTACTTTTATTTTAGCATGGGTCTTTTCAAGAATAATCAAGTCTCAATACAACCTGTAGCAATATGGTCCCACACTGCCTACTCATTAATCATGGAAAGCATGTCATTTAGTTAAACACAAACATTTCTAGTCTCCTGTCCACCGAAAAGTGTGAAAGAGGTTTAAACAAACAAAGAGGCTCATTTAAGGGGCTCGTAAACTATGTCCACATATGGTTTTCGTGAATTAAGCGGTCTCAAGGGGTGTTCACACGGCAAAATTTGGTCCGGTGCTACACCGGGGCTGCCCCAGTAGAGCGTTCACGCGTGCAAATTAGCTCCGGTGTAGCCCCAGAAAACAGCTTACACCGGACCAAATTTGATCCACCACAGGGAGGTGGTTTAAAAATTAGCTCCGGAGCAAAAGCTCGTTTGCGCAGCAGCACCGATGTAAATTTGCACGTGTGAACGCAACTGGGTTAAATTTGCTCCAGAGCAAATGCTTGTGAAGAGTTTACGTACGGCGAGAATGCGTTGCTTTCACGCTCTGTCGGACTGCATGTGTTTGTTTAATAACGACACAAGACTTAGCTGGTAACATCTGGACTGTCTCGGAGTTGTTTGTGTAGTTTGTTCCTTTGTTGTGTGCTCACAACCCCCCACCCCCATATAATTTATTTTGTGATTTCCTCTCTGATTTTCTGTTTGGCGCATTACGTGTTTGCTTTTCTGAGTGTCATTGAAGTCATCGTTGATTTGCGTTTTTCGGGGGCGGTCACTCTCGAGTAGAAGGCACGGAGACCGAGAAGGAGAAGGACGTGCCTGTCCAGTAGTCCTTGAGTTGTGTATACGTTTAAAAAAAACAACAACACGACAGGTCATTTGTTTTCTGTCGTTTTGCTCCGCTGCAGAAACTGCCGTGTGAACGCAAGTGGGGCTGCACGACGCTGTGCCGGTGCTGACATGCTCAGCGGCTTTGTTCGTGTGAACGCTCCACACATTTTGCTGCGGTGCAAAATATATCGCAACAAAATACATCGGTGCAGGGCCGGAGCAAATGTGTGCCGTGTGAACACCCCTTCAATGTTGCCTGCAGCTGCGCGTTGTGCGCGCCAGCATCACCGTGTGCGGCTGGGAGCACGAGAGCTACGCAAAATTGCTCACGAGCACAATTTAGAGGGAACATTGGTCATGCGGACATTTGGCGACTGATTCACAGCCTCTTCTAAGGAAAACCATGCCTGCAAGCTGAATTCTCGCAGTATTTGTGAATTCACACCAACTCCAGAATCCATCCAATAAAATAAAAATATGTGCCATCCTATTGTCAATCCCCATGATAAGTTATTTTATGATAAGATATTTGATTAATTCGGCTTGATGCACTCAGCAGGAGTTGGCCACCATGTGCAAACACGATGCCGTCTCTCAACGGCTTTCAATTCTCGCACACATTTTATTCATAAACTCCTGTATGTAAGTGTTCTGCCCACAGTAAAAGTTTCGGGCCATTTCATTAATAGAAATCGTGTTTAGAATATTCATTTAGTTATCGCGGTGCATTGTGGGTAGCAGACGCCGTGTTGGTAGCAGACTAATCGTTCCAGAAAGCCCGATTGTGGTCGTTGCAACTGGTCCTCCTGAGTTATATTCCTTTCGTTTCACCTTCGAAAGCAATGGCTGTAAGTCTGCTTGTGCTTAGAATTATTTAGAAATGTGTTTCGGAAATCGTTTTTCTTCAATTGTTGTCATTGAAACTCGCTAGCTCAGAGTACAGTACTGCTAACGACATAGCGATGATGCTAAATGAATGCTAACAACATAGCGACGATGCTAGGTCGGTGCTAGCGAGCTAATTAGCATGCGAAAGAATCGCGAAAACGCCTTGTTTATCGTTGTTTGTCACACTTCGAGCTGCATTTATGTCTTTGTTTAGTACCAGATGATTTGTGTTGTATTTATGTACACGAGGTTAGTGTTTAAATCTGTTCATTTCAGTTTCACTCTACATTTCATTGAGCTGATGTCACAGTTGTTCACTGTATGTGTACACATTGAAGAGATATGTCAGATCGTTTTAAAGTGCTATTTTCTTTGTCCAATTGTAATGGTCAGACAGTTTAAAATTATGCTAAATGCAACGTTTATTTGTGCCTCAACAAAAACAACTGATGAAAAGTGGCTTTAACGAGCCTCGAACCTCTCTTTTTTGATGTAATACATTTTTCTACTTGTTTAAGTACAGTACTTTTGGATCTAGACAATGTAAAATGTAATGTAGACAAGAAAAAAATTCTATGTCCCTTCATTGCGTTCTATTGAATACAATTAAAGTTTTGCAAAAATGATGGTGGATTTTGGGTAGGACTGAGGCTTTACTTAATTTGGGTACTGTTATTATTAATTGCATTTCCAATTTTAATCGGATACATTTAACCAAATCACATGGAAATAATAGGAGTCCAACACAAACTCAGAACAAACACATTCAATAAAATACATTCCTCACAAAAAAATTGAATTCACATAACTTGTAAAGGTCTTTGAAAAACAAACAAAAAAAGCTATGATGGCCAGTCCCTCCCACACCCTCCAGCCCGCCCTGACAGCACTTGGTAGCTCCTTCAGCCAGAGACTGTTACACCCGCGCTGCAAGAAGGAGAGATACCGACGCTCGTTCCTACCGACTGCTGTCAGGCTGATGAATAAAAAATAACAATCATAATAATAATAATAATTAAATGATGTGAAGGAAAATTGTAAATAGTACTGCGATTTATCCATTTAAGATAAGATAAGATATCCTTTATTCGTCCCACAATGGGGAAATTTACAGCCTCCAGCAGCAAGAATGTATGTAGAAAGAAGAAAGGAAAAAGAGAAAAAACCCCAAACATCTTTCAATTAAATACAATATGAACACAAATGGATAAAAATTATTATTTTGTGTTCATATTGCATTTAATTGAAAGATGTTTGCTGTTTTTTTCTCTTTCTTCTTTCTACATACATTCTTGCTGCTGGAGGCTGTAAATTTCCCCAGTGTGGGACGAATAAAGGATATCTTATCTTAAATAACTATTTCTCAAGGTGGCTCTTCAAAGAGCAGCAAGGGGATTTGTCATTTATAATTTTGGTCCAGTACCAAATTTCGACACTAGTTGAAGTAGAGAGCAAAAAGTGTGAAATTGTTGCAGTACCAAATTTTGACACGAGCTGCAGTAGAGAGCAAAAAGTGTGAAGTTGGTGCAGTACTGAATTTCGACAGAAGCTGCAGTAGAGAGCAAAAAGGGTGTGAATTCCCGGCGAAAAATTCTCAACATGGACCCATTCTGGGGACCTTTGGGGAAAAGCACAGGGTACCCGTTTTGGACACTTTGGAGTTGATTTAGAGGGTGTCAAAGTGAGGACCGGCCAAAATGTCCTCACTTCGTCAAAATGTCCTCACTCCGTTGGTTAAAAACTCACGCCGGTCCTCACAATGTAGTGAGTACAAGAACACACACACACACACACACACACACACACACACACACACACACACACACACACACACACACACACGCACGCACACGGGACATGAAGCTTTCTATTTTTTATGGAGCTCTGATCTGATAGTTATGCAAATTTTTAACCTTTGCTAACTGGGTTGTAAAAGTAATAGGTAGAGTAAATATTTAGATTACAAATATTAATATTATAAATAGCCACGAAGGGCGGTCCCGTGGTCCAGTGTCTAGCACGTCGACCTCACAGTGCGGAGGTCGTGGGTTCGATCCCGGCTTCCTGTGTGGAGTTTCCATGTTCTCCCCGGGACACTTCTGAGAGAGAACATGAACTACAGAGGGAACGATGAAGACGCAGTTAAAAGTTAAATGACTATAATTTTTATTCTTAACATTATGCACAGATTAGGGCGTTTACATGGAAAACGCGTCTCGACTAATTTCTATTTAAGAAATTTCTTCCAGAACCAATTAATTTTGTAAGTAGAGGCACCATTGTACCAGGGATGATTTTGATGCCGCCATGCCTAGAGTCTTATGGTAGTTACTTTGTTTCTGGATGTGTGAAGGATGTTGTCTGCAGACAGCGTAATGATAACCGCGTCATTAGGAATGTTAACCATTGTTCCTCAGATTTTAATTTCAATTAATTGCCCAGCCCTACTTTGTACTGAATTAGAGTTGTGCGACAATTGAGACAAAGGGCAAGGGAGTGAAGAGTCCGACTGATGAAGTTAATTTCTTGTCACCAACCTGCTGTTCTTGACACGGCGTGAGGTGTTTAATACACCGCCTCATTCGTCATTGCCCCCACCCCCTTTTTTTCTTTTTGCTGTGTCGTAGATGCGAAAACAGAAGATCAGCCAATCTCAACAGAGAACCTGCGCGAGTCTCTGAAAAAAGAGCTTGAATTTTATTTCTCCAGGTAAGAGTTGAGATCAGTGACATCATTTGAAAATAGATGTTATTTAAAAAGAACTTGGATCCAATACTAATATATTTTAAAATGTTTTAACATTTAGAGAGAACCTCTCAAAGGATCTGTACCTCATGTCCCAGATGGACAGTGACCAGTTTGTCCCAATCTGGACCATTGCCAGCATGGATGGCATCAAGGTTCTCACCAGTGACATGGAACTCATTTTAGATGTATTGAGATGTAGGTGGCATGTTTCAGTCGTTTCATGATGAGACGTTTGTGAAGGAACATTTAAATTGACAATGTATCTCTCCAGCATCACCCATGGTACAAGTGGATGAGAAGGGGGAGAAAGTGCGCCCCAACCACAAACGGTGTATTATCATCCTGCGGGAGGTCCCGGAGACCACTCCTGTTGAGGTAAATGGCACTTCTCAAGAGAAAAGTGAAACGGAGATGTTTTAGTTTTGCAACATGAGATGACGCCCCCTCGTAACCTTAATGTTTTTCATCCCCTTCCTTTGTTTTTGAAGGAAGTAGAGTCGCTGTTCAACAATGGCAATTGTCCAAAAGTGATAAGTGTGGAGTTTGCACACAACAACAACTGGTACATCACATTCCAGTCAGACACTGATGCTCAGCAGGTGAATACATACTCTTTTCTCTCTTTGCATATCTGTTTTTATAACTACCGCATAGTGTTCTGCCATGTGAATAAAAATGTATCTTAATTGAGTATTTTTCCTTAAAATGACATGATTTTTATGGCTATGTTCATAATCGTTCCTCTAAATTTCTAAAACTAATTTTGTATAGAAAACACAATGAAATGTATAAAAGATAAAATAAGACCAGTAATATTTTTTTTTAAATCACAAAATTCTCCTGTTAAATTGTCACCTTTCAAATTATCTGGTAGTATGCCTAGTTTTCAATGACTGTTTCACCGTTGTGTACAAAGTAATTTAGTGTAATGTACAGCAGCATATATTGCCATCAATGACTAGTTGCGGTCTATGTGAAAGAAACATTCCGAATGTTTTACACTACTTATTTTTTTCCCCAAACCGATATCACTCTTTGGGTACTCACAGATACAGACTTACAATACACGACTTGAAAAAAGGCGGCCTCACATCGCAGTTTGCGGCTCAAAATGTGGACCTTGCGCCTTATGTGGACACTTTTTGGTTGGTGTCACGGGAAGCTAACAGAAGTGTGGAAGCCTTCCAGATTAAAACGCAAAGCCGTCGTCGTAACACAGACCTTGCTTTCTGAAAATGCTCGGTGAAGTCACAGTCAAATTTAACACTCCGCAAATCATTGACAAATGTCAATGTAGCTTAATACTAACAGAACATTAAGCCCTGTGCCGATCTGGTGTCTGGGACGCCTCACACCCACGACTGGCATGTCAGAAATTTCCGCACAGTGTGATATTTTTTTTCTCTAGCCCTACAATTTATTTCTGATCATTGTGTGACGGAGTAAAACACCAGAGCTACCTGACCAGTGTGCTATAGCCCCCGATTGTACCCAAAATATCGGGCGCACACTCTATAGCGCCCGAATCGACATTCGCCAGGAGCGCGACGATTCGCTTGTTCTTGTGGATCCTAGGTCGGGTGTGGACCCGCACGCGTGTCCCACGAACATGCCTGCATGCCCGAAAGTTGTTTCCAAACTGTTCCCTGCTGCTAGGACCCTTCTTTTTGTCCCGCGTCCCAGAAGAACTGTGTGGCTGGGCTGTGTTCTTGGCGGCAGAATGTGATGATTGGGGCGGGGGCTTGTCTGGTCAGTGTCAGACTTGTAGTGTGGCCACTCGCCCGCTCCTAGAAGACACATGACGATTTTATGTCACCATGTCTGATAATGTGACATCACATCCGTCATGAATGACAAAAAAAACGTCCTGTAGTCTGAACTCTGCATTAATTAGCGAATTTGTGGCTTGCTTTTTACCCAAGATGCCTTGGTCATCATTACATCATACAGTGTGCTTATAGGTTTTGCTCAGGAAAGACACGGCTAATGTAATACTCTAAGTATGGGTATTTTGTCGGGTTTTATTCATAATTATTCTGAGAAATCGCGAATGTGATCAGTTTTCTCAGAAATGATAATCATATTTCCTTAATTATAACATATGATGGTAGTTTGAGCAAATTTATTTCAAAAGAGCATAAAATCAAACTGGTAGCCCTCTGCATGAATCAGTAGCCAAGAAGGAGCTCTTACTTTCAAAAAGGTTGGTGATCCCTGTAATATCACACAGAACTTCCTCAAGAAGCAGTTCATTAAAATTTTCCTCTGTTCGCAGGCTTATGAGTACTTGCGAGAGGAAGTAAAAACATTTCAGGGAAAACCCATAATGGTGAGTAAAAGCAAATTTTTGTGTGTCATCGCACCGGTCTTACTGTTTTGTGTTTTCCCCTCTCCTATCACATATTGACAGGCCAGAATAAAAGCCATCAACACGTTCTTTGCAAAGAATGGCTACCGTAGCATGGACAGCAGCCTTTACTCCCAGCAGACCCAGAGCCATTCCCAGTACAGCTCCCCTCTCTACATGCAGCACGTCTACCCCCAGCAACAGTACCCCGTCTACGGCATCGTGCCCCCCACCTGGACCCCTTCGCCAGCACCATACTTTGAAACGCCTTTGGTGAGACATACTGCTTGGACTACAATCCCTGAGAAAATTATGGAATCTCTGCCCCTTGAAAATTATTATTTGAATATATAGCTTTGAAGGAACCGGCAAATCGTGATGTTCCACCAAACGATTCTTATTCAATATGCCACCCTTCTGGCTTTTTCAAACACTCGAAAAAGGCAAGAAAAAAAGTTGAATTGAGTCACAGTTTATTTTAATAAGAACTCAAATCTCAGGAGCTGTTCTGGAATTGGCTTATTTTTCAGTTCTAAAACAAAAACCTGCATCATATTGAATGTATGAAGTCAGCAGTTAAATCGGAGTGATCAAACCTTGGAGAACTGTTGCACCACGTGGATTGACGTGAATCATGGTTCCAATGCGAGCGATGTCAATTAAACCAACGTAGAGCATTATAAAACTCCAAGAAGGTAAATCATCACAGAATGTAGCAAAATATGTTGGTTGATCTCCGTCAGCAGTGTCTAAAATCTGGACCAAGTGCAAACAAAATCGGAAGGTTGTGAAAGGGAAGCGTAATAGTGGACAAAGGACGCCCTCCAACTGAGTCACCGTCTGTGACCGAAGTGGAAGAAACTGCGAGAAGCAAATGGAATTTACACTTCTTCTAAGAGAAACAGAGCAGTCCAGTTGTGATCGATTGATTGCGTTGAGAGAGAAATGAGAATACCCACTATTATGTTTTATGTTGCGAAAAGCCAAAAGCACCTCATCCACCCATCGATTTTCTGAACCGCTTTATCCTCACAAGGGTTCCTTAACACCTAAACATTAAAAAAGGCAAAAAGTTCATCTCTCCTGGATTGTGGATGGACCGGGTGACAGTAATATTGAGGTGCTGAAACGCGAGTCCGGCGACCCGGTGGTCCAGTGGTTAGCGCGTCAACCTCACAGTGCAGAGGTACTGGGTTCAATTCCAGTGTGCCCTGCGGCTGGCAATCGGTTCAGGGGTCCCCCACCTATTGCCCGAAGACAGCCGGGGGTAGGCCCCAGCGCCTCCCGCGACCCTTGTGAGGATCAGCAGATTGGAAATGAATCGTGAATCTGTATTGGACAAGGTGATGATGCTGGAACTTTAGTTTGGAGCTGTTCCAGTGAGGTTTATGAATAAAACTGGCAAATTTCCACAGTTATTCGAATTGTGTTACAGCGTACCTTGACATTGTAACCATTTGCACTAAAATGGCTGCCAGCTCTGATGTACAATACTGGATGAAAATGTATTAGATATAAAAACCACACTGGATCGAATCGAATTGTAACACTCAGATACTGAACCGTATGGCATGGAACCCTTCCGCCCTCAAAGAATTGTTTTTAATCGAATCGTAATCCCTCTATTTAATATGTATCGAATTGGCCTTGTACCAGAGATTTCCCAACTCGAGTGCTGGCCACCATCTTGCACTATCATGACACTCTGAACAGAAGTGCTTCGACACCACAAGTCTCCCCTGTTTAGGATGTCAGCATATCCCACCCTAATTTCAACTCAAAATTCGCATACTCCCGGTGTCCTTACATAAAATGTGTCGATGCTTATGTCGGACCCTGTGATGAAATCACGACGCATGGAGGGAGTCTGGTGTGAAGGAACTGGCTTCGGTCCTTATTCTTCTATCTATCTCTTGTTTTCTATCAGATTCTTTTTTTCCCCCTCCCCCTTTCGAAGTCAGTCTTCACTCCTACCCCGATGAACCATGAGATTATGAGATCTGAGGGTCAACGACGCATATGATCAGGCCGTGTAAATCACCTTGGGTTTCCTTGTCTACTCCTCCGTGAATTATGATCTATCGCCTATTCATGTAGGACACCCATTCCCATCCGATCAGCCTCATATAATACAACAGCAGTTTTTTTCTCCTCTGTATTGAACATTTACCAAACAAATAAACATAATATTGGGTTATAAAATCAAAGAAAAAAAGTTATTGAAATAATTTTGATGTACCGTTTGCTCTGGGTTGACCTTGCGGAAATGTGGAAAATAGGGAAACAAACGGCATGTCAAATTCTTAGAGATTCAATAACTTCTTCAAATTACCGATAGTGGAACTTCAAGGAAAAGAGAGTGATATGTAGGAAGCGGCAACGCTACTGATTTGTTTGGATTATTGTTGCAATCTGCACTTTAGTTTGTACATACTTATAACCGGTAATTGTTTGCGTGGTATTAGTTCAAGCTTGTTTGTTTATTGTTGTGACTTGAATGAAGATCAGAACACAATTATGAACCAATTTATGCAATTCAAAAGGGTTCATATACTTTTTCTTGCAACTGTATTGTTTACAAGTGGTCTTGTCTCTCCAGGCGCCTTTTCCCAACAGTAGCTTTGTTAATGGATACGGCTCTGGACAGTACAAAACTGGATCTGCTTCCCTTACGATCACTCGGCCTTTCAACAGAAATCGGTAAGGCTTCCGTTTGACTTTGCTGAATGTTCAGCGAGTGCAATGATCATGACATGCATTGACCCCAACAGGGAATGGTTCCTTACTCCCAGTCTTCTTGCTATCCCCACAGTGTCCCTCTCTATTCAAGAAAGAATGTTATAAATGCCTTCAGGTACCAATATTGTTTCGCAATAAGCTTCATTACAACCCCTCATCTTCCATTCTACCGCTTTTTGTATGAATCGCTGTCATGCACCAGTTAAGTGGTACACAATCAGTTAGAAAAATCATGTGATCGGATATGGCTTTGGCAGTTAGGTTCTACAGCTGTTACCCCATTGCAACATCTAAAGGTTTCCCCTTCAGCCTAACTATTAACCATCCATTTTGTTGCCCGTGGTTTTGTTTTTGTTTTTTTACAGCAGCTTTGTTGATCAGCAATTTCTTTGGCGCTTACTGTAATATACTGCGTACTACATTAACAGTTGCGGATTGCATTGTTATATCTCGAGATGAAACGACACGGGCATTTCATAATCGCAGTTATTGGTATCATCGTATCCCTGAAAGTCATGCCCACCAAAAATCAGATGCGCACACTAAGTGTTTTAGATAATTGTAAAAACAGCAACACTGAAAGGGCCTTTTCGTGTATGCAAGAACCCACAAATTGTAATTGACAAAATTGACAGTGATGCATTTCATTGTGTCATGCACTTGTGAACGCACTTGTGACAGTTTCTTTTACTCAATATAACTTTGTGTTTCCATTCGCAGCCCATCTTACCCTCCAGCTCTCAATCTTCAAAATAGCACACAAACAAAAATGCATGTGGATCGTGGGATTGAAAACAATCTATTTAGATACTTTATTACAAACCCAAGCTCATGTTTGAAATGAATTGACCAAGACAAAAACTATGTTCCTGCTATGATTTTAAATAAATTCAGACATTAAAAGTTCCAGTTGGTTGGTTTATAAAATATGTATATGTATATATACATATATAGGAAAATGTTTCTTACATTTTAGTTTTGGTAATTTTGTTGTTTTCATTTAAATTAGCACTGCCAGGGAGGCTTTGCATACGCGTCTGATTACTTGGGAAATTTAGCAACAGCGTAACAGTCTTCAACATTGCGTCAACCTTTTAAGTGCCAAGCACACTACAATATAAGTGTGTTAAATACAACAATGCCGATAATATACAACGATGCACCATTTTAAAATATATTCACTGTTTTTTAAACGGTTGATTTGTTGGAGGGGCGGGTACAAAACGCTTTCTCCTAGGTTGTCGCGTTTGTCTGTGGACAAAGTTCACTCCGTCCATCCCAATGAGCAGAATGAGATCTAAGGGTCAGAGACTGCTAAGATCAGACCACACTGCTGCTTTTTCTTTTGTTCCATCATTTGCCTCCCAAGTGTGTTTTGTGATGTGCTTTTTTTAAATCAAATGTAAATAGTATCATGTGCTCTTCTGAGCTTGATTGGTTACTGCCTCAGCCGATCATCAATACAGGTTTATGCTAGAAAATCCTACCATTCTCTTGCGGCTGGCCAGTATCTCTACGAAAACCCGCTGTCATCTTATGGCTTACCTGTTTCCAAATCAGTCCCCCAAGCAATGTGCGAAGATTTGAATCATTAATTGGACCACATGTAAGCCAGTAAGATTACATTTGCAACTGCAACTAATCAATGATTAAACTTTTGACCTTAAATATGCACATTTCCTGTACAAAGCTTTTAATTGCAAGCAAAGTAATGATTTATGAGGCACCCGGTAAATATTGTAACACAGCAGGATGCATCAGGGAGGAACATCCTTTGGAATGTCACGCTCAGACTCCTAAATTCTATTGCTCATGTTGTTGATGTGTCCTTTGATCTTCAAAAACTCTTCATTTAAATGTTTCCAAAACAATTGTCCTTAAAAACGGCATCTTTAAAAATGGAATTCTCTCCTTTTAACAATCCCGCAGATGCAAATGTTGCTCTGTTATTTGGAAACCTTTGCAAAAACCTTTGTTTAATTCATACTGTGTTTCATGCTTATTGTTTAGTGTACATGAATTAAGTATGAATATAATCAGACTGAACCTTGCCAGGAATCTGTTTTATTGCCTTACTGGTATTTCAAATTCTGTGAAAAAAAAAAACCAAACCTATTTAATCTCAGAAACTGCGATCAAAGAAATGTAGTATACATTCAAACTCACCATTCTCTGCTCTTTAAAATCCATGTCTTACAGATGATGTGATTTTGAAAAAAATGCACCAAATGTGCATGTATAGCTTTACATAGTGAGGATTCTAACTTCAACTAAACAACTCTAAATTTAGCTTCTCTCCCAACCATAACTGGGTTGTCACTAAATCGAGATGTGGACCAAATGTTAAAGCAGTCAGGCCACTCAAACGCATTGTCCGATTTACAGTATGCATGGCAAGTTTCTCCGAACGCAATCTGTTCTTGGTGAACCCCGCAGCAGGCCGAGGCGTTCATGCCAAGCCAGGGAAAGTTTATCCGAAGAGCTGCACTGGAACCCAGCATCAACAAAAGCTCCATTCTACGGATGCTTCAGGAGCATGATCATTTTACCTGTACTGACTTGAGGGGATTTGAAAGGCTTCAAGTGGGAGATGGTGATGCTTAACAATCTCAAGTCGGTACAGGTCAAGCTTGACAACACACTGACCCTGGCAGAATTTTTGCAGCATGTCTTCGAATCTCGGTTGTTGAGCCATGGCAATTTGAACGATATGCTTCCAAAAACTGCCAAGCCACAACTGCCAAATGCTCATGGCCTCACGTCTGTCTGAATGGGGAACGGTCGCGCATTGTGACTTTTGAGACACATTTCATTTGAACTTGAATTGATAAATGTTTTTACTTGCTGGCTTTAGACACTGTAACAAAAGTTTCATACGGATTTCATCTCACAAAGTATGAAATGCCGTGGCCTTTCCGTTGTTACAAAGTCTTGCATTTGTCTTAGTTCAACCTGTAGATAGATACCATGAAATTCCATCCTCATTCTTTTGCACCATAACGACCAAGAGCTTTAACTTGGTGTCGAATTGGCTAGCAACCGACCGTGTCTGCAATAAGTGCCGCGCGCCCGACTGACGTGTTCCTCTGCCGTAGAAACCACGTGAAGCCCCCCGTGCGGGCGAACGAGGTGACCCCAACGTCGATTGCCCCTGTCCCCCTGGAGAGTCTGACGAGACTCCGCAGTCCACAGCCCCACGCCTCCCTTAACACGGCGCAGGTGGCTTCTGACCTGAGCTCCATGTTCTCACATCTGTCTTCCTCATCTTCCTCCTTGGACCCAAACGATGACAATAACATCGCTGGACGTGGACGGTAACTCTTCTTTATTTATTTGATGTTTTAATAATTGTCTATGGAGGGTCTGCTTTTCATGGGTGCTGAATTCAACCATGACCCCTGACTGACTGAGTGTGTGTGTGTTTTAGACGGAACACAACTTACAGAGGGACACGCAGAAGGCGAGAAGATGAACGGATGATGGTACACTCACTTGAATATTGGACAGTCAAAGGACGCCTTTGTCCTGATAAGCGATTGTCTGCACGTCCTTCTCCTCCCGCAGAGGTCCGTGCCGCTGGCTGAAGTTAAGGTTTCTCCTCCCAAATTTGACTTGGCTGCCACCAATTTCCCTCCTCTTCCCGGCTGTGTGATCAGTACTCAAGAAGAGCCTGTGCTTGAGAACCGAATGTCAGATGTCGTCCGCGGTTTGTACAGGGACAAGGTAGGATAAAAAGTCCATTGACGGTGGTACCTTCAAGTTTCATCACAATCTGCTCTGCGACCGAAAACTCACTTTACCCTTAAGGTTAATTATCTCTAGAACAATTCATTCCAGAGTCCAAACTATAATAATACATTCATCCGGACAAGGCTTTCAATGATAAATTTGTGCCCAAAACTATAACCATCACTATTTTGATCAATATTGCAAGTTTGATTATTAATCGCAGTTGCACATCGTGTATGCGAAACAAGACAGGCAATCCCCTCCAAAAGCAGTGAAACGGCAAGGTCAATTCCTGCCTTATTTTTGTCGCTTGATCGAACAATTTATCGAAAGCATTTTACATTGATATTAAGCATGTTTTTAATTTAATATGCATTAGTGTCTTCATTTTAAATGTAAATATCGCTCATGGTCGGATGAATTTAATCGGGACAACCCTGGACTATGATGTTTGCAGATAACGTTGTGATCTGTAGTGAGAGTAGGCAGCAGCTACAAGAAAACCTAGAAAGGTGGAGGTTTGCACTAGAGAGAAGACGAATGAAGGTCATTCTTGGTAAGACAGAGTACATGTGCATAAATGAAAGGGAGACCAGTGGAACGGTGAGGTTACAGGGAGCAGAGGTGGCGAAGGTAGAGGAATTTAAGTACTTGGGATCAACAGTGCAGAGCAGCGGAGACTGTGGAAGAATAGAGTGCAGACAGGATGGAACAGCTGGAGAAAAGTGTCAGGAGAGATCTGTGATAGAGAAGGGTGTCAGCTAAGGTGAAGGGAAAAGTTTACAGAACAGTCGTGAGACCAGCCATGATGTACGGTCTAGAGCAGGGGTCCCCCAAACTATGGCCCGGGGACATTTGACCCGGCCCTCTAACCCTCCTGTTGTCCTCGGGTCAAAATGACCCGTCACTGTGTTAAAAATGCCCCAAAAAAAACCCGAATGATAATTTTGGAACTTGAAATTTTATGACTTTTCCTAGATTGTCCCCAACTGCAGAAAATTTGAAATGTTTTAAATTCACATTTCCATGGAAGCTGTACCAAAAAAAAGTACAAAGTTGGTCTTCGGGGCAAAATGACCCATGACGCAAATAGGGTTGAAATCAAGGTCACAGTTATTTACACACCATAGAATGTTTCAGTGTTTTAGTTGTCTCAGATCAATTAGTAGAACACGTGAACAAGACGGTAGCCGACATAAACAAGACAAGATATGTGGCTTTCTCGTAGATGGCAGAACTCTTTTTTTGTGGATTTCAAGGGGCTATAAAGAGAGAGAGTTGTTTAGTTATTATTTATTTCCGTTTTTTTCTGTGAAGAACTCGGAGAGGGTTATTTATTTCATTAATAGTGTTATTTGTTTCCTGACTTTTTTTCTGTAAAGAACCTGGAAAGGCTTATTTGGTTATGTGTGGCTCTCTGGGAAACATGTTGCAAACTGACACCGGCCCCCCATCAGATAAGGGAAAAGTTATGTGGCCCTCACAGGAAAAAGTTTGGGGACCCCTGGTCTAGAGACACCCTAGCAATGGGCAAAAGACAGGAGGCAGAGTTAGAGGTGGCTGAGTTAAAGATGCTGAGATTCTCCTCTGGAGTGACAAGGATGGACAGGATCAGAAATGAGGTCATCAGAGGGACAAACTCAGACAGGAAAGTTTGGAGAAAAAGTTAGAGATGTCAGACTTGAGATGGTTTGGACATGTACAGAGGAGGGACAGTGGATACAGGTGCGAGACGGAGAGGAAGGCCAAAGAGGAGATTCATGGATGCCGTGAGAAAAGACATGCAGGTAGTTGGAGTCAGAGTAGAGGATGCAGAGAACAGGGAACGATCGAAATTAATGAGGACAAGCGGAAAGGAGCCAAAACTACGGATTTTAATGTTCCCGATTAAAAATCCTATTCATTATGCAGCCCAAGTTGGCAGTCTCAGTTTCCACCGGTGTCGAGTGTTTGTGGCATTCACCTGCTTGCAGTTTCTAATGGAAGCAGAGGCCAGAGTGTGGAAAATGAGAGCATTTAGGACCATGAAAGCGTTTTTGTGATGCATGTACTCATCAGCAAACACAAAAAGGCACCGGTGGAAACGGAGACTGCCCCAACGACACCACAACACATGACATTGCCAAATACAATTCCAGAGGCAAATGCGTAAACTAGAATAAGCCGAGAAACCTTGCATTGGTCCTCACAGGCCTTTAAGTGGTACAACTCGCTCCAGTCCACCTTCAACAACAAAAATGGATCAGGGTTATTGCGTGGCAAATCTCATGGCATGTCTTGAAAGATAAATAATAAAGATCGGTGGTACATGGAAGCTCAAATAAATGGATGACATTGAAAACTGTTTCTTGAGGGAGCAGCTGGCCAAAACACACCTGCCGCGTGATTACCGGGACTAATCCAATGTAAGGAATTGGGAATGTTGGGAACGAGGCAACGGCCCAGTTGTGAATGTGAACACCATATTTACCCATTATAGATGTACACAGTACAACATAAAGAGATAGCATTTAAAGGGCTTGTCAAAAAATACAGATTCTGAGGAAATAGGCCAAATGCACTTTATCGTTATGTGCTTGCTGAAATTGGGTCTCGTAAGGTGCACTAAAAACTTTGTAATGATGTCACATGATGGCAGTTCAAAAGCATTTTCACCAACAAATTGTATAACTTTGGCGGTATTCAAACTTCAAGGTACCACTTCGCATGGCTTCAATGGTAACGAGAGCCATAACATGCGTATTTTGTCATTGAAAGATGGAAGCGGGAAATAAAGAAACCAGCGTCAGTCCAGCTTTGGTCACCGAGGAGGGTTTGGCGTGTGCAAGTCTGAGCCAGACCGCTGCAAAATGTGTTACACAACCACCAGCACCACTGGCCCCGATGTAAGTAACAATTGCATAGTTAGGAAGTGCACACACCTGACAAGGCTGGAGGTGTTGACACCTTTTGGTTTGGACATGAAACCAGGAGTCAGGAGAAAAAGGTAGAGCACCCGGAGCTGCCGGTTTCCAAAGCCATTGCCTGCATGCCTGCCGAAACCGCCGTCAGCCCCGCCTCCTCCGTGCAAGCTGTGCACAGCTGGAGGCCGCCTACCGCCCCCGCCTCCACCCCACTGATGCCCAGCATGCCCCCGCCTCTTCCTGCTGCTGTTTCTGCCCCTGCAAAGGTGAGCAAGGGGCGCCTTTTACTGGCAGCACTTCCGGCAACATATTTATGAGACTGTCCAATTTCCTAGAGTGCTTCAATGCTCTCAAGGATTTATGCCTTTCAATGGGAAACCGGAGTCACCATTTTTCTTTTGAGCCTCCTCACTCTTAGTCATAAATTAATCAACCAAAAAACTTGGGTGGTGGCGGCAGGCAAAGCCGGTAGCACCCATAAGGCCAAAGGCATTATTTTCACTAGTGAGGCAGAACTTGGTTCACTTACCAATTTGTGGCGCATACAACAGACACGGCGCCAAACTCGGATAACTCACACTGCCTACAGCTTCATATACTAATTGAGTATGTGCTGCTTATCAGAATCTTGATCTTAGCTAATCTTAATTGATGCATCCAACAAAACCCAATGCAGCTCTTCTTCACTTTCAACTTTGACATGATTGCGTTTCAGACGTCATTAAGGCCAACACTTGCAAAGCTTCTGTCTGTATTGGAAGTCCTTATAGCGAAAAATTCACCTTATTTATTGATTGACCCTCATATACTGTACATCAGAGGTGCCCAAACATTTTGGACCTCAGATCGACTTTTCGATCAACCAACGTGCCGGGATCGCCCCTTACCCCGCGCATGCACGCCATGATGAGAAACAGCCTGACACGGAGGCATGTAACCGTTTTAAAGTGCTTCCATGGGCCCTCTAGATTCCTATTCTTTGCCCGTGCCCTCGGTGAATTGTACACAGAGCAAACTCTGGATGAGAATAATAGATAAAATTCAATAAAAGATAATGCACAACATCTCTGATTACAAGCTGCAGTTGCAGACTGCTGAGCGCTGACAACTTCCGGTGACGTAGATCACGCGCCACCGTAGGTTAATGACTTAAGTGCTTCATTTTATGTTTTAAATATTTTTTCGTGAAAATGAGACTGACAGGATGATTAGGCTGCAGCGTACATTAACACAAAAAATATATTACAAACATGTGCAAAGACACACAAATGGTTGGTTTTTTTTCTTCTCCTACACATGTTTCGGATACACTTGGGACCTGTCCTAGATCTACCGGTCGATCATGATTGATGTAATGGGCACCCCTGCTGTATATTAATTCAGCAGGGATGAGATCTTTCCGCGTTTTGGCGGAATTCCGCTTTTTTCCAGTCAAAATGGACCTATTTTATACATTCCAAATCCGTTAAAAAAAATCTGGAAGGGGGGGGGGGTCCGGACTTGTCTTCGGCAGATTCGGGGCTCGTAATGTTTACAAGTAACGTTTGCAAGCATCCATTTTGAATCCCGTTTTTATCGCAAAGCGTTAGTTTGTCGTTACTTCCTATATGGGCGGGAACCAATGTCTTGTTGTGATTGGTCGCTATATCAGCAAACCAACAACAACCAATCCGTGTTCGCCTTCCTAAACCCCTTGCTCGCGAATGCCGAATGTTATCGAGACTCGCGACGAATCTAAAGCGCGTCAGATAGATGCGGATCTGAAAAACACGTTTCGATGGGACTGGTTGGATAAAAAGCTGACGGTGTCCCCAGTAGGAAACGTTCAAGAGGAACCATTGTGCTTGCGTCGGATTTCGTGAAAAAGCTCGATGTCGCCGGTAAAGCTCTGTGTACAGTGTGTGACGATGTCATTCTATACGGATCGAGAGAATGGAAAGCTTTACAGAGTCGCGCAACCTCGGTGAAACACTGAAAACAGCCATTTCTACTGAAAAGTAACTCCTCTATTTCAAGCGCTTTTAGACAGCCCGGAGCATGTGTAAAAACAAGAGGAGTCGCCTAAAAAGAGAGTGGAAAAAGACGGAGAAGTCCAATACGCGTTTAGCGCTTGCTAAAAAGCTTAAAATGAAGAGAAAATAAAGTATTCTACCTCATGAAACTGCATATTGTTGTATATACTGTAAATAGACATCCACTTTAGATAATAAAATACATTCATAACCCGATAAAACAATTAAAAAAAAGTGTGGGACTTCACTATCACTGGCTGAGGTAAGAATCAACAGCTTTTTTTATCACATTTATACAACACTTTATGAATACTAGTAATGAACAAATCTTAAATATGGCAGGGAATGTGTTTCCTTTTGTAGTTTTGATTTTGAGCAGCAAATTTGAAGTTACTCACCAAGAATGAATAAGCAAAATTGCACAAATTTTCACTTGAAAGAATAGTGAACAATCTTTTTTCTGTTAGTTTCAAATAGTGTGTAAATTGAATACACTTCATCTTCACCATGTTTAGTGCCACTTTTGTAAGTGGCCCCGTCCCCACGCTTCTTTCCGCTTTTTTCATCACTAGCCACTCTCATTCCTGATTCAGGGTTTGGTTCATCAACAAGTGGAATTTTATTTCCCCAGAAATTACATCGCTATAAATGTGTTGTGAAAGCTTTTATGCGTCAAACTTGAAAATCTCGAAACCCTGATGTGCTAGAAAAAAAAGGCATTTTTAAAGCGGCATCAAAATTAGCTTTAGGGGCACAGAGAGCCATCTCTGAAAATTTGCTGCTGCCCAGTGTAATGATTGGTCATGTTGTCGCCCCCTTGTTTAGGAGCCCCGTAAGCTCAGCTATGCTGAGGTGTGCCAACGGCCTCCCAAGGACCCCCCTCCCTCCAGCCCCTGCAGCGCAGCGGCGGGCCAGCCTTTGCGCGAGTTGCGCGTGAACAAGTCTGAGGAGCCTGGCCCCAGCGGTGTCCCCGGAGACAAGCCGGAGCGAAGCCACGACAGAGAGGCCGGGCGAGAGTGCAAAGACGGACGGCCCGCACGCGAGCGGGACCCTAAGGGCCACTACCGCCACAACGGACCGCGGGGTGCAGGCCCCGGCCTCAAGTTCCGAGAGCAGCGGAGACCACCTCTAGGCCGACGCCACTCTCCACAGGGAGCTTACAGGCACGCTGGGAAAGAGCAGAATATCCCACCGGTATCGCCAAAGTAAAGGAAAGCAAACCTCTATGAATAGAACAAAAAGTGTATGAAAATCTACATGGATATATGTCTAATTATATAAAAATGATACACATAAAAGCGACAACATTATGGTAGCTACCTTTCCCTGGAAGTTTTCCCACATAGCAACTCATCCGAGACTTGTGGGCGAAAGGACAGCTGGCGACCTGAAACGAGTGATTTGCAAAGGCTTTTTATGGCGCTGCGCTCAAAATTAATTGACTTTCCATGGAGATGCTCTGATTTGTGCAGGTCTTGGGAGAGGTAGGATGCTGGTGCCCCATACGTGGCCCTCTACCACCTTATGATTTCAAGGACAATATGCACTAAGGAGGAGAACATGCGTATGACATGTACAGAAACAAAGATATCACTAACACAAAATGAGCTGTGATTTGGTTTGCAAGTATGGCTGAAGGGGTTGACTGTTTCTGCATTGATTGTTCAAAAAAAAAAGTTGATGCGGGGGGGTTCATGAGACACGGTGTCCAACTGGAAGCTCGTCTGATCCCAAGTCGCTTTTGGCTTAAAAGTTGCGGCGGGCAAATCTCAGAAGGTTCTGATTCCAAGCTTTTGTGAGACCTGCTGAACTGTTTCCCTCTTGCTTTCTATTTCAAACTCTACAAGGTTTTGGATGCAAAATACTGATCATCAGTCAGGATCTCTGTTTACATATGTTTCATGAGCAGGGACGATTTGAAACTGTTGGCGGTCATGGCGTCGGAGTCAACGGCGTTCCGTCAGCTGAGAGCTCAGCTTTGGATGTAAAGTAATTGTCACTGTCAAGCTGCCTGAGACTGCGGCCCGCTAGCATTAAGTCCGCCGAATGTCATCGTCGGATTCTGGCCAGCAAAAGCTGATTTTTGTTTTTTAAGAGACCATAGCGGAATAGTTGGCTGCGCTGTTAGCTCGTATAACCCTTCACTAGATGTGTGGGAGATTTCAGTAGCTGATACGGCGGTTTCTGACAGCAGGGATCCACCTGATTGTGCTTTTTAGTGGGAGCAACTTTTTTGGGGGGGGATTAACTATAGAATGTTGAGGTTCGAGCTCACTGTATTATTGCTTTTTAAATATTTATTATAATTTGTCGCGCACGGCTTTTCTCCCAATCGCGGTTGGCTGGCATCCCCAAAGTTGTGTGAAATCGCATTGACAAAACCAAATGGAGTCATGCTGCGTGACGATGAATCGTTCAACATGCCAGCAGAGAGAGATGATATTTGACGCTTTGGGTGTGGAGGTGCAGTAAATGAATAATCACTGGAGCTGCCATTTGGTTTTAAGTTCAATTAACAAGAAATGCACTAATGTCCGAGTACAATTGCTTGCGGGAAATGTGAAACTATTTTTGCAAGCGTTTGCTTGACAGGCAGAAATGACCACCATCACCCCGTCCTTTTCATGCTTTGCTAATTTTGTTGTTTGAGTTTTTTTGGGTTAGGATTGTAAATGGAAATATAGATAATTGATCAAACACGTGTTTGAGACACAATCCTAGAAATGTAAGAATTGTCACAATCCTAGAAATGTAAGAATTGTCACCAAAAAAATAAATTATTTTGATTTGGCTTTCTTGTGTACCAATTTTTCCCCTCCTACGACTGCAATTAAATTTGACTTGTTTTTGTGTGAGAAATTGAGCAAGCGTTATTCATTTGAGGGGTAGCAAAATAGGCAATATCTGATATTCTCGCGTCGGTGCTTGAGTAAAATCATGGCCGTATGTGCTTTCTAAAGCGAAAAAAAATATTAATATATTCAATTTTTATGACACTTTTATGAAGGTTCCCGTTTTCGGAATTAACCTAACCTGTATGTTTATTTTAAACATGTCCCAAGGGTTAAAGCATAGAGATAAAAGTCCTCTGGATTTTCACATTTTGTGAAATTTCATCTGGAAAATTGAGGAAAAAATTCCAAAAAATAATCTGGATATTAGTTAACAACATTGAACGAACACGCGTTTGAGTTTGTTATTTTGCTTTCACGAGCGTAGCCATGTTGAGGCAGGAACACGAGTAACAGTAACACCCCTCGCATTTTCATGGCCTCGACATATCTCTGAGATTTCGGCATGTCGTCACGAACGGAAGCCATAAAAAGGGTGCACGTGTACACACAAAAGGCAGATTAATCATTGAATGTCGAATATTTGAATAGCGTTTTGTCTCAATGAATTCATTCGTACGGCCCCAGCGCAATGTTCAAACAGGTAGACAGGCAAGCTGACATACGTGCAATAGACGTGAGTGTTGGAAGCACGTTCAAGTAGTCATGGATTGAGGAAAAGGACTTGAACGGAGATTTTTTTGTCCAACTACATTAGAAAGGTCGACAAACCTGGTAAGTCAGTCAAAGTTATGTGTGTGTGTAAATATAGAGATGTGTATGTATATACATACATATATATATACACCCATGTGTATATACCGTATTTTCACGACTATAAGGCACCATTAAAAGGATTAAATTTTATCCAAAATGGACAGGATGCCTTATGATGCGGAGCGTCTTTTGTATGTGCTGAGTTCCAAAATCTGACTGACAGCCGACACGCTGTTTATATAGAGAAAAGGCGGAAGTGACTGTGGCCAGGCATGCGGGAAAGAAGTCGGCCAATCAGGGAAGGGTGGGCGTGTATATATACATATATGGAGAGAGAGAGAGCAAGAGGGAGAAGGCAGACGTGAGAGAGGACAGGCATGCTGGGGAGTAGTCCGCCAATGGGTGGAGGGTGGGCGTGTAAGTGGACGCTAAAGGGATTCCGCAAGCAGGTACCAACACCTGTATAGAGTGTGCCTATGTGCATTGTTGCAAAACAACTTCGGTTTTAGTGTCTAAGAACCCCCGAAAATAAATTCTACAAAGAGACACGCCTACGAAGCTCAGTTCAAACTTCAAGCCATCAGTTATGCTTTTGGCATGCGTGCCCATCTCACAGCAGCGGTGAAAATCCAAGTCAAACAAATGAACTCTGAGCTTGCCGTTATTCCCGGAGGCTTGACTAAAGAACTCCAACCGCTGGACATCGGCATCAACCGGGCGTTCAAAGTAAAGTTGCGAACGGCATGGGAACAATGGATGATCGATGGCATGTACATGTCTGCTTGCACTGTTCGAGTTTTTGGCAAAGCCGGCATCATTTCTGTGGAGCCGCATGGCAATGAAGAGTGACTCTGACAACGAGAGGGAACGCGGTGTTTTTGATGGATTACCGGTACTTGCACAATTGTTCGATTCTGATACAGAGGATGAGGACTTTGGATTTCTGGGTGATGATTGATCGAAAAACATGAGTACATTATACGACGGCTAAATAGAATACAACGGAACTCAGTTTTGCTTCCGTTGCCTTTTTAAAAACGTGTTTTTAGCTTGTATCTGTATGTCTTGGCATGCTACCGTATGCTTCAAGCTAATGTGTTTTTAGCGTGCGTGCATGCATGCCGTATGTTTATATATGCTCGCGTATGTTTTACCACTTTAAAACTGCGGCCAATAATGCATTGCGTTTTGTCTACATGTAAAATACAGAAATAGCACCCATTAATGAGACTGCGCCCAACCATACGGTGCGGCGAATGGTCGTGAAAATACGGTACCTATATCTCCATCCATTTTCCTATCCATCCATTTGATCGAACTGCTTGATCCTCACTCGGGTCGCGGGGGGTGCTGGAGCCTATCCCAGCCGTCCCCAGCGGGGGACACCCTGAATCAGTTGCCAGCCAATCGCAGGGCGCACAGAGACGAACAACCATACACGCCCACACTCACACCTAGGGACAATTTAGAGTGTCCAATCAGCCTGCCATGCATGTTTTTGGAATGTGGGAGGAAACCGGAGCACCCGGAGAAAACCCACGCAGGCCCGGGGAGAACATGCAAACTCCACACGGAGGACGGAGCTGGAATCGAACCCGGTACCTCTGCACTGTGAAGCCGACGCGCTAACCACTGGACTACCGTGGCTGCCTTTGGGGGCTTGATGAACAGCAAGGATACTGCGCAGAACCCTCAAGCTTCCTGGCCCCCGAGCTGAGTGAGGGACGGACACCACCCGAGGGGGGGGGGGGGGGGAGACAAGGTTTTTTTTTTTTATATACATCCAGTGTGGGTCCTTGGGCAAGATTCTTCACGCTAATGCCTACCTCATACAATGATGAGAGACAATAAAACGAATGACATGCCGGCTCAGACGTCGCCCGGCCAAACAAGGTCTGCGTCAGGTGCTGGGGAACCAGAGCACCTTGATGAAAAATGGGCTACTGGAACAAAGCGGAGACGGGCGAGATGCGATAACATGGCTCTGTTGGAATACTACTACTCAAGCAACCCAAGTCAGAGGGGTTACATGCAGAGAATGTGGCCTAAATGGTTACTTCGAAACCCACAGTCATGGTTGACCACGAAACAACAAGTAGCTCAGTGTTTCAACATCCACAAACGGCAAATGCTGTCACAACTTGAGATTGAAGAGGTACAATGCAGGTTCCATGGTGAAGGGCCCCAGACTGCCAGATCAGAGGAGGTCATACCAGAGATTGGGAGGCAAGCCCCAATGAATGAAATGCTAAGCGAGGCAGCAACTGACCTGAAAGCTAAGATCATGGCGAGAATGAGAGCTGGGCAACCTAGAAACCGATTACAATCATCACGATTACATTACTTACTAGGCTACGGCCCTTAAGTGTACCCATCAAAAGTGTGGACGGTGTGTGTGTGTGCGCAAGTGTGTGTGTTTTGCTTAATTACTCTTTCAAAACAATTTGTTGAAACTTTGCTTTATGGTGTTTTTATATACAATTCAGTGTTATTTTTATTTCATTAAAAACATTTTTTCACAGGGCAGTAACATTTTAATTCATTTGGCGCAATGAAGCCCACCTTAGCAGCAGCAAACTGCATAAACCTGGTTTATGAGGTGAGGAAATATCGCTATATCAAATTAGCTTAGAGAGAGAGCTCATGCTTCATTGAATGGTACCTTAGGGGAAAAGTTCTTAAATGCATCAACCCATCGCTTCTCAAGTGTCATCCGGTAACTGCAGAGTGTGTTACTACACTGTTCCTAAGAACACTTGCAGATTCACAAATGATTGTCTATATCAGGGTGTCGAACATACGGCCCGCGGGCTGGAACCGGCCCGCAAGGAGGTTTGATCAGGCCTGCAGGATAATTTCAAAGTGAAAAAAAAATGCATAAAAGACATGGAATGAATATTTTTAATAAGGTGCAATTCATGGAATATCCGCTAAGGGGACACACTGTTTTGATCAGAGGAAAAGACAACATTGTTTTGATCAGAGAAGAAGACAACCACAGCCTCAGACTGTCAATGAGACAGACCTAACACAGCAGACGCTTTCAAGGACATGTGAATACTTTATTCTTTACACATTTAATAGCACTTTCCTTAGTTTGTACGGTGTAGGCAGGGATTACATTTAGATTTTATATGCTTGTTTAAATGGTTTAAAAATTCCTTTATTTATAAATCTTGTTTAATCTTAAAAATGCATGACTATATTTTTCAATACCAATGACATGTTAAGGTTTTGTGCCTTTGTACAGTGAGTGGGATCAGTTGCAATGCATATATTGTATATGAATGATAAAAGTAAATTGCACATCTGTCTAAGAAAATCTTAGGTGCTTCATGAAATGTTTTGTAAAAGATATGTTCATTAAATTTCAACATTCTCCTAGTGTTCTTGTACTTCTTTAGACCAAAACAAAGGAAAGACATATAATTGTGGTTATTTATAGCCGAGTATGGTGTAATTTTTAATGGTCCGGCTCACTTGACATCTACCGAGGCCGTATGTGGCCCACAATGTGAAATGAGTTTGACACCCCTGGTCTCTATAGTCTCCCTTCCAAGCACTCTCACTCCCAAGCATCAGTACCAAAGAGGCTGATGTGTGGCATTAAAGAGCATTTCACGTATTTGAGCATATTAGCAAAAGAAAAAAAAATCCCTTTATCTTCCAATCCATCACCTCAAGAACTCCAAACATCTACAGTACAACATAGGACTGTACTTAACAATTTTGATCAATATGAAAACTAAATAACATTGTCCTCACCAGCGATACTTTTCATGCAGAAGCTCAGACATATCTTTATAGTACACTAAATTACTCAGATTTTGCCCCCGCCCCCACCCCAAAAAAAATCTGCATTGAAAACAGCACCTTGCAAAGCAATGTTAGTTGAAATAGCCACATAAAATCATTTTTTCCTGAAAAGTATGTGTGCGTGTGTGTGCGTGTGTGTGTGTGTGCGCGCGCGTGTGTGTGTGTCGTCGACGTCGACACTCGAGGTCAAGACAGAAGCACTGAAATGAAGACAAAAGACTGTTGGAAATAATTTATTTCCACTTCCTTTAAGTAATGTAAATGTAGATTTTGTGTGTCTGATAGTGTTTGCACCTGTAGAGGAGGCCCTGCCAGAACGCCACTCGTCACCTTTCTCAAATGCATTCGGCCACTTGAAGATAATTAATAAACGTTTTGATGGTGTTCATTTTTTTCGCATTCAACGTAATACATCAGCAAATGTCAACGTTTTTTAAAACATATTTACGACGGTCATTCCAAGTGTGCGCTATGACAGCATGGAAGATGCACTTGGCACAGACCAATTCCGCTCCTCTTTGCATCTTTAACACTGTGAAACGAAACAGTCTGGATATTTGACTTTAATTGGTGATAGGAAAACTGAACGACAGACGGTGCATTTGAGACACGCGTAAATGATGTGACGTCATCATTAGAAGACGTCTTCCTGAAACTCATACACGACAGATCTTCCATTGGCACCAACCCCTAATATGGTCCTACTTTACAACAAATATTGAAATTAACATTGGTGCAACCCGCATCACACGTAGCGCAGATGTACGCGGTGCTCCGGTGGGCGCTCCAAGTCAAAATCAAAATGCCAGACCTGATTCTGTCAGTCCAGACATGACACACTCATCATTTGTGGCACAAGATGAGGCAAAATCATTTTACTCATATACTACTGCCGGGTCATACTGATGGTTTTAGCAAATATTATGAAAAGTGATTTTTTTTTTTATTGCAAGTGTTACGGACTACTCAAACTGGTCTGCACGAGCTCAGCGGTCGAGGAACATGGGGCGTGGTCACACGTGACGATAACGTCATGTTTTTGTGTCAGTCAACCCGAGTGGCAAATAAACGGTCCCAGCCAAACAGGCAGGCTGTCAAACGCGTCAGTTTGCTCATCACAAACGGTATGTCTTCACATTTGGCCGTCCACTTGTCGATGGTCCAAGGAAGGTTCATCGCGAAGTGCTTACAATTCATGTCGTTTGTGTTTTATGTGCCTCCCGTGTCCGATTCTCGATGCTAGTGGCGTTCGCTAGCTAGCGAGCTTGCTATCTGTAGGAGCACCGTAGAAAGAGTGGTGCAAAAATAGCCAAGAATGTTTTCGAAATGAGACCGTCAGCTTGTGCTTTCCTACACGGTGTTTGGCTGTCAAACCTCGTCCCTGGGTGTAATGTGCGCATCGTTATCAACAATAACTTGTTTGGCATTGGAACGGGAGTAAAGCTAACGTTGCGGATTATGTATTTACATCGCTTCTAATGTCACATTTGGGGTTTTTTTTTGCGTGTTACCTGCTTGGGTCATTATTTCATCAAGCATAAATAATGAGTTATAATGCTAAATGATTTAAATATTCTGAGAATGGATGATTTTACAATTACATTTATTTATTTTGCAATTCGACCTGGCCCATGTGTCTGTTCAAAAAATAAACAAATAAATAAACCAAACGTGCCCATTATTTAGTACCTAAGTTTACCCCACCTTGTCTTAGATGAACGCGGAGCAGAAGTCATGCAACATTTGCTGATGTTTTTCACCGTTTTGTCCCCTTTTGTGCTTAAAACCATGTGTGTGGATGTGCCATAGGGGCACCCCTGTATGGGTGCCATGGTCTTCAGTAACACATGAGCTCTACTATGTGGTACATTATGCAAAGCATTCAAAGTAAATACTCCCTGTCCGAGCGGCTCATCCGCACCATCGCCGCCATCCGCTCCTTCCCGCACGACAACGTAGAGGATCTCATTCGCAAGGTGACCTCTTTTGTTCAGTTATGTATCTAAAGTATGTTTATCCACTTTTTGTGCTGATGGATCTTGTTAATATGTCACATTAAGGGCGCTGATGTGAACCGCATGCACGGCACACTGAAGCCCCTTCACTGTGCCTGCATGGTTGCTGATGCCGACTGTGTGGAGCTGCTACTGGAGAAAGGGGCAGAGGTATGCGTCGCACCATGATGAGTGAGTGGGCAGGCACTCTCAAGACCCAACTATTTTTACAAAAGCAACTTAAAATCACTTTTACCTACTGTATTATGCCTTCCTAAATGGTTGACAAAAGATTTTTTGTGGCACAGTTGGGATATGCAGTTCCTGTCAGATCAGGAACAAATGTGGATAAAAATCATCTATGTATTGGATACATGCCAATTGAAGTGCAGCCTAAACACACTGATGAGATACTTCATCATTGTTAGCTTGACAAAATTGAAATACTGATTGGTGACATTTACACACGAGCACAGTGGTTCTTCGCCTTGTTAGAGGTACCGAACCTAACCAGTTTATATGCATATTCACCGAACCCTTCATTAGTGAAAAATAAAATATGATTTTTTTTTTACAAATTCAAGACATGAAAAAACACTTATTAAAAACAGAAAAAAGTAAACACAAGGGGTACAAGTTTTTTAAATTGTGCACAAAATGAACCAGGCAGTGATGGCCAAGCGGGCGTGTCAAAACTAATTGACATGTTGAGTCGGGTGTGTCTTAACCTACATGGCAGAGGCTCCGTCGAACCCCTGAGACTGATTCACAGACTCGAGACTGAATTGGTTGCTACTACTGCCGAGCTTGTGGTTCCTAACACTTGGATTTTCAAGCTTTCCCAAAGATTCAAGATGGACTGCAGACCTATTTTGAAAAAGAGAAAAGAGCAAAAATGATACCTCCACTTTCAACTGTCATGAAAAAGGAACTCTTATGCCAAAGGGAAAGGAATATCAACCCAGATTTGCGGGCCCAAAAAATAGCTCTTTATAAATCAAAATGTAGATATTTCCCCTACAAAGTAACAGTCTGGAGAGTCAGCTGAGTTGAATAAGCCACGGACAATCAATAATCCACCTCTTTTAGGCCCTCAACCCAAAAAATCCAAATGCTCTACGGTCTCACCCACCTTTACGAGGAAATGATGCAACATTAACATTATGGAGAGCGCATTGCCAAGCAGAAGAGGGGACTGTTTTATATTTTCTCGACTAGTACGCCAGAGGTGTTCATACTTAGCTGTCAGCATATGGCTCCAGACAGAGGTTAGACTGCATGTGAACAGCTTTTAGAAGAGGACTTTGGAAATGAACATCAGATCACTTATGTGTGCCCTGCAGATTGGCTAGCAACCAGTTCAGGGTGTTCCCCGCATACTGCCCTGAGACGGCTAGGATTGGCTCCAGCACGGCCATGGCCCTCATGAGGCTAAGCGGCTAAGATAATGGATGGATGTTGTAATGCAGTGCATTTCACGATTTACAATACATGACAGGATTGAATATGCAGGCAAATATGAAAATTGTCATTCTAAAGCTTCTGTACGAGCTGGAGGGAAAATGGAGAGTATCGGCTATTGAGATATTAGAAGGATACCATTGTCGAGCAGAGTTTGATTATTGTCACATTGATTGAACAACGGGTCACAATCGGATCTGATCCAATTTTTGGCAACATTCAAGAATACCCCACTCACCACGGAAATTCAAAACATGTTAACACAACAAAATGTGACTTGAAGTCAAGCTTTCAAGAAACGGTTTTGCAATCTATCGTGACCACCATTGAAACGGCTGCATCAGAGGAATGACGATATCCTCCCCAAGTTCAAACGGCCTCAAATTTCACCTGCAAATATCAGCATGTGTGTTTACTGTGATCAAGGTCACCCATTGGATGCTATGTTTGAGGAGAAAACACAGAAACACGAGATAAACTTTCCGAAGGAAAAAGTACGGCCGTCTGCTTTGACTGCCTTCTCATTGGGCATAGAAGCAAGAAATTAGCCATGTGCCCACATTTGAATACTGTTGATGTTCCCCGCATCCAGCAGACGTGGCCCATATACCATTAAGACCCTGTTGGGGTGAGTTACTGTATTAATGGCCCCTTTAAAGAATACCCGGATGATCAGCGTTAATGGGACATCTGGAGCAAGACTGGCAGAGTTGCTGAAGGAGCAAGACAAACCAGGATTTGAATGAAACAGCAACAGATGATAATGAGATGTCAAAAGAGGCGATAAGGAAAATGACACAAGCGTTTGTCAGTGGCATGCCTAAGAGCGCAATGTCCCATCAGATTAATAAGGAGGACAAAGTTTCACAATGAGATGGTGAAAAGCGGCAAATGGTCAAGTTCCATTAGAGGTGTTTTTCACCATGATAAATCCTGCATCATAAAACGTGATCGGAAGATCCCAATGATCTTGAAGCTCTGGTCTCCAATCATTTGCTCACAATGAAAGCATCTAGATCCGTGGTATCCTCACTCGGTCCTCAAGCGCCGATGTCCTGTCCTTTTTCCATCCCTCCCGGCTGCAACACACCTGATTCAAAGGATCAATCGCCTCATTGGAAAGCTCTTAAGAACCAAGATAACAATCCTGACAATCAGAATCAAGCGCGAAGAGATGGAAAACAGGCAGGACAGCGGCCCATGAGGACTGAGTAGGGACAAGCCTTATCTATACACGCTCTGATTGTTCATGGTCTCCTGCCATTCACAACGCAAGGCCTGTGTGTTGGACGGATATTACATTCTTTTGTTTTTCTCTTTGTGGTGTGATTCCTTGTTTTGGGCATGTGTTATAGTGTTGAAATGGCATGCTCTAGTCTAAGTCACGAAGGCAAGATGTGTGACTGGGAGGGACCACGATTTTTGACCGTGGTTGTTGTCCTGTACGTGTTTGTGTCGCATGGCGTTTTGGATTGGATTTAGTCGGAATTAAATTGTTATACGTTTGTACTACTTTATTTGGATTGATGTTGTAAAATTAAATGGTTCAAGGAGGCACCGCACAATCGGACACTTATTTGTACTGCGACGGCACAGGTCCAAAGAGTTCCAACCATTTTGCCCCGGAATAAAAAAAAAACATCTAGTAATCTTCTTGTAAAGACTCTCTATGATGACCTAAGGACAATTCATCTTAAAGAAACGCCTCTCTGAATGCACTTTGTTCATATCTTGGTAGCTTATCAAAGAAACCAAAGCTGATGTGAGAAAAACTGCATGTAGGCTGCTCATTTCCTGGTTCTCTTCGAAGTGAACCACAGAGAGGCTAATCCTTGTGAAAGTTTTCAAGGTTGAAGTAGGCATAAGTAGAGGTGTCCACATAAATGATGTTGCCAATTGATTGTTGTTTTTGGACATTATGTACATTGATTTTGAATGGACAAATTGTGTCCGGTTCCTCCACTGACTCCCATCAAGGCATGGGATGCAGGAGGGTTATGTGGCTCGATTGCTGACATGAAAGGGGCGTTTTGACAGTACAGTAGTTAGCTATTGGCTGATTTCTCCAAAAACAAATGGATAACATTGAAAATACAAGCTAATAAAATGTTCTTAATCAAAAAAAAAAAAAAAAAGAGTATTTGAGTGAAAAATGGGCCGTCCTAGCCAAATGATCCAACCTTCAAGGTACAGAATTGCATGTTTGGGCAATGTAAACATCATTACTTAATGTAGTATAGCCTAAATACTGCTAGCACCAACTACACTGTCTACACCGTCATTCTTTGATTCCAACTTCCCTCAACAAGCCACCAGGTCTTTAAAGGCCCACATTTTTCAGTCACAGCTAAACACAGACACTACAGTGCTGTGGAATGTGTGGAGAGCGACCCCAAGTGGACAAAATACATGCAACGCCGTCATCAGGCTGAAATCTGTCCAAATGTGGTCAATTCCTTGTATTTTCGCAATGGCTCTTATTTTTACACATTTTTGACCTATTAAATGGGTTGAAAATGGCTTGCTCTCTTGATGATGCAATGTTCATGGGTTAACAAACGTGTTTTGGTGGGGTTCCAAAAAAGTGATGGTTTTGGAGCTGTGAGAAATCTGCCTGCGGCCAGCAGTACATTTTGGTATTACAACGGAAGCCCTAAATACTCGCTGTTTGGCAACCACAGACTCACATATTTGGAGATGGTTTTTTTTCAATATTATTTTACATTTTTGTTTCCTTTTTTTGTTGTTTTTTGTTTTCTCCCGCACACGTTTCTTGTGGATTATTTTTATTTATTTATAGTTTTAATCAACAACACTTTGGGGGCGGAGGTTGAAAACAAATGTCATTGCATTTCAATGGCCATCAGTCACACTCTTGACTATTCTTGGTAGATAGCGACTGGGTCGGTCCACTGTATATGCATGAAGCTTTAAAATGTATACAAATAATTGAATTGAATACAACTTTGTTGTCAAATGTTCTGTATATAATATAATATTTATATATAAATGTAATCTATAATAAAATCAATATTTGGTCAATACTTTGCGCAAAAACAAAGTTGATCTCTTTGAACCTTAAATATCTTGTTTTTGTAGTGTATTCAATTAAATACAGCTTAAACATGATTACATTTTTTTTGTATTCTGCCTTATTTATGTTCAACACACCATACCAACTTCATTGGAATTGGGTTAGTATAATTAACTCAGGAGGGTTAAATAATTTTTCATTTTTTTTGTTTTAAAAAAAAAGTTCAAAATATTCTATGCATTTTGTTCAATTCCACAATCCATCTTATTGTTCAATTTTAACCCCCCCCCCCCAATATACTTTTATATCTTTTTGTTTAAAACCTGAAATGAGGCAAAAGATCAAAACATTCAAGAGGGTCAAATACTTTCGCAAGCCACTATATAGGAAACCCTGATACATTTGGATTTTGCGTTGTAAAATGCTGCCCTGGCGTAACCTCTACATCTTGTCAGGTGAACGCTTTGGATGGATATAACCGCACGGCGCTCCACTATGCTGCAGAGAAGGACGAGAGCTGTGTGGAGCTCCTGCTGGAGTACGGGGCCCAGCCCAACGCCCTGGATGGCAACAAGGACACTCCGCTCCACTGGGCCGCCTTCAAAGACAACCCCGAGTGTGTGCGAGCGCTGCTCGACAGCGGGGCTTACCCCAACGCCCGCGACTACAATAGTGACACGCCGCTGAGCTGGGCAGCCATGAAAGGAAACCTGGAAAGCGTCAAAGTGCTTTTGGACTATGGCGCACAGGTACACGTGACCAACTTGAAGGGCCAGACACCCATCTCCCGACTGGTGGCACTCTTGGCACGCGGCCTGGGCACCGAGCAGGAGGAGGAGTGCCTGGAACTGTTGTGCCGTGCAGCCGGGCGTTTCGAGATCCGCCGGGCCGACGGAACGCTTCCCAAGGAGCTAAGTAAGGATCCTCAGCTGCTTGCCAGGCTCAGCGGCATGGTGGCCAAAGCGCCTACACTGCGTTCTCTCGCACGTTGTGTCGTGAGGCAAAGTCTTGGCGTGCGGTTCCTGCCCACAGCAGTCAAAGAGCTTCCTCTACCAGAGACCATCAAGGAATATCTCCTCCTCAGAGACTAAGACAGTGTCGGGTGAAAGCGGAGTATTTCTCCTCTCCTCAAATAACCACGACAGCCTCTCATGCCCCTTTCCCACTGTGCACTATCGGATCGCCTCAGTCGAAAGCTGCGCTGCACTGTCCAAACGGGAGATACTAGCTAAAGTAACTCACTCACTCTACTCTCGTTTTACGATCCAGCTGTAATCGGGATATTGGAAAAAAAAATATCTATGAGGGTAGATGTGTCAAATGTTTCTTATAGGAGGAAAAAGCTAAACTCAAAAGACAGGTATAGAACTGATTTAACACAATAGTGTTTTTTTTAAATATATATACTTAGCAAAGTATTATACAGTATACATGTAACATTTTAGAAATAATGTACGGTACATTGATCATGAGAGAGTGCCTGGATTTGGATCTTGAACACCTCTGTAAATCAAGGCTACATTAAAATTGGTCAGGGAAATCACACTCATCAGAATAAATTGGTAATCTTACCAGAATTTAAAATAATATTTCAACTCATATCACTAAAACAAAGTGGTATATTTTTGATAAATGTGGCCCTGATACCCATGAGTACTTCACTAAACGGGAGCATACAGTATAATTCCTGTTGCTAACAACAGTGAAGCCAAAACGAGATTTTCATGTGTTTAACATTTAGTATGTTCCAATATCGACTGATGGGATATCTACTTGCCCTTGGAACTACGACGGAACTGCAGATAATCCGATACAATAGGCGCCGTAGGTACAGTAGGAAAGGGGCAGGACGCCGGCATTTGACATGTCAAGTTTCTTGATGGAATGTCAGCAGAAGTAGAGGGTAGTGTCTTTCAGAACGGCTCACGAGTGTACAACCGCACCATACGCACATTTATTGTAAGTCATGTATGCACCTTTTGTATTTCGAGCACTTGAAAAGTCTGTCACAGTGATCTTCAATGCACGGTATGAGGATGAGGGGTCTTGTTTAATGTTGTGCCAGGGATCATCGAATGTTACTGTCTCTTACACTACTGAGGTAACAAATGATGGGAACAGCTGTCTGTGTCATTTTCGAACTTTGTGAAATTCTTTGGGCACACAAGTTTCGCCCTATAACGTGATGACATCTTGCCTGCTGTTCTGTGTGCTACTCAATCAATGGTCAAGCAAGCTGCCGAAGAGAAGCGAATGGTTTAATTTACTCACCGTTCGCTAACATCCCCACTTGATGTTTTTTTTAAGCCCGTCTTTAATTTATCAAGGCAAGAACTTTAATTTACTAATGTTTTTAAGATATACACAATATGCTTTGTACTAAGTTGAAAATTGATGATTTTGTGTTGTGGTGCTGCAGATATATAATCATGTGAAAGTCGCATCTCGTTTACGCCTGCAAAAGTGCTGCTTTTTTGAAGGGGGTGGCTAACCTTAATGACAGCAATGACTTTCGTTTCTGCGTAGTTCTTCAATATTCATCATCAACTTGTCATTTAAATAAATCACATCATCGATCCACATTACACAATTACTTAAAAGCAAACAGCCTCGTTTCGAAGACTGTGTCAAGAGTTAACGATGATCAAAAGGAACAATCAGATACGTCGTTTAAGTTGGACTTGGAGGAAGGCGCTCAACGTTTCACTTTATTCACTCTTCACTAGCTAAATAGGGTTGAATAATTCTACCTTGTAGTCAACTGGTTTTGCAGTGCATTTTCGCTTAGTTACGGTCTCGCGTTTGAAAGACAAATGTCAGAAAATTTAGGTATAATATAATGTATTATATATTTAATAATATCACCGTCTTTTTTAAAGGGGTGCCTTGATGTGGAATTTTATAAGCCGTAAGAAGAATGAGATGTAATGATGTAAGGCTTACATGATGTAAGGCCGTATCACGTAAAGTTAAGTCACTAAATGGGCGCGCGCGCCCATCCAATCGCTTCTTGAATCTCCTTGAAGCCTTTTAACGTTATTCATAAAAAGCCTGTGCGGTGCAGCTGACTTTCTCTTCCTCAAGTAGCGTTTCACGAGAGACGATTATTGGCCTCATTCCTCCCTCTTTGAATGCCCTCTTTTCTTCTGATATTTAGTTTATTATATGCGATCGCTAAGTGCCATAATGGAGCAGATCAAAAGAGCGCAGTGCCGCAAACGTCACAATCGCTCCCCAGCAGCCGCAACAGTGGAGTCAGCGTCACACAGTGACAACAGGTTGAACACAACTTGGAAGACCGCAATTATTCATGCTAATAATTCACAGATCCGATTCTTCCAACCTACTGTGTATTCAATTCGCTTGTTAGGACGCACACTCTTCAGGTAAATCCAAGTATGCTCGTTGTCTGCCTTTGATCGTATTCTCTTGTTCCCAACCGCACCTGGATCAACACCTTGTATCACTCTTGGAAGTGGGGGGGGGGGGGGGGGGACGTAATACAAAATGTTATTCACAATTATCACTAGCCTAGTCTGTGATGAAAAAGAAAGCAATTCAAACAGCTTGGTATTTTGACATTTTAATCAAAGCCATGTTTGAAGATCTTGACTAGATATATACCAAATGAAAAAAGCTGAGAGCTAAGTTTTCCCACTTCTTGTTTTACAAATCGAACATGATCACCTTCAGCATTTCACAATTATGTCCTCTTCTGAAGTAATACACTTCTACTTCATCAAGATGATACGAGTCAATTTTCTCAGCATGCTTATTTCCCTTTGCACAAGCGCTACTTTTGTGGCAAAATAAGACCGTATTATTGTCTACTTGCCAGGGATCAACTCGCACCATCTTTTTAAATCTCTATTGCCTTTTCTTCTTGCTTAGATTGGATGCGCATTTTGTTGTATTTTGGGGAGGGGGGGACACTTTTTATGTAAAAAAAAGAGCGCTCATGGGCCGCATCGTGAAGGACGTCAGTTCTCGCGATAGGTCGACGTCGAGGGGAGTGTCAAATTCCAGGGGAAAGGAAAGGAGCGCCAGAGAGAGAGAGGCACAACAGTGAGTTCGTAAACACTTTATTACCATTTAAGTACTACGTGAATGTGTCACTGGCGTTAGCCGTTAATGAATTAGCTTTTCGCACGCTCCTTTTCATGCTGTTTCATGTTGATGTTTGTAAAAAGCACGACAAGTGTTAGGGCTGCTCCAACCTTTCATTCGGATTCGCTTTGAACCCCCAAGTGTCAGTCTGCTAACAAGGCAACTGATAGTTTATTTTCCCCGACTTTTATCAGTTTGACGGCCCGTAAAGTGTGTCGCGCGCGTCGGCTCAAGTCGGCTACGTGTGCATTAGCGTTTATTTGACAGTGTTGTCATGTCGGAAACTGTCAATAATGGCGTTAGGAACGCCGCCAAGTGTGCTTTTGGCCCGTTGTTAAACGCTAGCTCAGCAGTTAGCCATTAGTTGTTTCTTTTTATTTTTTCTTTATCTTTTTTTTCGTCTCGTGGGTACAAAAAGTGATTTCGGAGTTTTTAGCCAATGAGCATCTGCTAGACGAGCCAAGTGACAGCCTCGGTGGCTTTGATTGCCTCACATGTTATTGATTGACGTCCACGCAAGCCAACCAAAGAAGCGAATTGGCTGCCGTATTACGGTAAAAGGCGGGGCAAGTTTGCCTGAAATGTATGGAGGCTAAAAACGATACAGTAGAATACGTCAAATTCTTGTCGCGGTTAAGTTATTGATGTGCACGATTCTTTCTCTTGAGCGTATTGGACGTCACGAAAGTGTTTTCTGTTCAGTCGCGGTATCGCATACTTGTGGCTCTTGCAACAGGCTCCAGTAATGATGATATGTTTAGTATTGATACCTAAGCTGCTGAACGCCTCGGGATTCAAACATGTGCTTGTCAACGCCTTCGGTAGGAATGCAGGTCACGTTTTTGGCACACTTTACGATTCCAAAGCGAGAGACACAAGCAGGCGTAATATACTCACTGGCCACAAATTGGACATGTTAAGTCAGATAAATGTGGCACCAGCACACTGTCGCCAAATTGCTTGTTTACTTTTCCACTTTTTGGCTTTGGGGCATCAGCCCTGAGCGGCTGTTTATTATTATCATCCTTGCGACTTTTTGGGGCTTCAAAATGTCCATAAACTCGTCAGTTTCTGCAAGTGTCTATTTCTTGGGAATATGTATGTTATCTAATGGGTGAAGCACTTTGCATCAAAGTTTCATGACTGAACTGGTCTTGTCAGTATTTACCATGATAAAAGGGATGCGAGGAGCCTTTCATCATCGCTTTAGTTATTTTTCATCTGATGAATGGCCTTTTTGTGGCTCCCAACATGGCCCAAAATTCACATTCAAACAAGTGTATCCTGTTATCCTGTGTTTGTTTTAGCTGGAGCATGGCACCCAAGTGTGATGATCATTTTAGGGACTTCCCACGAAAAAGGGGGTTCAAGGGCCCCTTCATTGCAGCTTGACTTATTGTATTCTTTCTTTGAAAAATAACCTCTGTTCTTCGTGCATTGTCCTGCACGGCGTGGTCGCATGGCATGAATGTAGCTTTTAGACCAGTGGTGGGTATTGGATTTCATTTGTTCCGTTGTCCAAATCACAGGTCCATTTGCTTACATAAATACATGTAGGGGGCCCAGCTTAGAAGGTCATAACCCACATTAACAGCATCTCAGGATCCCACTGTGGACCAATAGCCAACTTACGTTCTTATTCTTTTCTGTTTTTGGGGGTCTCCCCCTTACCCTCTAGCAATTCAAGCCTCCAATTCCAACGTCATGGCTGCAGCGTGAGCTATTAATACAGTTTGTTTAGTCAGTTTCCTAGCAAGCTACATCAAACACAGGGTGGCTGTTGCTGCTTTTAGCTGAGACTTGTTCCCTAACACCTGCTGAGTTGGAGAAACCCAAGTTCAACGGAGGGAGCTTGGCTGCAGCTCAATGGGAAGGATAAAAACAATCTGAACACTTTAAAGGCTTCCATGTCACCTTGGATGAAGGGAGGTGAAAATAGGCACACTTGATATCTAGTGTTGGAATGAATGGGATTAAAGCATTGCTACAGTAGACCCTACCATTTTCAACACCATCCCTTCATCCCTCTTGGAATTCACTCCCCCACACCCCACACACACTCTTTTTCATACATACGGAATAACTGGAATAATCTTTCTGATATCACTCTGTACCGTTTGTGTTTGTAGTTACTGAACAAACACCTGAAACAACGGCTAGAGCCAAAATCTACACAAACAACTACATGCAGGTCAACATCGTTCAACAAGATGGAAATAAATAATAAGACAAATGTTAAATGTTGCACAATGCTTAGTTAACCTGGACATGGTTAAAACCCTATTTTTATTCCTTCACTTTGGTTAGTATTTGATTTGTTGTTGTTTTTTTTAACTATTTCAACAATGGATCCAAACAAAAAAGGCTGAATTTAGGTAATTTTATTCTGAAAATACATCTAACCCAGGTGTCACCAACATTTTTGAGGGTGAGAGCAACTTCATGTGTACCGATTGTGTGAAGGGCTACCAAATTGATACACGTCTGAAATAACATATTTGTCCAAAATACCTTCAATAATATGAGGATGTGTTATTTTTAATACTTGATGATTTAAATTGTCAGACTTTGATCGTGTTTCGAAATGTCTCACAGTACTGCCAATGTTTGCATTTTTAAATCATAATTTCTACTAGCAAATCACAATGTCCAGGCACTGGCGGGCTACTCAAGTGGTCTTCACGGGCTACCTGGTGCCCGCGGGCACCATGTTGGTGACCACTGATCTAACCGTTAGTAAGAGGTTGATAGTGATGAAAAAGCCAAATACAGTGAAACTCCTCTACAACGAATCCTACACAGGCGAAAATACCTCCAAGTTAGGGATGTGAATCTCAGCACTGAGGACGAGTCGATACACATCTCGATGCACTACCAGCGATGCGATACTTAAACGATACATGGAATTTTCTGACGATGTGTTACGACGCGATACACATTTAGTTCAAATCAATGCGATCCGATACGATACAGTGCAATTTGTTGTGATAAAATGTCCAAAAGAGTCATCCATATATAGTTTTTCCTTGCGCGGTCACAGTGAGCTGCAAGGGGACCCCCAAAATAAGAGGCGATTTTTTTCTGATCCTGACCTGGTTTACCAAGAGTTTCTCCGGTTGTCCAACGAGGAACTGGACGGGGAGGCGGGGGGAAACTTGTCGGTGATGTAGTGCCATCGTTTTAAGTGGTCTGCATATTTGTGGTGCTGCCGTTGTATGGCTTCGTAGTGCGACATTCTTTGCAAATTACGGAGCTTTTATCAATCTTTCCGTCTTTCTTTTCGAAGCCGTAGTATTTCCAAACATAAGATCTGAATGTTGCGGAAGCATTAAATACAGTAGTTTCCTCGCTGCTGCTTGCGCGAACGTCCATAGTGTTTCGCTAGTTGTGTACTGGACTGTATGTGACGCACGGCTACCGTCCGTATTCAACGCAAAACAATGATGGTGCATTCATTGCGCCTAGGAAAACGCAGATAGGTGACGTTTAACATGAATAAAACGGCGCTTGAATCGGATTTTACCGATACCCACCAATGCATCGTGAAGAATCTCGATTTCACCTGTCAATCGCGTCGTACCCAATGAATGAGCCAATGCACTCGCATCGCGCACGTGCACATCGATGTATCGATTAGTAATTTAATTTAATTGAAAGATGTTTGTTGTTTTTTTTCTCTTTCTTCTTTCTACATACATTCTTGCTGCTGGAGGCTGTAAATTTCCCCAGTGTGGGACGAATAAAGGATATCTTATCTTAATATCGATTATTTTCCACACCCTTACTCCTAGTGTGAAAAAATCTTCATGCATTAACACCATTCCCACTTTCCTGCCCCACATACAACAACAACAAAAAAATCATGTTGCAATATACAAAATCTTTTTCTCTGCTCTTGTCTCACGACGAGATTCATTACAACGAAGTCTAATCCAACAGCGACCTCTACCGCTTTGTTCGGAAATGGCAGCAGCAACCTCCACATTGGTTTAAACATGCACAGTAGCCCAGGAAGTATTTGTTGTTAGTTTCAGACGTAGCATGAATGTTGCATTGCTAAAATGGCTACAAAACAGACCTTTGGATGTCAAGCAGTTAAGACGAGAAGAGCTCTGGCGCTGGAAGAGAGGGTAAAAGTGATTAAAATGAAAGAAGGAGGAAGCAAAATAAAAGACATTTTCCAAGAAAATGTTAATGCTGATCGTAAATTTTGAAATTTCTTTCCCTTTTTTTCTTTCTACACTGACTATATGACATATCAAATAAGCGTATGCGCATACTTAGGTACGATTGGAATAAAAATAAACCGTACACATACAGTACATTTGTGTGTGCGTGTAAACATATGTGTGTGTGTGTTTCCATCCGAGATCAAATTTGCTACAGTGAAAAACTCCCTGTTGTGAAAAAATTCTGAGTGCAAACATGATTTAGTTGTAGAGGAGTTTCAGTGTAGGCACATCGCTCATCATTTCTGTGTTGAAAGACTTCTCCTCCCTCTTGCCGCTAGGAAGCAGCGTTGTCTCCATTGAACATGATGGCAATGAGCGATCTCCCGTTTTTTTGTTAAATACAGTCATACCTCGGTTTTCGACCATAATCCGTTCCTGAAGGCTGTTCAAAAAGCGATTTGTTCGAAATCCGAAACTGTTTTATTAGCCCATGATTAGGGGCTCTTACACTATGCAGAAGTAAGAAAAAGTCTGATTTGTGTCAATCACAACAAACGCGTCTGCTCACAATGAGCGCCACACGTGGAAGCTGAGAGGCATCAAGTGGTGTATTCGTGTTTGCTCACTTTGGTCAAAAAGTGGTTTTCGGTGGTAATCCGAAGCATAAAAATCTCAAATTATCTGGTCGAAAACCGATTTGGTCGAGAACAGAGATGTTCGAAAACCGAGGTTTGACTGTAATTGGAAATCGAAGAAGAAAAACAAGCCTTTTTCTGACCTTCTATTATGTGTTTATTTAACATACATCGGGGAACAAAAGTCGAGCATAATTTGTTAGCCTTGAGCTTGTTTTGCCTTGACACGGAAGACTGTGGACAAAGAAAACGGACACCTTTGATGTTCATGGGAACTTTCTTTATTGGGGTCACAAAGTACCAACAACGGAACATAGAAGTGTTGCTGGGATGTACATTAGCATTGTTTCTAGGTGCATGTTTACATTTGCTCTGCAGATTTGCGCGAGCCACGATGTTGACGGCGGGCTTAGGGAAAAAATGTGACTTTGCATTTAATGTGAGTTCATGTAAATGGAAACCTGAAAAGATATTTGATGTTGAAAATCGTGAAATGGAAATGAAACGAATTGTGCTGCTCCTGCCAGGCACTTGTTTTTGGTAGGAAGTGCAAACAATGCATACATACCGAATGGTATGTAGCGCAGTGCGAGAGATCTCGCTCTTGTTATAAGAAATGAAAACTGCAAGGCCTCATGCAATCGATTGGTAGCCTCACGATAGCCGGTGCACAACTCAACGATTGATGTATCACGGGAGTCTTGGCAGATTTTGCATCGATTGAAGAGTATGCTACCGATAGAGGTTTATTGTTCCCAACCCAAAAATCCACATTAGTGTTGCTGACTACATCATCATGAAAGCTGTGTCAAACATTTTGGTTTTTGCATTTCGTTACAAGAGAGAGGCTGATGTATTCGGACCAGATCTCGGTATGATGCAGTCAATGTAAATACCATAAATGACGTTCCCTTTTAGATGATTTTGGAATATATGTTTGAGTACAAAGAATCACACATTCAGTGTGACCATTTCCAATTGTAATTATTGTTAATATTGGGGGGGCCCAGTAGTCCAGTGGTTAGCACGTCGGCTTCACAGTGCAGAGGCACCGGGTTCGATTCCAGCTCCGGCCTCCCTGTGTGGAGTTTGCATGTTCTCCCCGGGCTTGCGTGGGTTTTCTCCAGGTGCTCCGGTTTTCTCCCACATTCCAAAAACATGCATGGCAGGCTGGTTGAACACTCTAAATTGTCCCTTGGTGTGAGTGTGGGCGTGGATGGTTGTTCGTCTCTGTGTGCCCTGCGATTGGCTGGCAACTGATTCAGGGTGTCCCCCGCCTACTGCCCGAAGACGGCTGGGATAGGCTCCAGCACCCCCCGTGACCCTAGTGAGGATCAAGCGGTTCAGAAAATGGATGGATGGAAGGATGGATGTTAATATCATATTTTGTGTCTCAGAGTAAACAGCTGTGGAGTTGGCTCCTTTTTGATGCAAAGTACACTCAGTGATCGGTTCTCACTGGTAGGTATTGCTCACCATCACGTTCTCCAGCCAGAGGCTGAGCTGCACTGTATTTGTTTACAGAGTAAAATAGTGGCGAAAAAAGGAAGCCAGACTTGCTGTCGCTTACCTCATATCGTCCATGAGGGAGCTTGATTTGCTTCTGTAATGTTCTGGAATCATCCAAAGAAGAATCCATGTCATTTTTGACTAGCTGTCCGCGACCCATCCAAAATGGCTCCAAGGCCCACTTGGATCCCGACCCACCCGTTGAGAATCGCTGCTTCAGCACATGATAAAAAATCAGATGCAGCAGCCAAATGTTCTTTTCCATTCATGTCCTTATAGCGGTTTATTGTGGACTTCCCAGCAAATTCAAATGTGACAGTTAACGTCGGTGCTGGCCAAGTTCACGTCTCGCGTGTCCACATAGTGAGATTTAAATAAGTTGCAAGCCATTTGTGGTCCACACCCTTGCTCTAACGAGCTCGACAGAGTGCCGTGTGCACACCACTCTCTGCCCAAATAGGCACAGTCGATTGAAAGTCCTTTGTGAGGGCCCTGGCACCCTTGTGTCGGTGAAACGCGACTGAGTGTTAAACATGTATATCGTCGACGGAGACTGACGCACAACACCGCGACCTGTTTCACACCTGGCGTCATGCGAAGCTTTGACTCGACCTTGTTGGCTCAGGCGCAGCTGTACTCGCAGACGGGAAAAAGGGAGATGGACTGACCTCAGCACTGGGAAGACTTTCAGATATTTACACCTCGCCGGCCTCATATGAGCAATGAAAAGAAGGCTTGTCACCAAGGTTTCAGCAGTGGCCTTTCGTCGCATGTTCGTATTGCTGTGCTGCCTTTCGGTACGCTGTTTTGTTAGTTTGTTTTTTTACTCTCTAATATTGGAGACAGTTTGAGTCCATTTTTCATCTACTCACGCATTCATTTTTGGGGTTTGTTTTGGTGGTCAGAACTATAACTAGTTTTTAATGTTTTTTGTTGCTGAGAAAATTTCTGCCCCACGGCTAAGTCCATTTATCAGTTATGTAGCGGAATTACACAGCAGGTTGTTTTACAGTATGATCCCCTATATGCTCTACCTGCATCTCATTAAGGCCAGGGTCCATTGTGCTAGATAAAAAGTAAGCCTAGTCTGGGGCGGGCCGGTGATCGACTGGTTAGCACGTCGACCTCACAGTGCAGAGGTACCAGGTTCAAATGAATGAATGAATCGTCTAGTCTGGAGCTTTGGCGACTGGTTTGTATTGTATTGCTGGGTTTGGGCCGCAACCTCTCATCTCAGTTTGGTACATTTCAGATTTCTCTCACAGATCTAGACTATTAGCCAGTCCATACACATGTGTGGTGTTGTTTTTAACAAATGATTGACCAATCTCAAGTGTTGAAAATGGCTCTTTCAATGTGTGTGATACTGGCAATACGGTAACAATGGCTTTTCTGTCAATAGACCAATACTAATTGAAGGTAAATAAACACAAATGAATGCCATTTGATTGGATTTCATTTTGAAATCAACTCTGCTTGACTGGTTCCAAAATGTAAAACATTCATGTCAGAACAAGCTCAATGTTAATCCTCTTCCTGCCCGAGCATAAACAAAGTGAAACTGTATAAGAATTAAGCTGCTGCTGTCATCGTTCTGTTTCAAGAACAGCTGTACAAAACAAACAATTTTACCAAAGGCTTGCATATTCTTTTTCAAAAATGGTCTACTTGGTCTGGCAGCAAGACACCTCTCTGCGTGCTCCTCAATAAGAAGTGATTCTTTGGGCACATGGAGATGTATAATCCAGTTTTTGAATAAATAAAACAGTAACACCTTTTCGCTCCGTGCCTACCTTGCACAGCTGCTGCCGCTGTTGATTCAGGACAAGGTGGTTGCCTTTTTTTATTGCATGAATCTGGTCGAGATGCATTGAAAATATTTGTGTTCCCAATCACTTTCTCTGGTCATTTACAACGCTGCCCATTTTCAAAACTCACTTGTATTCTTTGGCATTCAACTCAGCATGACTTAGATTTGTTCTTGGTTTTACTGTTTGGTGCTTTCTACCGCCTTTATTACCGATTTGTCTTACTGTTTATTGTGCATGTTAAATTGCTCCATGTACAGCACTTTGTATGCAGCGATGGCTGTTTGAAAGTGCTCTATAAATACTGTTGACTTGACTTGATTCGACTCTACTCGGCAAGATGATCGCCTTCCTTTCAAAATCCGAAATATTTCTACTGAAACTAATGCATTGCTTTGTCTTAAAAATCTCCTCCGACCATGCTGCCATGATCGATATTTATCTGTTCTAATCTATGATGCAAGCTTGATGCAAATCACGTTTTGGGAATAGCCAGAGTTGAGGTTCAAGTGAAATCTGCGAATGGCTGGCGATCATTCCAGTGTACACCCTGCCTCTTGGCCAAAGTCCGCCCGGTTAGACTCTAGTACGCGAATGACCTTTTAATGAGGAGAACTGGTATGGAAATTCCGACCGTTTAGATTTTTATTTTTTTTGCTCTGAAAATGTCACAATTCAAATAATGCACGAAAATTGATATTTTCAGCCTTTCCCAAATTAAAGAAATGAAATAAAATGGAAAAAAAATCAGATATCAGATGTCTGATACCTGTCAACGGGAGGCTGTTGGCACGGTCCTCCACGACGGTAACTTCCGCCTGATCGGCTTCTTCTCGGCCTCTAGCCTGCTGAACGACGCTACAGCACCTTCGGTTGCGAGCTGCTTAGCTGTTTATTTTTCAACTTAAGTGAAAGGAAACCATATACAATTAAACGTAATTGACTGATGATGGTGGCCAGTGGCATAATGGTCTCCCCATTTACATAAATAGGTGGTAGTCAACTGGTCACAACTATGCCAGTGACCAAATTTGTCAACAGCTGTTTCAAAGTTGACATCATCGTGATGATATTTTTGCAGTTTTGGTTGTCCTCTGCATCATCTCTCTGCTGGCTATCTGCCTGTCCGTGACGCACTCTAGTGGTATTCTGGATTATCCGCGATGTCAACAGAAGTAGTGCAGCAACAATGAATCGATAATTGAATGTGTTGGCAACGAATTTCAACAACAATTCTTTGTGTCGAGCGATTATTGTCACCCGCTCCATTGATCTTTATAGTTCAGAGACCAGCGGGGTCTATGAGAGCCAGAGCATGCCCTCATGACACATTTGAGTCTCTAAACCAGTGGTTCTTAACCTGGGTTCTTGGAGTTCAGCGAATCAGTCTCGGCTCGACAGTGCCTCTGCCGTGGAGGATAAGACACACCCGACTCAGCGTTACAAAAAGTTATGACATGCCCGCTTGGCCATCACTGGCTGTTTCATTTTGTGCACAATTGAACAACTTATACTTGGACTAATTCTGTTTACTTTTTTCAGTTTTTAATAAAGGCGAGTTTTTATGTCTTGAATTTGTAGAAAAGAAAAATCATATTTTTATTTTTCACTAATGAAAGGTTCTGTGAATGTGCATATGAACTGGTCTGGTTCGGTACCTTTAACAAGGTTAAGAACCACTGCTTTAAACCAATAAAAAAAGCGGAATTTGGATAATGGAAGAACTACTGGTTTAATGATTGGATCTTGATTAACTAGGCACAAACAAGTTCGGACACAAGCAAGTGCTAATTTTTTGTATTAGAATAAACATTATTGACGCTAGCATGGTATCCAAACAAACTTTCTCCTCTCAGTATAATAAAGTTTTGCACATGAATATGTTCTTTTTTCCCGTCAAAATATTGCACCTAATTAACTGAATAAGGCTCCCCCTCCCAAAAAAAAATTGGCCGTGCCACTTCGTGAAGGGAAATGCATTCGTCACTTTGTAAATAAAGCAAATGAGGACAGTAAAATATGATGCTGACATTCATTCAGTATGATGTATTTTTTGTATCAAAATCTCTTAGCATATCCATAATATCTTGTTTGGTAAATGGGGAGTCATCTGAACTCGACCTTTTGAACTGACCCCCCGCCCCCCCCAAAAAAAAACGAGAGACAATCATGATGAGATAAGAGACAAGTCCTGAAGTTGTGTTTTGATTTTTCTGTATGTCGTTTTCATCGGTCTAATGTCTTGTATGTAAGATTAACATTGACTTCATAAAAAGCTAAGCGCGAGAATGTGATTGTTTTGTCACTCGGGATGCAGGTGAGATTACAAGCGCAAGAATGAAATTCTTCACGTGGAAGTTTAGACTGGGGAGACAAAAGACGGAGGATGACAAAAAAAATAAAATTGCCGAAATTGCACAGTGGGTCTTTTCATAGCCTCATGCCATTTGAATTGCTTCTTACTTTTTTCTTATGATCTTTTGTTACTGCAAGAGCTCTGTTATTTTTTTCGTGCGCTTTTCTGCACTGCCAATTTGAGATCATGTTATTGTAGATAAATGTTGCATTTTTTTCCAGATTCAACGATTAATCTTAAAAAATAATAATAATAATGGACTGATTAATTCTTAAAATAGGGAGTTACGACTGACCTCAGCACTGGGAAGTTTACTGTGGCTAACCTGTGTTAGCAACAGAGTGAGAAAGTTGGGGCCCATTTCAGCTGTAACATTTGATGCGATGCAGACCTACCTGTCATGGCTGAGGGAAAAAGGTTGAGAATTAAAGGAACACATGCTGTAGCGGATGCCTGATTCAATTTCTGACATGGGGACAGTTGTGTCTGGAAGCTGGGTGTTTGATGTAATGTTGTAACGGCGATGTCAGGTTTGCTTCTGCGAACATATTTTAGCATCCACTGTGGATTACGGAGTCAATAGTCAGTGAAGTGCCGTTTTAACAACCAAAGCACATCTACTGTATGGCTGTCGTGACGCAGAAACACGAAGAGCACAGATGCTTGCTGTCTCTCGATCCCACACTTGCTCCCAAACAGAGTACATTCAAGAACTCGGAAACAGGAGAACTCAAATGTTGCACACTTTGACATGTTTGCCACACCCCCTCAATGACAACACATAACCCAATACATTACGATACATAACAGCGCTAAAAATGTTGTTCCTCTTGATCTTTTAAGAATTTTTTTCAAATTTCGTTTCAGATACATACCATTTTTTTGGGGGTGGGGGGGGATTTTGTTTTTTTTTTAACAACAGAGACCTTCAGATATGTAACATCTCAACATTTCTCTCACTCTACAAAAGTTGTAACTGTCTGTTTTATAACAAATGCAAATCTGACAACAACAAAGACATCCCCCTGCACCCATAAAGGTTGACACGGAACAAAATGTCACCTCCGTGAAGGTGCTGATGCCTCTGCAAAGCTCGATGTCAACTCTTGGCCATTTTTTTGTAAAATGTTGGGATTCAGATCCTCTTCACAATTGTGAAAAGTGTTATTCGCAGATTCGATCTCTTTTGGAATATGTCTGTGCTTAAATTTGACCCAGCAGTTATTTTCTCCATATCATACACCTTCGTTGTCCTTTTGCTCCATTGAACAATGGTTGGGGGTCATGGCTCAAAGCAGCATTTAGTAATCATTTTCTTGGCTACCAACAAAAGAATTTTTCAAAGATACATCTTGATTTTTATCTTTGACGTACTTCTCTCTGGTCATTGGAGTAATCACATCAGGTTCCATTCAATTTGGGTATTTAGCAGAGAGCAAAGCTCACCCCAAATTCCTTCCCAAAATATTTTAAGTGTTGGACAGTCCCCCCAAAAATGTACATATGATCCCCAGTTTGTCCACATTGTCTAAAAGAACACTCGAAATTGCCCCTAGGTGTGAGTTTGAATGCGAATGGTTGTGCGCCTATGTGTGCTCTGCGATTGATTAGCGACTGGTTCAGGGTCCCCGAGGATGGCCGGGATAGGCTCCAGTATGCCCGCGACCCTCGTCGGGATTAGAAAATAGATGGATGGATGGATAGAAGATGATCAGAATGGGGTTCATTTTTTGTATGTCTGAAAGAAAAAAACAAATGACTTGGGCAATTATTTTAAGAAGGTAACGACAGGATATGATTAGTTGACTAATCACGACTACTACCAGTGACTAGTCCGTCGGCTAGCAAAATAGTCATTCGTTGCAGCCCCGGAGTCAGCCCAGGCCTACTACTACGACAATTAACGTAGTGTTGCACCAGGTACTGGCACCAGTACCAGTCTTGAACCGCAATGGTGTTTCAAAAAGGTTTATTTTAATGCTTACACTGAAAAAAATAAATTAAAAATACCTGACATCTATCTACATTTAAAGAGGTAAAGTACGCTAAAATGCTGGTCAGCCGACGTTCTCGCCTGTGTGCCCCCTGTATCCACCCCATCGGTGCACTTGAAGGTAATGCCTTTAAGTGTGTGCTGTAGGAGTCAGATAGTGACCGCTAACTGCTACTCTTGAGCAATGCGGACTCCCCACTACTCAAAGAGGCTAGATGAGAGACAAAGTGTCATACGGAATGTTTTGCCTATTTGGCCGACAACCAGGGCAATGCCGAAAGCCACGGCAAAGTTGTCTGCAAGGCTCCTCTGGCTGGCAGCGAATGGATAGATATCACACCTCGCTGAAAGGCATTCCGCTTTAGATCACTAATTTAAAGCGTGACGGGCCATGACAAATTTCAAACTATTTCTTTCGAATTTAAGTCAAAATGTGATCAACATTATTTTTCCCCAATTGTGGTACTTGACGATCCATCTCAAGAATTCTAGCGGACTCTGTAACAACACACACACACACACACACACACACACACACACACACACACACACACACACACACACACACACACACACACACACACACACACACACACACACATCGTCCAGCGAGGTCACATTCCACCATGAGTAAACTTACCAAAGTGGTTTGAATGGTGCAACTGTATCGTTTACATTGGGATAAAAGAAATCAAATGCAGTCAATTACAAGCAGGGTTGGCGATCGCCAATGTGGCTCCCTCGGCGGGAGTTTGGATGGCACCCCCCTCCCATTCACGATTTACATACAAGCTTAAAAAAAGAAACCGAATAGCATCGTTTGTAACAATGCCTTTAAATGAGAACGTCGCACAATGTAACACTTGATGACTGTATCGTCACTGTCCAAATAAACTGTGCGAGTGACGACATGCAATCGGATCAACCTATGATCTGCACAGTTTGTTCGTTTAGACATGTTCACCAAACTCATAGAGAGAGACAACAGTTTATCAGTCAGCGCAGGGAGAATGTGGTGTTATGATTTGTAGTCATATTAGGTGAGCGTTGCTGTAAATTCCGTGTGAGTTGTTCCATGTTCAGGATTGTTTGTCCAGTGACCAGAAATACGTGCAGCGTGGCCACTTGAAAAAGATGAACTCATCCACAGAAGATTTCACCTCGAGTTTATTCGATGATCAAGAAACCTTTTTCTTTTTTTCCTCTTTTATTTTAGTCTTCAGTAGCTTGACAGTCCTTCAAAAAGTTTCATACCTTACCAGAGATGCAACGATTAATCAATGGACAACTAAATGTCTATCAAATATATTTTTCTCGATAATCAATGATAAAGGGACCTTCTTTTTTTGTTTTGATTAAACCAGTACTTTTGTGCGTTTTCTGCATTGTCACTAATAGTGGAAATAGTGTCAAGTTTTGGAATGAAGGGATTAAAAATTTGGCCTTTTTTTTTTGTTTAGCTGATGCATTGATGAAACAACAAAAATGGCAGATTGGTGGATATTATTAGACTAATTGTTAGTTGCAGCCCTATTCCATTAGGGACTGGCCAAATGCTGCATTACATGCATTGGCATTTGCTTTTTAATTAGATGTAGGACTTTAAGAAATATCAGTACAAAAGCCCTCAAGGTGTTCAAGTAAATACGCGTTAGTAAGAGAAACAGCAACAGACGCACATGTTACATTTCAATAAATGCCTTTGATTTACTCATGTTTCACTTTTCTCAACAGCAAATGAGGCCGTGACCGTCGTTTTCACTTTTCATTTCACCTGCCACTCTGCTATGTATTCTGTGTTCACCACGCAGTGCATCAGATTACACAAAGGCTGAGGCTGGCATGCACAGACACAAGTCAGTGTGAAGGGGGCACGCAAACAACGCAAACATCATGTGAACTGGGGAATAGGGCTGATGCCTTGCTCAAGGACACCTCGACAGTAGCCAGGAAGCTGACTAGCATCTCGCAGAGAACCAGTTTCTATTTTTGCATTTGGTCTGTGGCGGGACATGAGCCTCTTGCTTCTAAAGCCCAAAACCTCACAGATGAACTGCTGCCGGCCATCCAGCCTTTGTGCATTTCAGTTCGTCTGCCAATCCTGTCAGACAGTGAGTAGTCAGACAAGCTCGAGTTGGGGGCACGGGTGGGTGGTGCGGGGGCGAGGGAGAAGGCAGGGTTACAAAGCAAATGGGACAGAAGATGAGAAAGTGTGAGATGTTCCTAGCCAGCTCGTCATTGGCTGAGCAGAAGCCCTCTCGTGTGGAGGAAATCTCACCAAGGGGGAAAGTTGCGTTTGCTGTCTCGGTGTGTGTTTTCCTCCTTGGCAGGGGTTGTTTTTAAATAGCCTCCTGCTCGGACTGAAGGCGCATCAAGCAAGGAACCACCGAGTCATGTTTTCCTCCTCTCCTCTCCCGCAGTTGCATTGCAAGCTCTTTGCGAAAATGGGCGACGACCGACCGTTTGTGTGCCACGCTCCCGGCTGTGGACAGGTGAGTCTGCGCTTGATACATTTGTGTGCACACAAAGACGCTGGTTGCTGTCTCCTCCTGCGGTGGGTGAGTCACTGCGGAAGCTCCTGTGAGTCATCAGAGCTGGTAGATAGCAACCTGTCGCTGCTGTCCACGGGAGCCTGCAGACACAGGTTGCAGCTGTGGCTGCCAGTGACTCACACGCCGATTTCCCTCGCAACTCCAAATGTCTGCTAGAATTTCAAGGGATTCCAAAGGACCCGTATTATCGCTGGGCCGCTTTTCATTTCGAGTGTTGCGTGCTTCGCTCTCCCCTGAGCTGCAGGGTGAACATTTGTGATTCACAAAACGATCACAGGCAAGAGAATAGGTCCAAAACATGTTATTGTCAACTCAATAATAAATGCTGCTTTTTGTTGTAGTTGTTTGCACTCCGGACAGCACAGTGAACACCTAAGGACAGCTTTCCCTTTGACACGCTCCTGTGATACAAACGTCGTTATTCATTTAGCTTGCTTGATGCCAGCATTTGGTGAGCAGCTGCGGAACTCAGATGAGCGACTTTCCTCGGTTGTCAGCTATTGGATAAACAGATATAGCTATCTGTAAATGTTTGATTTTAACATTTGATTTGCTGACATTGTTTTTGTCAGCATGGTTTTGTTTTTTGTTAATGTGGTAATTCATTTTTTAGTCGGTCACCGTTGTGTAGAACAACCCTGTTAAATGCATCCAGTTGCATACATGGTTTACAACTAAGGGAGTTCCCCGTCTTTTACATGCTGTAACACTGTAACCCAAATCTGGCAAGTAAAAGATGAATGGACCATGGCAATAATGGGTCCGCAAAAAAATATCAAGTAGCCTGAAGACAATTGGTCAACGCAAATATAGGCACTGCAAGCGAGTATGCGATTACTGCACATCATTTTGTATGAACATTGAATGAAGGTTAATGTAACTATCAACAATACTGCTTTGGCCTAGCATCTAACAAAAAAAAAACACATTCCACTGTACACAAAAGCAGGTCATTGTTTTTCTTATTTTAAATAGGTAGAACAAATAATTATCAAGATTGACTTACGTGGAAACATTTTTAGCCATATTTGCCCAATCCTACTAAGCTAAGCACATTATGGATTTTAAAAAAATAATAATGAATGTAAACCATTATTTAAAAAACAAAGCGCTAATTTAATGTTGATATTTTGACGTCATAATTGCATTGACTGACCCCCAGATAAACTCGTTCAATGCTAGCCATTCTTCGGAAATTGGGAGCCTTTTTTGACAAATTTGTAAAGGCCTACAGAAAATGAAGTTGTGTAGCTGTACAAGCATGGACTATAGCAAAAGACATTTTTCATTCATTAGTAAACAGCAGTTGAAAATTAGCATTGAAAATGCTCATTTTCCAAGAAAAAATGAGCTTTTTGTGAAAGGACGCTTTTCAAGCAGAACTTTCACTTTGCCGCTATTTACTTATTGCATTTGTCATACCTCAAATATCTGAGCAATGCTTTCCTACTGAATAACAACTTAAACAACACAAAAAAGTGTGCTTTGATTGCAAAAAAAAAACATTTTATTGCCAGGAAAAACACCGCACTGTTGCATGAACTTTGCATGAACTTTTCAACGTTGAACTGTGAACATGCACGCATGTCCCTGCATGTGTGTTCACATTAACCCTTGTAAAAGTCCTATTTTTTGTGTGTGGTAAATGTGAAGACCTGTTCTCACCACCACACTGCTTCCTAATGCGATGTAGGATTGCCATCTATATATATATTGCGCGTCGTCCCGCACGCGGTCTGTCCTTCCGTCTGTCCCTTTTCAAACCGTACCTACTTCACCGCGCCGCCACTGCGCCGCTCAGGCAGTGGCTCACTACGATCGCGCAGGCATCTTAGCGAAAAAATGTTGTCTACCCACAAGCATTGCAATGAAATTGTTAGTTATTTAGTAGAGCTAAACATCTCTTTATTTTCGCGATAAGCAATGAAGATGAACAAAAAGTTGAACCAAGCAACAACACTTTTGTGGGCCGAAGGCCCACCTTACCAGCCTTCCGCAGGAACTAGCTGATGAGCCGCCCGGAGGGCGGCGAACCACCACCTTACCAGCCTTCCGCAGGAACTAGCTGATGAGCCGCCCGGAGGGCGGCGAACCAGCTAGTTCTCTATACCAGGGGTGGGCAAACTTTTTGGCTCGGGGCCACATTGATTTCTAAATTTGACAGGTGGGCCGAGTCAGCACAAGATGTACAGTACATATAAAAACGGTATATGTTGAAAGTCCATACTAAACATCAACAGAACAAAAGTAGGAAAGTATTACCATTCTTTTTTTAATGAGGACAGTGAAACAACTATGGTATATGTCCCGTATGAACATCCAAGTATGTTAACAACATACAGTACATGTGTGACAACACAAGCAACAAAGTGCAACAATATATTGCCCCAAAACTGCAGCATACAGTTCAGGTATATGACAAAATATGGCAAAGTTAGGACTATTTGCTACAAAATGAGACGAGTAAAAGACCTGGTGGCTTGCTTTCCGCTCACTCACTGTCTCGAACTTGACCTCCCCTCGATCACCACACAAGACAGCGTTGCTCAGCTGATGTCGTGGAACAAACTTTTGAAGCCGACAATGGGACGCGTCAAAGTCTTCGATGCCCATACCGCTATGGAAATCGCTTGCTCTCTTATTAGCGGTCCAGTTTGCAGATTTTTTTTTGCACGATAACAGTCAAACCATTCCAGGAAATGTTTATTTCGTCAACTGTATGTCGAGCCACAAGCAATTCACGCTTGGCATGGAAATAGGCAGAATTGGACTGAGCAAGAATTGCTTCCTCGTTTTTCAAAGTCTCGTTGATTTGAGTCTTTCAGACTCCCAAGCGTCTCTTGAATGTTTTGTACTTTGTAACCCACTTCGTTTAATCAGATACACTTCACTTTCTCTTCCGCGGCCATTACTGTTCCTCTTCGTTTGGATGCCATGATCTACAGGACGTAAAAATTTTCGCAATTCCAGTAAAACTCACTGCAATCACTTGCATGTCGTCGTTTTGGAATCAATGATTGAAAATAGCAGCGCGGACACACTTATTCCGTCGTATTGAGCGGAGTTACTTGATTTAGCGCTACTACTGCGGGCTTCCATATCGTATCCCCCTCCCTCCCTGTGCTCTGCAACTTCAAGTAACTGCGCCACCTGGCGTTGAAATGCCTGTCATTACAAGTCCAAATGAAATGAATGCAATCGTTTACATCGAACCTTAATTGTGTACCAACCTTCAGCGGGCCGGATTAAAAAGACAGACGTAGTTTGCCCACCTCTGCTCTCATATATATATATATATATATATATATATATATATATATATATATATATATATATGTGTGTGTGTGTGTGTGTGGACCAAGATCTCAAAGCCACTCCTGCCATGTAGTGGTGATTTATCAGTCTGAAATCATTCCTAAAGCCTTGATACATTCTCAGGAGCTATGCAAAGCCCTTTGTTACATTTTAATAAACGTAATTTTACCTTTTGACACAAAATGATAGGGTTTTTGCAAACGTATTTTGCAATCATAGCCTCATGCCCATTCATCCCTGCCCGCTGAACACTTTATTGCTGAGTGTACTGTTATCGCTACGTGTTAGATACTTTGGGTATGTTAACGCAGGTCAACAGCAAGCCAAACTCATTTATTCATGAGCTAGGAAACTGAGCGTCTTGCTCCTTTATTACGGTCTTCTTGACGGCGTACAGTGAACAACTGTGACATCGACTTGTAGAGTGAAACTGAAATGAACAGATTTAAAACATGCATTAATATTGTGTACACAAATACAACACAAATCGTCATGTGTTTAACAAAGACATAAATACAGCTCAAAATGTGACAAACAACGATAAACAATGCATTTTCACAGCACCTTCGCATGCTAATTAGCTTGTTAGCACCGATTTAGCATCGTCGCTACGTCGTTAGCAACACTCTAGCGAATTTCCAATAACAATCTCTGAAACACATGTCTAAATAATAGTAAACACGAGCAGACTTACAGCCATTGCTTTCGAAGGTGAAACGAAAGGAATATACAACTCAGGAGGGCCAGTTGCAACGATCACGGTCAGGCTTTCGGTAATGACTCGTCTGTTGAAACAAGACGTCTGCTACCCACAATGCACCGCGATAACAAAATGAATATTCTAAACGGAATTACTATTAATGAAATGACCCAAACTTTTACTGTGGGCAGAACACTGAGCATGCTATTCTTTTTGTCAAGTACAAAATGGCCTGGAAAATATGTGAAATTCAAGTGTCTTGCGTTTTCATTCTGCTACATGTGTTGTGTCCGAAAAACGTGAGGACACGACTTGCTTTTTCAACGGTCTTTTATTCCACTGATGTCATAGGTCTCAGTTGTCACCCAACCCACCAATGCTTTGCGACACTGCCGTAACATCGTGTAGCAGTATGGTAAACGGCCATATGCTACATTTACCCCCTCCCTTGATGGAATCTGGAAAACTTCTCAAATCACAAACAACTAGACAAGGGACAGAACAAAGCCCTTCCTGAGCCGAGCAAAGCGGGTAGACTGCCGGTTTACCCGCTTAGCCTTGTGGGTATTCTGCCACGCAACAGGCTAAGCACTAGCTAGAACTCAGTCACGTAGTCGTCTAAATAACGAGGTCGGAGGCGGACCCGAGCTGGACGAGGCCCCGGTCCCTCGGGCACAGCTGGTTCACCATGTTCTTGAAGGCTCCTCACCTGTGTCCCAGGACAAGCAGTAGGAAAATCGTAGTCCCTGTCGGAGAGGTCCAGATCTGCTACAGGTCTTTCATTCAAAGGAGTAGGTGATGCCACTCTCCTGAGGCGGCTGGCATGCCAACGTGACCCGTCGGCCAGACGGAAGGTGGCTGGTCCAAGTTGAGCAGTAATCTGGACAGGCGCTGTCCAGAATGAGTCCAGTTTGTGTGAACGGCCGGGCCGGCGAATGCGGACCCAATCTGACACCGTAAGTGTGGGTTGCTTCGCCCGGTGCTTCTCATCAAATCGCCGCCTCATCCGCTGCTGCTCATTGGCCACCCTGCTGGCTGGAGAGAATGCAGATGCTGGAGTGGCTCTTGTTGGAGGACGGAGGCGATCAAGGGGCAGCTGCAATTCGCGTCCCAGCATAAGGGAAGCTGGGGAGGTGCCAGTCGTGGCATGAGGTGTTGCTCTGTAATGCAACAGAGTGCCCTGTAGTGCGGAAGAGAAAGGAAGGCCATCCGCCAGGTGTGCTCTTAGTCCATTCTTGAGGGTTTGGTTGAATCTCTCTACGCCCCCGTTGGCCTGGGGGTGATACAAGGCGGTCCTGATATGCTTTATCCCCCTCGCTCTCGTGAAAGCTGCGAAGTCGGCCGAGATGAACTGAGGCCCATTATCCGTCGTGATAATGTCAGGCACGCCCCATCGTGCAAAAAGAGAGGATAGGAAGCCCGTGACGACCTCGGTTGTGATAGACCCAGCAGCCAGAACCTCGGGCCATTTCGAGTGGAGGTCGTATGCCACCAGGAGGAAACGCTGGTGATGAGGCATGGCATGGAGTTCACCGCAAATGTCGACCTGGATATGAGTCCATGGGCCGGCCGGCCACGCCACGGGTTGCAGAGGGGGGGGGGGGGTGTGGCCAGTCTTGCCACTTGTGAGGCACGCTGAACAGTCCTTGACCATGGTCTCCACATTGTTGTCAATACCTGGCCACCAGACCAGGCCCCTACAGCGTTGCTTGACCCTCACGATACCCAGATGACCCTCGTGAACCATGGTCAGGATGCGAGGCCACAAGGTGACAGGAACTATAGTGCAGAGCCCCCTAGCCACACAGACATCGTTCCAACAAGAAAGCTCACCCTTCACCCGGTGAAAAGGTGCAAGTTCCTCTGAGATCTTTGCGGATGAAGGTCCGGAGCTTGGTTAGTGTTGGGTCTACGGCGGACGCTGCCTGAAGGTCTTGCAGTGAGACGGCGGCTTGGAGGGGGTGTGTGGAGATGGAGGATCAAACCTTGTTCCAAGGTGTCATGGTCTGTGTCCGGTGCGGGACTGGGCGTGGCCCGGGAAAGCAAATCCGCCACCACGTTGTCCCTCCCTGGTGTGAACTGGGTGGTGAAATTGTAAGCTTGTAACCTCTCCGTCCACCTATACAACCGCAGCGGCTTGTGCCCTGACCCGGTTGTAGCTAATAAGGCTGTGAGAGCCTTATGGTCGGTGCGGAGTGTAAAGTGTCGGCCATACAGGTACATGTACCACCTCTCACATGCCCAAACACAAGCCAGAGCCTCCCTCTCTCCAACAGAATACTTCTGCTCAGCAGAAGTGAGTGACCTTGACGCAAAGGCTACCGGGCGCTCCGTCCCGTGATGGAGCTGAGACAGCACAGCCCCAACCGCAGTGTTGGATGCGTCACAGGTCACGAACGTTGGGCTTTCCAAGTCAAAATGGGCGAGTACTGGTGGGGAGGTGAGCTGTGTCTTGAGCCGGCGAACGGCTGCTGAGCATACCGGCGTCCACGACCACAAGGCGTCCTGCTTTAGGAGGGCACGCAGTGGCGCCGTCGTATCAGAGTAGTTGGGGAGGAAGCGCAAGTAAAAAGCCGTCATGCCCAGAAAGGTGGACAGTTCTGCGGGGCACGAGGGCTCTGGCAGGCGCAATAGTGCATCGACGTTGGAGTGTAGTGGACTCGGGCCATCAGCAGTCAGGCGAAATCCCACAAACTCAATAGCCGATGCCGAAAAGATGCACTTCTCCCCATTCAGGGTGAGGTTGTGGCTCGCCAGCACATCGAGCACCTTGGAGAGGCGGTCATCATGCAGGTCACACGTCGCACCGTGTACTACAATGTCATCCAGGTAAACAACCACCCCCGGGATGCTTGTGAAGATGGTGGCCATGATCTTTTGAAAACAGCTGGGGGCAGAGCTGAGGCCGAAGGGCATGCGGGTGTAGCGGAAAACTCCCATGTGGGTCACAAAGGCTGTAAGGTTACGACTGTCAGGGTGCAGGGGAACCTGTAGATAGCCTTGGCGCAGGTCCAGTTTTGTGAACACCGTAGACCCATAGAACTTGGCAGCCAACTCCTCCGCTGTGGGCAGTGGGTATTTGTCAGGAATCACTGCCTTGTTAGCCATTCTGAGGTCAACGCAGGGTCGCAGACCACCCGTCTTTTTCTTTGCTGCCACCAGGTTGGAGATCCAAGGGGACGCGTCAATCCGCTCAATGATGCCAGCATCGAGGAGTTTCTGTAGCTCGGCCGAGATGTCATCACGCAGGGCGAGGGGCAGTCGGCGAAGAGGCTGGATCACGGGGGGCACAGTAGGATCAATGAGTGGCTGATGGTTGAAGGCAGTGAGACAGCCCAAACCTGTAAAGAGCGATGGCCAACGGTGCTGCCAGGATGTAGTCACCGTCAGAATTGCGGCGCCTACGTTGTCCGTGATGGAAAATCCGAGTGCGCAAAACAAGTCGAAGCCCAAGAGGTTGGCGCCATGACGGGAGACTTGGAAGGTGAAAGCAGGGAGAGTTTTACAGCCATAGCGCACGGTGAAGGTGGCGGTGCCCACCATGCCAATTTTAACGTGGCCATAGCCAAACAAGTCTTCGGCGTTGGCCTTAATCGAGAGCCGGGGAAATAGGCGTCTAACTGTGGACACGTTCAACAGAGACCTGGAGGCTGCAGTGTCAAGTAGACGTGGCAAGCTCACGCCGTCCAGTTGCACTGTGCACCACTTGAATGGCTTGGCGCCGGAGCCCACGGAGTGAATGGTGGTGAGGCCCGACCGGTCAGGTGAGCGGGATGTGGGGTTTGTCGGTGTGGAGGCAGAGCGGCACATCCTGGAGAAGTGGTTCATCTTCCCGCATCGCTGGCATCTTTGTCCGGTGGCCTTGCAAGATGGCGCACGTGTGGGGTGTGAGGCCGAGCCACAGTTGGCACAAGGTCTGCGTGTGGCGGCCCCTTGACGTCTGGCCACATTTACCTCGGCACCGTCGTAGGTGGAGGCGGAGTCTGAGGGCTGAGCAGTCGGAGCGACAATCTGAGCCAGAGCAGGAGAGCGTGAAGCGGTGGGTGTGTCTGGATTCGCGAGCCGCGCTGCTAAGTGTGCTGCATTCTCGAGTTGGAACGCCATTTCCACAGCCTTCGACAGCGGGAGGTCGTCCGGCGACAGTAACAGTTTCTCCCGGAGCTTGGGATCAATCGTGTGCTCCGCTAATTGGTCCCGAATCATCTCCTCCTCCAAGCGGCCGAATTTGCAGAGGCCCGCTAAGCACCGCAAATCGGCAATGTAGTGGAGTACCGGCTCACCCGTGTGTTGCCGTCGTTGGCGAAAGGTAATGCGCCGGACTATCACGCTCTGCCGAGCAGCGAAATGTCCAGCCAATAAAGAGACACAATCTGCATAAGTCCGTGCGGGTCCGAGAGTACGGAAAATGCGCTGCCCCTCGACGCCCAAGCTGTGCACTAGCATAGCCGTTAGCCGTGCGTCGCTTGCCTCGTTTAGTCCGATCGCCGTCAGATATGTTGTAAAAGAGTCATACCAGCGGGACCACAGGACTGGTGGCTCACCGGGGAGCGCAAGGAACGAGGGGAGGGGAGCTGCGTTAAAGTCCATCTTCGTCGCCAAAATGTTGTGTCCGAAAAACGTGAGGACACGACTTGCTTTTTCAACGGTCTTTTATTCCACTGATGTCATAGGTCTCAGTTGTCACCCAACCCACCAATGCTTTGCGACACTGCCGTAACATCGTGTAGCAGTATGGTAAACGGCCATATGCTACAACATGAACATGGAATCTGGCTGTGTTGTACACGTCCTGGTACCGCAGACCACAATGATTATTTTGTCCTACGTTGTCCACTTTTTACGTGCCTTGCACAGGACAAAAGTAAGCACATTCTCAAAGCTGTTGGGTTCCGGTGTACAGATTCCGCCCCATCTGCGCGAACTATATCTAAAATATAGATGGACTCAGATCGTGAATAGCTCAACTCACGTTGACAGCCTCACCGAGGGATATACTTTATATTCATTGTGCAAATGTTGTGTGTGTCTGGTTGCATCTGTGATTGGCTCAATGTGTGTGGCTGGAAGTTCACCTCATTTACTCTGCGTGAGGGAGGCTATTTTGAATTAAAAAGATGTTCATATTAAATAAATGACACACATACTGTAGCTAGTTCAAGTTCAAGTCAACTTTAACGTCAAATGTGCTGAATGTGCCACATACAGCATAGATTAAATTTAATTCCTCTCAACCACAGGAGAGGAGCCGCTGCAGATGCCCGCGCCGCCATCAAAAGAACAGTTAACATAAAATGACAAAATAATACAACATGTAAGCTTTTGTTAAATTGTTAATTATTATCATTTTATATTCATGCATTATATTCTTTTATGTTAGTTACCTTAATTATACTCTGTTTAATACGTCCTGAAATATTCTTAGGTTGATTACATGTGATTGGAGAAGAAAAACAGGAAGGCGGGTCGTTACCGGAAGGGGGAGTGTTGGTTAGAGCGTTAGCGGGGAGCGGTTGAGCAGAGAAAAAAATAACGAGAAAAAGAGCTGTGTTCAAACGAAGTCGTCCTGTCCTTTTGCCCATTCTAAAAGTAGAGCAATCCATTCAAAACCTGCGAACCCCTCAACTTACATTGGTGGCAGCGGTGTTGGTATGTTTTGTGTGGCTCCTTGACTCTTTTTATGCTACGATTTTTTCGTGCTAATTGTCATACTGCTAGCCACATGGATTTTGCGCTCTACCGAATGGCTGCTGCTAATCGCTAATTTGGATGAGATTTTGAGGCTTCATGCAATTTGGACTTTTTTTCCTACCTTCTTCTTGGCCATTGTTTCCATCATTAGTCATAGTTTTGAGCTCGCTATGTACGATACTGAGGCTTCCGTTAGTCAACCCCCTGAAGTGGCTCATTCCACTGTTGCTTCTATGGCTGCTGCGAATATTACTCAGCTGGGCCGCCTCAACATTGATTTACCACCAGCTTTTAAAGGTGATGGGACCGTGTCTTTTACTAGCTGGTCTCTGCGTTTTGAGGTGTCGATGCAAGCCATGTATAACCGACCAGCCGCTGAAATGTCATCTGTACTGGCTTCAGTTTTACCGACAAAATTAGCTGAGGCTGCATTTCTGTACTGGGATAGCCTTTCCCCCGCAGTCAAGGAGGACTACAAGGCTGTCAAGAAGAGGCTCCAGGATGTTTTTGGTCCTAGCCTGTCCCTGCCATTTTTCCGAACCCATATAAATGCCCGCCCCCGCAAGCCTGGTGAGAGCTTGGAAGTGTACAGTGCTGACGTCACCCGCCTCGTTATGGAGGCCTTCCCTGAGTACGGCCGCGTAGCACAGGAAGGGGAGAAGTTTCGCCGCTTCGTGGCTGGATTGGATCCTGCCCTGCAAGCAAAGATCCACGAGATGGGAGCGGGTGACCATGACGAGGCCCTCGTTGTTGCTGGCCGCTGTGAGAGAGCACGTGCGGCACTGAACCTTCATGCTTCATACCCACTTATGCGGACTATGGACCAGGTGTCAGTGACATGTTCTGATACTGCTTCTATTAAGCTTCTAGAAGCAATGGAACGACTGACAGTTAAAGTGAATGGCCTGCAGAGTGACGTCCACCAGCTACAGGAGAGGGACACCTACCGCGGCCAGCGCTTTGACCACTGGGCCAATCGATCTTCTGCGTCTGGTGATCCCCTCGGTCGTGCACACCGCCGTTCTCTATCCGGCCATGGTGGTCCACCCCAGTCCAGAAACTGCTACTCACCTGACAGGGGCTACGGTCGAAGTCCGGAGTTCTATCGCAGACGCCGTCCAGACTTTCCTGAGTTCCGGCGCAGCAGACATGACTGGATCTCTGATGGTGTACGGCATCGCCACCATTCTCCACGCGGACCTGACTGGGGCCCCTCTGTGCATGAACGCCAGCAACGGCATTCCCCAGGCAGACGCAACTGGGACTATCAGGGGGATGCCAGGCGCAATGATTCTGGGGATAGTACATCGCAAGATGACTGCGGTGACTACCAGTCCAGGTCCGATCGGCCATACAGGAAGCACTACAGCTCGCCGTCTCGGAGGGAGAGGGAAGGAGACCTATCAGACGCAGTGTTCACTTCCAGTCTCCTGATAGGCGAGTGCCATCCGGCACTTCCCGATCAACGCAACAGGGAAACGCCCAATAGCTGATGTTGAGGGGCAGACCTCAGCTTGTGAATTAGCGCCCCCTGCTGACAACCTGGAAACTGACAATCAAGACAATAAGAAGTATATTCACTCCGAAACTGTGTCCCCCAACATCCTTTCCATTGTGGAAGGCATTGAAGTAGCTGCTCTTCTTGACACTGGGTCCACAATTTCTATCATCAGTGAGGATTTCAGAGTATCACATCCAGCACTGAAGAAGCGCCCAATGAAGACATCCTTCACTTTGGCTCGCTCTGTCAATGGTCAATGCTTGGACACATTGGGGATTTTGTCATTAGGCATCCGCTTAGGAAGGGAACTATTGCAGCACGACTTTCAGGTCATCAGAGGAGCTCATCATTCTGTGATCTTAGGATGGGACTTCCTAAATCAGCACCATGCCCTGCTAGATGTCAGCAAAGGCCAACTGATACTCTGGGACATGAATCTCCCTCTACTCCCTAAGAACCACGAAGTAGCTGCCTGCTGCAACGTCTCCGTGATGTCACGTGCCTGTATTCCTGCTCGAAGTGAAACCATCATCACCGCATGTGTTGCGGGTGCGATTGCCGCATCTCCAGTACCAACCGACTATGTTGGAGTCCTAATACCCAACCCTTCGTCTGAAGTTGTCGTGGCCCATACTCTCAGCAAAGTACAGAATGGAATGACTGTTGTTCGTGTTCTAAACACGACCGAAGAAAACATCGAGCTGCATGTCGGTCAACACCTTGGTGAGTTTCATTCCATCTCATCTATTGACACTGTAGCTGTAGAAGAGGCACGCTGTGCTGCTTCGCATGTTTCTGACATGACTGCTCCTCCTGTTGAGATAGATGAAACCTGTCTGACTCCAACCCAAGCTCAGTCACTGAAAGCCTTACTGTCTGAGTACTCCGTCGTGTTCAGCAAACACCAAGACGACCAAGGTAGAACAGGTATCATCAAGCATCGCATTCGCACAGGTGATGCATCACCAATCAAGCAGAGAGCGTACCGGGTGACACCAGACCAGCGACAGGAAATCCAGCTCCAAGTCGACAAGCTTCTGAAAGCAGACGTCATCGAAGAGAGCTACAGTCCTTGGGCCGCGCCTGTCGTTCTGGTCCGCAAGAAGAATGGATCTTGGCATTTCTGTTTAGATTATAGAAAACTTAACGCTGTAACCATCAAAGATTCACATCCTCTGCCAAGAGTGGACGATGCCTTGGATGCGCTCTGAGGTTCCGCTTGGTTTTCCACCATGGACCTCCAGCACGGATACTGGCAGGTGGAAATGAAAGAGGAGGATCGCGAGAAGACCGCTTTCACGACAGGGAGTGGACTCTATCACTTCAAAGTGATGCCAATGGGATTGACCAACGCCCCAGCGACGTTTCAAAGGCTGATGGAGATGGTTCTCCGTGGCCTCCCATGGCAGACATGCCTAGTCTATTTGGATGATGTCTTGATCTTTAGCCAATCCTTTGAAGAACATCTCCAGCACTTGGAGGAAGTCTTCTGCAGATTCCAGTGTAGCGGCTTGAAGTTAAACCCTGCCAAATGCTACCTTGCCAAGGACAATGTACTCTTCCTTGAGCACATCGTCTCAAAGGACGGTGTAAAGCCGGACCCCAAGAACGTACAAAGTGTGAAAGATTGGCCCACTCCTCACACTCCAACTGAAGTGAGAGCCTTTCTCGGACTTTGTTCCTATTGCAGAAAGTTCATTAAGAATTTTGCACATCATGCAGTGCCGTTAGATGGACTGACAGAGAAGAATACACCCTTCCTGTGGACACTAGCTTGTGAAGAAGCATTCGCTTATTTGAAACAAGCTCTGTCACGTCCTCCTGTAATGGCCTTCCCAAACTTTGCCCAGCCGTTTCAACTATACACAGATGCCTCCTGCTTTGCCATTGGGGCAGTGTTAGCTCAGAAGCGTGAGGAGAGGGAAGTGGTCGTTGCCTATGCCAGCCATGTCCTCACCAAGGCACAGAGGAAATGGTCGACATATGACAGAGAGCTGTGGGCGATCGTCTGGTCTGTCAGACATTTTCGGCATTATCTCTACAAGCAACCTTTTGTCATCATTACAGATCACAAACCCCTCTTGGGCCTGAGAAGAATCCCCATCGACAGCGACAGGACTGGTCGGCGTGCACGTTGGGCCCTGGAATTAGATCCATTTGAGTGGACTGTGATCCACAGAGAAGGATATCGGCATCAGAATGCAGACTCATTATCGAGGCGGCCAGAGGTAACAAGTCCGCCTGCCACCACTGGAAACCCTTCTGTCGTCCTGCTACCTTTTCATGTCGTCACAAAACCCAGCTATGTGTGCACCGCCGATCTTCAGCCGGAACCAGAACCAATACCCCATCAGCCGGTCCCAAACCAGTCCGAAGGATGCCCCTCATCGACTTTCCAGCTTTCCACCAGTGGATTGGAGCTGCAGGAGAAGCAACAGCAGGACCCGATCCTGGCGGAGGTCATCAGATGGAAGACCAAAGGCTACAAACCCCCACTCTGGAGGATGAAAAACAGACCCGCTGCAGAGAAGTCACTCTGGCGTGAATACTGAAGGCTCACCTTTCACAACGAGCTGCTCTGTAGGAAAGTTCATAACCGAACATCCAAGTCAGCAGTCTATCAGGTTATCATACCTCAAGAGTTGCAGGAAGACGTCTTCAAGCTGCTCCATGGTAATCTGGTGGCAGGCCATTTGTCAGCGGAGAAGGTTCTGCAACATGCTCAGGTATTGTGCTACTGGCCATTCATGTCTCGGGATATTTATCAGTGGTGCAAGAAGTGTGTGCCGTGTGATGCTCGACGCAATCCTGTCCCACATCAGAGAGCACCCATGAAGACAGTGACAGCAACCTCACCATTCCAGAAAGTGGCAGCTGACATCTTGGAATTACCAGTCACCAGCCATGGCAACCGGTATGTGTTGGTAGTTCAACATTATTTTTTTAATATGTCAACCTCTACGGCATTCCAGATCAAAGGTCAACAACTGTGGCCAGATGCATTTTTGAGAACTTCATCAGAGAGCATGGAATCCCGGAGAGTCTTCACACGGACCAAGGACGGCAGTTCGAGTCGGACCTAGTCAAACATCTTTGTTGTCTACTCGGAGTGAAGAAGACAAGGACCAGCCCATATCATCCACAATGTGACGGTATGGTGGAACGATTTAACCGGACACTCATCGACCAATTAGCTAAGACTCTTCTCCAGCAGTCTGGAGAGTGGGATGACTGCCTCAATCAGGTGGCCTTGGCCTATAACACCAGCCCTCACTCCTCTACGGGATACACCCCCTTTTTCCTGACCCATGGTCGAGAGGCACGGATGCCTGTTAATGCCCTGTTCCCTCCTGATGTGCCGTTTCCAAACTCCACGCCTGGCACTTCAGCTGACTATGCAGTACAACTGACCCGAAAGCTACAATCTGCCTTCAGGTCTTCTACTGTGAACAGCGATCAAGCTCACGTGCGACAGAAACATCACTATGACCGACTTGTCCATCACACTCCTTACACCCCAGGGGATTATGTGTGGTTGAGTGACCCTACAACTTCACATCAAAAGCTGTCTCCACACTGGAGGGGACCTTTTGTGGTTCTGGAGTGTCTTGGATCGACGGAAGAGGAATCTGGCGTGACGTACAAGATCAAGTATCTTTTGGATCCACCTGATAAAGTCCAAACAGTCCACTACAACCGATTGCGTCCTTATTACCCTGATGTAAAGACCGTACCTTTGGGTACTTCATCAGCACCTGTGGGTCAAACACCTCATCCACCCTTGGCCCTATCAGCGTTATCAGGTGCTCTACCTTTCCAGCCCTCCAGGTCTTCAGTGACCCGGAAGAGATGCCTGCCTGGCCCTTTATCACCTTGTCTGGCCCCATTGGAAAGGCCTCGGCCGACTGATACAGACTTACCTGTTCCCTCATCTGTGGACCAGAGGCCTACCGTTCTGCCTGCAGCACTGGGTTCAAACACCGGTTCCTCTTCACGCCCAGGCCACCGCCAAGTTAAACTTCCTTCGCGTTTCAAAGACTTTGTTCTGATGTGATTGTATGTTTCTGATGGGTTTTTGTTTTACAAAACAAAACCCCCCCGCCCCCCTCCTCGTGCAATGTTAGTTTGTTGTAACCTGGCTTCTACGTTACGTGTTCAAAGTAGAAATGAGGACATTTCTCTGGTGGGAGAGGGAAGAATGTAAGCTTTTGTTAAATTGTTAATTATTATCATTTTATATTCATGCATTATATTCTTTTATGTTAGTTACCTTAATTATACTCTGTTTAATACGTCCTGAAATATTCTTAGGTTGCTTACATGTGATTGGAGAAGAAAAACAGGAAGGCGGGTCGTTACCGGAAGGGGGAGTGTTGGTTAGAGCGTTTAGCGGGGAGCGGTTGAGCAGAGAAAAAAATAAAGAGAAAAGGAGCTGTGTTCAAACGAAGTCGTCCTGTCCTTTTGCCCATTCTAAACGTAGAGCAATCCATTCAAAACCTGCGAACCCCTCAACTTACAAACACAACATAAGACAGACAGTCGTGCAATCTCAAAATGGACCACCGAGCCGCCACTGCACTAAGTACCACTTGAGATATCAATGACTGTACGAATAGATATTTATTATTATATTGTTCAACAACTATAGTCACTTTCAATACAACAACAAAGGCATAGCAAGGCCGTCTTTGTGTTACAATGGCAGACCTCAAAATGCATTCTGCGCTCTGTGTCCGACACCCCAAGGAAAATGTGTGGAGGGGTGTGCGGTAGCAGTGCTAGCTTGGATGGTGCCATGTATGTCTACAAGCCTAGTTAAGTGCCAGTTTGGTTTGAAGAAACTTGCTCTTGTCCCAAAAACCTTTTAGAAAAATGCATGCTATATTTGGTCCATTTTCTTTTATATGTTCATGTAAGTGAAGTCCATTTGCCAATCAAAACACTACAATCTGAAATAATGAATTAATATTGTGTTGAATGCATCATTCAGCCTTGGACAAGAAATTTTAGGAGATTTATGTACCGGTAATACCAAAAAAAATTGTGTTGTGCATCAGTTAGCGTTTGAAAGCAAATGCATTATTCTAGGCTGATAGGAGAAATGATCATTGTCGGAAACAGACTCAACCTCTTGCTGATAATGGAACAGCACTGCTCTGTGTAAACTAATTCAAACAATTAGTCCATACTGTTTTGTCCCTTCTGCTGGTCTGCAATTAAATGTTCGCGAGTAATGTCCCATCAACAATATGTAACACATTACCACTATTTCTATATTCTTTTCTTCAATGCCCCTTCCCCCCTTCTTTTGGCATTCCTTGATCGATGAGTTTTCTTCATACAGTCTTGTTTTAATGTGTTATCATGCTATTGACGTATTTTCAACAAGCCTGCTAGTCGGGGACCATCTCAACAACCCATGTGTCATTGAAATGACTTTTTAGAGTTGTGTTGTTGATATAGATCAATATCAGCCATCTGGGGAAGGGAGCGTCTGTTGTGACCGGCTTATAAATGAATGAATTTCAGGAAACGTGGCTGTGACATACGAAATTAAGAACTTCGGGGCATTTGTGTCTCATTGGAGATAGGGACCCTGATGAATTCAACAACAGGACTGGATTGCTGACCCAAATGTAATACCCAGCGTGACTTATATGGATCTTATCACTTAATATCTATATGTCTGTATATATACACAAGTCTATGCAAAATGCTGTATTAGTACACATTATCAGTGAGTGGGGCTAGCCATTCAATATGTCCAGTGGCGCAGCATTTTCAAGGATGCAGAAAAAGGGTGAGCCCCTCCATCAGGAATGTAATGTCATTTGGTCGCTGTTCGGTGGTGGGTTAGCAGGATTGTGTGCAAAACAACCAATATTTGGATTCAGGTATGGATCATGGAAATTCATTTTTCCAACCGTTACCATGTCTCCTCCGGATCCTTAAAAAGTCTTCACAAATGTAGATGAATCTAAAAACAAGACTTGTCTAAACTCTAGCTTACCAAAGTTAACACAGAACGAGTAGGATTTTATGATCGTAAATAGCCTCAAATCTCATACTAAATGAGGATTCTTTGAAAATGATTCACCGAATGACTCTTAGGGTAAACTCACACAATCGCGACAGTGGAACCAACAAAACAGGGATGTTGATTCCTCTGAGCAGATGCACATCATTCATGTCTTTGGGCAACTTTGGACAACATAGAACATTGGGGACATATTGAAGCTGCTCTTAAATGTAATTTGACGAATTAAAATTAAAACAAAAATTAACAAATCTTGAATTTGACCTCCAACCTCGTCGATTACTTGGGGCTGGGTGATTATATGATTGAGAATTGTGATACTACGTGTCCCGCTGCGAGCTCTGAGCATATCTACTCGATTGGACGTGGCGGAAATGTGCGTGGCTGTAGACTCGGTGTCTGAAACTGTTTTGGCAATCGCTTTTGTGGCGGCATCTCCAGAGCCATGTGGAAGAGGCCGTTGTGCAAGGTATGTTATCAGAAGTAAGGCAATACAAGAAATCTGTTGAATCACTTGAACAAGAAGCACCCAAGTGATCATGTGGACGGCATGTCTACCAACACAAAAATGAGCAGTTTAGCCTGTTATAACTAGCTGGCAACCATGGGACAAAAGCACCAATCAATTGTGTCACCTTTTGATCTCACACGTTTGCAAGTAGCAATGATGCTAACGCCTTATGTAGGATCATTACTTAAAAGTGTGCATTTGAAGGCGTATTCATTATTCCTGAGGGGTCCATTTTTAGGAGTGCACTGTGTTATTTTATTTTGTATATTGCAATTTAAAGGCAACGTAAAGTTGATTTTTATCATGAGATATCGAGGTGTGTCCAATGATTTGTTCAGCATGTGTATGATATTTTGTGTCCCACTGCAGTTTTAAAAGTAACAGCGACCTGGAAAGAGTGAATCACTGCTGTTAGTGACAGAGGCTGTTTGACTCCTGGCTCTTCGCATGGATTTCCTTTCACAAAGCTAACAACAGCATCGTCAACAACAACAACTGCCCCCTATTATAGGTTGCTCAGTATTTTCACTGTGAGCCATGGTAATCCTGTCAGCCAGTACCTCTAGCGCGGTGATCGCTCTGTGGTAGTTACCTCAGCAAGACTGCAAACAGATGAGACATGGAGTTCTATTGGTGATGTTGCCCAGCAGGGCTAAAAATAAGCCCTCCCTGACACTTGTCTGTGTTTCCACTTCACTCTCTCACGGCAGCCTTCACAACTGCAACGCGGCACCCTTAAAATAGGTCTCAGGCAGCAGCAGCAAGCCTGGTGCCAGAGCCAATATTGTTCCTCTTACACTGCTGGCTGATACTTCTCCACAGAACAAGTGTGGCATCTTGGATGCTTCTGTCTTCCTGAGGCCTGACTTTCTCAAGTATCAGTCCTCAAAGTTGCACACAAGATATAATTTGCTCATCTTTCAAAACAAAACCTCTCACGAGGATCAGTGGAATTTGGAAGTTAATGGATGGATGGAATTTCAGAATCCACGGTCACCAATGGTATATACAGGCAATGTTTGAAATGATATTTTATGTCGTGCAACTTTAAGCAGAAGTTCACTGTCACTATCCATCAATAACAATCTACCAGTATTTTTAAAAAATAGAACGCTTGATAATGTTTGAGGAGGAGTCGTTAGACTGATTTCTTTGGTTTATGATGGGGTTCCATTCGCATAACACTAAGCTATTGTTACATAAGAAAAAACGTAGTCTCTCTCATTAACGTGTTCTAATGCTTGGAGGTCATAATAAAAGTAAAGATTTGTATTTTTAAAAATGTTCGCTTCACAGGGGCCCAAACTAGTTCATTGTCAGCATTTTGCGAACAGGCAACATCACAGGCTGGACCCTTTCTATAAAACGAAAATTGTCACTAAAGTTAAAAACAATAAATACATATATAAATAAAAAACAACAACACACATACAATATTCTCTACCGTTTGAGCACAGGGTGGTGTTTGGTAGGCAGCTAGCTAGCTAGCAGTTAGCGCAAGCAGGTAATGTAATAGTTGAAATCTTCACTCAGTGCTCTCTACGTCAAACATCACAAACAGATCAACTTAAATGCATGACACCACTCACAGAAGAGCCAATCAAGTCTTTTGTCCACAAAAAAAGCACAACTGGGGAAAAAAGAAGCATCCCACCAAAATAAAATAATGTAAAAAGATACACTTGGCTTAACGGAAGTAATACTGGCTATGATCTTTCATGACACTGAAACTCTTTTGATACCATCGTGGACACAGTGTGTGTTAAGCGTGTGGAAAATAATCGATATTAATTGATGCGCACGTGCGCGATGCGAATGCATCGGCTCATTCGCTGGGTATGACGCAATTGACAGGTGAAATCTAGATTCATCACGATGCGTTGGCGGGTAGCGGTAAAATCCGATGCAAGCGCCGTTTAATTCATGTTTAACGTCACCTATCTGCCCTTTCCTAGGCGCAATGAATGCACCATCATCATTTAGCGTTTTGTGTTGAATACGGACGGAAGCCGTGAGTGTACATACAGTCCGGTACACTACTCGTGAAACACTATGGAAGTTCGCGCAAGCAGCAGTGAGGAAACTACTTTATTTAATGCACCCACAACATTCAGATCTTATGTTTGGAAATACTACGGCTTTGAAAAGAAAGACGGAAAGCTTGATAAAACCTCCGTAATTTGCAAAGAATGTCGCACTACGAAGCCATACAGCGGCAGCGCCACAAATATGCAGACCACTTAAAACGAAGGCACCACATCACCGACAAGGTTCCTGCCCCCTCCCCCGCCTCCCCTTCCAGTTCCTCGTTGGACACCGGAGAAACTTGGCAAACCAGGTCAGGATCAGGAAAAAATCGCCTCTTATATTGGGGGTCCCCTTGCAGCTCAAGGCCCTGTGACCGTGCAAGGAAAAACTATATATGGATGACTCTTTTGGACATTTCATTTTGACACTCAGTGAGAGTGGTCGGTGTACGCTACAATACACACAGCAGCTTTGACGCTGTGACTGCCAAAATATGTTCCAATGTATTTTTTTCTGTCCAATGGAGATGGATATTTCATATAAGACAATCAGTGAGAGTAGTCTGTTTGTGTTTACACTACAGCAACAGCTGTGAGTCTCAGCTGCCAAATTGTTTACATTTTCTTTGCACAAAACCCAATTGTGAAAGGGCTTAAATAAGTTGTTTTACACGTTCTACTGTTTATAAGGAATAAAGTGGTATACCTTTTGCAATACCATACTGAATTCCATCTTTTTTTAACCTTTTTTTCTTTGCGTATTTGCGTCATGTTGAGTTGCACAATATCACAACAAATTGCATTGTATCGTATCGGATCGCATTGATTTGAACTAAATGTGTATCGCGTCGTATCACATCGTGAAGACGGTGAAACGGATTGCATCGTGTCGCCAGAAAATTCCATGTATCGTTTAAGTATTGCATCGCTGGTAGTGCATCGAGATGTGTATCGAATCGTCCTCAGTGCTGAGATTCACATCCCAAGTGTGTGTGTGTGTGTGTGTGCGTGCACGCTTCTAAATTGTAGTCTGTTTTCAGTCAATATAAGCCCTCTAGTGCGCACAGTGTTTGTGTATGTTTACTTGCGTGTCCAACATGATTGGAAACGCAAGTCGAGACAGAATAGCCACAGGGGATCATGTGACTCACAAGTGACCGGACAACAAATAGACTAAAGTATGATTATTTATGCTTTCATAATCTTCCTTGAATACTAATTTAATGCCAACGTGGCACTAAAATGAAGCGCATGTGTGTATGTATAATCAGATTCTGCATTGGTCTGTATGGCATGAGCAAAGATATTTGAACTCATGGTTTGTGGCAAGGATGGGGGGTTTGGGAGGATTTTATGCCACAGACAAATCACACAATAGTAGAAATGTCAAGATTAGTCAACTCATAACAACTCTGTCAACAGCTAATGTAATAGTTAAGGTCATCATTATTTTGTCAGTTTTTAAGTTTTCAAAATTGCCTCATCTTCTGCTGTTCCTGCTGCCGTTTGCCAGTTTGTGACACACATGCACAGTACATCCGTGATGTGTCATGGCAAACCGACGTTAGCGACGGAGTCTGAAAATTAAGAGGTGTTTCACTGAAAATATTGAATGCCCTGGAAACCTGCAATTCATTGCAGCAAGGCGGCGGTGATGCTAGAGCATCTAGAAAGGAATCAAGCCGTGACTAATGCCCGATTCTGACATTGGGACAGTCGTATCTGGAAGTCAGCGCGTGTTTGATTTAACATTATAAGAGCGATGTCATGTTTGGTTACGGTAACATGCTGTAGCTTTGACGATGGATTACAGAGGCATTAGTGAACTCACCTTCATTAACAACCAAAACACAGTTGCTGTATGGCCGTAGCTGACCCCGAAAAATGGACAACACACTCGCTCTCTCACTCTTTATCCCCGTTTCCTACACTCAACTGTATTTATAGATCACTTTAAAACAACCACCGCTGTATACGTGTTTTGGAAAATGCCATATGCTTTGAGACAAGCAATGTTTCCGACGCGAGGCAATACAATGAAAGGTATCTTTCATCTAGATTTAGATTTACTGGAGATGCAGCGGCACCAATGTTCCCTCTAAGCTGCGCAACTGTGCACTGGCTGCACACTCAGCGCACAAGAAAACCTATCCAGCGCAGTGAACGCACTGCAAATGAATCAAAACTATAGAACTTTTTTCTATATCAATTTGCTGTGTAGTTCAGTGAGTGAAAGGTGTCCAGCAAATCGATGCAATGACGTGATGCAGCCAATCACGGCATTGACAGTACTTGCGCGTGTTCTCTGCTCCATAACAATAGATGAGTTTCAATGTTTGCAAACATTGCCTCCAAGATGCGCGCGCATCTTAATGACGTCACTGTTGTTTGCACAGACGAGCATTCTTAATTGCCTCCCACCAAGCGCCGCAGTTGAATAGATCCGCCGACCATCGCACCGTCCCGCCTTCGCGGACGCCAGGCGGGGGGCAGGCAAAGCGGCCGTGACGGCGGTGCTCAAGCCCCGCTGCACCGCCTGCCCGGCCGCACCGTCCCCGTCCAGCTCTGTCTGCCTGACCGCCGCCCACCTGACCCTCGCCAGGGCTTTACGGATCTGGCTTGCCGACTTCCCTTACCCACCTTGCTATAACATGCCAGAGGTTCTTCACCTTGGAGACCTGCTGCGGATATGCGTACGGTCAGGCCCGAGATTTACACCTTCTCCCCGGGATTTTCAAGGGCCGACGGGGGCTCATCGGGTCCCTCTCTCGGGACAAACCCATTCCAGGGCGCCCTGCCCTTCACCGAGAAAAGAGAACTCTCCCCGGGGCACCCACCGACTTCTCTGGGATCGCTTGCGTTGCCGCACTGGGCGTGTTGCATTCTCACGTCGTCAAGCTTGTAACTATAACTTTCGCCTGTTTTTCTGAAAGGGGTGTTACCAGCAGGAATTGTATAAAAGACTAGATTTCTGTGTGTGCTCTTTCCATTCTGACAAACCACGGCACGGGAGTATTATGATTCACAAGTGTGTGTTTTCTGCCTCCAAGATGTGCGCTCAGCCAAACATAATACTGTGTATGCATACGTCACATGAAACTGATCTATAACAGCGCGGCGGCGATAAGTGACGCTAATGCTAATCTTTATCATGGCGAAACAACCGGGCAGTGAACGTGATATGTCGACTCCCCAAACCAAAATAAGAATGAACTGCGGTTCTTTTAAGTTGGAACGGTTGTCGGAGGATGTGCAAATTAGAAGAACAAGCAGTGAAACTGGGTGAGATATTTTTCGAGTGAAGGTCTGCTCTGCAAAACATGCAGCAAAGCTTGAGCTGTGAGCACATTTTCCGACAGAAATATACGGACTAAATGGAAGCTTGACAACCTCAAGTGACACATTCAGCAGAAAAGTAATTTGAATGATGTTGGAATTATACAAAGACTCAAGATGGGAAAAGGGATTGGTACAATATTGCCGGAGAGCGCAAACGACCGGCAGAAAAAAAAAAACGGCTGTCACAGAAAAAAATCCGACCCTCAGCAAGTTCAAGTTCGAATTGACTATATTTTACTTGCCATTAAAACAAATGCACCAAATATTGGATTGATTTTGATTTGATTCCTATTCAATGTGTTATAATATTGCATTATTTTTCAATGTTAAAAAAAAACGCTGATAGTAAAATAAGCTTTTTTTCACCTTTTCAGGTAGTGGTGTGCCGTGGAATTTTTCAATGAAAGAAATGTGCCTTGGCTTGAAAAACACTGCTATATACTATGTTAAAGACCTTCATCCTAATCTTTCAGAATGTCTGTCTCGGGTGAATACCTCATTATGATATTGTAGCTCAAAAGCTTAACTTTCTGCATAAACAAGGTTAAATAAAAACTAGAGCTGTCAAACGATTAAAATATTTGATCTAATTAAAAATGCACCTGTCATAATTAACTCAAATGGACTAAAAAATTAATCGTGATTACTCACACATTTTTTATTGTTTCTGAATTTCCTTTTACATTTTTTGTCCTATTTTTCCCCCATTTTAATGCTCTCATCAACATGGAATCATGAATCAGTTTTCTATGTGCCAAATGCAAATATTTACTGAAATAACAATTTCGATTTTCAATTTTACATTTTTCACTTGGAGCAGTTATTCACACATAATCTCTCACACAATATTACTATCCATCAACAACAGTGAAAACAATATTTTGTCACACAACAGCTGCTTTAACAGCTTTTTTTAAATAAAATCAAAACAGAGCAATATAACATTATAAAGTGCACATCTAAGGTAAACTAGTACTCAGCCTATAGTAGATTTAAACCATGGTTGCATACTTCGTTTTTCTCAAGTTTACTTTGAACACAGCAGTCTGTTGTTGAAGAATAACGAGACACCGGACACCAGTGTTCATTATGTGCCGCTGTATTCAAAACTGCCCGCCGTACAAAAAAAGCGCACGCACTTCCCACATGCTGCTGGGGCAAACCATTCTCAAAGGTGGGGGGGGGGTCACTCCCCCTAACACAGTCAGGCTATGTTGATTGTGTTGGTCCTTCTTGTGCGGAACTCTCTCTACTGTTTTTGTGTAGACCTCATTTCGAATGACTACACGTGGTTCGATGACAACACTGGAGACGTTTTATTTTCGCTAGGTCGCTACCACTGTCAGACAAACACAGAGAAGCTCCACCCGCTCTATTTATATGGACGCAGAATACTGTAACCTTCCACACAAAATAGTTCCAAACAAGTAACAATCGTGTCAGTGGCATACATCTTATACCTGTATGATACAGAGAGAAAGAACAGATAACTTTGGTCTTGTCAGTGGAGCAATCGGGCAACTTTTTAAAAGTAAACTTTCCATTCATAAACTCTTTAAGTATCCGTTTTCGGTGTCTCATGCTGCCGTGGCTGGCAAAACAGACATGGGCGTGGACTTCTGCAGCGCGCTTGTTGTTTTGTTCTGGTGTATTTATAGAGCAACGTAACATTCGCTTGTGATGTGTGCCGCGTTAATCTCGCGAGAAAATTTTTAATCCCGTTAAAATTCATTTAAATTAATGCCAATAAAAACGCGCTAAACTGACAGCTCTAATAAAAACCAAAACATTTTTGTTTTGTTCAGCACTGCCTTTTCAGGATTTGACTCATCTGATTTCTTCTACATGAAAAAAGCGCATGATGTCTGAGAAGAGTAAAATATGATTCCCACTACTTCTTTTGGAATTTAGAAATACTCTTATAGTATTCATATTGCAACTGTTCAATGTGTATTGTTCTTGGTTCCACTTTAAAATGCAGTCAACATTTACAGCTAAAAATGTAAACGCCACTGCATCACCTTCAATTTGAATCACGCCCTCCTTTATTAACATGTCAGGAATGTCGGTAGGTGCTGCATAGTTCAATAAAAGTTGACTGTGTTGTGATTGTCTATATTTGTAATTTGCACATGCCTTGAAGAATTCAAGCTATAAGCTGTAGGTGTTATACAAGTGGAGCTGCTTGCTGGTTTGATATTCTGCGAGGTACATATGATACGATTAGTCAACTAATCACAACTACTATCAGTGATTAGTCGACGAGCAAAACAATGGATTGTGGCACACAGACTCAGAGCACGTGTTGGGCAACATTTCCAAGTGACAATATGACAGCCCTGAGCCTACAGTATGTTCACTTTATCCTTTTCCCCCCTTTCCTCTCTCCTCTTTCACTTCACCAGAGATTTACCAATGAGGACCACTTGGCTGTCCACAAACACAAGCATGAGATGACACTAAAGTTTGCACCCAGGACGGACTCTGTCATTATCGCAGGTACCGATTGGGGCTGCACGGCATTGGAAAAACATGTGCTGTGCAATATGGGTGTCAAATAGAGCGGGATCCTCAAGAAATGACTGTTTTATAATGCATGAAAAAAAAAATCTTCATTCAAGCTGTACTGTTAGTTCATAAATTGCAATACCCCTATGTACTGTTCACTTTTTGGATGACAATTCCCTTTGAAGGTTGCATTGGACTGGTCAAATTCAGATAACAGCATATCATATTCATATGAAACTCACTGCTTGCGGTAATTAGTTTTTTTTTTTTTCCCAAAATATTGTGCAGCCCTTTTCCCAATTATGCGATTCATCGGCATATTCCATTAAGATTAAGATATCCTTTATTTGTCCTGCGATGGGGAAATTTACAGGCAGAGTTCAGAAAGGAAACCACTGGGTAGGGAGAGGGGGAAAAAACACGCTCGAACTATCCTCTTCTGAGGATAATTTAAGTCCAAGATAAAAAAAAGACCCTAGCACAGAGGTGGAAAAACTACGGCCCGCGGGCCGAATCCGGCCCGTTGGTGTTTTTAATCCGGCCCGCTGAAGGTTGGTCCACAATTAAGGTTCGATGTGAATGATTGCATTCATTTCAATTGTACTCGTAATGACAGGTATTTCACCGCCAGGTGGCGCATTGACTTGAAGTTGCAGAACGCGGGGGGGCGCGGGGGGGGGGGGGGAGGAATGTTTTCGACCACCTAGTACCTCTGTATCACTCTACTTCTACTGGTCTGATCACAACCCATCTGCAGCATTGCACAGGCTAAAATAGGTCATCAACAACACTTTGGTCATTTAAAAGAAGTATATTAATACAGTACTTTCATGCTTTTGTTCTGTTGATGTTTGCTACGGACTGTCAACAAATGCATTTTTTTTTTTAATGTACCATAGCTCGTGCTGACCTGGCCCTTCTATCAAATTCTAAAAGTCAATGCGGTCCCCGAGCCAAAAAATTTGCCCACCCCTGCCCGAGCACATAAATAAGCATATGACAGTTACAACAATTCACAAGACATTACATGTTATGAGGGGGCGGATGAATGGGAAGGGGGGCCCGTCCGACCAGCTGCACGGTCCACCGAGCGCTCTGCAGATCATTCCACGTCGTGGGGGAAAAGAATAGGAACGATGAAGACGGTGATGATAAGGATGTGTATGCGCGTGTGATTGTCTGGTTGTGTATGTGTGAACAGGCCACAGCTGCTTCGTCAAGGTCTGCTCATGAAGACAGTCCTGGCTTATCAGTCCATGGCCGAGAAGGAGGGGGTGATGGTGGGGGCACAAGCTTCCGTGCATACCTTCCATCCAGGGGAAAGGGGTCCAAATAGCGTTGTTTGTTTTGGGGGGACGGCCACTTTTTCGAGTACTTTATACAAATGAATAAAAAGCCGCTCAGTGGCGCTTTGGATATTTGTCATTTTTGTTCCAGATCAGACGCCCACTCCCACTCGCTTCCTAAAGAACTGTGAGGAAGTCGGTTTGTTCAATGATCTGGCCAACTCCTTCGAACAAGATGACGATGACAACAAGCGAGCGAAGAACTCCGTAAGATGGAGATTGTTTCATATGTTTGTATATGTTCACACAGCCGTATGAAAACATATGAGAAAAAATTCCAAGTATAACTGTCAATTGGGCAGTAATACTTGGATTTTTTTTTTTAATGTGAGCTCTGTTTTCCCCCCAAAAGTAGTATTTCCAGATTAGATTGACACAAGTGGAACAGGAGTTTCGGTATTTCAAATGTTGTTTTTTTTTGGTATTTTTTTTCCATCGAGTCATAATTACCCACGTTGTACTTTGAGTATCTCGGCTGTGGACTTGACTTTGAAAACACAATGAATGTGGGTTGCCACCGTCTTGGAAATGTCCAGTTTAGGTCGACAAAATTCAGTTCACAAACAGTGGTGGGTTGGCTCATGCAACGAGCGGTATTCACAATGTTTCTATCCTTCTCTGCCTTCTCAGACACCTGCTCCCTCTTCAGTGGCATTGGACATGAGCCTACAGACGCCATTGGATGTAAAGGTGAAGGAGGAGACACCAGTTGAGGTTGACTCCTCGCCACCAGACAGTCCAGACTCCATCTCTCCAACACCAGAGATCCGAACGGAGCCCTCGGACAAGGTGAAGGTAAGACACAAGCTGTGCGATTGCAAACAAAGAACGCATGCAAATGACATTCCGATGATCTTGTTTCAGGACATGCCGCCCAGGAGCTCAGCCCCAACACCTACCATTGTGCGTCCGGGTTCCCTTCCGTTGCACTTGGGCTTTGACGCCCTTCAACCCACAATGCCATCGCCCACCTCCGTTATAACACAGGCACCGCCTTCGAATCGCACTTTGGGGTGAGTCTCTTGTGCACTTCTTGACCTCCACTACTGTCTGCCCTAAAGAAAAAGCATTCAATGCAAAGCAAAACATTTTAAGCAGGACCACATAACTGGATTAGTTCAGCGGATAGTCGGGACTTTCCCGACCTCAGCGGCAGCGGCGAGTCTTGCTCAAATACAGCCTTAGCTATTTACAAACGACCTAGAAGCATGACCTGGGAAATGTTTCTGGTACATTAGCTGCTTCATTCAAAACGTAAGTCATGGCACTCAAATTGATTCGCAGTAAAGAATTTTTTTGGGCTACATTGAACATGGAGTTGCTAGAAAATCCACAGCAAAAAGAAGACAACATTATTCCTCACCAAATGCATGAAAGTAAAATAGAAGGACTTTACATGTACCGTAATTTCACGACTAGAAGGCGGCATTAAAAGTCTTACATTTTCTCCAAAATGGACAGGACGCCTTATGATGTGGAGCGTCTTGTGTATGCGCTGAGTTCCAAAACGTGACTGTCAGCCGACACGATGTTTATATAGAGAAAAGGCCGAAGTGACTTTGGACAGGCATGCGGCAAAAAAGTCGGCCAATCAGTGAAGGGTGGCCGTGTATATATACAAATATGGAGAGAGATAGAGAGGACAGGCATGCGGGGGAGCAGTTCGCCAATGAGTGAAGGGTGGGTGTGTAAGTGGACGCTAAAGGGATGCCCCAAGCACGTACCAACACCTGTATAGAGTGTGGCTATGTGCATTGTTGCAAAACAACTTCGGTTTTGGTTTCTAAGAACCCCCGAAAATAAATTCTACAAAGAGACACGCCTACGAAGCTCAGTTCACACTTCAAGCCATCAGTTATGCTTTTGGCATGCGTGCCCATCTCACAGCAGCGGTGAAAAACCAAGTCAAGCAAATGAACTCTGAGCTTGCCGTTATTCCCGGAGGCTTGACTAAAGAACTCCAACCGCTGGACATCGGCATCAACCGGGCGTTCAAAGTAAAGTTGCGACCGGGCGTTCAAAGTAAAGTTACGAACGGCATGGGAACAATGGATGCAATGGCATACACAACTTTACAAAGAGTGAGAGGCAGCGCTGGGCGAGTTACGCCACAATTTGCGAATGGATTGTGGCTGCTTGGACGAACGTGTCTGCTTGCACTGTTGTTCGAGTTTTTGGCAAAGCCGTCATCATTTCTGTGGAGCCACATGGCAATGAGAGTGACTCTGACAACGAGAGGGAACACGGCGTTTTTGATGGATTACTGGTACTTGCACAATTGTTCAATTCTGATACAGAGGATGAGGACTTTGATGGATTTCTGGGTGATGATTGATCGAAAAACGTGAGTACATTGTACGATGGCTAAATAAAATACAACGGAACTCAGTTTTGCTTCCGTTGCCTTTTTAAAAATGTGTTTTTAGCTTCTATCTGTATGTCTTGGCATGCTACCGTATGCTTCAAGCTAACGTGTTTTTAGCGTGCGCGCATGCATGCCGTATGTTTAAGCCGGCGTATGTTTTACCACTTTAAAACTGCGCCCAATAATACAGTGCGTTTTGTCTATGTGTAAAATACAGAAATAGCACCCATTAATGAGACTGCGCCCAACCATACGGTGCGCCGAATGGTCGTGAAAATACGGTACTTGCTTGTCACACACAAGGTGGTTGAAAAGTAAATCCCTGTTTTAAAGTACTTGTCATTTTTTCGTGAACTCTCGTTCAGACAAGAAATGAAGATCAGAAGTATAGCATCGTGTTTTATTTAAAATCCAATATGCATTCGCCATCAACTTTTCAAGCCGCCTTAGAACCGCATCCACTCATTTCACAAGGTACCTTGTGGAATGGAAGACATACTTTGATTTCTTGTTGGCCCTTCAAGTTCCTCCATAGTTGTTGGTTTGCTAGAGATGACGTGCTCCTTGAGCAAACCCCAAAGAAAAAAGTTGCTGGGTTTTGACTCAGGACTTGTTGTTGTCCACGATGACCCATCCATTCCGTTATGGCCATACTTTAAGCTAATTCTTCATTTTTTCAGAGTTGATAAGAGGATCTTCTTCTTCCCCCTTACTCGTGGCAGTTGTGACGGTTCACAAACCAACCGCTTCAGCAAGGATTTTTTTAAAGAGATCAGACCAAACCGCATACCAACCCATCACCTCCCCAAATGCCATATGATGGTAGTCTTCAGAAGAGAGTATTTCAAAATAATAAATGAACTAATAACAATATTAATTCAAAAATTCATTCATTCATTCTTCCGTACCGCTTGATCCTCACTAGGGTCGCGGGGGGTGCTGGAGCCCAACCCAGCCGTCTCGGGGCAGTAGGCGGGGGACACCCTGAATCGGTTGCCAGCCAATCGCAGGGCACACATAGACGAACAACCATCCACGCTCACACTCACACCTAGGGACAATTTAGAGTGTTCAATCAGCCTGCCATGCATATTTTTGGAATGTGGGAGGAAACCGGAGCACCCGGAGAAAACCCACGCAGGCCCGGGGAGAACATGCAAACTCCACACAGGGAGGCCGGAGCTGGAATCGAACCTCTGCACTGTGAAGCCGACGTGCTAACCACTGGGCTACCGGGCCGCCTAATTCAAAAATAATAAATCTAAAAAGAAAACCAGGACAGAATTTAAATTCCCATTCAACACCACTTTTTTTATTTTTTTCGGGGACACATATGAGACATGTTAATGTAGAGCCAAACAAATTCAACATTGTCTTTTTGTGGAACAGAAATAAATTCACAAGTGTGAGACTTGTACATATTCACATTTAATTCAGTTCTTTTTTTTAAACCAGCTGTGTGAGTGCTGTTTTACTGCTGTTATGCCACCGCGTTACTATTTGTAAAGAAAAGTGAAGGTATGTGATTAAACGTTGAAACCTCTTGCTGTGTACCGTCTTTCTTTGCAAAAAAAACTGTTACAATATGCGCACCTGCGGTTGATAGACAGATGTGGCTTGTGTGTGTACAAAATGTTATTTTCCTTTTAAAATATAGTGGGTGCATCTTATAATCAGGTGTGCTCTACAGCCCAAAATTATGGTATTTGTCGAATAATCTATGGATTTTTGCCGGGACGGTCTTTATGACCTGCAAAGAGTGAGCTCCACTGTATACAAAAATATATTGGGGCAGTATTTATTTTTATTTTGTCTTCCTTAGCATATTTGGTATTGAGATAATCCAAAAGTTAATTAAAAGCATCCAAATTACATGACTTAAGGTGGTACTTGAATTATGTTACTACTTTTTTTTAAAAGGTAACTAGTAACTGTACTGAAATACATATCAAAATCAATGCTTCCAATTCTTTGCGTGCACGCGCGCGCACACACACACACACATACACACACACACACACACACACACACACACACACAAAACCACACACTCATTCATTCATTCATTTTCCGAACCACTTAATCCTCACGAGGGTCGCGGTGGGTGCTGGAGCCGATCCCGGCTGTCTTCGGGCAGTAGGCGGGGGACACCCTGAATCGATTGCCAGCCAGTCGCAGGGCACACGGAGACGAACATCATCACCATCCACACCCACACTCACACCAAGTGACAATTTAGAGTGTTCAATCAGCCTGCCATGCATGTTTTTGGAATGTGGGAGGAAACCGGAATACCCAGAGAAAACCCACAGAGGCAAGGGGAGAACATGCAAATTGAACCCGGTAGCTCTGCACTGTGAGGTCGATGGGCTAACCACTGGGCCGATATATACAGTATATATGCTGGATAGCTCAGTTGGTAAGGCATCGGGAGACGGTGGTTCGAATCCCGCTTGGGGCAAAAAGAAAAAATGAGCATATAACACCATCCAGTGTGGGTCCTTGGGCAAGATCCTTCATGCTAATGCCTACCTCATACAACGATGAGGGACAATAAAACGAATGACTTGCCGGCTCAGACGTCGCCTGGCCAAACAAGGTCTGCGTCAGGTGCTGGGGAACCAGAGCACCTTGATGAAAAATGGGCTCCTGGAACAGAGCGGAGATGGACGAGATGCGATAACATGGGTCTGTTGGAATGCTACTACTCAAGCAACCCTAGTCAGAGGGGTTACATGCAGAGAATGTGGGATGAATGGTTACTTCGAAACCCACAGTCACGGTTGACAACGAAACAATTAGTAGCTCAGTGTTCCAACATAAACGGCAACTGCTGTCACAACTTGAGATTGATGAGGTACAACGCAGGTTCCATGGCGAAGGGCCCCAGGCTGCCAGATCAGAGGAGGAGGTCATACAAGAGATTGGGAGGCAAGCCCCAATGAATGCAGATGATGAGATTTGGTGTCCAGCCCCAATGAATGAAATGCTGAGCAAGGCAGCAACTGACCTGAAAGCTAAGATCATGGCGAGAATGAAAGCTGGGCAACCTAGAAACCGATTACAATGTGAAGTACCACCTGAAAGTCTCATGGAAAGTGTGAATGCAGCACTGAGGGCGATCCCTACCGTAACGATCACAGAAACCAATGAACTGATATACGCTTCAGCATCTGTGATCCTAGAGATGCTTGGCTATAAGAGCAACCATGGAAGCCATGAGATACGTTACCCACCATGGAAAAGACGGTTGGAGGCTAAGATCAAGGCGGCTCGGAAAGATGTGGGTCAATTGACGGAGGCCCAGATTGGTATGATGAAAAGGCCGACACCCGAGAGGTACATCCAGATGACCATACCTGAAGCACTCGAAACTGCCAAACAAAGGCTCCAAGCCTTGTCCAGCCGCCTAAAGCGGTACACGAAAGAGAATGAGGCCAGACGAATAAACAGGCTGTTCGCAACACAACCTGCTTAAGTGTACGCTGGGTGGCAGGTTTCCAATAGCAGAGCAGACACACCAAGACTGGAAACTAAAAGGTACTGGAAAGGCATATGGGAGAAGGTGGTTGCACATAACAGGAGTGCACAATCGCTGGTGACCCTGAGAGAGGAGCACAGCAACCTCCCTGAACAGAACCCAGTTACCATAACAGTGGCAGACATACAGGAAAGAGTCTCAGACATGGTCCACACCTACTGGCTAAAGAAACTCACAGCACTCCATAAGCGCCGAGCAGCACACATGAACCAGCTGCTGAGGGATGGGACTCACCCAGGATGGCTAACCGAAGGGTGAATGATCCTGATCATGAAGGATCCCTCAAAGGGTGCAGTGCCATCCAACTATCGGCCAATAACCTGTCTCTCCACAACATGGAAGCTCATGTCAGGCATCATTGCGACTAAGATAAGTGGACACATGGGTCAATACATGAGTGAAGCACGGAAGGGCATTGGTAGAGATACCAGAGGAGCAAAACATCAGTTCCTGGTTGACAGAACAGTCGCACAAGACTGCAGGTCCCGACATACCAACATGTGCACAGTCTGGATTGATTACAAGAAAGCCTATGACTCATTGCCACATACATGGATCACTGAATGCTTGGAGTTGTATAAGGTGAACAGGACCCTAAGAGCCTTTGTTGCGAACTCGATGAGGATGTGGAAAACCACACTTGAAGGAACGCCATAACCAGGTGGCTGGCATAGTCTACCGAAACATCTGTGCGGAGTATGGACTGGAAACCCCAAGGTCAAAATGGGAAACACCTCCGAAGGTGGTGGAGAATGACAGAGCGAAGATCCTGTGGGACTTCCAGATCCAGACTGACAAGATGGTAATGGCGAACCAACCAGATATCTTGATCATAGATAAAGGGCAGAGGAAAGCCGTTGTAGTGCATGAAGCGGTCCCAAGTGATGGAAACATCAGAAAGAAGGAACACGAGAAACTCGAGAAATACCAAGGGCTCAGAGAGGAGCTGGAGAGAGCCTGGAAGGTAAAGGTGACAGTCGTGCCTGTGGTGGTCGGAGCACTTGGGGCAGTGACCCCCAAACTAGATGAGTGGTTGCAACAGATCCCGGGAACAACATCAGACATCTCAGTCCAGAAATGTGCAGTGCTGGGAACAGCAGGGATACTGCGCGGAACCCTCAAGCTTCCTGGCCTTTGGTTGAGGACCCGAGCTGAATGAGGGACGGACGCCACCCGAGGGGTTTATTATATAAAACACATTTAAACATTAATATATAAAATATTTTTACACACACATACACACACACCAATAAAGGAGCGGGGAGTTAATATGTAAAGTTGATATGTTGCGTAACATTTGGATCTTTGTCACTGATGCAAACTCCTCTAATTTCTATCTAGTTCACCAACAAGCCACTACCCCATGATGATGCTTCCCTCGGGCCAGGCTGTGCCTGTCCTCCCAGGGCCTGTTCAGATGCCCTCTGTCATCAATGTAAGACCTGCAAAACAAATTTGAGGGGATGAAAAATGTCAGTTACTGCAGCATATGGTGCATTTTATCTGTTCCCAAGCTGGCCCGACCCATGTGCATGGTACCAAACATTCCCGGGATCCCTGGGCCTCCTCTGGGAAGCAGCAGCAGCGGTTCAAACTCTCCTTCTGGCTACAGTATCCACTCCGAAGCCAAGATGGTAAGCGCTTGATTAGCTCTCTATTTTTAATGTTTTTTATCTCTCCGCTGTTTTTGTCTGCATCTTCACCCTGCAGGCAGCCACTGCCTTCCCTTTGACTCAGTTTCTTAGTCATATGACTTTTTATTATTGCACTTAACCCTTGAGACACAAATTCATTTAATTAATATGCGCAATCGGGAAACAATGGAAGGGAAATTTAAAACAATGTTTGCCCTAACCAAAGTCCAGAAATGTGCAGTGCTGGGAACAGCAGGGATACTGCGCGGAACCCTCAAGCTTCCTGGCCTTTGGTTGAGGACCCGAGCTGAATGAGGGACGGACGCCACCCGAGGGGTTTATTGTATAAAACACATTTAAACATTAATATATAAAATATTTTTACACACACATACACACACACCAATAAAGGAGCGGGGAGTTAATATGTAAAGTTATTGCACTTAACCCTTGAGACACAAATTCATTTAATTAATATGCGCAATCGGGAAACAATGGAAGGGAAATTTAAAACAATGTTTGCCCTAACCAAAGTGATCTCGGCTATCAGTGTTGGCACCATATTGGTAAAAAAATGTCAACAAAAAAGAAGGATTACAGACATGCACCTAAAGCATCGTAACTGATTTTATTTTAACGATAAAATCTGCACACACACCGACAAATTTTCCTTCATGCAAGAACTTGAAACACGCCACAGAAAAAAACAAAACATGATATCCACCTCTTCTCTTAAGGGTCAAAAGAAGGTAAGACTAGGGAGTCGTTTGTGAATACAGCACAAATGAATGTAAAATGGAGCCAAACTGTTGACAACTTTGTGGATTATAGAGCAGTCGACAACACATCAGCAATTAGCCGAGTGCAGGCCTCCCTTTCCTCATAATACATAACTACCGTATTTTCCAGACGATAAGTGACTCCTGAGTGTAAGTCGCACCAGCCATAAAATGCATAATAAAGAAAAAAAAACATACATAAGTCGCACTGGAGTATAAGCCGCATTTTGGGGGGAAATGTATGTGATAAAATCCAACCCCAAGAACAGACATGTCATCTTGAAAGGCAATTTAAAAAAAAAAGAGAAAACAACACGCTGAATAAGTCTACAATATGCTCACATTACATGACGCATAAACGACAAACTGAGAACGTGCCTGGTATGATCAAATAACATATTAAGTGTTATTCAGATAACTCTAGCATAAAGAACATGCTAACAAGTTCACTAAACCATCAATGTCGCTCCAAATCGCTAAATCCAATGGAATCTTCATCCTCTGTGTCACTTTAGGTGAGGGCCACATAACTTTTCACTTCTCTGATGGGGGGCCGGGGTCAGTTTGTAACAGCAAAGGTGTGACTGCAAGAGTACCTAGACGTAAAAATGTATTGTTTCTCAGAAACCCACCCAAAATCAAAATAACTTTTTTTGATACACTCGCGGTATTAAAGACGTCTTTCTTCTCGGGACACACCACCTCCGCGACAGCATTCATGCATTTCTTGACAAACGCTCCTTACCGCTGCTTACTATCAGTTGAGCAAACCGAAAGCTAGCCCGAACAGATGGCTGGTTCAGCTGAGCTTGGCGTACAAATGTATTTTGCTGAGCTAACGTTCCTCTTTTTAGCGTTGACAGTTTGTCTGCTCTCATTTGCCCATGTAAAAAAATCATACTTGTTGTTGTGACGGGATTCATAGGTGTCTCCGCAGATTGTATTCTTTGAATACCGCCACCGACAGATGAGACAGACAATCTTTTCTTTGCATTAAAAAAAAAATAGTTTCTCCATTTTGGGTTAAATTCCCTGTATTCTGAATATTTTTTTTCCTCTTACCTCACCTTTTCGCCATGATTACTTTCTCTTTGAGAGGGACGAGTTGAGGATTTTTTTTTCTGGGGTTGCCAGATGGCACAGACCGCAGAAGGATGGAACAAATGTCACGTTATATGTGTCTATGAAATTTTTACTAGCTAATAGTCAATCATGAAAATAGTTCATAACTAAGGAATATTTTATTGCAAAAGCCACATTTTATGATAAAATACAAATATACATAGATTAAAAATATCAAAAGACTCTGGTATTGTTCAGGGGGCCGGACCAAATGTGGAGGTGGGCCGGATTCGGCCCGCGGGCCGTAGTTTGGTGACTATTTTAGAGCAAGTCCACCAAATCCGGAGGTAGAAGATTCAGCGCTTCCTCTTCTACGTTGCATACGTCAGACTCATCGTGGTTTTATCAACACAGGTTGAGAGCGGCCTCTTGCGGTTTCATGTGAAAATAACATGTGAAATGATATAATAATGTGTTAATAATTTCACCCAAAAATCGCTCCTGCGTATAAGTCGCGCCCATAGCCAAACTACAAAAAAAAACGCGATTTATTAGTCCGGAAAATTAAGATTAAGATACCCTTTATTTGTCCCGCAATGGGGAAATTACAATCAGAATTCAGAAAGGAAGACGCTGGGTAGGGAGAGGGAAAAAAAACCACGCTCGAACTATCCTCTTCCGAGGATAATTTAAGTCCAGGATAAAAAAAGACCCTAGCACAAAAATAAGCATATGACAGTTACAACAAGTCACAAGACATAACATGTAATAAGGGGGAGGATGAATGGGAAGGGGGGGGGGGGGGGTAACCGCGAAGTGGCCGAAATGACCAGCTGCACGGTCACCGTTGCGCTCTGCATATCGAACCACGTCACGGGGGGAAAAAGAATCGGAGCGATGAAGACGGTGATAACAAGGATGTGTATGCGCGTGTGGTTGTCCAGTTGTGTATGTGTATGCGTGTACCGGTCATAGCTGCTTCGTCGAGGTCTGCTCATCATGAAGACAGTCCCGGCTTATCAGTCCATGGCCGAGAAGTAGGGGGGTGGTGGTGGGGGCCCTAGACTCCATGCGTACTTCCATCCAGGGGAAAGGCCAGATAGCGTTGTTTGTTTTGGAGGGACAGACGCCAACAATTCCAGACAGCCTTGAGTCCTTGGTCTGTATCTCCTCACTGGCGTCGATCAGTCGGATCCGAAATTTCTTTCCGCAGTGCGGATTCCAACTTCTACATGGTGTTGTCGCTCGCACGGAGTCGCTCCAAAACCGCAACAATATTGCGGTTGAGCTCAGTCACCGCTTGAGTCTGAGTGTTGGACATTCGCGCCAAGCCATCCAGAGTGACCGGCAGCTTCTTCACTTCCAAAAGAGCCGCTCCCGTCGGTTGAATTTTGCGATAGAACAGAAAGCTGCCAACACCAAACAGCAGCATACCTGTTATCAAAAGGCCAATAATGTAGATGTCTTCCACATCCTACACGGACAGTACTGCCAGGCACACCGGTCTCCACTTTCTCCATGGATCCAGGGTGTATCCGGCAGCAAGTGTCCCCGGAGGGCAAGCAGGCTCCCCACTGCCCGCTCTTTTTGTCGAAAAATTTTTGTCGATTACATCGAGAGACCAGCCAACCAATTCCATGGTTAGTTCTTCGGATGAAAAATACAGCTAGGAAAAAAAGTTAGACAAAGACAGCACAAGGACTAAGTGGCGAGCACGGAAAGGGTGGGGTGAGCGCAGGAGGAGCAGTGCAAAAAGCGTCCGCTTTCGTCGAGAGCCAAGCAGAAAAACAAGCAATCTTTTGGCAGTTCAGTGCGGTGTTTTATGTATTGAAGTCACTTATCAAACACTGCACAGGAGTCTTGGTGTGCAACAAATCAAAGTAATCAGAGTAGATCGTACATAAGATAAGAAAACTTTATTTGTCTCGCTGCTGTAAATTCCCAATTTACAGCAGCAAAATTCTGAAAGGGAGAAGTAGAAGAACAAAAGTGTGTGTATGTGTGTGTTTCCCCCCACACATGTGTATATATGTATATAATAGGATGCTGGTCTGTCAAAGAGGGGAAGCCTCAATTTCGGGCTACATCATAAAATGTGTCAGTTTATTTATACGCGAATTCTACTCTCCGTTCCTTTTCAAGAAAATGATCTGTGGCCCTGTCATATCAACGAGGCCTCTTGTCCAGGGTCTTAACTGGGGTTATATAAGTTGCGAACACAAGCAACAATAAAACACACCAGAAATAAAAGATTAATCTGTCACTTGTCGTTTTTAACAAAGACAGTGTCACTAAAATGATTAGAAGAAGTCTCCAGCTCAACTCAGAACGAGAATGAGAATTGAAAAATGCTCCCACGGATGCCTACACCAAAAGATCAGTGATTGGCTCATATCGCTGTCAATCAAAAAGAGATTCAGCCTCAGACAGATCATCCAATCATCATGCAGAAAACCTGAGCTTCTGGGCCAGCCCATAAATGCCCAGTGTCCATAGACTCCCAGAGACGCTGAGCGTCCAATGGGCGGGACAAAACTAGCATTTATCCAATGACTCGTCTCGTTTCAATGCATTGAGACAACCTACACTGAACTCTCGAGACACCCAGCATCCGCGCTGTAGACGCCCAGTGTCCACACAGTTTAAAGCGCAGTGAAGCTGTGGGAATGAATGAGAAGAGAGTTGCGTCGTAACCAGTAATAAGAAGCTGATTCGGAACAAAACATGAGCGCGTTGCAGCGCATATTTAGTCAATGACATGTCCACACAATTGTACATACACACATATATTTGACCACTTATTTTTTGACATTTTAGGGGAAGCTGAGCTTCCCTTGCAGTCTTAGAGCAATCACCTCTGATGTATATGTATATATTATATAAGAACAAAAAGTTTATAAATAAATATAAAATATAGACATAAGCATATTAAAAATGGGTGAGTGTGGGTGAGTCCAGGTTTTCAGGTCTGTCTATTCAATAGCCTGACAGCAGTTGTCAGTAACGAAGGGTGGTATCTCTCCTTCTTGCAGCGCGGGTGTATCAGTTTCTGGCTGAAGGAGCTGCCCAGTGCTGTTGTCACGGTGCCCTGGAGGGCATGGGAGAGTCTGACCATCATAGCTTTTAGCTTGTCTAGCATCCTCCTGTTGCCCACCTCCTCCAGAGTGTCCAGGGAGTAGGACAGGATAGAGCTGGCCCTCCTGACCAGTCGGTCCAGTCTCTCTCTGTCCCGGGATGAGATGCTGCCAACCAGCAGATGATGCCATAAGGAATGGCTGAGGCCACCACAGAGTCAGAGAAGGTCTTACGGTGTGATCCTTGAACTCCAAAAGACCTCAGTTTTCTGAGTAGATCAGAGCGTCCGTGTTGGTAGACCAGTCTAGTTTATTGTTGAGAAGAACACCCAGGTACTTGTAGGAGGTCACCCTCTCTATGTCCATACCCTGGATGTTCATCGGTGCAGGTGAAGACCGTTTCCTGTTGAAATTCACAACCAACCTCTTGATCTGGAGGTGGTTCTGCAGGCACCATTCCACGAAGTCCTCCGTCAGTACGCTGTACTCCCAATCATCTCTGTCTGTAATGAGGCAGACAATCGAGGACTCATCAGAGAACTTCTGAAGGTGGCAGGTTGGAGTGACGTAGCTTAAGTCCGAGGTGTACAGAGAGTAAACAGGAATGGAGCCAGGACAGTCCAGTACATACGCACACCTGTGGGGTATCCAGGGCAGTCTACTAACAAAATAGCATCCGACGATCATTCCCGTATCTTAGCGTCCGCACAACTCCCACTGAGCCATGGTGGTCAATTCTATGTGAAGTGGGAATCAGGATGACAAATGAAATGAAAAGAAGAAACACCATTTCTCAAATACTAAAACTGAGGTGGCGGCGAGGAAGGCATATTGTATAGTGGCCTCGGCAGCATCACAACAACCAAAAGAAAATGCAGCGAGTGGCAATAAATCACTGTTGTGGGGAATGCGTGGGTTCAACGGGGAGGACAGTATGGGACGTTTGAAAAACAATGGTCCGGACTTAAAAACAGATGTGAAAAAAAAAATGTGGCCCAAAGTTGCCCTGCGATTGGCTGGCAACCGGTTCAGAGTGTCCTCCGCACCCCGATCGGGCAAGCCTTCTTTCTTGCAACTCTTGCAGCGGCAAAAAGGCCCGACTTACCAAGCGTCATTTATCTTTGCTGCCCCGTTTGCTATCAAAGTCTCTCCACTGATTGATGCATTTTTCCATAGCGTCTGAAGGCAGCGCTGTCCCAACAGAGCCCATCAGGACACAGCATAGGCATGATGGCCATGGGCAACAGTCCTATGGTACCTCAGAGAGCGGAACAGAGCCAGCTTCTCGTGCAGCAGCCAGATGCTCCGTCACCTGCACAGCCCCAGGTACGTAGTGTCCTCTGTTCCTCGTAAGGATGTTCTTGATAAAAAACATGTACACTTGCATGTCTTGTACAGTGCCTTGTGAAATTATTGGTCCCACCCCCCCTTTTTCAACAAATAACTGAAAAGTAGGGCGTGTGAAATTCTTCATTCCGCTTTTGTCTCAGTGTAAACAACTGACTCCAGAGGTTTCGTGATGATTCTAAATGATCCAATGTTGAACGAAGTGACTAATGATGCTGGTGTTCCCCTGTCTGTAATCTAGTCTCGGGATACTTTGGAAATGCACTTGCTTTGTGAGGGTCTCAGAAGTGTGTTCAAAGAATATTGCGGATTAATCCGCATCGTGTGTGTTCAAAGAATATTGCGGATTAATCCGCATCGTGATGACCAAGCAGCACACCAGGCATATCCGGAATAAAGGTGTGCAAAAGTTTAAAGCAGCCAAGAAGCCCATTATCACTCCGGTTAAGCTGAGGTGGGCCAATCTGTCCACAGGACACTGCACAAATTTGGCCTTTATTTGAGTGGCAAGAAAGTTATTTCATAAAGAAAACCATTGAAATTCCTGTTTGAAGTTTGCCACAACCCACCTGCTCGACACACCAAGTGTAGAAGGTGCTGTAGTCAGATGAGACCAAAATTGAGACTTGACAAAATAAGACTTTTTGGACGAAATCCAGAACGTTATGTTTGGTGTATAAGTAACACCGTACATCACTCTGAACACACCATCCCCACTATCAATCTTGGTGGTCTGCAGCTTATTCATCAGGGACACTGAGGATCGTTAAAATTGATTGGGAGATGCATGGAGCCACCTACAGGGCCATGAAGAAGCGTTCAAAACTAAACATACCCAGGTCTTAGATCAGAATCCAGTTGAGAATATGTGGAAAGAGCTGAACTCTGCTATTGACAATGGCTCATTCCATGGCTCAGGAGGTAGAGCGGGTCATCCATTACCGCTGTTCAGTCTGAGTCATGTGTTGTTGTGTCCTTGAGTAAGACACTTCACCCTCCTTGCTTTACTTCAAACCAACAGACGGGAGGTGAATAAAGAACAGGAGGTGGAAAGCTACCAAAATACAGCAGGTTATAGTGCCGAAAAAAAGTTTTCTGCTGTCCCTTTGATGACTTTTCTTCAGCTCCAACTCTCTTGATGCTGAAACATGCCGAAGAAAGAGACTTTAGACTGTGAATGCTTATTTTAAGCGAACTTACGCTGGATGTTCTTCTCTGCCGTCCCTCTGTTGGAATGAGGCTAAGGGCTGTCTTTTTCTTCTTTTTTTTCCCCAACGACTGTGATGTACCCAAACAACCGAGGTGACTCAAGCTTTCCACTCTTCTCGCCGCCGCACCCTGTGTCTGCCTGTCCCCCACCTCCATACCCATCTGCAGGTATCACCAGCACAGCCCACAGGTGGGCGTCGGCGACGGACAGCAGACGACGACCCAGACGAGCGAAGGCAGCGCTTCCTGGAGAGGAATCGGGCGGCGGCATCGCGCTGCAGGCAGAAACGTAAACTGTGGGTCAACTCTTTGGAAAAAAAGGCAGAGGAGCTCAGCAGCATGAACATCTCACTGTCGGTACGTCTATTCCCATTTGGTTCATCCGTCCCGAGTACAGCCTAATGCGGTGGGGGCTGAAAAAGCCGATATGGGGTTACAGTTCTCTCGTTGCTCGTCAGGCAACATGCGCTACAATTGCAAGGTGTGCAGCAAAGACTCAATTCTGACTTCCAATAGATTTTACGGGATTTTTAGATTTCAATTGCCGGTTGCTGGTGATTTTGCTTTTCATGTCAGCAGTTTGAATGATTCTGATTAGAATCAGACCAGACTCAAAACCAGAAAAGCCACTGTAGAAAACGTTGCTCAGTGATATGAGCTGTGATGAATGTGAAGCATATTGCTCCAACCAAAGTCAATTTTTTTTCTTAACGGTTTGCTGAATTGTTTCTTGGACTTGACCAGAACGAGGTGTCTCTGTTGCGAAACGAGGTGGCACATTTGAAGCAGCTGCTGCTGGCACACAAGGACTGTCCTGTCACCACCCTGCAGAAGAAATCCACCTACCTGGGTGAGCCGATTTAAAAAACAAACAAACATACAAACAAAAAAAGACCCATTGCTGTGAGAAGCTTTGCCAAGAAACTATCATATCATTTTTAGTGCATATGTGGCAAGCAGATTCAGTTTTTAGAAGACAGCATTGCCGACATTTATGTTTCATGTCCGTGGTTGTGATCAGTTCTCATTGTTACAGCAGTTCTATATCAGTGGTACCACTGATACCAAACCCAAACAGTTCATCTGCACATTCACTGAACCCTTCATTACTGAATATTAAAAAATGATTTATTACAAATTCAAGACATATAAAACTGCATTTATTAAAAACTGAAAAAAGTAAATACAATTAGTACAAGTATAAAGTATATGTTTTTTAAATTGTGCACAAAATGAACCAGCCAGTGATGGCCAAGTGGGCGTATCATAACTAATTGACTTGTTGAGTCAGTGTGTCTTAGTCTTCATAGCAGAGGCTGTGTCGAACCCCTGAGACGGACAGATTCACCGTCCCAGGGTTTGATTGAACCCTGGTTACGAACCACTGCTCTATATAAAGCTTTATTGTATTGTATTGCATTTCCTCTAGCGTGGTACCATCTAGTGGATGCATAGCTTAACCGCAGCCACTATTGTAGCTTCTATTCACTGCGCCTTATAATGCACTACGCCCTATATATGAAAACAGAATTAAAATAGCAGCAGGCCATTCATTGAAGGAGCACTTTATAGTCCAAAGTACTTTATCATGCAGAAAATTATACATAAATTCCGAATGCCACTCTAAGGGGAAATACGGTGTCCCCAAAGGGACACAAGATATACCTGCTCGATACAAGCTGTTCCAAGTCGGCATAAATAAAATGCCGTATTGACTTGATCATAGGAGGCGGTAGTGTGCCGTGTGCCAATTTCAATGTTGTGCCTTTTATTCACAGTAGCTGTGGACGAGAACATGAAAGATACCTCGGAGCCGACGGGCTCCCCCGCGCCAGTGATCCAGCACAGCTCGTTGGCGCCCAGCCCCTCGGCCAGCCACAACGGCCTGAGCTCGAGGGCGGCGGCCGAAGCCATGGCCATGTCTGTGCTGGCCGGTTTGGGTCAACAGCAAAGTGTCGAGAGCGGAGCATCTCACATCATCATGGCCGCACATTCGCAGTCCGCCGCCAGATGATGAGCACTGTCGCCACGCGGACTCCCCTCACGTTGTCACTCGAGGAAGAAGAGCGGCCTCTTCAAGCCCCTCTTCTGTCGAGCCATCGCGCTGTGGCCTGGAGCTCAGTAGCAGCCTTCTGGAAATGGACTGAGACTTTTGAGAGAGCTTCCTGTTCACTTTGCCATAGATGACAGGGGCTGGACTCCCCCTTTTTGCTCTTTGTTGTGTCTTTACCTCCCCACTCAATGGTTGACATGTACCACTCATACCTATAATTGCAGACAACACTCAGGCTTGTTCAGCGGGATTTACACAGCACGTCTGAGTGTCCACTTGATTGGACCCTCCCTCTGGCAGAGCTGGTATTACCCAACTTTTTTGTGAACAAAGGACTTTGATTTGGACCTTGTGTGCTCGGTGTGGTGCATTTGAGTCTGTCGGATGAGAAAGGAGCACTAAGGGGAGATCGAGATTGCTGCCTTAGCATCTCACTGGACTATATCAGATTTTTTGGGATGTATTTTTAGGTTCACCCGTATCTGATATCACTGCGGTTTCATTTACCCAACCCATGAAACAAGCCGCATGCGCAGCACGCAGGTTCTAAAATGCACGTGAATAGCCGCACAGGTGTCACCATGGAAGTAAGCAACAGTGTAAACGGTAAAACGTAAGGTCGTGTTTATTTGGCCTGAAACTACCCTTCCTCTTTATTAGTTTGAATGCAGCTAACCTCCTATAAAATATGACATCTATTCCTTATGCTCTATAGTACAACTCTAAAGTATTTACATCAGAGGTGTCCAAACTTTTTTTTCCCCCTCAAAGGTCGCAGACAAATAGAAGAAAGGGACCATCTTAACTCATTCAATCCCAGCCATTTTCACTGGAGTAACCCCCTCAATCCGAGCGTTTTACTGGATATTGACTGATCTTGCAAGGCCCACAGAATATTTTGTTCTAATGCTATATAAACAAAGAGCCTACCAAAATAAAGTTTGGACTCTCTTCTTTCAGCAGAAAAAAAAACTTTTTATCTTGTTCCATTCTTCAGCGATCGGCATTACAAAATGGCTCAGTTTCATGAAAATTGCGATTCTTGGGCAAAAAAACGAAGAAAAAGAGCTTTTTGTAAAAGCATAAATTTCAAGCATGTGAGGCACCACTGCCACCTACTGGTAGCTTTTTACGTGATTTACAATGCAAACGGCTTATTCTCATTCATAGATTGCATCAGACCCTCCTCCTCTCTATGACGCACAAAAAAGACTTAGACGTACAGTACATACAAGTATGTCCTTGATAGGCGGGGCCTAATTTAAAAAAGATGTACAAGTACGTCTTGTGGAATGAAAGAGTTAAATTCATACTTTTTAACTTCTTAAACATCCAAAAAAAAAAATCAATCAAGTGATGATACATTGTTCAAATCATGTTTTGAAAAACTGCTTTGTTGGGTCTTTCAGCTGAAGGTCATAAGGAAAATATGAGGGGTGGGGTTCTTAAAGGTTTTGGGGGGGCCCATGGCCTTGCGTCTCAGGAGAATAGATTGGCACCTCCACTGTGCAGGAGCTAAATTGCATCTCCTTATTCACGATCAAAGCAAAAGTGATCAGTCCTTAGCCGTCATACTTGAGCATCATTAATTTTTCACAAATTGAATCTTGACCCCAAGCAGAAAAAGAAAAACATTTGTTTCGTTTATTCTTTACAAAAAATCTAGTACTATTTTAGTCTGTAATTTATTTGTATATTTACATATCTAGAAAGGCTTTATTAACAGTAGTGATTGTACTCTCCATCACTCCCCCCAATTTTTCGACAGCTATACTTCTATCCCTCGTCAAATCATGCCACCCGCACCCTTTTCTAAAAAGCATAGTAAGCAGTATAAAATGTTATTTTTAGTATATGCCGTGGGCCGCTGAAAATGGTTGGACTAAAATCGCCCCCGGCCGTAGTTTGGGCACCACTGATTGATATTTAATCTAAAATTTTCTCTGCTAATCGGATCAATGCGTACGCAACATAATTTGTTGTGGAGTCACTCAATGTCCCGGGCCGGTCATGTTAGCAGATAGCAGATTTATGATCTCGTGTTTTTCCTCTGAGAAAGGCCTTATTATGACATGGGCATTTCTGATTTTACGCCATTTTTCATCCTGATGATGCCAAAAAATCATCATTGTGTTTTGATACAGGGTGTAAATTTCGCCTTTTTGAAACGTTTTCACCTCAAAAGAGTGCCTCTACTTTTAAGCCATGCCCCATGGCCCATATGTAAAATACTCATAAATATCCTGGAAAGTGCCTCTCACACAGTGATGTCAATTTAAAAATCTTACCTCATGTTATACCCTCTTATGAGAAATATTATCAACTGTTGATGGTTTTCCCAACATAGCGCGTTGCTTACGCCTAATCATGTATAATAGTTGGATTTATTTTCTTCCTTTGGCCTATTATATATATCCACATACACACACACACACACACACACACGCACGGACACACTGCTCAAAAAATTTAAAGCAGCACTTTTTAATATGAGTATCATCACGTCTTTTAAACGTCTGGGATATTGATCTGGTGAGTTACAAAACAAAACTTGTTAATTAGTTGCAGCTGCTTTGGTGTCAATGAAATCAACAACAGATGTGCTAGAGGGGTAGCAATGAGATGACTCTCAAAACGGGAATTGTTTGACAGGTGTAGGCCACTGACAAGTTCTTCCCTCTTCCTCTTTTCTGACAGTTTTTCTACTAGCTTTGCATTTGGTGCGTATCAGTGTCACTACCGGTAGCTTGAGGCGGTACCTGGACCATACAGAAGTTGCACAGACAGACCCAAAATTCCTCCAGGACATCACTTGAATGTGTCCTATTGCCCTAAGGCTTGCTTTCTCACCCAGCACAGTCTCAAAGCATGGAGGAGATTCCAAGAGACTGGCAGTTAGTCTAGGAGAGCTGGACAGGGCCAGAGAAGGTGCTTAACCCATCAGTAGGGCCAGGATCTCATTTGAGCAATGAGGAACAGGATGATCACTGCCAGAAGCCTTCAAAATGATCTCCAGCTCCAGCAGACTACTGCATGTGTGTATGCCTCTGACCAAACAATCAGAAGCAGACTTCACGAGGGTGGCCTGAGAGCATGACGCCCTCTACTAGTGGGTCCTGTGCTCACTGCCCGGCACCGTGGAGCTTGACTGGCATTTGCCAGTGACCACCGGCATTGCCAAGTATGCCATTGGCGCTCTGTGCTTTTTACTGATCAGAGCGGATTCACCCTGAGTACGTGTGACAGACAGGATCTGGAGAGGCCTGAATGAAATCCTTGGAGCCGTTGTCAGACCTTGTGCTGGTGCAATGGGTCCTAGGTTGCTCCTGATACCCGGCAATGTACGGCCTCCCAGGGTATACAGGCAGTACCTGGAGAGTGAAGGAATTGGTACGATGAGTGGCACCCTTGCTCACCTGACCTAAATCCAACAGAAAACCTCTGGGGCGTGATCGTGTTGCGGTCCATCCGACGCCACCAAGTTGAACCTCCGACCGTCCAGGAGCTCTGAAGTGTTGCCCTGATCTGGATCTGGGAGGAGATAACCAAGGACAACATCTGCCATCTCATGACGAGCATGCATACGAGCACATGGGGGCTATACAAACTAGCGAGTACTATTTGGAGTTGCTGTAATGAAATTTCAATAACATCAACTAACTCGGTTCGGTGTCAAGTGGTTAGTGCGTCAACCTCACAGAGCGTAGGTCGTGGCTTCGATCCCCGGCTCCAGCCTCCCTGTGGGGAGTCTCCCCGTGCCTGTGCGGGTTTTCTCCGGGTTCTCCGGTTTCCTCCCACATTCCAAAAAACATGCATGTCAGGCTGGTTGAACACTCGAAATTGTCCCTAGGTGTGAGTGTGAGCCCAGATGGTTGTTCGTCTCTGTGTGGCCTGTGATTAGCTGGCAACCTGTTCAGGGTGTCACCCGCCGACTGCCCGAAGACAGCTGGGATAGGCACCAGCACCCCCGCAACCCTTGTGAGGATAAAGCGGTTCAGAAAATGGATGGATGGATGAATGAACTAACCTGCAGCATCGTTTTTATCCACTTTGATTTTCCAGGTTTCTTTGAATTGAGGCAGATGTAGGTTGATAGATTCTAATTGCGTCAAAGGAGGATGCGCGGCATGCTTTTATTCCTTACAAATTAGCCAGTTTATGACAGCAGAGATGGACCGCATGCTTTTTTTTCCCACCAAGATCTCTGATGGGCTTTCAGATTGTTTCTTTGATTTATTTTTTGAGCAGTGTATTTATTATGCTCCCTCCTGAAGGGAATGTGCTTCCATCTTTGTCATGCTTCCATTTCAACCAATGTGTGGGACTCGACTTAAGTTGCGCTGCATGTAACTCAGGACAGTTGCACATTTCTTGCTGCTGAGATAAATGGGGAAGCATCCCGTATGCTCCCTACCCAAAAAGATAATAAAACAATACTAAGCCATATAAAATATGACCACAAATAGAATTGCATTTCTAGTGTCCTACCAGTTGGCCTTAAAATCACGTGTGCCTCCTCGTATTACCATGTCAACATTCTTTTATGGAGTAAAAAAATATGTCCTAAACAAGGATCCAAAGATTGAAAATGATCATTACAAACCACCCTCTATTCTATGACGGAAACCAGACTGTCATCTGGTAAAGAGTTGACGCGAGAACATAATGCAGATACTTGTGTCATGTTTTTAAAATCCCTTTTCCGCCTAGCATGGTAACATATGTGCAAAAAAAACAAACAAACAAAAGCCTTGAGAATTGTACGAGCATGTCCTTATGCACTAAAACTCGCCAGGATGTGGTTGCTCTGGTTCACTCTGCCTTTCGTGCTGTTCTTATTTTATTTCAAAAAGCAAGTATCATTTATTTTCCTTTTTGTCTGTACTGTAAAAGAATAACGGGGGAGGGAATAACTCCTTTCACATTTGACTACTTTTGAATTTTTTTTTAATTTGAATTATTCACATCTTCATTTCTGCACACCCCCCCCCCCACCCCCCTCAGCACTGCACAACTCGCCACGGAACACTTGATCATTAATTTGGTCTTTTCCCCTAACTTATTACCAGCAATTACGGCAGCCTTCCGCACATTAACAATTTGAGCTGCAGTTAAAAGTAGTGAATGGAACGATTTGTCCAATACATGTTGCAATAGTGTTACAGTTGCGTACACGATATTTTGTAACACTTCCATGGTTAGACTGATGATTGGATAACGTGTCCTTGTACTGTAAATAGATGTGTATCATTTGAATATATTTACTTTTTCATGCATGTCGAAGTGGAATATTCTGAACACAAATAGCTTTCGCTGCAGTTTCCATACATGAAAGGCGGTGTGATGAACATCGCAGCACGGTTGCTTTCAGTTAGTGCTTGTTCGCCAAACAATACTGTTTTGCTCTCTCTTGTTAACTAGTTCTCAAAGTCAGATGCGGATCATATCCTAAGAATTTCAACAAAGTGAGAAATAAAACATGTTTTATACATTTTGGGGATGTTGAGCTCACGATACTTGAATTTGACATTTGAAATCCAAAGTTTGAGACCTGCAGTGGAACAAATTGAGAAACTTGAAATGGGGAGCCATGGCATCCACGCTCACAACTGCTCTCACCCTGAGCTACTCATTGGCAGAAGACGCTCGTCCTGTCTGGGAAAGATCAACCTCTGCAAAGAAATTAGAGACATGCTCCTTCTATGATGTAGAATGTTACCATCATTCCAAATATAATATTCATGAATGTAAAAAGTTGTTGAATGGGGATCTTATTAATATTTCACGAGGAGTAATTTTTAAGAAAATCTTCAAACCAATGTACCTTAAATACATTGCTTTCAAGAGGAGAAGTCCAATCATGAAAACCAATGTTCTAATGTTTTTTTTTAAAACAAATTAAACATTGGGTCATCATAACATGTGACTGTGATTGTCCAAAGCCAAATAGAAAGCTGGATAAATAAGTCAAAAGATTTCCTTGACCAGAAGTACACACCCTCCCAGTGACAGGCCTCTCATTATCAATCTTAGGTTACCTTTTAATTTGGGGATTCAAGATTTAGAATACATATCTCTTGCTGATAGATTTCGAGTCACGTTTTTTTTTTCTTAAAGCACACTTCTCCAAATATAAGCACAAACTTGAGAATTTGGAGAAAAGTGTGTTTGCGCCAATCGCATAGATGCCACCTGACTGAGAAGGATCATTTCCCCCAGCAATCAAGAAGTCCCCGAGATCACATGATTTTATGTTCAAGACAGAATATCTCTGCCACTGCAAGAAAAAGATAAACGAGACGAGACGTAACTGCCCAAGATACCTCTCCTCTGAACCTCTGTGTTCCACCTTCACTTAACTTCGAGTTGTGACCACTTGCAAAGAGAATTTTCATAGCATTGCATTAGTAGTTCCCAAATCCAACCTATTCGAGGAAGTAAAAAACAAAACAAATGTATGCTCTATCATGTCAAAAGCTGAATACGAATCAAGGAATAAAATCAAGTTATCTGCAACAACTAGAGAGGCATCTCACTGCTCTCCATACCTGCAAAACTGTTCACCCATATCCTTTTGTGTTCATATTGCATTTAATTGAAAGATGTTTGTTGTTTTTTTCTCTTTCTTCTTTCTACATACATTCTTGCTGCTGGAGGCTGTAAATTTCCCCAGTGTGGGACGAATAAAGGATATCTTATCTTCTCACCCGGGCTCTTCCTGCCATTCGAAGCCATCTCTGCCCCCAACAAGCTGGCTTGATGCCCAACCGTCCACTATGGATCACATCTCCGCAATTAGACTCATTGTTGAGAAGGTCAAAGTTTCGGAAGGACCAACATCTCTTTATAGCCTTCATAGATCTCAAAGCTGCCTTTGATACAGTTGACCACCTCTCCCTTTGGAACATTCTGAAATACCTTGGAGTGCCACCCAAAATAACCACATTGTTCCAGCGATTCTACAACAACTCAGAGAGCTGTGTTCGTGTGAATGGGAAGGACTCAGAGTGGTTCCCCATTAACAGTGGGGTCAGACAGGGCTGCGTGGCCGCTCCTGACCTTTTTAACCGTGTCATTGACCGCCTTATGATCCGCAAGTCTCGGGAGTGTCGTTCAGCAACTTCCACCTGACCGACCTTGGAATACGCTGATGACACCACCCTGTTCAGCAACTCCCTCCAAGAGTGGTCTCTCCATGTACCAAACAGAAGCAGCAAAGCTGGACCTGCAAGTAAGCTGGCAGAAAACAAAACTATGTATTTTTTGTAGCAATCCATGTTGTATTCCATGTTGAGTATGTTCAGAAGAATATAAATAAAGCCATATAAATAATAAATATTTGATGTACTGTATATTATATATAAGTAATTCATTTTACACATAATTTTACATTATTTTTGGTCGTAAATTAATTTAAGCAACAAAAAAACTGATGAGCTAATTAGGAGCCGAAAGAGCCGATTCTTTTTAGTGAGCCGAGTTCTAAAAAGAGACGGAATTCCCATCACTAATGCAGACCCGGAGTAGGTCGATTCAGGGAAAGGTAGGTTGAGGCATGTAACATTGCGCAGGAATTTACGTCAGAAGTATGATTCCCGATTTCGAAGTAAGTCGCATGTGGATCTTAAAAAGTTTAAAAGGCCCTGTAATTGTAAGATAGTTTTACAGCAAAATCAACTAAAAGTAAATCAGAGTTGTGTTATTTTAATGCACGACAACAACTACGACGGTAATATTCAGTCGACGAGCGTCAATAAAAACTTTATGCTAACTTGAATCCCGGTTACACTCACGTTCTCTTGATGTCGTGAGGACGTGAGGATGAAATGTTTTAGCACGCCTCATTGTTTATTAATTAGATGACAATGTCAAAACGACGTTGACATTAATAATTTAATTTCGGATTGTCACATTTTGTGGTGGACCCCAATACAATAGTTTCATCGCTCCTGTGGATGCATTAAGCTCTACTTTTTGTGTTTTCGGGTCACTCGTTGCGCTACTTTTTGGCATTCGATTCGACGAGCTTCTTTTTTGCGATGTAACCAGCAAGAAAGAGGAGATTTTCCCTTGTTTGGGAGCACTTTGAGCAGATCTCACCCCAGAAGGTAATGCACTGCAAGTACTACGTATTTAACAGATTCATACAAATATTTTGTTTATCTTTTCAAGGAAGCAAACTGTGACATCTTTTTGATACCTCAATCCATCAAGCAAGAACCACAAATGTCACGGCAAATGCAACAGTTGAGGTGCAAAAGTTTCTTGGAGCACCAAACATCCCCAGAGTTGAAAATCCGTTTCAGTACTGGGAATCACGGAAATTTACGCTTCCTATTCTGCACCAACTTGCTGCACCCTTGCTTCATCAGTACCATGTGAAACAGTTTTTTCAAAAGCAGGTGACATTCTCTGCAAGAAAAGAAACCACCTGAGTCCAAAAACTTTGGGAAAAAAAACTATTGTTTTTAAATAAAAAGCACTTTATTTTACATTTTCATTTGTTGCATAAGCACAAACATAGACAAAGTAACACAGAACAATTCACGTTAAAACACTTCAAATATATATATTTTTTGTATTCAGAGAATGATTTACACCCCGCCATTTTATTGCATGCACCAAGCATGTTGTACATTTTCTGTCCACATGATGGCGTAGTGGGAATGAATCATCTTGAAGCCCCTACGTGTGTATATATTTCCCTGCAGGGTTTGACTGCTTTATGGGACTTCATTTTGCCATCACTAGGAGGACGGCCCACAACCCACAGTCGATCCTACGGTCCTCGTCGAAGTGTACACATCGTAGAAGTGTACGTACGTAGTATTCGAGAGACAGCATACGAAAACTGCTGATTTGGGGCCGTGTTACGTCATCGACTCGCGCCACTGTGTTGAAATACGTCATCAAACATTGCGGGACTGATTGTTATTTAGCAATTTTGCTAGTTAATATGATTAATACTGCCGTAGAGTAGTATTAAAATTTAAAAAACCGAGCTCGGGATTCCAGTCGGTGGCAGCTCGGGCTTTACTATTGACGGTTTCTGCAAAATCTGAAGCGCATGCGCAGCAAGTCGCTTAGTAGGGCAAAAACACTCAGGCAATATATATACTTGACGACCATCGATTTAAAAATATTTAAACGTAAGTATTTAAACGTATGACTTAATTTAAAGTGAAGGTACTCATTTTCGCGACAGGAATACAGACAAATTTCCCACCTTTTTGGTCATCTCCGCAATGAGTTGTGTATTATACGCTTCAACCAGAGACCATGAATGCGGACTCCGCCAAAATGTGGAACAAATGCGCAAAGGGGGCGTGGTGAAAGAGCACCTTGACTAGTACGCACAGCTGAGGCTCAGAAGGGTACGAGTAAGAGCATTGAGACAGAGCCAAGAAGGGGACTGTGTCGAGGCGCGGCCTGTCCAATCACGTGACCACGAAGCCCGTTGCCGCTGTTCCTGAGTTTCTCTCATCATGGCGGAGTGGCCACCCGCACGGATGTATGGTCTCTCTCATTCGGATGCTTGTTTTGTGTAATGAGGCAGGTCATTTTATCCCTCTTCTAGTGGCGTTTGCTGCATCGACCGTGCGTCCACTCCGCGTGCGTGTTTTTCGCCGAAGTCATGGCAGACCGCGGCGTAGATTTATCCGCCCTGCCTAAGGAGGTTCGAGACCAACTGGCGGAGTTGGACCTGGAGCTGTCTGAAGGTAAATAGACGCCACGAATGGAAGAGATCAGTCGTATCCACGTCGGAACATGTCTCGACTGTAGCCGGGCAATATGTTTTGTTGTGGGCAACGGGCGCACGCGGCGTCACCTAGCTTATTGTCAGCTGAAACTGGATGTTGCTAGTCGCTCCTGAAGACGCGCAAGCTGGTTACAGATACGGCACCTTGTCGTTTTAAACAAACCCTTTTTTTAAACACGTGAATTCGTTTAAACACCGCGTGCCTTGGCTATACAGTATATCGGTTCACTCTATGTATGTGTGTGACGGCCATGGCCAGAGGCAAGAAGGCCTTACTTGTCAGGGCTTGACTGTGCTGTCATTTCCCCTTGTTCGAGTACTGCTAGTAACACGCTCGTAGGCTTCCTGGAATAAATCTAAGATGATGCCTTAATGCGACGTGTTCATTGGTACTATTAGTCACGGTGTTTGTGAATGGTGCATCACCACCAGCCTCACCGACTCTACTGTATCCATATGCCTGCGAGTTAACTTGCTTTGACTGTGATGAGCGGCTGTACCTGCTTGCATCGCGTTTATTTTCATTCTTGTTTTGACGTATGTGACCCCCCCGCCCCCCACACACTGTACAATGGATCCAAAACATAGTACATAGTACCCTCCCCCAAGCAGCTGTTAGCCCCCCTCATGCATCCCACACTTGAATGTGCCGCCCCAGTACCACCGGCCTTCCACTGTGTCAGGCACATTGGACGCATTTCTCCAATCCAATTAGACCCCGTTTTTCCACCCCACTTAAAGTGTGTTTTTACTTCCGTTATCGGAATGTCATGTCAAAACAGTTCACGTGAGAGTTTTATTTGTTCCATTTATTGAAGCAGATGCATCCATTCATCCATTTTCTGCACTGCTTCTTCTCAATAGGGTGGTGGATGAAGCCTATCCCAGCTGACTTGAGGCAGAATGCACCCTGAACTGGTTGCCTGCCCTTCGAAAGGCACAAATACATGTCACATTGACACCTTCAGACAATTCAGAATCCTCAGATGAAGCAAGAAACATATTTTTGGAATTTGGAAGAGAGCCGCAGTATCGGTGATAAAAAAACGCCTAAAGAAGATACTTTGTGCAATTTCTTCGTGTTCAAAGATGGCACATTTGTGTTGGCAGTCTGCTAAAGAAGCTACACTCTTTATTTTACTTTAATGAGTATATGGCAACTCTTTTTGTTTTTGTCATTTACTGTTTGTTCTATGTTGTGTGGACTTGTTGTTGGCTGTTTTCATACTTTTTGGCCGTGACACTTATTGAAGGAGAATATTGGTGCTTAATGGTTGCGCCATTTCGGCTGTGTGTTTGCATTATCTCTGTCTCTGTTAGAGTTGTCCGATTGATCACGTGCTCAGAAATTGGGGCCTATCACATGATTTTCAACTGATCGGATTGGCTGAAAAAAAAAATCAAAAAAATTTAAGTTCTTTATCTTCTAATGTCAAGAATTAAAATATTTCATTTAATTTGTTTGAACCATTGCTGGTTTACAACCATATAAAAAGTTAGTATGTTAAAATTAAGATTTGGATCCAGTGGTGTCCCCCCCCCCTTAATGCATTGGGGAGGTATCTGATCGAGATTTGTTCTTGGCACATACTTAAAAAAAACAAATGACTTGGGAAAAAAATGTGCTCTGGACATCTCTGGTTTTTATTAAGGACAATGTTGGTGCTATTTGACCGTTGCCACTTTACGGCCATAAAACACTTGCTTTTTGCATCAAAATGGAGAGCATTTTTGCAGCACCCTCTTGATCATCGGAAATGTCGTTGCTTTTGGACTGTCTGTGATGGTACAGATTGATGGATGGAGGTGCTGAGGATAAGTGGTCGGCATTTGAAAAGTAAAGTGAAGAGGATCGAATTGCAACTGGAGAAGCTGGTTTGTGGAAGCTGGCTGTGTTTGTATACCTCTTGGTCCCACAACCTGCAATGATATTTTACCAAATAGTTGTTTTTTTCCCACCACACTGAGTGTGGGGCTGGTGTTGTTTTTTTGGGGGGCTGTGCGCCTGCCAGTTATGCACATGCATATGACTTAGTAGGTAACTTCTGTCGCAGACTTGACGCCACCACAAGTTCACTTCAGCCTATGATGGCGCAATAGGAAAATAAGCATAATTCTTCCTTCAAATTCGCCACCTTGCAAACAACGGCGCTAGATCACATGAACTGCATTCACTTTCTATGGAAACAGCGCCAGAAATGCTCAGCACATATTCGGTCTGACTGTAGCATCACGATTCAATTGTATTTTAAGTCGTGAAGGCACCCCTTCATCACCAAGCCACTGAATTACACTTGCCAATTAGGATAACGCAGGGGGATTTCCTCTGAATGTTGTAGAAGTAATAATTTGAAAATGTAAACACCCGCAGATATACAGTATATATATGTATATATATTAGAGCTGTCAAACGATTAAAATATTTAATATAATTAAAAATGCAACTGTCATAATTAACTCAAATTCACTAAAAATTAATTGTGATTGCTCACAATTTTTTTTTATCATTTCTGAATTTCCTTTTTTATATTTCTGTCCTATTTTTTTCCTAATTTTAATGCTCTCATCAACATGGAATCATGAATCAGTTTCTTTGTGCAAAATGGAAATATTTACTGAAATAATTTGGATTTTCAATTTTACATGAACATTTTTCATTTGGAGCAGTTATTCACACATAATCTCTCACACAATATTAATGTCCATCAACAACAGTGAAAAAAATATTTTGTCACACAACAGCTGCTTTAACAGCTCTTTTTAGGGAATAAAAACAGAGCAATATAACATTATAAAGTGCACATCTAAGGTAAACTAGGACTCAGCCTAGTAGATTTAAGCCATGGTTGCATACTTCGTTGTTCTCAAGTTTGCTTTGAACACAGCAGTCAGGCTATGTTGATTGTGTTGGTCCTTCTTGCGCGGAAGTCTCTCTACGGCTTTGTGTAGACATTGTTTCGGAGGACTACACTAGGCCATGACGTGGTATTTCAGACTCGACGTGCAATGACGATAGCTCAGTTTACTACTGCAAAACATACAGGTAACTTTGATCTTGTCAGTGGAACAATCTGGAAACTTTTTAAAAGTAAACTTTACATTCATAAACTCTTTAAGTAGCCGTTTTCGGTGTCTCATGCTGCCATGGCTGGCAAAACAAGCGTGCATGGACCTGTGCAGCGTGCTTGTTGTTAAAAACGCGCTAAACTGACAGCTCTTATATATATATGTATATATATATATGTGTGTGTTTGTGTGTATATATATATCAGAATCAGAATCAGAATCATCTTTATTGGCCAAGTATGTAGAACACACAAGGAATTTGTCTCCGGTATAACGATTGCACCTCAACAGATCCAGCTGTCAAACTCATAAAGTTCGCAGACGACACCACGGTCATCGGTCTCATCAAAGACGGCGACGAGTCTGCGTACCGCCAACAAGTGGAGCAGCTGGAGCTTTGGTGCGGCCGACACAACCTCGGGCTGAACACGCTCAAAACTGTAGAGATGATCGTGGACTTCAGGAAACATTCTTCTCCTCAGTTGCCCCTCACACTATCCAACTGCCCTGTGTCAACCGTCGAGACCTTCAAGTTCCTGGGAATCACAGTCTCCCAGGACATGAAGTGGGAAGTCAACACCATCTCCATCCTGAAAAGGGCCCGGCAGCGGATGTACTTCCTGAGGCTGCTGAGGAAGCATGGCCTGCCACAGGAGGTGCTACGACAGTTCTACACTGCAGTCATCGAATCAATCCTGTGTTCTTCCATCACAGTTTGGTTTGGGGCCGCCACAAAAAAGGACAAAATCCGACTTCAACGGACAGTTAGGACGGCAGAAAAATCGTTGGCACCGCCCTACCCACTCTTGAGGACTTGCACACTGCAAGAATCAAGACAAGGGCACGGAAAATCCTCCTGGATCCCCCGCACCCTGCCCACCACCTTTTTCAGCCACTCCCCTCAGGCAGACGCTACAGATCCATGCGCACCAAATCCAGTAGACACTTAAACAGCTTCTTCCCTCTAGCCATTAACTCCTTAAACAGTCACTGACAGTCACTCTTCTTGCACCACAAAATGGTACTTCAAAACTAGTGGTTACTCTAAAATGGTTCAATGGTTTTGTTGTTTACGATGATACTAGTGCAGCGTGTTATACCGGAGACAAATTCCTTGTGTGTTCTACATACTTGGCCAATAAAGATGATTCTGATATATATATATACATACACACACATCAAATATATAAAAACTGGTAGCTCTTTGCAATAATTAGCATCAATAAAGTTAGGCTTGTACATAAAACTGTGTTTCTCATTTACTTTTTAATGTTTAAATGGGTCCGTTTTGACCCAGCTCATCACAGGAGGATAAGTTCATAACAAGACCAGGTACGAAGGGAGGGGTTATGCTTGTTCCCATGTTGCTTGGATAAGAGCACCGGCCTGCCAAACGGCCTCTTGGAAGCAAGCTACTGTTGTCGTGAGCACCCCTGTGACCATGGCAACACAATGACCACCATTCAGCCGCTTTGAGTCGGCGCGGTCAGGAGCTCAGGCGTTGAAACCATTCAGCTCAACTCGGCCTTTGTGCAACTCTCTCTGACTAGTTTCCATTGGAGGAGGAAGGAGGGCCATAGGTGAAGAAGATGACTTTTGCTGGCCTCTCGTGGCCGGCACAGGGTTGAAATTTCACGCGCTACTCCACCTCATGTACCCGAAGAGTAGCTTGTAATATTTTGCCATGATATCATGACACAGCAATAAAAGTGGGAAGTTCGGATACCGGTTTACATCACAATTATCCTTACCATATTTTCCGTACTACAAGTCACAGTTTTTTTCATAGTTTGGCTGGGGGTGCGACTTATAGTCTGGAGCGGGGGTGCTCAAACTTTTTGGATCAAAGATCTACTTTTCGATCAACTAACCTCCCGGGATCTACCCTTACCGGCACGCACACGCATGCCCTGATGAGAAACAGCCTGAAACTGAGGCATGCGACTGACTTTTGCAGCCTTTTAACTATCGTAGCTCACAAGTACCATTTTAAAGTGCTTCCCTGGGCCTTCCTAGATTCCTATTCTTTGCTCGTGCCCTCGGTGAATTGTACACAAAGCAAACTCTGAATGAGAATAATGACGATAAAAGATAGAGCGCAACAGTTCTGATCACAAGCTGCAATTCCAGACTGCTAACAACTTCCAGTGACATAATCACGCGCCACCGTAAATTCAAGATTTACCTGCTTTATTTTATTTTTAAATATTTTTTGGGGTGAAAATGAGACTGATAAGATGATTAGGGTGCAGTGTACATTAACACAAAAATATATATTATTAACATGTACAAAGACGCACAAATGGTTGTTTGTTTTTTTTCTCCTCGACACTCCTCGGATCTACTTGGGACCTGTCTTAGATCTACCGGTAGATCAGGATCTACCTAATGGGCACCCCTGGTCTGGAGCAATTAATGGGTGAAATTATTAACACCATATTATGTTATTTTCACATTTAACCACAAGAGGCAGTTCTAGACTTGTGTTGATAAAACCACGATGAGTCTGACGTAAGCGACGTAGAAGAGGAAGCACTGCATCTTCTACTTCCGGAGTTGGTGGAGTTGTTTAAAGTGACACAGAGGATGAAGATTTCATTGGATTTACTGATTTGGAGTGACATTGATGGTTTGGTGAACTTGTTCGCATGTTCTTTATGTTCTAGTTATCTGGATAACTCTTAATATGTTACTTGAACATACCAAGCACATTCTCAGTTCATTGTTTTTGCGTCATGTAAGGTTAGCATGTCGTACACTTATTTAGCGTGTTGTTTTCTATTTAATTTTGATTTTGAATTGCCTTTCAATATGGCATGTATGTTCTTGGTGTTGGATTTTATCAAATAAATTTCCCCCCAAAATGCGACTTATCCTCCAGTGTGACCAGTGTGACAGTGTGACAGTATGTTTTTTTTGTGTTCTTTATTATGCATTTTATGGCTGGTGCGATTTATACTCAGAAGCGGCTTCTAGTCCAGAAAATACGGTACTACTAGACAGAGCTGTCAAAAGTATTCATTCACATTCATTTTTTAAGTAGAACTTTAGGTATTGGGATTTGAAAAGACTTTAAAGATCTTAAAGTGTCAACTCATTTTTTTTTTTACTTTCGTAAAAGTATAAAAGTAATGGTTTAACAAGTATTTAACAAATCAAAGTAATGTAAGGGGGGAAAATGCATTGAAGTGGAAGTCAAGTCAAATATATTATTTTCAATACATTCTATGTGCCCTGATCGTCTAAATATGTTTTTCTGATTAATCCTGTTCTCATGGAGAAATAATGAATAAGATTAAGCCACCACAGCCCCAAACATTTGACTTGGTTCCAAGGACAAAAGCTTGGGCCATATTGTGCGTATTCATCTAAAGGAAATTATTATAATCACAGAGCATTGCTTCAGTACTGATGGAAGGTCCCTCACTGACCGACTCCTCTTATGCTGACGAATGATAAGAAACTAAAAACAAACAAAAAAAACGGACTAAGCACCGGCGAAATAAATAATACAGTATACAGACATAAATGCCTTTCATTTTGAAGTTGTTCTCGGCAGTGTGTTGCGTAGAATAGCAGACTTATTTCCTACTGACATCAACAACACAACGTTCTCCTGAAATAATCGCAGACGCGGTTGTGTTCAGTGCCCGTAGCCAGCGTTTAGCACAGCGCGAGCTGCTTGCCGCAGACCCGCAGCAAGATGGCGAGAGCCGTCGGATTGAAGTTAAAGTCAGTTTAATAGATTTAAAAGACTCTGCACCCTTTGTTGCTGACAGCCTGACACAGTCGACGTTCCTGCTGATTGCTTTGAAACCACCCAGGTTTACACGAGTGTGTTGACAGGCATAATGGCAACTGGATTTGTGATGTCACTTCCTCTCAGTCAAAAATATGGGGGAGTTTTTTTAATAAGATCTCATGTTTCAAGAGAGGAAAACAGTGTGCTACTATGCACAGATTAAATTTACATATTAAAAGTTGATAACCTCAAAATTGATTTTTATATGTATGTATATATTTGATAGTGATGTTGTCTGTTGGATATGGTACTGAGGAAGGTGGTTCAACTTCAGTATAGTTTTCTGTTTCCTGGTGTGTATGTATTGCATGGCTGTGGTTTTACGGGAACAAAAGAGGAAGGTGATGCTCAGATCTTGGCAGGATGACACGCTTATTGCACAAACTGAAAGTATTTCACAGCTTCACTCTTCAGTCAACATCTTCTCCATCTGTTATGGCAAAAGCAAGATTGTTAGCATTGTATTCATGTGTTTGTGTTTCCTGTGCTGCTTTAAACTAAAACTATTCTTCCATCCATGATCTGATTTGCGGATCCTCACAAGGGTCGCAGGCATGCTGCAGCCTATCCAGCCGTCTTCAGGTAGCAGGCGAGGTACACGTGCTAGCAAGCTAATCGCAGGGCACACATTGACAAACAACCATTTGCGTACAGTCAAACCTAAGGAGAATTTAGGCCGTTTCATCAACCTGCTATGGATAGTTTTCTGAAATGTGTTAGGAACCCCAGAGAAAACCCACGCAAGCAAGGGGGGAACATGCAAACTCTGCACAGGAAAACGAGAATCGAATTGGACTCTGCACTTCTGCATTATGACACACGTGCTAACCAGTCAACCTGGCGAAACTAAAACTGTTCTAATTTGGAGTGCTTTTATTTTTCTAAAGTGGCTTCATATAGAAAACTTTTTGTCACTATTTCAATGATCTTGACACAAAAAACCCACTCCTCTTTCCTCATCCTATGCTTGTAATTTCAATGTAATTATGAATTTAAATCTTGGCCCTCTGCGACAAGAATAGCATCTCAGAGATGAGACAAGGCATGACGAAGAAGTTTTGCCATGCATGCACACAATCAGTTATCTCGCCCATAGAACAGAGCAGCAAACATTTTTTTGATGTCGCCGTCAAAAAAACATTAATTTTCGCCCTCCTCAGTTGAACACAGCATTGTGAACTACATAGAACATGATCCTGAGCCAATCGGATCACTTGGCAATTAAATAACTAAATTTAACTGTATTTATAGATCACTTTAAGACAACCAGTGGTGCTATACATGGTGCAAAAATTATTCATACACCAAACAATAAATGAATAACAAAGATTGTAGAAAGCACAAAGACAGTACAACTAAAAATGAAGTCTCATGTTGAGTTAAAAGCCAAAGAATAAAAATGACTTTTGAGACGAGTTTTAAAGATGGGCAGGGGGGCTTGCCGAATGTTCAGTGGGAGGTCATTCCAAAGAAAGGGACCAGCAACGGCTAAAGGCTCCATTTCCCCTCTGAGGCTCCGCTTAGTTCTTGGGACCTCTATGAGTGTCTGGTCCGGGCAACACTATTTCTTTGTCATTGCTGGGGTCTTTCCTTATTTGTCTACCACCACATCTAAATGTTTTTCCATCAAAGAACAAAATGTTTTGATTCAATATTTCTCGGACATTGGTTCTTCTGGGGCACAATCAATCCAAAGAACTGCCGTCTTCCTTATTTGTGGGCTCAGGCCTGAGGGGCAGGCAGATGGTTGGACACTTCGGTCTCTTGTTATGTGCATATACAATATGACAACATATGCATGTTGTTGTGGTGAATAGTTAATAATGCTGATACCCCCTCACAATGCTCCAGATATGCTGGAGGCACAAGAATTCATATGCCCTAATTCAACACGTGTGCTGCAGTCCAGACAAAGACACGTTTTGAGATTAGTAACAAGCTTATTTTAGTGAGCGAAAGCTAATGAAATAACTGAAACGAAATTTGAAAAAACATTTTTGTCAACAATTTAAAAGTAACTATGATTATAGTGAAAATGTCCTATTATCCCTATGGCAATTCATTTCATACATGAGTCTTTGTGGTTGATTTTAAATGTATTGATTTCGTTATTACTTCTTAGCCATCAGGGATGGCAATTTTCCGTGGATACGCGGAAATCCGCCGTTTTATTTCTTAAATTGATCATTTATGTGAATCGTCTAAATCCGTTGAGAAAATTTTAGGGGGGGTCAGGTACCTTACCGTCGAGTTTTCAAGAGCTCTCCCGATCAGTCTTTCCATCTTCCAATTGTAAACAACCCTGCGATTGGACGTGTATGATGTCTTACTTGTTGTGATTGGTCGCCACGCCCCTTTCCGCTTTTTTCACCACTAGCCATTGCCATCCCTGAGCCATGAGCCGAAAGAAGAGAAGGTCGAACAGTCATCTGAGAGTTGTAGTCCTCTTCTCGCGTGTTGCCCAGAAGGGACTTTCTCAAGCAGCAGCCAATTAAAAAGAGCCACCAGATGACATCGCTACAAGAAGACGAATTTGCATGTGGTTTTGGCTCGAATGGCTCCCGACCTTTTATACACTCTACCAACAAAGTGCTTTGCTTTTTGGGGTAATACATGGAAAAATCTATCCATCTATATATCTATCTAGCTAGCTAGTTAGCTACCTAGCTAGCTGATGATTTATCGCTACCTAGCGATAAATTAGTACACAGTACATCCAGGTTTAATACTTGTCAAGAGGAATTCAACCCACAGTCCGCACAGTTATAGTATGCAGCAACAAAGCCAAAAGTACAGCCGTCACCCGAGGTTACGCCAAAGGAAAACGACGGCTGCGGCTCTCATTCAAGTGATTGGGGCAGAGCGCTTATCAAAATGCTTATCTCATGTTTTAATATATATCATACATATTGTTTTTAGACTTTAGTAGACTTCGGCTGGTTCTACATGAGTTTATTTTAATGGTGCTTTCAATTTCGCCCTAAATACCAGCCTAAATAATTATCGGTCTGATAAATATCATCATCACCCCTATTAACAACATCAGAGTTATTTTATAATCCAAGTATATTGCTATCTTGGAAGAGCTTTTTTTTTAATCTTACAAGATTCAACTGATTAATATTTCTACTTTTAGTTCCGGGGTCCAGGACCTGGACCTTCAAAGGATATCCTCTTGACACCTGACTTTGAGGAATACCCAGGAAAAGTTTTTTTGGGGGGTGACAAAATTACCTGTCAATTTTGATTTCTTCTATTCGCACCGAGGTTCATTCAAGTGTAATAAATTATTTGTACATAACATGCGGGCTGTTGAATGTGTGAGGAAGCGGAGGTACCTGGGCAAAAAGCCATGCAAGCACGGCTGTGATTTGAACACGGCACCTCTTATGCCGCTGCAATTACAGGCTCTTCAAATGGCGTTGTCGAGTCACCGCTGTTAGGTGTGACTTCCACTCCTGCCAATCCATGCAGCGAAATAACTTGTTTTGTGCACCTCTCTCACTTGGCTGTTTGTCAAGGTGACAGGTGTGATGGTGACGATGATGCAAGACATGAGTCAACACCAGAGAATAATGACTGGAAGATTTGAGAACAGAAGGTCATTTCTACTACACCCATGTGGTGATTCACCACTTGACACATATTCTCCTCTATGCTGAAGTCAAGCATCCGGCTGACGTTTAATTACACAACCTCCTAACTCAGCTCTTGAGGGGCCGGCAGACATTTTACTCGGGGAGCCAGACAATGACGCATACAATATTACTTCTTTGCACAACTTTCCTTTGGATTTTACACCCTCTTGGTTGTTTGTCTTTACACTATCAAGTATGCAAGTATTGTAATGCTGAGGAATATAGACTCATCAGGGCCAGGCAAATCGGCTGTCACGGCTGTAGAAAACACTTTCTTTGACCGAAAAGTGCTGCCATTACTGTGGCGGCGGCAACCCTACTAATATTCTGCGGCGTTGGTGCTCATCGTGTGCATGTAGTTGTGTAGGAATGTTCCTGGTATGATACAGAAGCACATTTGGGTCAGTGTCATGCCAGTGACTTGTGTGTGAAATATCACATCCTTTTGGAAACTGTCCTCCTCGAACACGGCAGCCTGCTGACTGACCTGTTAAGAATGTGCCAAGTGCTTTGCATGCTCACATGTTACAGTTTCAGAAATATGTTGACACGCCTTTAACATAATTGCTGTATGTTTATTTAAAAAGGTTCCATTTCACAGCTGCTCTAAGGTCATTCATTGTTTAGGTGGCGGAGTTAGACTTTTATCTCGGGGGGGCAAAACCAAACTTGAACACACCTTGAACAGTCAACAGGCATTTCGCCTCTCTCAGAAGGCAATGCTGATGAAAGGTAATTACTGTATCAGGTTTAATAATTAAAGATTTAGGTAAATCTCGTTGTAGTCCTGCAGTCTTTGTCTCAAATATGTAACGTTTAATTACTGTTTACATATTTTAAGCATGCCAGTACCCATGTACACTTACACAAAAATTCAGAGGAGTGAATCAAACCCTCCTTCGCGGTTTTTCACTTATCACTTGGTCCTCATTAACCGCGATAAGTGAGGGAACATTGCGTGTGTGTGTGTGCGTGTGTGTGCGTGTGTGTGTGTGTGTGTGTGTGTGTGTGTGTGTGTGTACAGAATATATATATTTTTTGAATTGTATAGTATAGAATCATATTTGCATTGTCCAATCTTTCCTTATAACAGAATTTCCTTATGTGGGATGCGACTATGGTCCATGTCCTTTATGAACATGCAAGTATGTGAACAAAATACGTATGTAACAACACAAGCAATACAATTCAAAAATATATGCTCCAAAAACTTTAACACAAATACTGCAGCATACAGTAGGGGTATATACAAAAATATAAAAAACGTAGGACTATTTGCTACAAAATGAGACTAGTCATAGACCTGGGGGCTTTTCTTTCCACTCACTCACTGTCTCACTTGACCTCCCCTCGATCACCACCCAAAACAGCGTTGCTCAGCTGATGTCGTGCAATGAAATGTTGAAGCCAGCCACGAAACGCTTTGAAGTCCTCAATGCCCATTGTTTGTGTGATGGAACTCGCTTTCTCTCTAATTAGTGGCCCAGTTAGCGGAAGGTTTTTAGCATGATAACAGGTAAAGAATTCCAGGGAAACGTTACTTTATTTGCATGTCCGTCGAGCCGTAAGCAAATCATTCTGAGCAGCTAATCAGATTCCACTCTCTTCCACGGTCATTACCCTTCATCTTCGTTTGGATGTCACGATCTACAGGGCGTAAATTAAAAAAATCATTTACTATTCCAGTAAAATTCATGCTAATGGAGTCACTTAAGTGTTGCCGTTTCGGATCCAATTAGAGTAAATAGCGGTGCGGACAGTTATTCCGTAGTATTGAGCGAGACTTGCTTGTGTGTGCGCCACTGCGGGCTTCCGGGTACCGGAACTTCCGTTATTATGAATCGATTGTTAATGTAATATCATAGGTGAAGTTTTAATGCATAGGTTTTTATTCCGGGTGAGGGAGTTTCCATTTGAAAGAAGTGCGTAGGTGTGAATTCTATCTATCTATCTAATCTATCATATCTATCTAATCTATCTGTGTGCGAATCAACATAGCTGATCTTTGAAAATGGTGTGGAGAATGACTCGTAGTTTCCTCGCATCCATTTTTGTTCTATTTGTGAAAGAACAAGCCTGTGTTTCAGGAAGACAAAAGGAGAGCAAGGATTATAGGCCAGGGGTTCAGATTCTGGAGACAAGCCCCCCTGAAGCACACGAAGAGCCCATGAATGTATCCGTTTGTGGGTGTCTTTTAGAATTGGTTTTTAATTGACAAGTAATCAGTCAAACGGTAAATGTGCGTTTGTATTGTTGGATCGCTACATTTTTTTTAGGCCCATACAAAGCTCAACTTTTGACTTGAGTCCTGGCTAAAGCCTCCTACTGTGATTTGGTACACACCTCCTTTGTTACATCCCTCCAACGATTATGTGGTTCAGGACTTGGTTCGCAGGATTATGAATAAGAGCCGTTTGAAGTGGCTGGCCCTTCATGAAGTGTAAATTTAGACAACCAACATTTGGTTTGCTCACTATTTCTGAAAATGTGTCGTTTGTAATTTTGCAGGTAAAATCGCATAATATTAGCATTTTACCTCTCTCACAGCGTTTTTTTTAAGGAACAGCCGCAGTGCGACTACAGGGAAGCACGACGATGTTTAAGCCAAAATGTAAGTCGAGCTGCAATCATTTGTTAAATTTGCACCATATTTGCTAAAATCAAAAGCTATTTCAATCAAAAACATCTCATCAGATCAAGTGACTTTTGAACACAGGACCTCTTATTTGAGAGCAGCTTTGCAAGTCCTGCAATTATTGAGCGTTTATGTTTTTGCAACTCTCTTCTTGATTATATTTACTGGATATCGGGTCTAATTTCCCAAAGCCTCTGTTTAGATGTGGATTGCCTTCATTACAGCCACCCACAGGATCACTGTGATCGGCATTGACAGATGCATCATGACGTTTCAAACAAACAAATCAGACGGGCATTTGAGTAATTCTTTGGCCGTGTTGAAGGTCTACTCTTTTCTTTGTAAAGGCGGCATTGATTTCGTACATTAGTTTTCTCTTTACGTATTAAGTGCAAGGACTGTTTCCAAGAGGCCAAGCCGAGAGTTTATTTTTTCCTCCTCCCTTTGCAGATTTGTGGCTGACTTTTGAATAGTCGTCTTTCTAAATCTGCTTGGTGGAATTGTGCCAACGGGATGTCAGAAATTCCCACTCAGTGAATGTCCTCAGGAAAGCCCCTCAACAAGCTGATGTGTATCTCCTTTATTGGCCCATTGCAATGCATTGTGTCAAATCTTGGCTCACATTCTTGGACCCCTTAAATTCAACTGGCCCAGGAAAGTGCTAAATCAAAGATCGTGACTCACCTCGCACTTGTTGGGTGTGGCTCTCACATTTCTAATCGGCTTTCTGGACTTATACAATTCCACCTATTGTACTGCAAGGAACAGAAGAATTATTGATGTTACCAACATGCTGGTGCCTTCCAATGGCCCAAGAATGTGTATGCCCCCCCCCCCCCCACACACACACACTGTACAGTTAATCGTGTTTTAATGGTGATGCCGTGTGGAGCCACCATTGTATCAGGTGATTGCAAATGCCACTTGACTAGAAGCCATTCGGGCTGGGTCTCGATTCAGATTTCCAAAATCAATTTGATTCCATTCACAAGGGGCCAATTCGATTCAATTCATGATTCACTTTGACTTCCAATTCAGTTTAGGATTTCATCCAGTAAAAAAAATTCCCCCCACAATTTATTTATTGATTTTTCTAAGTTGTAAAAATGACAATAATATGAACAAAACTATAAAGAGAAAAGAAAATGAAATGATCATGAATGAAGACCTAGTTAACTTTAAAATCATGACGTACAAGGGCTCGTGCACATCTATTCAAGGTCCGCGCTACAGTCGAAAATGTCAGCACAAAGCGCATGTTATTCCCTTTCAGGTTCACCAAAATAAAGTACTTGACCATTTCTCTGGTCTTGATAAACAAATTCAATTCCAATAATGTTGGGACGTGATGTTAACCATCAATAAAAACTGAATACAATCATTTGCAAATCATTTTCATTTAATTGAGTACACTACATCACAAGATATTTGATGTTCAGACTGATAAAATGTATTTTTTTTCACAAATAATAACTAACTTTCAATTTTATGGATGGAATAGGTTCCAAAAAAGCTGGGACAGGGTCATGTTTACCTGTGTTCAGTCACCTTTTCTTTGAACAACATCCAATAAACATTTGGGAATTGAGGACACTAATTGTTGAAACTTTGTAGGTGGAATCCTTTCCCATAATTGCTTAATGCCCAGTTTCAGCTGTTGAACAGTCCGGGGTCTTTGTTGTTGTATTTTACACTTCATAATGCACAATGCATTTTCAATGGGACACAGGTCTGGACTGCAGGCAGCCAAGTCTAGTACCCGCACTCTTTTGCTACGAAACTACACTTTTGTGACACATGAAGAATGTGACTGAGCATTGTCTTGATGAAAAAAGCTCGGGTGTCAATGAAAAAGATATTGCTTGGAAGGCAGCATATGTTGTTCTAAAACCGCTATGGACATTTCAGCATGAATGTGAACATGTTTTTTTTTTTTTAAGTAGCTTTTCTCTGGGCACTATCACACAAAGGCATTGTTCCTGCCACATGCACACAAACCTCAATTTCAACCACCCATCATCCAGTTTTGTAAATTCTTGCTGTGTTGTACTCGGGTTAAAATAGTCATTCCCATCCGCATTTGTCAGAAAGTCATTTTTGGCAAATCTTCTCACATTGCTACTTCAAGCGCTGCTTCGTTCATGTTTACATGCGATATCATATGTGTTTAAATCATTGATATGCATGTGTTTATCCTGTCTGAAAATGCCGGTGACAAAGAAAAAAAATGAAACTCATATTGTAGCAAGCAAACCATCATGTCATTAATCCATAGTTATTGTAGTTGTTACGCAGGAAGTTCACAAGCCAGTTTTCTGGGTTTGGTGATATGACGTTGTGGGCAGGCACTCCAGAGGCCCAACTAGTTGTATGCATGCATTGGAACGTAATTATCCCATGTCCTTTTAAGTTCCACGTGATCTGAGCCATACATGCAGAGGCATAATTTCCACAGCATCCTGCTTAATCACTGTGAGCTGAGAATGGTTCAAGGTCAGGACCATGAGCGGTCTAGCGAGGGTTGCTTGGTCACTTAGGGTCTGTGCGCTCTCACGGCCAGCTACATTCGGCTCAACACAACCCAAGCAGCTTCCAGATTACATTCTTCCCTCCACATTGTCCTTGTGCAACTCTTTCAGCAATGAAAGAGGGGTGTTATTTTTGTGTCTGTCATATTTGCCTGCAGTTGGTGATCTTCTCGTGTCACAGATGGAATGAAAGGGATGTACCTGAATCAATTGGCATGCAGAGGCTTCAGTGAACTCTGTTTGGACTTAAATCACTTTCCTTGCCTCTATGTCCGGAACACTGGCCCATCTCATGTTTCATGGGCAAGATCCGTTAGAATACTTATCCACTGTGTGTTTGTGTTAGGATAAAAGTGTTATGTTACGGTGATACCATGAAGAAGTGGGAATGCTCCAGAAGTTCCACAAGTTCGAGTTTTGGAAAAATGTGAAAGTACAGCCTGCAGGTCAAACCATTTTTCTCAAACTGATGTTCGTTCTGGTCCAGACACTGCCGACAATGCGATGGAATAGCACACTTCCTGAAACAATTCCCTTCGTATTTGTGTGTGTTAAATGGTTGCTCTCAATTCAGTGACTGTTGCAGGTTTCATTGCGTAAAATTTGTCTTTTAGGTATCCCCATAAAAACAAGTCTAGTGATGCAGAGTCTGGCAAACGTGGAGAGTATTAAAAAAAACCCTCTATGCTCAATTCACCTATTTGGCAAGATCTCATCAAGAAAGGATCCAACATCACTGTGGTAGTAGACATTGTAGGAGTGGGCATCATTTGAATTCTGACGTTTCCGGCTCCAATTACGGGTCTTCAATTCAATTTCGGTTCCTGACAGTTCTCAATTCCAATTCTTAAAAAAAAAAATTGCTGCTCAGAACAAGTTTGCATGGTGTAAATGGGGGAAAAAATGTCTCGAAGAGACGGCTGAATGTAGAGTCCACAAAAGACAAAAATCATCATAAACCTCAAATACTTTGCCAGTAAACAGTTAAGTGCAGTTTCTGTTGGGAATGAAAGATGATGGTGTGGAACAGCAACCACTCTCAGTTGGCCTATCAGGTTCCTCAGGGATCGGCTTCATCCGCCTCGTTTGCCTCTAAACTCCCACAAGGACTTGCAGGCTCTCAGAGGAAATGTGAACCTCCTACTTCAGGAGTGAAAAACACTGTTGTGCTCTAGTTTGAGTTTGCCCCAAGCTAGGACAAGTTAACTTCTGAGTCAAAATCAATCTGTGATACAATGAGTTTGTTATTGTCGTTTTACAATATGAAGGAATTTAAAAGGTGTATCTCTCCTGTAAAAGATGATTCGAGACATATCTCAATATATTTTCAAATGGAAAGACTCGGTTCGGTTTGATATACTTATCTCTCTCTCTCTCTCTCTCTCTCTCTCTCTCTCTCTCTCTCTCTCTCTCTCTTTCTCTCTTTCTCTCTTGTGTGTGTGTGTGTGTATATTAGAGCTGTCAGTTGAGCACGTTATTATCAGCATTCATTTAAATGAATTTTAACGTGATAATTTTTTTTCTCGCGAGATTAATGAGGCACATGTCACAGCGGATTTTACTTTGCTCTATAAATATACCGGAAACAAAACAACAAGTGCGCTGCAGAAGTGCATGCCCGTGTCTGATTTGCCAGCCATGGGAGCGCGAGACACCGAAAATGGATACTTAAAGAGTTTATGAATGGAAAGTTTACTTTTTAAAAGTTGCCAGATGGTTCCACTAACAAGACCAAAGTTACCTTGATGTTTTGCAGTCATAAACTGAGCTATCATCAATGCACGTCGAGTCTGAAATACCACTTAATGGCCAAGCACAGTTGATGTGAGTACTCCGCCCCCTCGTCTAAGACAGACAGCTATGGATCATTTCATAGTGAAGAAAATGGATAACACGACGAAGAACAAATTTGCTGAAGCCAGAGCTAAATGTATGGCGACTGCATGCAAGCCTGTCAACATTGTCCACAGCGAGACTCGTGTGCACATAGAAATCTCAGAATAGTTATTGGAGACTGAGATTCTAAGGAACAATTATGAACAATTTGAAATTAACCAAGGTTCTAAATGATGAATAGTAGTAAAATGTATTATTATTATTATTACTAATAGTTTATAGTTGTCAAGTAATTTTAATAATTCATTCTTTGGTTTTTGATCAATTGTTTTTTGCAGCTCTAGTTGATTGATCACTCTAAATCACGGGTGTCAAACTGAAGGCCCAGGGGCCAGATCAGGCCCACCACATCATTGTGGTGAAAGCACATCAAACATCAACTTCCACAATTGAAGCTTGCTGAATCTTGCAAAATTTCAAATTTACATATGTAATAAATAACATATTCTAAATTTACTTGTGATCATCACAGTCACTTCAACGATCATTTAAAAGACCATTATTCTAGACCAGTGGCTCTTAACCTATGGGTTCGGTGAATGAGTTTCAGGGGTTCGACGAAGCCTCTGCCATGGAGGTTAAGACACACCCGACTCAACATGTCAATTAGTTATGACACGCCCGCTTGGCCATTACTGGCTGGTTCATTTTGTGCACAATTAAAAAAAACACATGCTGTACTTTCTACTTATACTAATTGTGTTGACTTTTTTCAGTTTTTGTATGTCTTGAATTTGTAAAGGAAAAAAAAATCACATTTTTATTTTTCACTCATGAAGAGTTCGGTGAATGTGCATCTGAACTGGTTGGTTTCGGTACCAAAACAAGGTTAAGAACCACTGTTCTAGACTTCATACGATTTGACAGTCATAATGGCCCTCCGAGGGAAATGGTGTTCCCAGTGTGGCCCGCGACAAAAGTGAGTTTGACAGCCCTGCTCTAAATTTTTAGTGCGAATATCAGCATTAATGGTTGTTTGTCTGTACGTATCTTGCAATCACCTGGCCACCAATATACCCCCACCTCATGCCCAAAATCAGCTGTGGTCGACGCGGGTTGCTCACCCGTGACGCTAATGAGGACAAGCACTATAGAAAACGGATGGATGAATAAATAATGAGACATGCTGGAATGTGAAAACAGTTTAAAAAAAAAAAGTTTCCATTGTGAAATACACCACCAAGCTTCTCCAGTCTAATCGGCTTGAACTGACATAGGTGGCGGGGAATGGCTCTCATTAATGAGAATTTCCTGCCAAGTACAGTTTAGCCAGGTTGCCAGTACAGTCTGCCCATTGTTTTTACCTTTCTGCTCTTAAGTCTTGATAAATACTGTCCTATGCTATCGGGGGTGTTTTTCTTTCAAAACCCATTCAGCCCGTGCGCTTCTGTACGTCTTTCACTGAAGACGTGCTCGCTGTCGTTTGCACACCACCAACCTGGAAGGGAGAGTGCCTCGTTGTTTGTTGGGTTCTCCTTAGATTGACGGGGAACTGCTTCGGCAGGGTTTGAGATGAGGAGTTAGGGCTATGAGTTCGGGTGAGTGGGTTTCTGGATTAGGGTTAGTAGGTTTGGAGTGAGTGTTATCAGTATGGCTGTCAAGATTATTCAATGTCTAATTTGATAGTCAATGTCATTATTATTTTTGCACTTTTATTTTTCCCTCTCAAAATGTTCCACTGCTCATGCCGCCCGTCTGCCCACATTGACGCGCACATAGTGGTAATATGGGTCATATGTAATGTAAAAAGAAGCACTGGGCCAGTATTGTGGCTACCTGGTGCTGGCAGTAGAATCTGAAAGTTTGGGCGCATTTAACCAAAAAAGTGCAATGCAAGCCTGCCTTTCATAACAGAATGGCAGTGAAAGAAGAGGAAAGTATGCCGTGGCTGATGCCAGATTCAATTTGTGATATTGAGACAGTTGTATCTGACAAAAAAGTGACAAACAGACCTGTGTCAAATGAGAAATGCATCCACTAGTTCTACTGCTGCTGTATAAAATCATCAATTGTAAGCAGAAGCACAGTAGCCCATGTATTTTTACACAAATATACACATCAAAGTAAGAGGCTTCATAAAGGTGTGTTGCAGTCGAGAGAAATCGAAAACAGGCAAACACTGGCTCTCGATGAACCTGAGTTCCCTACCCCTGTTCTAGGCCATTCCTCACAGTGACGTATGGGATGCCTTAACAATCACTTTGTGTTTAGATGTGATTGTTACATTATTTTGTATTAATGTTCTCACTAGACACCTAGTGAATTGCTTGCTATCTCGCGTTTAGTGCGGTTCCAGCGAGATCTTTGTGAAGTGTACTCCATCACCTAAGCACAATCGATAGTATTATGATACTTTAGAAAATAGCATAGCTTCTCCATCCTTCCTTCTGGTAATTACACATCGTAATCCCATCGTGAGGACTTGTAAGAAGCTTTGTTTATTCACGGTCATGGAAGGGAGATGATGGAGGCTGTGATTGCAGAGGAGCGAAACTGACGTGTTTTGGAGGCAGGAAGCTTGGTGCTTGGCTTGTTATCGCTAGCTCGTTGCTGCATCGTCTCGCCTCAAGATGCCAATTACTGGGCTGCACGTGGCATAATTACCTGGGACGATCACTGCCATTGAATTAAAGTGAAAACTTTGAAGTCTGTGATTCTCAGTTTTGTTATTTTTTGCTGAGGCTCAAAATGCAAACTGCTTTGCTTGTATGTTTTGAAAGGTGTACTAAGCATGCCTTGAGGGCCTTTTTTTGTTTAATTGTTATTCATAATTACGGGTTTGTCATTGTTAGTTTAGTCTTTCCCAAAGTGGTAGTATTCATTATTTGAATCCACCCACCTTATTTATTCATTTTCATTGAGTCTGAATGTAATTGCTCACCACAGGTCGGGAACGTAAAATGACTATATATGAGTCACTTCCTCATCTTGGTGGCAGCTGTGTGACCTGAGATTTTGCACTGAAACCATTTGTACATCGAATTTGGATTTTCTGACCATCTTAAACGAAGCACTTTGCTGCAGTTGTCAAATAATGGTCGACACATTTCAAGTGTTGTGATAGATGCTCAACTCTCTAGCGTCTATGATGAATTATGGAGACATGAGGCAGTGAACTCTTCATTCACAACAAGAACACACCCACCGTATGGCCATAAGTGACTCCGAAAAACGAACAGCACACATATCTCCGTCTCTCTAGCTCTCTGTCTTTCAGGATAAGATGCACTCAAAGTAACAACTTGACTTGTTTGCCACAACCAGTTAATGGCAATGCACAATAATGAAACACACATGAAACATTTTGTTACAATGCTCAAAAATATATTCCTCATAATCTTTTGTTTTTTCATTTGTTCATGCATATCTCATTTTTATTTTGTTGATTAATTTATCCATCTATCCATTTTCCGAACCGCTTGATCCTCACTAGGCTCGCGGGGGGTGCTGGAGCCTATCCCAGCCGTCTTCGGGCAGTCGGCGGGGGATACCCTGAATCAGTTGCCAGCCAATCGCAGGGCACACAGAGACGAACAACCATCCACGCCCACACTCACACCTAGGGACAATTTAGAGTGTCCAATCAGCGTGCCATGCATGTTTTTGGAATGTGGGAGGAAACCGGAACACCCGGAGAAAACCCACGCAGGCCCGGGGAGAACATGCAAACTCCACACAGGGAGGCCGGAGCTGGAATCGAACCCGGTACCTCTGCACTGTGAAGCCGACGTGCTAACCACTGGACTACCGGGCCGCTTGATTAATTTAATACTGTTAAATTATACATACCAGTGAAGCAAAACTTTTTGCTTAATTGGTCAAATCAAGAAACTATTTTTAGTAAACGTTTTGAGCCACGTTTTAATTTAAAGTTGTCCAAGTCCTCTGACTTCACCCTCTCACCAGTGATTCGTGAAAGCATTTGCGAACATCTGCTTTTACTTTAGAAAACAATGACAGAACCAGTAACTGAATCAGTTTCGAGAAACTTGGTGAATACAACATTTGACGGACTTTTCGCAGTGCTGATGGGACGGCGAACAGCAGAACTCAGGGTTTTCTTCCAACCAGCCATCCATCCATTTTCTGGAGCTCATCTCCCTTTAGGACTCATTTTAAGTTCATCTGCTTGTCATACAAGCTGCTCGTTAGTGTGAAGCTAACCAGTGTACTTTAGTATTCCCTCTGGGATGCAAGAGGCCAAACTTCCTTCGTCTACCACTGTGATGGTGTGGGGCAAGCAATGAAGTAACGAAAACAAAGGTGTTGATAAACTGTCGAGCTGGGCTTCATTGGCTGCTTAAAAAGTGAATTTAATGCTTGATTGCATTTATATCCATCCACACACAAATGTTAACACAACGCAAACACAGCGCATGTGCATCTACCACATTCATACGTCACATACAGAAGTGAGATGCATGGGTGTGTGTGTGTGCTCATGATGTTACTTGAATCTGGAAATATTCATTTGGTGTTTGTTTTTAACGTCCATGGCACGGCGGCAGGGTCGAGTGGTCATCTCCCAACCCATAGGTTGGGGTTCAATTCCCAGCCATTGCGACTTTTCCAAAGTGTCCTAAAGCAAAAACTCGGTTGCTCCTGATGCTGCATCACCAGTCGGTAAATGAGGAAACCGTGTAAAGCACTTTGACTACCTGAGGTAAAAAAGCGCTGTATAAGTGACAGCCCATTTACCAATTCAAACTGTTTTTTTTTCAAGTGTCCCTTTAAGGTTTGGGGAGCTGCAATTCCAAATTCCAGTTTTTTATTTTAGTTCTTGAAGTTACTCCAATAGAACCCTGTTGGCTTTATCAGTCCACCGTGCTGCATGCTCCCGTTGTTTAGAATCCTGAATATTGCGATCGATGAATTAAGCCCTCACTTAATGAAGGCTATCTATCATCGATGTACTTGATCTTCAGGGTTGAAAACTGTCTCTTGTCATCTCGCTGTACATGAAGAGCGCTGAAGCTACCGAATCAAAACTGGGAGAGTAAATTCGGCATGAAACGATGAATTCTGCTGTATTCCATGCATTAAATGAAGACCATATTTTTTGATAAAATGTTATCCATTCATAAAAGTTGAGAGAAACAAAAGTCAGTATGCACGCTGATAAAATGCGCTTAAAGTTATAGTTGCATGAGAGGTACACATAGAACATACACAGATGACCGATCATATTTCTGATGAAAAACAATTTATTTGTGTCATCTTTTTGTGGAACACATAGTAATGCTTAAATATTGAGAGTGGTGTACTTTCTCCATTGCGCGACTAATAAAGTTTTTCTTTCATCGTAAATACTGCCTGCGTTCAATGTGTGACGAAGGATTTTTTTTTAATTTACTGATGTAAATATCATGAGTACGTCGTTGCAGATATTCACAGATCTGACCATGAAGCCCTCTGTAAGCATTTGTTAGCTTGCATTTATTAACACCCCTTAACCTGTACCACCTGTGTATACGGACATACTCGGCAAGTTGTTGCTTTCTTTCGTTTTGAATGGTATTATTCAATCAGCACATTCCTCCTTTGCCGAGACAGCTTTGATTGCGTGCGCACACACAGGGTGGAGTAACACTCATATCCTGTCCACTAACTTCAGATTACACGCACACACACAATCTCAGTGCTGTTGTTGCTGGCGCCACATTCTTGTACTCTAAACGTGCAGCTTTCCCTCTCATTTGGCAGCCGCTGCACCATCACAGAGTCGGTGTGGTCATGCCAGTCGAGCGCTGTTGTTTTGCCCCACATCCACGACAAGCCCTCCTCTGTTTGCTAATGATCGACCACCCTCCCTTCTCCTGGTACAAAGTGAGTATCAGGAGTGGGCGTGACGGGACAATGATGCCCCAGTCCGTTACAATCCATGTGTACATCGCTGTGCTTGTATGGGTGTTTCTGCCTCCGTATACCCTTTCGCATAAATGTGGCACACCTACAAGGCCAAACAAACTGAAACTACTAGCATGCAAATATGTCCAACATGCACAGACGAATTGTGGGAGTATTTTTCCAGTACTGGTGTTAATAAAGACTGTATTTAGACTGTGTTTGTACACAGGCTCAAGAAATACCACAACTTTCTCGAGCCTGTGTACAAACCCCTGGTGCACAGGCAGCCAACTGTGATCAGAATGGTCAAGAAATGGTCATCGGAAGCTGAGGATGCTCTGCGGGACTGCTTCGAGACAACCAGGTGGGAACTCTTCAGCGAGGTTCATGGGGAGGACATTGATGCACTCACTGACGCCATCACAGACTACATAAACATCTGTGAGGAGAACACCATACCCACCAGAACTGTGCGGTGTTTTTCCAACAACAAACCATGGATTAATCCCGACATAAAGGCCCTCCTGAAGGAGAAGAAGAGAGCTTTTATGTCGAGAAACGGAGAGGAGCTGAAGGCCGTGCAGATTCGGCTGAGAAGAAAGATCAGGGAGGAGGGGAAGAAGATGTACAGGATGAAATTGGAGGAGCAGTTTCAGGCCAGAAATGTCACTGGTGTCTGGAGGGGCCTGAAAACCATCTCAGGCAATGACAGCCCAAAGACATTGACTGAGAAGGACAAGCACTAGGCAGATGGACTGAACCGTTTTTTCAACCGTTTCGACCAGTCGTCTGTCCCTCCCCCAACCACCAACTGCAACCACTCTCACTGAGGACTTCTTCTCCTCCGCCTCCTCTTTCGACCAGCTCTCATCAACCCAGTCTGTCACCTGGTTCCTGCCTGTCCGTCACAACAGAGCAGTTGAGGAACCAACTGAGGAAGATGAATGTGAGGAAGGCAGCAGGTCCAGACAAGATTAGTTCCCAGCTCCTCAGGACCTGCTCTGTCCAGCTGTGTGACATTGTCCAGCACATGTTCAACCGGAGCCTGAAGCTGGGCAGAGCTCCACAGCTGTGGAAATCTTCGTGCCTGGTGCCAAGACCCCCCCCCCCGCCCCCCCCCCACCCTAAGGAGCTGAACAGCTACAGACCGGTGGCGCTGACGTCTCACCTGATGAAGACTCTGGAGAGACTCGTCCTCGGCCACCTTCGACCGCTGGTGAGCCCGGCACTGGACCCGCTGCAGTTTGCCTATCAGCCTGCCATCGGCGTGGAAGACGCCATTATCTACCTCCTCCACTCAGTGCTGTCACACTTGGACAAGGCTGGGAGCAATGTGAGAATCATGTTCTTTGATTTCTCCAGTGCCTTCAACACCATCCAGCCCAACTTACTGGGAGGCAAACTGCAGAACGCCGGAGTGGACCACCATCTCACAGCATGGATCATTGACTACCTCACAAATCGGCCGCAGTACGTGAGGTTGCAGAGCTGTGAGTCGGACAGGCTTCTCTGCAGCGCTGGAGCGCCGCAGGGGACTGTTCTGGCTCCATTCCTGTTCATCCTCTACACCTCGGACTTCAAGTCAAGTCAAGTCAACAGTATTTATAGAGCACTTTCAAACAGCCATCGCTGCATACAAAGTGCTGTACATGGAGCAATTTAACATGCACAATAAATAGTAAAACAAATCGGTAATAAAGGCGGTAAAAAGCACCAAACAGTAAAATCAAGAACAAATCTAAGTCATGCTGAGTCGAATGCCAAAGAATACAAGTGAGTTTTGAGGAGGGCTTTGAAGATGGGCAGCGAGGCGGCTTGCCGAATGTTCAGTGGGAGGTAATTCCAGAGAGAGGGACCAGCAACAGAAAAGGCTCGATCCCCTCTGAGCCTCAGTTTAGTTCTTGGTACTTCTAACAAAGTCTGATCCACAGACCTGAGGCGCCGGGCAGGTGTGTAGGGGCGGATGAGCTCAGAGAGGTAAGGTGGCGCGAGATTCAGACACGCCACTCCAAACTGCCACCTTCAGAAGTTCTCCGATGACTCTGCGATTGTTGGCCTCATTACAGAGGGGGACGATCGGGAGTACAGGGGACTGACGAAGGACTTTGTGGACTGGTGCCAACAGAATCTCCTCCAGATCAACCCAAGGAAAACTAAGGAGTTGGTTGTGGATTTCTGCAGGAAACAGTCCTCACCAGCACCGATGAACATCCAGAGTATGGGCATAGAGAGGGTGACCTCCTACAAGTATCTAGGTGTTCTTCTGAACAACAAACTGGACTGGTCTACAAACACGGACACCCTGATTAGGAAAGGACAGAGCCGACTCTTCCTACTCAGGAAACCGAGGTCTTTTGGGGTTCAGGGGTCGCTCCTTAAGACTTTCTATAACTCTGGAGGCCTCGCCCATCCATTATGGCATTGTCTGGTAGTCAGGCAGCATCTCAGCCCGGGACAGAAAGAGACTGAAGCGACTGGTCAGGAAGGCCAGTTCTGTCCTGGGCTGCTCCCTTGACACTCTGGAGGAGGTGGGCAACAGAAGGATGCTAACTAAGCTAAAAGCTATGATGGACAGTCCCTCCCACCCTCTCCAGCCCGCCCTGACAGCACTAGGTAGCTCCTTCAGCCAGAGACTGTTACACCCGCGCTGCTAGAAGGAGAGATACCGACGCTCGTTCCTACCGACTGGTGTCAGGCTGCTGAATAAAAATAACAATAATAATAATAATAATTAAACTATGTGAAAAAAATTTGTAAATAGCACTGCGATTTATCCATTTTGTATTTATATTGCACTTAATTGAACGGTGTTTGTTTTTTCTTCTTTCTACCCACATTCTTGCTGCTGGAGGCTGTAAATTTCCCCAGTGTGGGACAAATAAAGGATATCTTATCTTATTTCAAAGCAAATTATGAACTAAAGTTGTGCCTGGAGATACAAATGTCCCAAATTATGGATTATTCGAGAGGAACCATCATTCACCTGAAGCGAAGGGCTTCTGAGTAGAAATTTGCTATATGAGCACAGGCATTTATTATTTTCTGATTGAAATTGCGATTGCCTAAGCTGAATTCTTTTTTGTACTGCTCCTGACTGACCAGGGTCTGTTGTGTCAACTATGTCACTCGTGCGTGGCGTTTAAGATCATTGGTATTTGTGATCTCCAACAGCTGATTCACTTGTTTTGTTCACAAACAGGGAGTGGATTCCGTTTTTTGCACTTTGGAGATGGACATTAGCTCTCCACATCTTGTAAAATCAAAGACAGGTATTTGTGCACAAGCAGGGAGAATCCTGGCCCACATGTTTAAAGCATGTCAAATATCCTTCGATGCACACGCCGCCCCCACCTCTCCAGTTTGACTTTGAATTGCGCAACTTTATCTGCCAACTTGAGCACTGTGGTCATTTTTCCCTCAAGCGACAGATTGAGCTCATTGAGCGGATTCAATGTCGCCTAGGTAAGGCGACAACCTATTTTTGGCCACCCAAATTTTTCTAATGAGAAAATCTGATGTTGGGAGGTATTAAGCGGCCGCACTGAAATGTCACACATTTTAAGAAATTTGCAATGAACAAAATACTTACTTTGCTTTTTAGTTTCACACCTGATGGGTGTCTAGGTACTCTAGATGCACAACTATCTGTATACGAGGAATTAAAAAGTCAACTTCCTATGTCGAATATTCTATGAGTTTGGCATGTCAAATGAAAGATAGAGAAAAAAACGGCACCCACCTTTTTATTTCCTTTCCATTCCATTGTCATGTCTACAAGTGTTATTTTCTTTTTAGATGAGTGCCTTGCTCATATCTTCTTATATAATACAGTTATTAGTTACCTGTTAGAATTTTCTTTTTACGGAATCCAAGTATAATATTAATGTAACTGGAATATATTGAAAACAAACACAAATCAATATGATATATTTCTTTAAATATTTGGATGGTCTATTCTGTCTGGTGTCTAACATGCATGGTTTCGGAATGGTGGAGAGAGCCCGAGCACCCACAATTCCAATCCAATGCACTAGAACTGTGACGGAGGAAAGGAGGGAGGGAGGTCGGCTTAATCTCATATGGGAAAGTAGATTTACTGCTAGCTTCATTTTTTTTTCAAACCTTTCCACCTGACCCATGTTTGTTATAACTTAAGAAAAGAGTTCACTCCGTCCCCATTGGTGTATGCATGTGTGTATACATTTCCCCACTCATGACTTAGCAGTGTCACATTAAGGGTGTGGAAAATAATCGATATTAATCGATACATCGATGCGCACGTGCGCGATGCGAGTGCATCGGCTCATTCACTGGGTACAACGCGATTGACAGGTGAAATCGAGATTCATCACGATGCATTGGTGGGTATCGGTAAAATCCGATTCAAGCGCCGTTTTATTCATGTTGAACGTCACCTATCTGCCCTTTCCTAGGCGCAATGAATGCACCATCATTGTTTTGCGTTTTGTGTTTAATACGGACGGTAGCCGTGCGTCACATACAGTCCAGTACACAACTAGCGAAACACTATGGAAGTTTGCGCAAGCAGCAGCGAGGAAACTACTGTATTTAATGCTTCCGCAACATTCAGATCTTATGTTTGGAAATACTTCGGCTTCGAAAAGAAAGACCGAAAGATTGATCAAAGCTCCGTAATTTGCAAAGAAAGTCGCACTATGAAGCCATACAACGGCAGCACCACAAATATGCAGACCACTTAAAACGATGGCACCAGATCACCGACAAGTTTCCCGCTCTCTCCCCCGCCTCCCCGTCCAGTTCCTCGTTGGACACCGGAGAAACTCTTGGCAAACCAGGTCAGGATCAGAAAAAAATTGCCTCTTATTTTAGGGCTCCCTTGCAGGTCACTGTGACCGCGCAAGGAAAAACTATATATGGATGACTCTTTTGGACATTTCATTTTGACACTCGGTGAGAGTGGTCTGTGTACGCTACAATACACACAGCAGCTTTGAGGCTGTGACTGCCACATTGTTTCAATTATTTTTTTTCCTGTCCTATGGAGATGGATATCTATATATATATTGCGCGTCGTCCCGCACGCAGTCTGTCCTTCCGTCTGTCCCTTTTCAAAACGTACCTACTTCACCGCGCCGCTGCGCGCCGCCACTGCGCCGCTCAGGCAGTGGCTCACTACGATCGCGCGGGCATCTTAGCAACAACACTTTTGTGGGCCGAAGGCCCACCTTACCAGCCTTCCGCAGTAACTAGCTGATGAGCTGCCCGGAGGGCGGCAAACCAGCTAGTTTCATATAAGACACTCAGTGAGTAGTCTGTTTGTGTTTACACTACAGGAACAGCTTTCTTTGCACAAAACCCAATTGTGAAAGGGCTTAAATAAGTTGTTTTACACGTTCTACTGTTTATAAGGAATAAAGTGGTCTACTTTTTGCAATACCATACTGAATTCCATCTTTTTTTTAACTTTTTTTCTTTGCGTATTTGCATCATGTTTAATTGCACACACAATATCACTACAAATTGCACTGTATCGTATCGGATCGCATTGATTTGAACTAAATGTGTATCGCGTCGTATCACATCGTGAAGACGGTGAAACGTATCGCTCGTGGTATCGTGTCGCCAGAAAATTCCATGTATCGTTTAAGTATCGCATCGCTGGTAGTGAATCGAGATGTGTATCGAATCGTCTGCAGTGCTGAGATTCACATCCCTATGTCACATGTTTACAGAGGTTATTTGTACTCTGGCTGAAAACAAGCATGATTCACACAATGGATTAAACCAAATATTCCGTTTTCCATTAAGTGATTATGATTCGGTTACTGGTTCGTCGCAAATTAAATAATTGTGACACCTCTAGTCACAAGCATAGCCACCTCAGTTAGAATAACTCCTATTAACTTTATCTATGAGAGGAAGTGCTAACTGACACAAAGTTGATAAATAAGCCTTCAGTGACATCCTGCTGTTTCTGTGGCACTTCCGTTTGTACTGGAATCTCCTCTTGCACTGGACTTGACCCCCTCTTCATATCATTGTGTGCTGCTCTTTCTCTCGGGATTCCAGTGTGGTCGTCGTCTTGACAATGCAAACTCATCATACTAGTTTTGGCACACCTCACAGTAGATGGAATCTAGGTCATCATGGGCTCTTTTGCCTGAGACTTAACACACCAAACTGGCTAACTATCACAACAGTGGAGTTGACGACCAGAAGAGCTCTTTTTTTCTCAACATGTTTATTCACCCACCACTCATATAAGCCACAAAAGGATGTTCTCTCCCCTGCTAAGCAGTGGGTATTCCTACCTCTCGGCATGTTTGTTCAGTAGATTTAGTGTAAGGAGGATTATTATTATTCAGATGACCGGAGGTGCATTTGGTACCTGGGCCATATGTTAGCATTTAGACCAGTGGTTCTTATCCCGGTTTTGATCAAACCCCAGGGGTTCGTTGAATCGGTCTCAGGGGTTCGACGGAGCCTCTGCCATGGAGGTTAAGACACACCTGATCTCAAGATGTCAATGAGTTATGAAACACCAGCATGGCCATCACTGGCTGCAGATGATCACACAACATTGCTTGTCCAATCAGTGCTGCGGAAAATTTAGTTCACTCAGTAGTCACCGTGTGATGGTCTGATAGTATGTCATACAATTAAATAAAAAACCCATACTTAGGCCGTGCAATTTCATTTACTTGTATTTGTTTTTAATAAATGTGTTTTTGTAATGTTGTGAATTTGTAAAAGAAAATCTGCACTTTTATTTTTTCATAATGAAGGGTTCGGTGAACGTGCATATGAACTGGTTGGGTTCGATACCTCTAACGAGGTTAAAAAACCACTGATTTCGATTTATTCCACTTCATTATACCACCACTATCTCTTCGCGAGTAGTGAAACCGGTAATGCCATCCAAAAACATATGTTCAGTCTGTTGCGCAAAAGGTTGAAGCACGGCAACATAATGTTGATGCTCATGAGCATTACTTCAACTAGCAATGCATTTCTTTAGACCAGGGGACCCCAAACTACGGCCAGCGGGCCGAATACGGCCCGCGGGCACATTTGACACGGGCCTCTACCCCTACTGTTGTCCTCGGGTCAAAATGATCCGTCACTGTGTTAAAAATGCCCCAAAACCCCTCTAAATGATAATTTTTTTAACTTGAAATTTTATGACTTTTCCTAGATTGTCCCCAACTGCCGAAAAATTGAAATGTTGTTTTTATTCACATTTCCATGGAAGCTGTAAGAAAAAAGTACAAAGGTGGTCTTCGGGGCAAAATGACCCATGATGCAAATAGGGTTGAAATCAAGGTCACAAAGTTATTTACACACCATAGAATGTTTCAGTGTTTTAGTTGTGTCTCAGATCAATTAGTAGAACACGTGAACAAGACGGTAGCAGACATAAACAAGACAAGATAGGTGGCGTTCTCGTAGATGGCAGAACTCTTTTTTTGTGGATTTCAAGGGGCTATAAAGAGAGAAAGTTGTTTAGTTATTATTTATTTCCTGTTTTTTTCTGTGAAGAACTCGGAGAGGGTTATTTAGTTATTATTTATTTCATTAATAGTGTTATTGTTTGTTTCCTGACTTTTTTTCTGTAAAGAACCTGAAAGGGTTATTTGGTTATGTGTGGCTTTCTGGGAAACAATACATTTTTTAATCTCCCCTACCATCGTTGATGTTACAAACTGACACCGGCCCCCCATCAGAGAAGGGGAAAGTTATGTGGCCCTCACAGGAAAAAGTTTGGGCACCCCTGCTTTAGTTTTGTTTTGCTATTTTAAATACCAAATTGTAATGGTCTTTATTTTGTGTTTAGTTTGACAATACATTTCACCTGGTAGTGGTATTAAGCAGCCCGAAGTCTCTTTTCTTTATTCCATGAATCCTTTAATATTTGCCAAACTGATATTTAATTGAGTTGACTGCCACTATAATACATAACTTGTGTATTATGTCTGTGCTGAGAAATCAAAGCATTTTTTATTAGGCCAAAAGACTGCTCATATCTAAAAAAATAAAAACTCCTAAGTTGGGTCACTCCTATCTCAAGGCACCAGTGTAAAATTTAGTTTACAGCAGCCAGCACAACTGATTTTGAAGGCCTGGACAGATCAGATATGGCAGCTCATAGAAGCTGAAACCTGAACGAACGAACTGTAAGCAGTGCAGTCAAGTAAATGGAATAAACTGCTACAATTACATGGCTCAAATACACACGCCTCAGTGGGCGGGCCATAGAGGGCCGTTCCTACTCACCACCACTCACCTAACCCTAACCCCTTCACCACCCACTTGAGGCATGGAACCCAAAACAAGCAAAATATATTATTATTTTTATGTTAAGAAATGCTCTTACTGAGACAAGAAAAATATAAAGGAGCCATCGTCATTGGTGAACAGAAAGCGCACTCCATGGTGCACGTCACTGCAGGTTTACGTGACGATGATGAACATGTCAATGTTAGTGTGCAAATGTTCCTCCCATTTTCCAGTTTTTTGGTGTGGCAACGGTGTGACAATTCTGTAAAATATGTCTATTTGGAAATAACGAGAGCCTATCAAGGACGCTGTCTCACTAACAGTACAACAAGTGAAGAGGGACGTATTATAATGTCAACCATTGGATTTGGTATTGGCAAGGGTTGGCAGCTCAGAGCTGTTTTAAACCTTTTCATACAGAAAAAAAAAAAACGGGATCCACCAAAACCCATTTGACAAGTCGTGTTCAGAAGTATCGTGCTCTGTGCGTTGGTCCTTAGAACTGAAGATACGTAATATGTCAATCAATAAGCGCATTTGTACGAAAAAACACACATTGATGAAGTTAACACATGCGTATGTTTGCAAACAAGTACTTCTGTTGTAGCAAAATAATTAATTGGTGACAGTGCACTGTGAATTCTAGTTCTTTTTTATTGAATTCATTATTGACTTTAATGTTGATGACTGTCAACAAGGTCTTGTTAGAAAATGCACTTTCCAGATTCTTTTAGATTTATATGTCCGCTTCTTCGCTCTAAAAAAAAGTGTTTTCCCATTATTGTTGTTGAAGTATTGTTATCAAGGTATCTGGCATGAATTTCGAGACACAGTCTGGAATGTTGTCCTTATTACCAAGCACTAGCCTCCATTCAGGCAAACTTCAGAACTCCAGGAGTGTGTTCAGATCAGAGCGGTGCCTGATGGGTATGGGTGTGCATGCATGAGTCAATGAGTGTACCTGTGCCTCAACACTGAATGTTGTGAAGCACTAAATATACAAATATAACAGTTTGGCATCACTGTCCTCTTTCCTAGGTGACATTACACAGAAAGGCTTTGAGAAGAAGAGAGCCAAGCTGCTGGCCTCCTGTTTGACCAGTAAGACGACCCACTGAATCCTACGTTAGCTTCATGTTCTTTGTGACACTCGTTCATTCATGAATACAGCAAGTATATAAATGTATACTTAGACGTACACACTCACTGTGTCTTTATCTTGCTCTGCTCTGTAAAAAGCAGTAAGGTCAATGTACATTGTGACTTTTGACCAATTTTTTGCCACCGTCATCTATGATGCTTTGTCACAATCTAGTGGTCATTCGTAGATCTGCACACGAGAAACAGCAATACACTGTTATCTGCGATAAGTTCAGGGGCCACAGTCACCCTAATTTGATCTCAACTGGGCTTGACCAGAAAAATTGTGACAGTCTCAAATGAGTAACTTCACCATACAAACTTAAAGGGGGACATTCTGGGAACTATTCAGCAAGAGGATGCTGAATAGTTCCCACTTCCCCAGTAAACGTCCTCCATTTCTCAGCAACACCCCCCACCCTCCACCCACCCCCTGTATCTCTTTAGCCATCTCAGGTGGCATATTCCAAAGGTCTTGGATTCCCTAGAGCAGGGGTGTCCAAACTTTTTGCCAAGGGGGCCAGATTTTATGTGGTAAAATGTCGGGGGGCCGACCTTGGCTGACATTCTTTACATTGAACAACAATATTGTTCAACAAATTTTAATAAGCCAGTCTGTTTCACATTTCCATTTTTATTTTAATTTCAACAATCTTAAGAATTTCTTTTGGTTCATTTGAAACAGGTATATCACATGCAACTGCTTATTCACTTGACTTTTTTTTAAACAGAAGTCTCCTGAGTGCAAATTGATTGATTTGAAACATAAAATGTATCACCATGACTTTTCAATAGTCACAAAACCTTTGACTCGAACAACAGGGAAATGAACAAGCAATACACATATCCACAACTGCAAGCATCATTTGAAATATGACATATCAGTCAATATAAATACGGAGTGATGTCTTGTTAACTCGTGAGTGATGTCTCGTAGAGTGCTACTGCCCTCTAGTGTCTAAATGCTATTACTCATTTAGTGAATGCTATAACTCATTTAGCCACTAGAGGGAAGCAGTACTCTATAAAACATCACTCACCAGTCTACGAGACCTCAGTAAATGCAACACGTGTTCCATTGCGCCCAACCTGCGGGCCAGACGGCACTGATTTTATGACAGGGGCCGAGGGCCGGATGAAATTCGACCGCGGGCCGGATTTGGCCCCCGGGCCGGACTTTGGACATGCCTGCCCTATAGAATAACCCTCGTGTCATGTTCTCTATCTACTCACACAGGATGTTATGTTTCGAGGTTTTATTGCTCAGGTGAATTTAGAGGTGCTCTTGGTATATCGTGCAGCTGTTATTTGTTATATTTATCTATTTAGCCACCATGTGCTATTTCTCCAGATCAACATTATCATAATTTTGGATTGCTCATTATCGCTAGTTTTTATTTTGTAGTGACTTTTTAAAAAATTGTTATTGAGTACAATTTTGTTTCTCCAGCAGGGTTTTTTTTTAATGCGTCATTTAAGTTTGGTTGCTTTTTAGTTTACTTTATAAACTTGAGGATATCGTTAGTTTTTTTATGAAGTGCTTTATTCTTTTCTAAATCTTTTTTTAAGATGTCATGAAGATTTTTTTTCTTTTTTTCCAGTTGTAAATGTATTTATTACGTAAATTTTTGTAAACTGTATTAACTTCACTCCAGATGCGGATGTGACCCTGCCAGATGTGCAGCTTTCTGGGGGCCACAGCGGTGAGCCTACGCTGAGCCCTGAGGCCCCGTGCCCCACCACATCTTCAGCCTCCAGACATCATCGTGGACATCGGAGTGGAGGGGCCAGAGATGAGCGCTACAGATCAGGTACAAACCAACCAAACTCTTATGAGATCTACCATTTATTATATTCTAAAGACTACTTTTCTCATTCTTTACATTCATTTGTTTAGATATTCACACAGAAGCTGTGCAGGCAGCGCTAGCCAAACACAAAGAGGAGAAGATGGCCCTTCCCATGCCCACCAAGCGACGCTCAGCTTTTGTCCAATCTCCTGGAGATGCTTGCACACCCCCAGGTACAAATAATGGCTCATGACCTTTTCACTTTGGCGTGCTTCAGCAATGGTTTCAAGTCGGCCAACATTTTGTTTTATGACACTCTCCCATCTTTGACTTGCCACCTCTATAAAACCTGTATTAACCACACAAGTAATGTTAAAGTGACATTTTAGCACTGTTACTCGTCACAAGAATAAGCAGGGATTAACCAGCCCTAAAAGTAATGCGATAAATAGCCCACCCCAATGTTCCTCCAAGATTTTAGGTGCATGTGCAAAATTAATAATTATATAAATTGGCCTGCCTGTAACACTGCACAATGTGTCTGTGATTGGGAGAAATCGAATGTGCACAGCAGGGGTAAAAAGAGCACACCTGACTGATTAATTTAACTGGATAAAACCCAAAATATAGATGTAAATATTAGTGCTGTCAGTTTAGCGCGTTTTTATTGGCATTAATTTAAACTAATTTTAACGGGATTAAATTTTTTCTAGCTAGATTAACGCGGCACACGTCACAGCGGATGTTACATTGTTCTATAAATAACCCAGAAACAAAACAGGCGCGCTGCAAAGGTCCACGCCCATGGCTGTTTTGCCAGCCACGGCAGCGCAAGACACCGAAAACGGCTACTTAAAGAGTTTATGAATGGAAAGTTTACTTTCAAAAAGAGGGGATCAAGCCTTTTCTGTTGCTGGTCCCTCTCTCTGGAATGACCTGAACATTCGGCAAGCCTCCTCGCTGCCCATCTTTAAAGCCCTCCTCAAAACTCACTTGTATTCTTTGGCGTTCGACTCAGCATGACTTAGATTTGTTCTTGATTTTACTGCTTGGTGCTTTCTACCGCCTTTATTACCGATTCGTCTTACTGTTTATTGTGTATGTTAAATCGCTCCATGTACAGCACTTTGTATGCAGCGATGGCTGTTTGAAAGTGCTCTATAAATACTGCTGACTTGACTTCTTCCGTTCGACTCGAGAGGCGTTCATAACCGCCTCGGAAAAACGTAAATTAACTATTCCTTCATTTAAACTACGAAAATTGAAAGTAATGCATCAAAACTGAATATCAAACGAGGAAATCACAAAATAAATTATCTAGCCCCACTACAGAATTTATTTTGTGATTTCCTCGTTTGTAGGGCGGCCCGGTAGTCCAGTGGTTAGCACGTCGGCTTCACAGTGCAGAGGTACCGGGTTCGATTCCAGCTCCGGCCTCCCTGTGTGGAGTTTGCATGTTCTCTCCGGGCCTGCGTGGGTTTTCTCCGGGTGCTCCGGTTTCCTCCCACATTCCAAAAACATGCATGGCAGGCTGATTGGGCGCTTTAAATTGTCCCTAGGTGTGAGTGTGGGCGTGGATGGTTGTTCGTCTCTGTGTGCCCTGCGATTGGCTTGCAACTGATTCAGGGTGTCCCCCGCCTACTGCCCGAAGACTGCTGGGATAGGCTCCAGCACCCCCCGCGACCCTAGTGAGGATGAAGCGGTTCGGAACATGGATGGATGGATGGATTTCCTCGTTTGTGAATACTGTACACAACAAAGAAATAAATAACAAACACTTCTGAGACAGTCCAGTCTTCTCCAATTTAACTCAACTCAACTGTATTTGTAGAGCACTTTCAAACAGCCATTGCTGCAGACAAAGTGCTGCACACGGCGCAACGAACATATATTAAGGGTGTGGAAAATAATCGATATTAATCGATACATCGATGCGCACGTGCGCGATCCGAGTGCATCGGCTCATTCACTGGGTACGACGCGATTGACGGGTGAAATCGCGATTCATCACGATGCATTGATGTGTATCGGTAAAATCCGATTTAAGCGCCGTTTTATTCATGTTAAACGTCACATATCTGCCCTTTCCTAGGCGCAATGAATGCACCATCATTGCTTTGCGTTTTGTGTTGAATACGGACGGTAGCCGTGCGTCACATACAGTCCAGTACACAACTAGCGAAACATTATGGAAGTTAGCGCAAGCAGCAGCAAGGAAACTACTATATTTAATGCAGCCGCAACATTCAAATCTTATGTTTGGAAATACTACGGCTTCGAAAAGAAAGACGGAAAGCTTGATAAAATCTCCGTAATTTGCAAGGAATGTCGCACTAAAAAGCCATACAACGGCAGCACCACAAATATGCAAACCCACTTAAAACGATGGCACCAGATCACCAACAAGTTTCCCTCCCGCTTCCCCGCTTCCCCGCCCAGTTCCTCGTCGGACACCGGAGAAACTCTTGGTAAACCAGGTCAGGATCAGAAAAAAATTGCCTCTTATTTTGGGAGTCCCCTTGCAACTCACTGTGACTGCGGAATGGCTATAACTAAGGCCACTGCTTATTTCATATGCAAAGACCTCCAGCCTTAGCGTGGTGGACAACGAGGGTTTCAGACAGCTCGTGCACGTTTTGGAACCCAGGTATAAAATACCAGACAGGTCTGTGTTCACTTACAAACATATTCCCGATGTGTACAACAAAGTGAGAAGTGAGATTACTGTGTCGCTGAACAGTGCGCAAAGAGTTGCACTTACAGTGGATGGGTGGACATCTTGCGCTATAGATTCATATATATATATATATTTTTTTTATTTCATATAAGACACTCAGTGAGAATAGTCCGTTTGTGTTTACACTATAGCAACAGCTGTGAGTCTCAGGTGCCAAATTGTTTACATTTTCTTTGCACAAAACCCAATTGTGAAAGGGCTTAAATAAGTTGTTTTACAAGTCCTACTGTTTATAAGGAATAAAGTGGTATCCTTTTTGTAATACCATACTGAATTCCATCTTTTTAAAAGCTTTTTTTTTTTGCTTATTTGCATCATGCTTAATTGCACAATATCGCAACAAATTGCATTGTATCGTATCGGATCGCATTGATTTGAACTTAATGTGTATCAAATCGTATCACATCGTGACGACGGTGAAACGTATCGCATCGTATCGCCAGAAAATTCCATGTATCGTTTAAGTATCGCATCGCTGGCAGTGGATCGAGATGTGTATCGAATCGTCCTCAGTGCTGAGATTCACATCCCTAACATATATACAACAATAAAGCAATAATCAGTAACAAAGATGGTAGTAGGCACCAAACGGTAAAACTAAGATCAAATTTGCTGACATCTGATCGTTCTGTGGCAGCTATGGTGCTATAGAATTTATTTTGTGATTTTCTGTTCTGATGCATTACTGTATTTTAAATTTTTGTAGTTTCATTGAAGTAATCGTTAATTTACATTTTTGGGGGGCGGTCATGAACGCGTCTCGAGTCGAACAGAAGAAGCGAATGCACGGAGACGGTCAAAGACGTACCTCTAGCTCTATCTAGTGGATGTTTTGTAAATTGCACCCTATAGTTCAGTTCAAGCAATATATAAAAAAATTTAAATATAGGCCATTAATTGAAGGTGCGCCACATAATCCAGTGCACATTTTAGTGCGGAAAATACAGTACATGAATATTAAAAAGCCAGAATGTGTTGAATTCATGACATGCATTTATGAAATTTGCACTGGTGGGGTGGCCTGTACGGGCCAGCATCAGTGAACTAGTGGTGGATGAACTTCAGATGGATACAGTCATGTGGTGGCCCTGGGCTCTCGGGCCACCGTTAGTGTTGACACTAACCAACTGGCTTCAACGACTAGAAACCAATGGAAAAAAATGAAATTTCATCTTGGTGCTTCCATCTGGTCAAACGTCACAAACACTCAAATGCCCAGTCACAAAAGACCCAAATTAACTTTATACTGTTTACAAAATGCTGCTCTATGCTGATAGTCTTGTCAAGCCCAAAGCAATCGAACAAGAACAGTGTCCTTTGATGCTGGCTCAAATGAGTTCTAGTAAATGTAATATGTTGACGGTACATACTCCAGAAATTGTTTGACATTGGGGCCATAGTGTTCACCTGTTTTTTGGTGGAACTGCAAATTGTAAGAATTTTGGAGCATTGGATGTTCATGGTAGACCTGCGTATGAGTATTGATCAAGGTGACAGATTTCAAATGATTTTTTTTCTTTCTACCAGATACATCTTCTGCATCAGAGGATGAGGGCTCACTGCGAAGGAAGGCCGCCCTCAGCGCGGTGCTGGCGCACGGGCTGCAAAGTCCTGATTACTGGATCAACCGTTCTGTTCAAAGCTCCTCCACTTCCTCATCGGCGTCCTCCACCCTCTCCCACGGAGAGCCAAAAAGCCAGTCCCAGCCCCAGCCTCAGCCTGCTGCTTCTCTGCTGGCTGATGTACTAGCCCATGCGCGCATCGGTAAAAAGTCCCTTCATCAACAACACAGACGGATGTGTTTGTTTTGCTATGTCGACATCCACCTTAGCATGACTCGCTTTGTGGTTCTCCATTAGAGAACAGTGTTCCTCCAGATGTGACATCATCCTCCACTGCCCAGGACAGAGGCTCGAGGATGGACCTGCCGCCTGCCGTCAGGGGCATGAGCCGTGGCCAGAGCCGTTCTAGTATGCTGGATACTGCTGATGGTAGATGGACATTCAATCACACAAAAGTGGTGGTGATAACAGATGGGTCACCTGAGTACATTTTTACCGTGTGGGAAATAAAACCCAGCCATCGCCTCTGAATCAATCCAGTCATACAGGTGCTTCTCAATAAGTTCTAATATCAAAGAAACATGGATTCAGTAGTTCAATTCAAATTGTGTATTGTGCGGATTGATTAAAACACATTTCCGACCTTATTGTAAGTGTTTTTGATGGTTTTGATGGTTTCTTATGGAACCAATTTCTTGAGAGAGCAAATTTTGGCTGTGTGAGCTATTTTCATCAAAACTGTCAAAAATAAAGTCATGAACTACTTCACACCGTGGAGAGAGAATCAAAAGTGAGTTTCACTTTTTAATTGAGGTATTCAAATAAATGTTTTTTCCCCTCTGATTTTTATTGATAGGCATCTGTGATGATGACACTCATTTGAGTGTGTTCATTTAAGTCAAGGAATATGGTGCTAATCACACATTTTGTCTTCTTTCTTTTGGGTCCATTATTCCATCTTGACTTTCATTTAAAAAGGAAAGCGAAAAGGTAATCAAGTGGGAATGGAAGGGATGCTGAAGACGCCCTTGTCAGCTTGCTTTACAGCCTGTCTCTCTCCATGTTTGTCTTGTGATTTTTCGGCTTAGATTTAGGCAAACTCCTACGCTCTTTTTTACCCCCCTCCTCCCCCCTGAATCGTCCGACCTGTGTCTGTCCAACTAGTATTCAAATCTTTCCTGTTGCTGATTTTTACCCCGACTGTGTGAGTGTGTACTACTATAGTAATGTTTTTTAGAGTTGCACGTGTGTATAATGTTTTGCTTCATTGGTTTGTTTAATTGTTTGTTTGTTGACTGTGGTGGTTGTTTATGCAGGTGTGCCAGTCAACAGCAGAGTGTCCACTAAGATTCAACAGTTACTAAACACGCTCAAGCGCCCTAAAAGACCACCACTCAGTGAATTCTTCCTCGACGACTCAGAGGAAATAGTTGAAGGTGAGAAGGATGCATTCATTACATTCATTACAAAAAAATGACGCCTGTACCCTTTGTCATGAATCTGTTTCATCCAGTTCCCCAGCCAGACCCCAACACCCCAAAGCCGGAAGGCCGTCAAATCATCCCAGTGAAGGGGGAGCCCCTTGGTGTTGTTAGTAACTGGCCCCCTGCCCTGCAAGCAGCCCTAGCTCGCTGGGGGGCCACCCAGGCCAAGAGCCCCGCCCTCACGGCGCTGGACATCACAGGAAAGCCCCTCTACACTCTCACATACGGTGAGCACCAATTCGTTGCAAGTTGTAAATACTGCGGTAGCTCCTAGTTAGATCACTATCTGTTCTGCGATGCTGGGTCAGAATTCAAATTGTGAGAAACCCTTTGATACAGGCAATGATTTGATTTTCCATTTTAATCGGCATACCCACAAGAATATATTGTACTCTACTATTCACCTTTTGCATATTACATCACAGCCTTTAAAACAGGGGTGCCCAAACTTTTTGGACCGAAGATCTATTTTTCGATCAACTAACCTCCCGGGGTCTAGCCTTACCCCCCCACACACACTGCACTTTTGCAGCCTGTTAATTATCGTAACTCACACGAACCGTTTTAAAGTGCTTCCCTGGACCCTCCTAGATTCCTATTCTTAGCCCTTTGCTCTCGGTGAATTGTACACGAAGCAAACTCTGAATGAGAATAATCACGATAAAAGATAGTGCAACAACTCTGATCACAAGCTGCAATTGCAGACTGCCGAGTGCTAACAACTTCTGGTGATGTAATCACGCGCCACCGTAAATTCAAGATTTACCTGCTTTTTTGGGGGAGGTGTGAAAATGAGACTGATAGGATGATTAGGGTGCAGCGTACATTAACACAAAAACATTTATTATGTATATATATTAGAGCTGTCATTTTAGCACATTTTTATTGGCATTAATTTAAAAGAATTTTAACGGGATTAAATTTTTTCTCACGAGATTAATGCGGCACATTTTAGCACATTTTTATTGGCATTAATTTAAAAGAATTTTAACGGGATTAAATTTTTTCTCACGAGATTAATGCGGCACACGTCACAAGCGGATGTTACGGTGCTCTATAAATACACCAGAAACAAAACAACAAGCGCGCTGCAGAAGTCCACGCCCATGTCTGTATTGCCAGCCATGGCAGCGCGAGACACCAAAAACGGATACTTAAAGAGTTTATGAATGGAAAGTTTACTTTTAAAAAGTTCCCAGATTGCTCCACTGACAAGACCAAAGTTACCTGTTCATCTCTCTGTGTATCATACAGGTATACGATGTATGCCACTGACACGATTGTTACTTGTTTGGAACAATTTTGTGTGGAAGGTTACAGTGTTCTGTGTCTATATAAATAGAGCGGGTGGAGCTTCTCTGTGTTCGTCTGACAGTGACAGTGCGCTACACTGGTAGCGACATAGCGAAAGTAAAACGTCTCCAGTGTTGTCATCAAACCAAGTGTAGTCATTCGAAATGAGGTCTACACAAAACCGTAGAGAGACTTCGGCGCAAGAAGGACCAACACAATCAACTGTGTTGGTCTGACTGTGTTAGGGGGAGTGAAACCCCCCTCTTTCAGAATGGTTTGCCCCAGCAGCACGGGGGAAGTGCTTGCGCTTGTTTGTACGGCCGGCAGTTTTGAATACAGCGGCACATAACGAACACTGGTGTCCGGGGTCTCGTTATTCTCCAACAAACATACAGAAACAGACTGCTGTGTTCAAAGCAAACTTGTGAAAAACGAAGTATGCAACCATGGTTTAAATCCACTATAGGCTGAGTACTCGTTTACCTTAGATGTGCACTTTATAATGTTATATTGCTCTGTTTTGATTTCATTAAAAAGCTGTTAAAGCAGCTGTTGTGTGACAAAATATTTTTTTTTACTGTTGTTGATGGACAGCAATATTGTGTGAGAGATTATGTGCGAACAACTGCTCCAAATGAAAAATGTTCATGTAAAATTGAAATGGGGAAAATTCCCATTAAAATGGGGAAAAATAGGACAAAAAATGTAAAAGGAAATTCAGAAACGATAAAAAATGTGTGAGTAATCACGATTAATTTTTTAGTTCATTTGAGTTAATTATGACAATTGCATTTTTAATTAGATTAAATATTTTAATCGTTTGACAGCTCTAATATATATATATATATATATATATATATATATATATATATATATATAATGTACAAAGACACACAAGTGGTAGAATACAATAAATGGTAGAGCTCATAAGAGTTTGGTTGGTTTGTACCTGATCTGTAGCGCTCATCTCTGGCCCCTCCACTCCGATGTGCACGATGATGTCTGGAGGCTGAAGATGTGGTGGGGCCCGGGGCCTCAGGGCTCGGCGTAGGCTCACCGCTGTGGCCCCCAGAAAGCTGCACATCTGGCAGGGTCACATCCGCATCTGGAGTGAAGTTAATACAGTTTACAAAAATTTACGTAATAAATACATTTACAACTGGGAAAAAAAAGAAAAAAATCTTCGACATCTTAAAAAAAGATTTAGAAAAGAAAAAAGCACTTCATAAAAAAACTAACGATATCCTCAAGTTTATAAAGTAAACTAAAAAGCAACCAAACTTAAATGACGCATTTAAAAAAAACCCTGCTGGAGAAACAAAATTGTACTCAATAACAATTTTTTAAAAAGCCAATACAAAATAAAAACTAGCGATAATGAGCAATCCAAAATTATGATAATGTTGATCTGGAGAAATAGCACATGGTGGCTAAATAGATAAATATAACAAATAACAGCTGCACGATATACCAAGAGCACCTCTAAATTCACCTAAGCAATAAAACCTCGAAACACAACATCCTGTGTGAGTAGATAGAGAACATGACACGAGGGTTATTCTCTAGGGCAGGGGTGCCCAAACTTTTTGGATCGAAGATCTACTTTTCGATCAACTAACCTCACGGGATCTACCCTTACCGGCGCGCGCACGCACACACACACACAAATTTAAGATTTACCTGCTTTATTTTTTAAATATTTTTTTTGTGAAAATGAGACTGATAAGATGATTAGTGTGCCGTGTATATTAACACAAAAATATATTACTAACATGTACAAAGACACACAAATGGTTGTTTGTTTTTTTTCTCTTCGACACTCCTCGGATCTACTTGGGACCTGTCTTAGATCTACCGGTAGATGAGGATCGACGTAATGGGCACCCCTGCTTTAAAAGAACGACCACCCCAAAATAACAATTTACACCTGTTGAAACCATTGAAACTCCTGTGAAGTGTATAGTCTTGTCTCTTTATAAAAGCGATTATCTTCTAAAATAGTCATAACTTGCTGTGCGGTCGAATGGGCTAATAGACAAGAGTGGAAACCAAAATTGGCTTTTATCATGTACCTGCTGATGAAGATCAAAGACGATGATGGATAGCAGCAATCAACCAAAAGGACTGGAAGCCCCCAAAGTATTCGAGGATTTGCAGCAATAATTTTTTTACCGGGTTAGTCGATCAGTGTGCATATATTTTACTCATAATCACCATAAACAAGTTTTACCTTTGCCATCACAAGATATCTTATCCCAGCGGTGTGGGCGTAGCATTTTGTTCCAGGGACCGAGTCAGACAAAAAACCTGGTATGTGTCCAGACTTTTTTCAGCTCCATTGTAAGAGGAAAAGGCATTGAAAACAATGATAAAGGTCGTGCACTGTGAATTCCGGCAAAGTCGTCGATTTTATTAAAACGGTTGACACAGCAGGCAGCAGTTGAAATAGTGGATGCCTAGATGGGTAAAATTCAATTCAGCAGTCATTAACTTTTGCCGTCTATCATGGGCACTCACGTGATCACATGAAGTATCTGCAAGGGGTCACCTGCGGCCTTCCCATGTGGACTTTGCACGCTCTTCCCTTGCCTGTGTGGGGTTTTCTCAGGTTACTCCGATTTCCTCACACATTCAAAAAACTCGTAGGTTATTTGAAGACTCTAAATTGTCCCTTGGTACAGAGACAGTTTTACCGAGTGGCAAGGAGTGGCAGCTGCCACCTTTACCAAATGTCTTGTCACCCCAATTGCCACCCCTACTATTGGCAATACTAAACTCATTTTTTTTGGTAAATGTTACTTATATCGTCTCCACAGTGTGTCTAAAAAGTCAATTTACATACAATTTACTCCCACCTCGAACCCCCCTTCGGTTGCGTCCACCAATTCTGTAAAAAAGTCAAGTGCATTTTAACGTGATCATTCCAGGCGGACAAAAGACTTAGTTAAGCTATGATATATTTATGGTTAAGGTAGTCTGATTAATATGTTCAAATGGTCTGTCAAGTGTGGCAATTTATGTGTTAGTTAGTTAGCAGCAGTATTTGGGGATATTAGGGATTTATTGTGGCACCACGGCAGCGCTATCCATCTTACATCGAGGCTATCTCCCTGATTTGAAAATGGTACATTTTAACATCTTCTAAGGTTCATGGCAATACTCTCTCTCTCTCTCTCTCTCTCTCTCTCTCTCTCTGTCTCTCTCTCAACAGGACATTGCGAAGACGATAAATAACATTTTATCGGGTCACTTTTCTACTATTGTCAGATGTCATCCGCATCAAACTGCCTGTAATTAATACATTACCACAATCTATAGTTGGGCTGTGCGATAAGGCAAAATTTGTACTGTATATCTCTATATTCATGCCAAATATCTTCATAACGATACTACTGTGGATTCAGTGAAAATTAAGCATTTAAAAAGAAAGAAAGAATGGTTTGCTGTGTTACAGAGACATTAACAAATTCAGCAATAAATTAAATATAGTTCAATTTACATTGTGCTGCAGGTGTAGTGTAATGATGAATAACTGTTATGCTACAAAAATTTTTGAGTCAAAATAACAAAAAAGTCTGCATGCAAAACTGCATGCAAACAGAATATCCACATCAAAATCCTTTGTTCACAAAAAGCTCCCGGGTCCGAGCATTATAGTGGAAAAGAACAAAAACAGGAAATAGGGACCCAACTAAATAAAATTAGAATTATTGCTCAACATGTCTTAAGAGTGTTGGGGGAGAGTCGGCCTTTCTCTTCCCCCGCGTGTTCGTTAATTTCGAATGATGAGGATATTGGTTATCCAAATACAGGCGGGAGACGATGAACAGTACCTTCGAAGTTTTTATTTTTCTTTTCTGCAGTTTACAAATTGATTCGGGCTCCTGAGAGTTTCAGATTTCGTCAGGAAGCCCAGAAAAAATACAGTCATGAGAATATATAGGGACAATATTATAATGAGAGGCGGGGAGTTATGCCTCCATGCAAATCCCGGAAACAAAGAAAGCTCAATGCAATTCGATCTTGACATGTTGGGAAAATCTTGAGATAAGAGTCCCTCCCCGGGGGAACTTGACGACCTTCAGGGACTCTGCCGAGTGTCAAGGGGCACTAAAGGTGATTGTAATCATAGTTCGCAGGAAATACCTTCAACAGCATTCTCCATTCTTTTTTTCAAGTGTTTGAACAGAACCAACAACAGAGGGGGGCTAAAAAATCACAGTCAGGAATAAATTCCTTAACAAGAGAAACAACAGTTGTGATACCCCTCAAAGAAAAAAAAATGTTCGCAGCATGGAAAACTGGCCTTCACTCAGGTTACACGTCATTGTACCTTGCCATCGTCTGAATCTTCCGTCAGCACCCACCACAAACACCGTCCCCGCCCAACAAACCCTAACTTCAAGTCTAAGTGAAGAAAAAGTGTTGCAAAAATCCAAAGGAAAAGGCAAACCACACAAGTACCACTAATCACTTCCCGTTGGCTGAAATGAGGTCCAGTGCTGTATGCTGATGGCTTACGCCGTATGACGCCACGTACGCTAATGGTTCCAATCACGGATATTGTTCGAACTTCAGGGTGTATTTTCCATCAACACTTTGATTTCTTCTTCACAGGCAAATTGTGGAGTCGTAGTCTGAAACTGGCTTACACCCTACTGAATAAACTGGGCACGAAGACGGAACCTGTGCTATCACCTGGAGATCGAGTACGAGCATGTCAATCGCCACCCACAGAGTGTGTACATGTGGCGCTTGTGATGTTGAAATTTATCATCTCTTGTCTCCTAGGTGGCACTGGTTTACCCAAACAGTGACCCCGCTATGTTCTGGGTTGCATTCTATGGCTGTTTGTTGGCTGAGGTTATCCCTGTGCCTATTGAAGTACCCCTTTCAAAACAAGTAAGGACAATGCTATTGAACTTTGGAGACACTTGATGTTTTTTTAATTGGAGAGGCAGCCAAATAAATGAGAGTGTGCTCCCTGTCACCCAGTTACATCCATGGGACAAATTAAATTGTAAATATGGTTCAATCTTGTTGCAAGACAAAAAATATGTGTGCTGAACATATTGTATTTTTGTCCTGCCAGCTGTTTCTTATAAAAGCTTCTGTGCATTTAATAGGCTGTAACTTGCAATGTCGCCACATCATGCAACGTCAATTCGTACTTTGTATCACCCCCAAAACAGTGGCCGAGACTCACCACTCTTGTAATGTTATGACATGCTGCTAGTATGAATAGTGCAGCGACAGAATGTGGGAGGAAACTGCAGTACCCGGAGAAAACCCACGCAGGCATGGGGAAAATATGCAAACTCCACACAGGAAGGCCAGAGCCAGAATCGAACCCTGGACCTCTCCGCTGTGAGGCCAACGGGCTAACCAGTCGACTACTGGGCCACCAAAGATGATATCAAAATATAAAAGCACCACACTTATGTTGCATTTTATTTGCACTTCATAAAAGCTTTGTCAGAGCTGGTCAGAAATTCTGGACAGACCGACTGCGGCCTGCTGTGTCTGTCCCATAGATTTGTACAGATTAATAATCATGATATTTATCAAATGTTGTTTCTCTCCATAGGATGCAGGCAGCCAGCAGATTGGCTTCCTCTTGGGCAGCTGTAGTGTCAGTCTGGCACTGACCAGCGAAGTGTGTCTCAAAGGGCTGCCCAAGACACCAAATGGAGAGATCATCCAGTTCAAAGGTCAGGCAGCCTCAGGGTTCGATCGTCAATATGTACCACTGGCCCTGTATTGCTCTTGGGGACCAAAACAGAGATCATCATCTAAAAGACTTTACATTGTTGTGTTGAGATTTGCTCAGGTGGCCTTTTTGTGTGATGTTGCTCTTCATCACTTCTCCCCTACACCTTGTGTCAAGCTAAAACTTGTTCACCTTCCCCAGGATGGCCAAGAATGAAATGGGTGGTGACAGACACAAAGTACCTGACCAAACCTTCCAAAGACTGGCAGCCCCATATTCCCACCGCCAACACAGACACGGCCTATATCGAGGTACGTCAAGGTCATCTTTATTGTTTGTTTATGTTTATTGTTACTATATGGTATTATGTATGTATTCGCTTCTAAAATCTCACAAATGTGGTTGTCCTCCACTCCATGTTGTTTGTGTGTGTTTCCAGTACAAAGCCAGTAAGGAGGGGACCGTGATGGGAGTGGCTGTGTCCAAGATCTCCATGCTGACTCATTGTCAAGCCCTGACACAGGCTTGTAACTACTGTGAAGGTCAATATACGATAGTAGTTACACTTGCTGGCAATTCGAAGTACAGAAAATGCACGGAAAATGTGTGTTTGAAAAAAAAAAAACGTGCCCTTCATGCTTCCCACTCCCTCTATGCTTGCAGATTACAGTACAGTAAACCCTAGTGGGGTTCCAGACTACCCCTGCAATAATAATAATAATAATAATAATAATAATAATACATTTTATTTATAAGCGCCTTTCAAGACAACCAAGGACACTTTACAATAGACAAAATTCGTGGAAGAGTAACCAAGTATTTATTGTATTTTTTACAGAGTTTCGAGGTTTTATTTATTTATTCAGCGATATGGTTGTGCTGCGCAATGTACAGTGTATGCATGTGAGGTGCAAGTATTATTTTTTCAAACTTGGGGTCACCAGACTACACTACAGTATGTATGGCGCGAAATGTGTACTTGCCTTTAAAAGGCAGACCTGTCCTCTTTGACGACACGGAAGTGAGCCAATGAGGATACTGTATATAGTTCAGTGGTCCTCAACTAGAAATGCTGTCGGTCCACTTTTTTTTTTAATAAGACCAAGGTCCAGTCCCATGCACGGCGGTCATGGGGAGCAGGGCTATATGCCCATTTAGTATGGTCGAGCCAATTAATACAATTCAACACTCCTCACAACCAACCAATAATGGGGTGCATGAAAATAACAATTATTCACTTTGCCAGTACACAGCAAATAATGAGAGGTATTGTGTTGGGGCACAGGAACTCTTTTATTTTGTTTAGTTGTGCCTGCTTAATAATAGAAATAGCCCTTTTAGGGAAATAAGTCATTTTTACTTTAACTTTGTTAAACAGTAGTTGTCTTTTTCCCCCTGATTTTAACAAAAACAAAACAAAATACTCATTTTACCAAAATAAATACTAAACATGAAAACAAAAATATCCTTTTCATTTGTACAATTCCCCTTTTCACATCCCCTCTGAAATCACTGAAAAATATATGAGAAGAGGAGTTAAGAACCATTTTAAATACTGACACAAGGGAGCACAGGAATGTGCAGTGCTGTTCTTCCACTGAAGGTGAATGCAATGTCTGAGGCATGCAAATATTATTTGAGGACGCCATTGTGATGTTCATTTACCATGTTGCGGTGTTCTGCTGTTAAACAGCTGCAAAGATCCCCGGGTAGACGGGAGTAAAACTGCACACAATCGGAACCTCCCGCGATTCGTCTTGTCTAATTGTCTATGTGCGGCTCTCCTGGTCTGAAGCTGTGAGCACACTGTGGCGTCGCGCATGCGTCTGTTTCCTGACACAATCATCCATTTTGAATGCGCGTGTATTGGGATAGATGCGTGCTGACGCTTATGTATGGCCACACCTTAAGTTCATGCCCTGCTCAGCCAGGGTCTCCAGTGAGTCAAACATTATACACACACAGTCGCGCTGCTGCAGTCCTCTGCAATACATCTGTTAGTGCACGCAAAGAATACAACGGATAATTTTAACAAGCGATCGCGGTAATGCGCAGATTATATTCCAAAAATATAAAACGCATAACGTAAAAATCACTTTATAATGTATTATTTTATACAATTTGCCGAGGGTCCGGACAGAGGAGGTGCGGACAGAGGAGGTTGGCGGTCCGGTCGTGGATCGGGGTCCGCCAGTTGAGGAAGACTGATATAGTTGGTCGGCACTTAAGTAGCTTTAGCACTAGCCACTGTGTATGCAGAGTGGCACCCTCAGTTGAGGCCGTTGACAGCTTGGCTCCATGTGCCTGTGTTTTGCCACCATTTGTTCAAGAAGGCGATTGAATGAGGAACAGCGCCCGTTTCCATCCTCCCTCTCACCAAACCATCTTTATGGATTACAATTCATTAGCCCTGCTTGTGTGTGTATCTCCCATTTGCTAATGTGTTTCTGCTTATTGTTTCAGGTGAGACTCTGGTCAACGTGCTGGACTGCAAAAAGGACATGGGCTTGTGGCATGGCGTCTTAACGGTAAGATAAATAGCACCATTTGTCCGCTATAGACTTTAGACTGGTGGGAAGTCCCAACTTTGACAATGTGTATGTGGTCCTTCCAGAGTGTCATGAATAGAATTCATACCATTACTGTGCCGTATTCCGTCATGAAAGCCTGTCCCATGTCCTGGGTGCAGAGGGTGCACATTCACAAAGGTTTGGCTTCATCACTCTTGTTATGATGGTTATCTGTCTATTGTTTGTCAGTGCACATTTTGTTTCTTGTCATCTCACAGCTCGCGTGGCCTTAGTGAAGTGCCGTGACCTTCATTGGGCAATGATGGCTCACAAAGATCAGAGGGACACCAACCTGTCCACCATACGAATGCTGATCGTAGCTGATGGAGCAAACCCTTGTGAGTCACATCCCATTTTTTTACGATTATCTCAATTTTTTTTTGTTTGTTTGCTGATATTTGACCTTTTCCCCATTCTATAAAAGTATTTATTTATTTATTTATTTATTTGGTTGGGGGTTGTTTGTTTGTTTGTTTGTCTGTGCGATTAGGGTCTGTGTCGTCATGCGATGCCTTCCTGAATGTGTTCCAGTCTCACGGTCTAAAGCCTGAGGTGATCTGTCCATGTGCCACCTCGCCCGAGGCCTTGACGGTGGCCATTCGCAGGTACAATATGTCCATCTTCTCCCATATGCGGAAAAGGGGAAAGACATATAGTTGCACGCTCTACTGGCTGTGCTGATTTTCACCTGTCAAATCTTGCCTTGTGTGTATTCCCAAGCTGATTTCAACACTTTTCCTCTCATGCACATCAAAAGCAATGTCAAAGCGCCCTTGGCAAGGTTGCACCTTATTTTGCACTTGGATGGAATAGTATGATATGCCACACTTGCTTATAATTAGGGTTGTCCCGATCTGATCATGTGATCAGAACCTGAACCGTTCACATGATTTTCAGATGATCTGTATCGGCTGTAAATCTCAACTTTTTAAATTTTCACGACTTATAACGGTCACAGTGCCAAAATAACTCACACTTTGTTTTTGATTGAGCAGCACTAACTTAGTTTTACCTGTATATTACAAAGTGTAAGGTTTCAGTTTCGTTTGGTAGCCTGTATAAAGTAGAGGTCGAAAACAAAATCCACTTTGCATGATTGCTAGGATTCCCCAAAAAGATTTTTTTTAAATGCTGCAACTTCTGAAGCCCAGGTGTACCGCACTATTTGTTTTAATATGAAAGAACAATGTGAAGCATTGCAGGATTGTTTTTTTCATTCATCTTTCATTTTTTTTTTTTAAACCCCAGCTTTATATTCAAAGCCAAAACATGCATCTACAACTTCCTTACATCACTTGATATGCCTCAGCTCCACCCGGTTGACCTCAAGTTGAAAGAGCGCAAACCAAAAACTTTGCATAGATGATGCCTTCACTTACAATCCCGGAACAGTAATGTTACGCTATACATTAAAGTCTGCTATAGTACAATGTAAGAGGACTCAAACAATAATAATAATGACAATTCAAAATTTTCAATTTTGTTGTCTTTGTCCACAGAAAGATGACATTGCTCTTATTACAACTAGTCATGTAGAAACGCCAGAGGGCTTCCTTCAGAAACGATGTGGTCATCAAAGAACTGCCAGCCGGAAAGACAGTGAAGAAAAAACAAACTTAAGGTTCACTATGAAAAAGAAATGCAGAACCAATGTTACAGAGCAATTAAGTAGACTACTGCATGGGGATTGCCAACCTTTTTGAAAGAGCTACTTCTTGGGAACTAATTAATACGAAGGGCTACCATTTTGATATGCACTTCTGCTCAAACTACTTTTGAATACATGTTAAGAATAAATTTATGATCAGTCACATCTAGACTGTTGTGGTTGTTCTCATCGATTCATGTAATGACAACATGAACCTGTGGTGTTGGGTTCCGTGGTATGGTGGAAAGCCCATCCTAGCTAGCCTGTTGCAATAACCATAACACGGGATTTGCCCGCAGAAAACTTGCTCTGCCTGGTGTTAGACAAGCCGACCAGCTTCATCATAGATATTTTATTTTAGTCAGTGTAAAGTATTTTCATTATTCATTGTTCGGCCCATCATGATTTTTTTTAAACGACAGCATTTGACAAATGTCAACACAACACCTACAGTATCTGTACTGGCAGATTAAATTGATGTATTTTATGTCCTACCTTTCTTGCTGAAGAATTTATCTTTTCCTATTTTTAACTTTCTGTCAGAAACAGTCCAGCAAGACTGCGCACAGGCATGTTTTACTGTATATATTTCATATTAATGCAGCACAGAATAAATCACAAAATTCTTTATTTAGCAGTGACCTTTCAATAATGCCCTAACCCCCTCTTCCTCAATTGGTGGAACGCGATCCACGACCGGAGCGCCGACCTCCTCTGTCCGGAACGCCGACCTCCTCTGTCCGAACCTCCTCTGTCCGGGCCCTCGGCAAATTGTATAAAATAATAACAATTTATAAAGTGATTTTTACGTTATACGTTTTATATTTGTGGACTATAATCTGCGCATTACTGCGATCGCTTGTTAAAATTATCCGTTGTATTCTTTGCGTGCACTAACAGATGTAATGCAGAGGACCGCGGCAGCGCGACTTTGTGCATATAATGTTTGACTCACTGGAGACCCTGGCTGAGCAGGGCATGTCGGCGATAACGATGCGCTGATTGGCTCCTCTGAACTTAAGGTGTGCCCATACATAAGCGTCAGCACGCGTCTATCCCAATACACGTGCATTCGAAATGGATGATTGTGTCAGGAAACAGACGCCACAGTGTGCTCACAGCTTCAGCCCAGGAAAGCCACACAGAATTAGACAAAACGAATCGTGGGAGGTTTCGATTGTGTGCAGTTCTGCTCCCGTCTACCCGGGGATCTTTGCAGCTGTATAATAGCAGAACACCGCAACATGGTAAATGAACATCACAATGGCATCCTCAAATAATATTTGCATGCCTCAGACATTGCATGCACCTATAGTGGAAGAACAGCACTGCACATTCCTGTGCTCCCTTGTGTCAGTATTTAAAATGGTTCTTAAGTCCTCTTCTGATATATTTTTTAAGTGATTTCAGAGGGAATGTGAAAAGGGGAATTGTACAAATGAAAAGGATATTTTTGTTTTCATGTTTAGTATTTATTTTGGTAAAATGAGTACCGTATTTTGTTTTTGTTAAATTAAGGGGGGAAAAATACAACTGCTGTTTAACAAAGTTAAAGTAAAAATGACTTATTTCCCTAAAAGGGCTATTTCTATTATTAAGCAGGCAAAACTTAACAAAATAAAAGAGTTCCGTGCCTCAACACAATACCTCTCATTATTTGCTGATTACTGGCAAAGTGAATAATTGTTATTTTCATGCACTCCGTTATTGGTTGGTTGTGAGGAGTGTTGATTTGTATAAGCTTGGCTTGACCATACTAGATGGGCATATAGCCCTGCTCCCCATGGCCGCCATGCATGGGACCGGACCTTGGTCTTATTAAAAAAAAAAAAAAGTGGACCGACAGCATTTCTAGTTGAGGACCACTGCCCTAACCTAACCCCCATATATATGCACACACACACATTTTAAAATAAATGCACGTCTGTACATTACTGGACATCATAATCTGCTGATGAAAGTTCATTTTGTACTGCGGTTAGCCTCACGTACAGTTGCACAGAGGTATGTGGCATCTGAGCCCGTAGGCAGGTTTCCGTGATTGATAAATGCAACAGTCAAGAATTTATCAACGATTTTCTGCGAGTCCTACTTCCAGATCAAATGTTTTGTGTGTTATCGGTCTGGCATCCGAGGCAGAGGCTCAGCAGTGGAGTTTGAGTGGTTAGCATTTACCTTAGCCTAACGATAGCCTATCTCTGCTGCCTCGCTTTTGTTAATGTTGCTTCAGCCACCTCCGATGCCTGCAAATCCTGACAAAACATTCACGCTGGTCCAGCATGTTCAAAGTGCAGCAAAAAGTCCCAAGAACTCATCAATTTGTAATCCATTCTCGGTTAAGTCCATACGATGATCATGTCCAGCAGTCAATGTAAAATCTAGTTAAAAAGAAAAATGCTGGATTAGTTCATCATCACACTCTGGCATCCAATTGCACGACCGCTGGGCCGGGTGACCGCCGAGGCTGGGACACTCATTCAAGTGAACTCAGCTAGCGTTCATAACAAAATGAAAATTGTTATCCAAGCTTCAATATTTACAAAGTATAAACAAAGAATTGGGGATATGTTGGTTATGTGCTGACAAAAGTATCATTGTTTTCTGTCGCCACATGGTCAAATTTAATCACTTCTCCCACCGACTCTGCTGCAGACCTGGGGCGCGAGGAGCTCCTCTGCCAGCCAGGGCCATCCTCTCCATGGGCGGACTGAGCCACGGTGTGATCAGAGTGAACACGGAGGACAAGAATTCGGCTCTCACTGTTCAAGATGTTGGCCACATTATGCCTGGAGGTTCGTCTGTGACCGTGGCTGCATGCACTAACTACCGGCAAAATCCTAACACAAAGTGATACTTGGCCAGAGTTGATCCATCCATCATATATATTTCAGCTCTGATGTGCATCGTGAAACCAGATGGCTCTCCTCAGATGTGCAAAACTGACGAAATAGGAGAGATTGTGATCAGCTCGCGAGCGGGGGGCACCATGTACTACGGTCTTCCTGGGGTCACCAAGAACACTTTTGAGGTCTGTCAAAGCTCAAGTTGAAGCGATTTTCTCAGTGATCTTTTTCTCCTCCAAAAACTCTTATAAAAGCCTAACCCAGCACATCTATTTGAAAGCACATCTTTGTAAATATAAATTCTCATAACCATGTGTGGAAAGTGCATTTCAGAACACGTGGGAAAGTAAAATTGAGTATAAATAATTCCCCAAAATAAATAAGCCTGGCTGCAAATGGTGCCTCTATGGTCAAGTTTGATTAAGTTGTAACCCTTCTTAGGTTTTTATGTCACTCAAAGCACAATTTAACTTCAACTCTACTTTGCAGTTGTGTTGAGGGGCAGTGATACAAAACGCTGTTCGTACCAGATAGACGCATTTTACCGATTGCAGTATCATGGACAATTGGAGGGTGCCCAGTTGGATACACTGTCATCTACCCCAATCTAATGTTTTGCCGCTTTAGGTGATCCCTGTCAACCAGTCTGGAGCACCTTTAGGGGAAGTTCTCTTTACCCGAACTGGATTGCTTGGATTTGTTGGCCCAGTAAGTCCCATGCACCGAGAAATAAAGTGCTGACATTAAGTGTACGTTTCGTAGGTGCTGAGGTGCTCCTTCTGTTCTTTCCACAGGGCAGTCTGGTATTCGTTGTGGGCAAGATTGAGGGGTTGCTGATGGTGAGTCGGCGACGCCACAACGCCGACGACTTAGTGGCCACCGCTCTCGCCGTGGAGCCTGTCAAAACAGTTTACAGGGGGAGGTGAGGCCCTACTTGCTTGCTAACATGAAACGTGTAATACCAATGTGTAATATGTGTGTGTTTTCGTCTGTCCGACTGTGTCTAGGATCGCCGTCTTTTCAGTGACTGTTTTTTACGATGAGAGGATCGTGATCGTGGCAGAGCAACGGCCTGATGCCAGTGAGGAGGACAGCTTCCAGTGGATGAGTCGAGTCCTGCAGGTATGTCAAGGTCTCTTTCTCTCTCTCTCTCGCCCTCCTTTCTACCAATGGGAACGTCTCAGTTTGATGATCCATCACATTTTATGGTGAAATGTTATTTTTGGAAGTGACATAATGTGCTTTGTATGATGCAAGCCATTAATGTACTTGACCTCATTTTATCTAGCATCAACGAAGGAACTCTCCTTGCATGTCTCTCTGTGTTTTTGTGGCACTTGTTTTGGAGTGATAGTGAGTGAAAAATATTCCCAAGAAATTTGTGTGAAGTAAGCAGACTCGTATCTAAGCAGTAGGCTGAGGATACAAGGAAATGACTTTCACTGTAGTGCTGGTACTTGTTTTCATTTGGGAAGTTTGTAGTTCCTGTTTGTTGTTCCATAGCAGTTGGTTTGATTAGACTGGATTGCTCTGCTTTTTGTTAACTTTCAATTTGAATCTTCCGTGCATTTGATTGTGATGTTTCCCAAGAAGCAGCACTGAGTGCAACTGCTACATTAGCTTCTCACACTCGCTGCTATTTAGCTACTGACTATAGCCAGCCGCCATATGATGGACATTGCTTGAGAATTTTATGTCTATCTAGTCTTGCGTCATTAGTGGCTGGCTTTGCATAATATTAAAAAAAGGGAGATGCTAATTGAGTTTCTTTACCCCTCCCCATTCGGCATTAAAAGCAATGAGCGGGTTTCAACAATGTAGATTAGCACCGCAGTGTATGTCATGATGCACATTCTCCCCACAGGCCATCGACAGTATCCACCAGGTGGGTTTATACTGCCTCGCACTGGTGCCTGCCAATACCCTTCCAAAGACACCCCTCGGCGGCATCCACATCTGCGAAACCAAGCAGAACTTCCTGGAAGGAAACCTGCACCCTTGCAACATTCTCATGTGCCCGCACACCTGCGTCACCAACATGCCCAAACCACGGCAGAAACAGCCTGGTGAGTTTGTTGAATGAAACCATTCAACTCCTCAACTGAATGATGGTGTTGCCAAAAACAGTCGGATCTGATCTGTGCAGTGGATGTTGGTCCAGCATCAATGCTGGTGGGCAACCTAGTGGCAGGAAAACGTATTGCCCAGGCAATCGGCAGAGAACTGGGTGTCGTGGAGGACCAGGATTTGATTCGAAAGGTAACACACAAAACACAACATTGACCGTGTTCATATCTGTTGCACCAGGTTAGACATACAGTACATATACGAATATGAAAGTAACTAAACCGGACCTTTCTTACAGCATTACACCACATAAAACATCCTAACTGTGTGCACATACACGTATGTTGTATAGTCATGAGGACAAGAAGAGAGGAAACCTTTACATGCCTGCGCTTTAGCTAATTAAACACACATTCATTAAGTTTCTAAGACATAATCAACTTTTCAATTGGAGAGTCAGGTCACCGGGGATCAGTGCTGGTAAAGCCGACGTCTAATCATTTGTTCTAATGCGTAAAGAGCAGTCTTTTGTTCATTCACTTTTCAGTATTCGAGGAGCAGTTATTGATGCATTCCAGGGGCAAACTATCAATAAAGAATAAGGACCACAAACAAGTCTATTTCTGTTCACCCCGGTCCGAATATAATTAGGGACCTTTTCTTGATGATGTCTTACCATCCACCTCTTGTCATTCTACCTTTATTCTCACTTTGGGTTGGCATTTAGCTCTGCATGTGGCCCACAGTGATGGTAAGCATTTAGTCTGACCCCCGCTACCAGTGCTTCTGCTGCTTGTCAGTCAAAACGTGCTTTCTGCCGTCTTGAAGTCCTCCAAGCCCCATGATAAGCGGTACAGATCAGCCAGCATGGGTCCACACGCATTCACTGACAAAACTGTACCGTGTATGGTGAGCCAGAGGTTAAAAAAAAAGGTGTTCATATATACTTCTCATCATCAGCTGTCACAAATGAGTTAAGTCATTTCAGTCAATGTTCAGGAAAAGCAAATTTCAAAGTATTCCAATGACATCGTTACCGACGGTTTTGGTGTGCACCTCTGCTTGCTGCGACGCTGTGTGTGGCATGGCTTTGATGAGTGGTCTAAGCAGCTCTGTCTGCATGACCCCGCTCGACCACCACCAAGGGATGCTTAGCCTCCTCGCTTCGTGCCCTACCCCCCATGTTTAAAAGTCTCTTGCGCTTGGCGTCGAGAGACCAGAGGACGGAATTTATTTATTTATTTTCCTTCTTAGAGTGACAGTCACATGATACTGTTGTAAATAAAGTGATTGCAAATACACTACACGTGTACTTATTTATTTTGGTTCACTCAAGGGAAGTTATGGTAACCCAAAAGGGACAAAAGATATACAGTGTTTATACTGTATTCGAAAAGCGGTGTCGAAGAATTGTCATGAATGAATATGAATGAATAACAATGTGTCTTGTCGTGTCTGATTGCTTGACACAAAGTTGACAATGAAGAAATCTTTTCTGCAGTAATAGAAAATAGATAAGAAAATAGATGATGCACTACCGGTATATTTAAACATCCAGAACATTAATGCTCTGATAGTTACTGCTTAATATGCCAATGTTTTGGATGTGTGTTGGGTTATGGTGGCTCTGAACCGTGCACGTTTTTTTTCTTGTTTTTTAAATGTTTATATTGGCCATGAGCATTTTGCAAAGCCTACTGTTGTATACTATATGGCTTGTTAGCAGGTGCAGATGGTCCCAGCATGACCTGGCAAACCAACCTTCTCCGCACACCGCTACCCTCCTGTTGTGGGTGTGCGCCTCTGAGCGAGCATTCACAAACAACCTCCACATATTTACTGTGATGTTTAGAGGGTTATTTTTATTTCCTGTCTGTCTGTTTTACATGTGCTTTGATATACCGATAATCCATTCATATAAAAGTCTATTCCTCTCCCTTTCAGCACCAGTTCTTATCTGACGCACTGCAGTCGAGAGCCCAGACTGACCCGGACCATATTCTCTATGTGCTGCTAAATGCAAAGGTAGAGTAAACAAGTACTAAGCCACCTTAATCATCTCTGAAAGAAGATGACACGAATAATGACTGAATGGGTATTGTGCTTGTCAGTCTTATACGAGTAACACAATGGCAGTATCACCTTTTGCTTTAATGCAGCAGGAATGGAAGATGTTACTCATCAGGGATGAGATTTTTCCGCTTTTTGGCGGAATTCCGCTTTTTTTCCAGTCAAAATGGACCTATTTTATATTGTTCCAATTCCGTAAAATAATTCTGGAGTGGGGGGGTTCGGACTTGTCTTCGGCAGATTCGGGGCTCGTAATGTTTACAAGTAACGTTTGCAAGCATCCATTTTGAATCCCGTTTTTTATCGCGAAGCGTTAGTTTGTCGTTACTTCCGATATGGGTTCAAACCAATGTCTTACTTGTTGTGATTGGTCGCTATATCGGCAAATGCAAATCACAACCAATCCGTGTTCGCCTTCCTAAACCCCTTGCTCGCGAATGCCGAATGTTATCGAGACTCACGACGAAGCTAAAGTGTGTCAGATAGATGCGGATCTGAAAAACACGTTTCGATGGAACTGGTTGGGTAGAAAGACGACGGTGTCCCCAGTAGGAAACAGTAAAGAGGAACCATTGTGCTTGTGTCGGATTTCGTGAAAAAGCTCGATGTCGCCGATAAAGCTCTGTGTACAGTGTGTGACGATGTCATTCTATACGGATCGAGAGGATGGAAAGCTTTACAGAGTCACGCAACCTCGGTGAAACACCGAAAAAAGACATTTCTGCTTAAAAGTAACTACTCAATCTCAAGCGCTTTTAGACAGCCTGGAGCAGAGCATGTCAAACTGATTTCACATGGTGGGCCACATACGGCCTCGGTAGATGTCAAGTGGGCCGGACCATTAAAATTATACCATACTTTGCTATAAATAACCAAAACAATATGTCTTTCCTTTGTTTTGGTATAAAGAAGCACAAGAACATTAGGAAAATGTTGAAATTTAATGAACATATCTTTTACAAAACATTTCATGAAGCACCTTAGATTTCTTTAGACAAATGTGCAATTTACTTTTAGCATTCAAATATATGCATTGCAACTGATCCCACTGATTGTACAAACTTTAACAAGTAATTGGTATTGAGAAATATAGTAATGCACTTTAAGATTAAACGAGATTTATAAAGAAAGGAAGTTTTAAATCTTACACGTGCATATAAAGTCTAAATGTAATCCCTGCCTACAACTTCCAAACTATGGAGAGTGCTATTAAATGTGTAGATGTGAGAGTGCTATTGATAGTGTCTGCTGTCATGGGTCTGTCTCAGTGACGGACTGAGGCTGCTGTTATCTTCTGATCTGATCAAAACAGTGTCCCCCTAGCGGATATTCCATGAATTGCACCTTATTAAAAATATGAATTATGTGTCTTTTATGCTTTTTTTTCACTTTTAAATTATCCTGAGGGCCTGATTGAACATCATTGTGGGCCAGTTCCGGCACATGGGCCGTATGTTTGACACCACTGGCATGGAGCATGTGTAAAAACAAGAGGAGTTGGCTAAAAAGAGAGTGGAAAAAGACGGAGAGGACCAATAAGTGTTTAGCACTTGCTAAGAAGCTTAAAAGGAAGAGAAAATAAAGTATTCTACCTCATAAAACTGTACATTGTTGTTTATACTGTAAATAGGCATCCACTTTATATAATAAAATACGTTCATAACCCATACATAGTAAACAATGTGGGACTTCACTATCACTGTATGAGGTAAGAATCAACAGCTTTTTTATCGCATTTACACAACACTTTATGAATACAAGTAATGAACAAATCTTAAATATGGCAGGGAATGTGTTTCCTTTTTTAGTTTTGATTTTGAGCAGCAAATTTGAAGTTACTCACCAAGAATACATAAGCAAAATTGCACAATTTTTTACTTGAAAAACAATCTTGGGATTTTTTTTTCTGTTAAAGTTTCAAATGTAAATTGAATACACCTCATCTTCAGTATGTTTAGAGCCACTTTTGTAAGTGGCCCCCAACCCCCCCGTCCTGGCCACGCCCCTTTCCGCTTTTTCCATCTCTCGCGACTCTCATCCCTGACTAAGTTACAGTTATGCTTACCTTTAGACACCTTAAACTCTCAATGACACGTTACAGTGCATTTGAACTTTCATTTTTCAATTGCATATCAATGTGTGTAATATAAAATGTGTTAATTTTAAAATCATCCATGAGTTAATTCATTCAGTCATTCTACATGCATCCATATAAATCCTGTCTGTGCTCTATGAGATCATGAAACGGCTTTAAGCTGTGGTCAGACCAAACTCATGCTGAATGTTTCGAGCTGTGTGTTGCCATACTGCAAGGCTGGCCAACCAGTCAGAGACTAAGAGCCAATTTTTTTTACTGTGATACTGTAAAGAGCCACGCGCGTGCGCGCACACAAACACACGCACAGACACACACACACACACACACACACACACACACACACACACACACACACACATACACAGACACACACTTTTTTGTCCAAAGATCGTCTTTTGGAGCGACCAACCTCCCACGATCGACCCGATCGTGCACGTGCAAGCATATGAAAACACACATACACACACACACGAACACACACACACCACCATGCACGCCACGACGAGCAACAGCCGGAACGCCTGAATATAAATTAAACCTAAAGACACAAACACACAAATCTTTTTTCTTTTCCCCCATTTCCTCCTCCCACTGCTTTATTGTCAAATGTGCTGCTTTTTCTTTGCTTCTTCGCAATCGGCGTCGTTATTATGTCACACATAGCAGCAGCACAAGCATAGCCACACAGCCAAACAAAGTTAAAAAAAAAAGGAAACAAGACACCAAGAGCACGGTAAACTAAAAACAAGGTGGGACAAAATCATTGTGGTCTCTTGGCCACAGCCAGCTAGCTGCCAATAGCAGCCAGGACCGAGCCAAAGGGCTGCAGGAGGAAAGTGGCATATCTCGCGAATGTTTTGACTTCACGTATTTATAGATGTTGAACTGTCAAACAAGATAGCATTGAAGCGGCCTAAATAATAACACGACCACCGGTCACCAGATTGACGAGCGAGATTCAAACTTCTTGTTCCCCCGTAAACAAAAGCACGCGAGGCAAGTGGGGCGACGTGAAATTTCGTGTTTGGTCTCAACCCACTGTGAGTGTTTTCTTCTGTAGATCAAACATCACTGGGTGGGAGACATGGCAATCATTGTAACAGCACTCCTGATTGATAGTGTGAAGTCATTCCATGCAGGATTATGATGCAGACCAATATAATCACATACCGCCTTGCAAGTTAATGTGACTATAATTTCTGTTCAGGGGCATCATCATTATTTTTTTAAATAATAACACTGGTCAACACATTTTTTAAATCAGAGATGCAACTAAGCTTATTGAGATGATTTTTTTCACGCTGATTCAGAATCGACCTACTCTTTTTCTCTTGCATATTTGGTTTGCATGAAAATAATCTAACATGTCATATATTCATATTCATGGGCTAAAGCTTAAGTTGAGCCACACCTAGAATCTGACAGTTCCTGGCTGAGAAGAGCATTGCCATGCTGGAAAAACATCACGACCCGGTTCTGTTTGAAAGTCGGGCATTTATTTTGGATTGAAACATGTTTTTTGTGACACCACTCCTGGAACATTTCTGACACACTGAATATAAGAGAATAGTTGTCGTACGAACATAATTCTGTCGATATGATGCCAGATGAGGTTTAATTGTACTTCTTCTGTTTTGGCTGCAGGGGGTGGCAGTGTGCACGACCACCTGTGCTCAGCTTCACAAGAGGGCGGAGAAAATCACAGCCACCCTTATCGAGCGAGGAGGTCTCAACACCGGCGACAACGTGGTGCTGCTTTATCCTCCAGGTGAACATGTGCATCATCATGAAATGTAAACAAACCATCGATGAGCTTCCCTGTTAGAGCACAAACGTTGAGACGGTTGCTCCTACAATACAGTCTCTTTGAGTCTGAGACCTGTCAATCTAGTAACAGTGCTACTTTATTTTGCTCCGAGTTGGAATAAACTCTTGATCACATTTCTAGCCGACCAAATAATGAATGATAAGTTCGTGACCAGGATCTCATGAACAGATGGACCCTGGCCTTTGATTTAATATTGCAACAATTTTGAGTCATGCAGGAAGTGGTCAGAGGCACTTCAGATTGCTTCAGGCGGAGGCTCTTTATACTTGTGTTGTTACTTTCGCGAATGAGTCTAACTTTCAAACCAGCTCTTCTGAAAATCAATTCACCCCAGCTGTGAAAGAGCTTTTGATTTTTTTGAGACAATTTGGAATGATATTTGGTAACATTAGAGTTGTTCGCACGGCAACTTTTACTTCGGTGTAGCCCCTGAAAACGGCTTCAACCGGAGCAAATTTAACCCCGCTCAGGAGATGGTTTAAAAATTTACTCCGGAGTAAATGCTAGTTTGCGAGGCAGCACCGATATAAAATGGGACGTGTAAACGCTACAGGGGTAGACTCGCTACGCATGAGAAGAGTTGATTACATATGGGCAGTGAATGCATCGCTTTCATGCTCTGTTGTACTTCTGTCATCTTTCCTTTCTCTCTTCTCTCATCCTTTTACGGTGTCTGAGAGACCACAGTGTTGATTTGTCTGGATAAGTATAAACCATGGTTTTTCGATATGTCACAAACAAGGCAGAGAAAAGGAAGTACACGTTACGCATGCCCATGTTTTATTTCCATATTTTTATTTTGTAATATACAATATTATATTGTATTGCACGGCCGCAGAAACTGCCGTGTGAATGCAACTGGGGCTGCACCGGGGTTAACACGCTTCTCTTTAGTCAGCAGCTTTTTATGTGTGAACGCTCCACAAAATTTACACCGGTGTAAGATATATCGCAACAAAATACGTCGGTGCAGCACCGATGCAAATGTGTGCCATGTGAACACCCCTATTGAAGCAATCGGGATAAATGTACAAAACATAAGGTACACATTGTAGAAAAGAACACTTCTCCAAAGCTTGAGGGTGGAAATTATTGCCGTATGTTTTGAGAACTTGATTCGTACTGTAGCAGAGGAAAAAGTGTATTCACGAACAGCGTCAGTTTCGATTGCCAGGACATATTTGTCTTGTGTTTAGTGAAAAAGTTGGGCTCGGGTATTTGTACTTGCCGATGTTTTTTCTGCATGTGCCACATACATGGATTTGCCACATGTAGTGACAAGCTAGCTTGGTGATGAAGTGCGCCAAAAATGGAAATACAAATGATGATTTTACTTCATCGTAAAGGAGCCTTCATTTTCTCTTCAGACTCGGGACTGTTTGACTACTCGCCTCATTGCAGAGCCATACATAGCTTCCACCCATGTCCTCATGGTAGCGAAAGCAGGTTGAGCAATGGCTCATTTGTGTGAAACAGTCTAAGCTGCAAAACTGTGTGTTCTGTAATTCTCGATTGTGTGTTTTAATGTAAAGATGTCACATTAAAACAAGTGGGAACCAATGCATTGTCTCCTTGAGTCGATGAAGCGATTCAAGTAATATTATTATCTGCATTATGTTAATAGCCTGTATATCTTCCTTCTGCATGCAGGCATTGACCTGATAGCCGCCTTTTATGGCTGCCTCTATGCCGGCGTCATCCCTGTAACTGTGAGGCCGCCCCACCCACAGAATCTGGCTGCCACTCTCCCCACTGTCCGCATGATCATTGACGTGAGTCGGTGCCACCTTGGTCCTGAAACATATTTGATCACTGGCTATTATTTGTTTGAGGGTGTGTGGATAATTGCTTGCTGTGTGTTCCAGGTGAGCAAAGCAGCCTGCATCCTGACCACTCAGCCACTCATGAGAATCCTCAGGTCCCGGGAAGCTGCCGCCAGCGTGAATGTCAAAACATGGCCCACCATCATCGACACAGGTGGGCCATTTGCATGTGTTCGCAGGGTAACGGATTAAAAACACTTTTTTTTTTTTTCAGTGGAACCTCAATTTAATTGGGGGGGTGGCAGGTGTTCTCTGTTTCAGCCGAGTGTCCCTTTCCATTGAAGTCCTTTTCTCTTGGCCTAAAAACATCCAATACCGTACAAAATTTTAATTTGTACTTCTTTGTAGCCCACCAATTTCCACAACAGTACACAATTTTTGGAAATAAATATTTTTTAAAAGCGTTTTAAAAGTTTTCTCCTCTTAGATGATCTACCCAGAAAGCGGCCACCGCAGATCTATAAGCCCCCAACAGCCGAGATGTTGGCTTACCTGGACTTCAGTGTGTCTACCACTGGCATGTTAACTGGAGTAAAGGTAACGATTTGCACACTTTGAGTTAGAAATACATACTTTATACGGTAGATGAGCTAAATAACTGTGACCAATACTGTATATACAGTTCTGTCTTGAACAATTTGACAATATTGTTGAACCAAAGTATCAATGTAAAATAATTGGGAAAACATCACGACACCTCAGGAGTTGCACCTTACTAAACCTCGAAGATGATGCCCAACGCCCAGCAGCCATTTTGTTTGGCCTTTTTTTATTATTAGTTTCTTTTTAATGCGTGTATTTCTTTTGTGAAATATTTTTTAAAAAACGGTGTGTATTGTGCTGTAAAAATGTGTTTTAATGTGCGACCTAAACAAACACCGATCTTGAATATTTTTAACCCTGAAACTACATTTAATTGTATTTCAATTGAATTTCAATAGGAAACAATTTTAAAAATATTTTAATTGTAGTATTCGCCGTGAGGCCAGTCAATCCTTTGCTCAAGTTCGTTGGACTTCAAACTAGTACCTGGACGGCTTGCACTAACAGCTCCAGTGGTTTGTGTGCGCACTCTGACCTCATTTGCATGCAGATGATACCGGACGGCCACGGATAGGAATAGAAGTTGACATATAGGCTACATGAGTTGGGGAAATGTTCCCATTAAAGTCAAGAAAAATAAATAAAATATGTCAAACCCATTTCTAAAATGACTTTCAGGGAGTTTACTTATTTGCTATTGCTAACATTACAGCATGTGACAAAGAGACCAACAAATAATCTTACCTCTGAAAGATTATTCCAAGTTTCCCCGTTGTGATTATACAACATTGTGTGTACCGGTGTGCAAGTGTCCTTGTTATGTTGGTTTTAGTGAAGTGCACAACCGTGAAATGTGCTGACTCCTTACCCCCACTGAATGTAGCTCAAGGAGGCATGTCATCTGTACTTTATGTCTGTGGTACCGGACAGTTGATGTGCTTTGGTGGTATATGCAAACTCATTTTTACACTGTTTGCACAAAACAGGCCAGCGTATTGTTCACATGGAAACTGTGCTCGTCCACTTTCTATTAAGGGTGTGGAAAATAATCGATACATCGATGCGCACGTGCGCGATCCGAGTGCATCGGCTCATTCACTGGGTACGACGCGATTGACGGGTGAAATCGCGATTCATCACGATGCATTGATGGGTAATGGTAAAATCCGATTCAAGCGCCGTTTTATTCATGTTAAACGTCACATATCTGCCCTTTCCTAGGCGCAATGAATGCACCATCATTGCTTTGCGTTTTGTGTTGAATATGGACGGTAGCCGTGCGTCACATACAGTCCAGTACACAACTAGCGAAACATTATGGAAGTTAGCGCAAGCAGCAGCAAGGAAACTACTATTTTTAATGCAGCCCTAACATTCAAATCTTATGTTTGGAAATACTACGGCTTCGAAAAGAAAGACGGAAAGCTTGATAAAACCTCCGTAATTTGCAAGGAATGTCGCACTAAGAAGCCGTACAATGGCAGCACCACAAATATGCAGACCCACTTAAAACGATGGCACCAGATCACCGACAAGTTTCCCTCCCGCTTCCCCGCCCAGTTCCTCGTCGGACACCGGAGAAACTCTTGGTAAACCAGGTCAGGATCAGAAAAAAAAGCCTCTTATTTTGGGAGTCCCCTTGCAACTCACTGTGACCGCGCAATGGCTATAACTAAGGCCACTGCTTATTTCATATGCAAAGACCTCCAGCCTTAGCGTGGTGGACAACAAGGGTTTCAGACAGCTCGTGCACGTTTTGGAACCCAGGTATAAAATACCAGACAGGTCTGTGTTCACTTACAAACATATTCCCGATGTGTACAACAAAGTGAGAAGTGAGATTACTGTGTCGCTGAACAGTGCGCAAAGAGTTGCACTTACAGTGGATGGGTGGACATCTTGCGCTATAGATTCATATATATATATTATTATATTTCATATAAGACACTCAGTGAGAATAGTCTGTTTGTGTTTACACTATAGCAACAGCTGTGAGTCTCAGGTGCCAAATTGTTTACATTTTCTTTGCACAAAACCCAATTGTGAAAGGGCTTAAATAAGTTATTTTACAAGTTCTACTGTTTATAAGGAATAAAGTGGTATCCTTTTTGTAATACCATACTGAATTCCATCTTTTTAAAAGCTTTTTTTCTTTGCTTATTTGCATCATGCTTAATTGCACAATATCACAACAAATTGCATTGTATCGTATCGGATCGCATTGATTTGAACTTAATGTATATCGAATCGTATCACATCGTGACGATGGTGAAACGTATCGCATGGTATCGCCAGAAAATTCCATGTATCGTTTAAGTATCGCATCGCTGGCAGTGGATCGAGATGTGTATCGAATCGTCCTCAGTGCAGAGATTCACATCCCTACTTTCTATGGCAGACTTGAACAACTCGTGAATGCCAATTGGTGCAGCTTATAAGTGAAAACATTTCAATCTTGCTTCCTTCTTAGGAAGGATGAAAACGTATAGTCACATGTTTTGGTACCCTATGTCTTCAGATGGTGAAGCAATGAGCAATCTCAAAATCTCTAAGGCAGGGGTGGGCGATTATTTTCCCCGGGGTGCCAACTCAGAAGCAGAAAATATTGTGGAGGGCCGGGCCAAAATTTAGAAATCTACTCCTGATTTCGACTTTATTTCTACGTTGAAATAAGTTAATGACATTGTTTACAGAAGCTGATAAGAGTATGTATTATTTCTAGATAATGAAAGTGCAGTTATTTTACAGAAAAATGATTTCTTCAGTGAAATTATGCAAAACAATTCTAATTGTGCAACACTTGTAACTCTTTTTCAGTAAGACGAACACTACAATGCTTTCTGATTTCCTACGAAGATAGCACAATGTCTTTTATGCCAGTATTAATGTAACAAAACTCACATTTTTTTGTCCCAACTGCCAAACAATGTAGAAAAAATATAAACAAGCATGTTTCAGTGTTTTGATTTTTCTTCTTGTTCAGGAGAGATCAATCTAGCCCAGGGGTGGGCAAACATTTTGGCTCGCGTGCCACATTGATTTCTAAATTTGACAGGTGGACCGGGTCAGCACAAGATACAGTACATATAAAAAAGGTATATGTTGACAATCCATACCAAACATCAACAGAACAAAAGTATTAAAGTATTACCAAACTTTTTTTTTTTTTTGAGAACAGTGAAACAACTGTGATGAACGTCCAAGTATGTTAAAAACATACACCTGTAAATGTGTGACAAGACAAGCAACAAAGTGCAACAATATATTGCCCATAAACTGCAGCATACAGTACAGGTATATGACAAAATATAACAAAATTAGGGCTATTTTCTCCAAAATGAGACAAGTAAAAGACCTGGTGGCTTTCTTTCCACTCACTGTCTCGAACTTGACCTCCCCTCGATCACCACACAAGACAGCTTTGCTCAGCTGATGTTGTGCAACGAACTTTTGAAGCCAGCCACGGGACGCTTCGAAGTCTTCGATGCCCATACCGCTATGGAAATCGATTGCTCTCTTATTAGCGGTCCAGTTTGCGGAAAGTTTTGAGCACGATAACAGTCAAACCATTTCAGGAAACGTTTATTTACTCGACTGTCCGTTGAGCCGCATACAATTCATCCTGAGCATGGAAACACGCACAATCGGACTGCGCAAGAATCGCTTCCTTGTTTTTCAAAGTCTCGTAGATTTGAGTCTTTCAGACTCCTAAGCGTCTCTTGAATATTTCGTACTTTGTAACCCGCTTCGTTTAATCAGATGCACTTCACTTACTGTTCCTCTTCGTTTGGATGCCATGATCTACAACAGGGGTCCCCAAACTACGGCCAGCGGGCCGGATATGGCCCGTCAGCACATTTGGCCCGGCCCTCTAACCCTCCTGTTGTCATCGGGTCAAAATGACCCATCACTGTGTTAAAAACGCCCCAAAAAAACCCTAACTGGAAACAGCGGTGTCTACAAGCCTACTGGAACCTACAAAAGGATTATGAGGAAGGAACACAAGAACTTTAAGAGACTGCTCATATGTGTCAGAGAGATTCTGCTCTGACAACTGAGCTGAACTTTTATCTGTTAAGATTGTGCATGTCACAATAGAAAGTTAATGTTCCATGGCTTTTTTTTATATGAAGAACCCAGAGAGAGTTATTTAGTTATTTATTTCCTGTTTTTTCTGTGGAAAGGGTTATTTGGTTATGTGTGGCATTCTGGAAAACATTTTTTTTTAAGCTCCCCTACGATCGTTACACTTTTTCTGTTACAAACTGACACCGGCCCCCCATCAGAGAAGGGAAAAGTTATGTGGGCCTCACAGGAAAAAGTTTGGGGACCCCTGATCTACAGGATGTAAAAATGTTCGCAATTCCAGTAAAACTCACTGCAATTACTTGCATGTCGTCGTTTTGGAATCAATGATTGAAAATAGCGGTGCGGACACACTTATTCCGTCGTATCGAGCGGAGTTACTTGATTTAGCGCTACTACTGCGGGCTTCCGTATCGTCTCCCCCTCCCTCCCTGTGCTCTGCAACTTCAAGTAACTGCGCAACCTGGCGTTGAAATGCCTGTCATTACATGTCCATATGAAATGAATACAATCATTTATATCGAACCTTAATTGTGTACTGTGCCAACCATCAGCGGGCCGGATTAAAAAGTCCAGCGGGCCGCATCCGGCCCGCGGGCCGTAATTTGCCCAGGTCTGCTCTAAGGCATATCAATGCCCACACAGTAATGAAGTTGGTCATGTTTGGTTGAAAGTGGTTGGATAGAGTCTTATTTAGTTTAAAGCAGACGGAGGACCCAACCAAACCTACTACTTCCCACTCCATGACCGCCACAGTCTCACACTTCCTGTAAAAAGCTTAACATCAGTTGAGGGGTTTCAGGTCAGAAAACTGTAATCAATCTTCAACAAAACTGATGTAAACATCTGTACTTTTGGCAACTTCGACCACTGCAAATATCAGAACCATCGCCCCGGTGTTCTGGAGTTTGTGTTCACGTCTTCCACTCCATAGCTACACCTTACTGTCATTTCTGACAAAAATGCTTTCCGTCCATAAAATCCAAACTATTGAGGCAATCGTAATAATTTCATAGTTTAAAATATATTTGCTCTCAATGGGAAATGCTGTTTCCAAAGTCAACCGGATGGTGGTTGGCTGAACATTTGCAACGCGGAACACATGCTCAAACTTCAAGGTGGCGCTGTATGCAGCCTAATTGTTGCCAAATGTTTTGCTTCTGTGTAGTATCTCACACGCATTGTTGTGTTTTGTTATTAGATGTCTCATGCTGCAGTCAGCACTCTGTGTCGTTCCATCAAGCTGCAGTGTGAACTATACTCCTCACGCCAAATAGCCATCTGCCTGGACCCATACTGCGGCCTAGGCTTTGTCCTGTGGTGCCTCTCCAGGTACATAAAAGGCTGTATCAATGATGACGAGCAGTGCGATTGTTGCAAAAGTGACTGTGTTGGTGGTGGACAGTGTTTACTCAGGTCACCAGTCAATCCTCATCCCTCCCTTGGAGCTGGAGAGCTCACTTCCTCTATGGCTGAGCACACTCAGTCAGTACAAGATCCGAGACACCTTCTGCTCCTACTCGGTCATGGAGCTCTGCACCAAAGGCCTCGGGACCCAGACGGAGCTGCTGAAGGTTGGAGTTTTTCCATTGTCTTTGCTGTCTTTGTGAAACACTTTCACTCATTGGTTTTATGCATCCAATCTGGCTCTTGTTGTTTCCATAATATTTCGGAAGGAATGTATAAGTGTGATTGTATATGTGTTATTGTTCTTCCAATTGTCTCAACTCAACTCAACTGTATCTTTAAAGCACTTTAAAACACCCACCACTGTATACAAAGTGCTGTACATGGAGCAAATATCATATTTACAACAATAAAACAATAAGTTAATAACAAAAACAGTAGAAAGCACCAAAGAGTAAGACTAAGATCAAGTCTGAGTCATGCCGTGTCAAATGCCATAGAATACAAATGAGTTTTGAGACGAGTTATAAAGATGGGCAGCGAGGGTGCTTGACCAATATTCAGTGGGAGGTCATTCCAGAGAGAGGGACCAGCAACAGAAAAGGATCAATGCCCTCTGAGCCGCCGCTTAGTTCTTGGAACTTCTAATATTGTTTAGGTCCACAGACCTGAGGCAGGTGTGTTGGGCAGATGAGCTCAGAGAGGTAAGGTGGCGCGAGGTCACTTAAAGATTTGAAAACAAATAATAGGATCTTAAAAAGAACTCTAAAATGTGTCGGGAGCCAGTGAAGGGATGCCAGATGTGCTCCCTCTTACTGGGCCAGCTGGAGACGCTTAATGGAGGATTGGCTGACTCCAAAGTAAATTGCAATACTTTAGTGGTGTTCACACACATTTGCTCCGGCGCTGCACCGATGTATTTTGTTGTGATATATTTTGCACCGGAGCAAATTGTGTGGAGCGTTCACACATACAAAGCTGCTGAGCGTGTCTGCACCGGCACAGCGTCGGTGCAGCCCCACTTGCGTTCACACGGCAGTTTCTGCAGTGGAGCAAAACGACAGAAAACAAATGAGCTGTCGTGTTGGTTCTTTTTAAAACGTATACACAACTAAAGCGACTACTGGACAGGCACGTCCTTCTCCTTCTTGGTCTATGTGCCTTCTGCTCGAGAGTGACCGCCCCCGAAAACGTAAATCAACGATGACTTCAATGACACTCAGAAAAGCAAACACATCATTCGCCAAACAGAAAATCAAAAGAGGAAATCACAAAATAAATTATATGGGGAGCGGGGGGTTGTGAACACAACAAAGGAACAAACTACACTAACAACTCCGAGACAGTCCAGTCTCCTACAAAAGGAAAGATGTTACCAGCCAAGTCTTGTGTCGTTATTAAACAAACACATAACGGAAGTCCGACAGAGCACGAAAGCAACACATTTTCGCCGTACGTACGCTTCACAAGCATTTGCTCTGGAGCAAATTTAACCCAGTTGCGTTCACATGTGCAAATTTACATCGGTGCTGCTTCGCAAACGAGCATTTTCTCCGGAGCAAATTTTTAAACCACCTCCCTGAGGTGGATCAAATTTGATCCGGTGTAAGTCTTTTTCTGGGGCTACGCCGGAGCTAATTTGCACATGTGAACGCTCTACAGGGGCAGCCCCGGCGTAGCACCGGACCAAATCTTGCCGTGTGAACACCCCTAGTAATCTAGCCGGGATGTGACGAAGGCATGAATTACTGTCTCAAAGTGCTCATGAGAAAGGAGAGGTGTTACTTTAGCCAGCTGTCTAAGATGAAAGTAGCTAGATTTAAGAACGGCACCAATTTGCTGGTCAAGTTTAAAACTGTAGCACCTCACCAATTCTTGCAAGTCGGGAGACATACAGGTAGTCTGTCCAACATATCCTGGCTTGTCCTCGGGGGGGGCCCTGTCCTGGCCGGTCAAGCCCGAAACACCTCACCTTGGAGGCATCCACATGGCATCCTAACAAGATCCCCCAGCCACCTCATCTGGGTCCTCTCAATGTGGTGGCGCAGCGGCTCAACTCTGAGCCCCTCCCGGTTGACCTTTCTGTTAGGGAGAGTCTGAACACCCTGCAGATGAAAATCATTTTGGCCGCTTCCATCCGGAATCTTGTTCTTTCAGTCACAACCATGAGCTCATGACCATAGGTGAGGGGAGGAAAGCAGATGGACCGGTAGAATAAGAGCTTCTCTTTTCAGTTCACGAATGACGGACCGAATTGTTGGAGCTTCCCCACTGATCCGCCTCTCTACTTGCCACTCCATCCTCCCATCACTTGTGAACAAGACCCCAAAATACTTGAACTCCTCCACTTGGACCAGGATCTCATCCCAAACCTGGATCAGTCCTTTTCTGACTGAGAACCATGATCTCAGATATGCACGCGCTGATTTTCATCTCAAACCGCTTCACACTCAAAAAGCAAACCTATAATACTAAGACCTCCAAACCAGACGCCCTCCACCCCTTAGCTGCGCCGAGAAATTCTGTCCATAAAGGTTACGAACAGAATCAGTGACAGAAGGGAGTCTTGGCGAAGTTCGACCCTCACTGGAAACGAATCAGACTTATTGCCGAGAGACATGTGACCACGTTGAGCCTAACTGGGTGCAGTCAAAAGTTCCAAGGACCCATGCCCCAAATTGAAAAGGACCGTTTTGACTCAAAGCCATTGGCCATTTTAGACAAATGACAAGACTCGAACGTTGACTTTAACTCCTACTTCGGAATTTGCCCTAGTGAGCTCCAGTGGGAAGTAGCTATCCCGAAAAGATGGACAGTGTACAATTAAAAATATTTTTTTTAACTGACGCCATCTCATGTGGGTGAAGCATTGAATGCATTTGGAGCTTTCACCATTTAAAAGGGAGTTTCAGGGCCCATGCGGATATTGGATCCCACCGTCGTAAGGCAAGATGGCGGGGGTTGTCACAAAGTTGTAGCCCATCCATTCATCTGCAAGAAGAAAGCAAAGCAGTTTTGCTGAACAACTTTTGTGGTCATAATATGTGACATACAGATTATCAAAGACAATTGGATGGTGCCCGTTGCAATAAAGGCGGTCGTCTGCCACCGTGCATATTTTGTCCATGTTTCTCTCATAGCTCCTGAATAACATGTTGCTGTCCAAGACAAGACCTCAGCTGTGTGCACGTGTATGTTTACAGGCGCGTGGTGTAAATTTGTCATGCGTGCGCAGCTGCGTGGTGATAGCTGAGGAGCGGCCCCGACTTGCTCTCACGCAGTCCTTCTCCAAGCTCTTCAAAGATGTCGGCCTATCGTCACGAGCCGTCAGTACCGCTTTCGGCTCCAGGGTCAACCTGGCTGTCTGTATGCAGGTGTGAATTTTGACGCTCAATTCATTCATTTCTTGACGGTTTACATACTCAATGGCTGTCTGCATGCTTCCTTTTGGGGGGGTTTTCCTGACCGTTTTAACAGGGCACGGCTGGACCAGACCCCTCCACCGTCTACGTTGACATGAAGTCGTTACGTCATGACAGGTAATGCTCAATGCTACTTTTGTGACACTCCATTATGAAAACGTGTCTGCGTCTTTCAGGGTGAGGCTGGTGGAACGGGGGGCGCCACAGAGTCTTCCGCTCATGGAGTCGGGCACTGTGAGTCTTAATTATTGCTCGATTGGCACCATGACGCAAAGCCAGCAGCTAAACGGTGATTGTGTTGTGCTTGAAGATTCTACCAGGGGTGCGAGTCATCATCGTCAACCCAGAGACCCGAGGACCGCTGGGAGACTCCCACCTCGGCGAGGTAAGTGGATCGAGACTATCGCAAAAACTTACCTGGCTCAACTGGACTTTCAGTAGGTATCCAGGTGCTTTTTTTTTTTTTGTGCACAAAGGAAATGGGCTGTGTCCGAATATCCACCCTTATTGCTGAACCCCTTCTTCAATATATAGTCTTGTACGATATGTAGCGCTTTATAAAGTAACTGTCCTCATTCTGTTTTGTGATTCGGACAGCCAGCTCAACACTTTCTCCTCTTTTGCTAATGACGTGACCACCGGACCTGTAATGATGAACCGGTTTAAGATCTAAGAAGAAATATTTATATTAAACTATACATATTTTCAATTAAATAAAATGAATACATGATTTCCGTGGTCTATAGCTAAAGAGTATCCCTTTCATGTTTACGCTTGCGACCTGTTGTTTTCCAGCCTGTAATGCATTGCGGTCTATATGAAGCTGTCGAGTGAGCATCAATGCACACTACTTTGCCAAATGCATCGCGAGTAGTATTGAGTGGCCTACGTTTGTCCTCCCTGGACATTGAGAGACCCGTACAAAATGGCATAACCCCTTGATAGTGCACTTTATGGGGAACAGTGTGCACAATAGGGCATGGCCATTGATTTCCTGATGTCGTCTATTTGAGTGCGTCCGGTTGTAATGTTTAACAAGAAGGAGCTCCAAGTGAAGATGTAGACTGGCGACGTGTCATATGTTTATTACATGTGAGACAAACATGAGAGCTGACATCATGATTGATTTAATCATCATCATCATCTTCCGAGCCGCTTGATCCTCACTAGGGTCGCGGGGGGTGCTGGAGCCTATCCCAGCTGTCTCCGGGCAGTAGGCGGGGGACACCCTGAATCGGTTGCCAGCCGATCGCAGGGCACACAGAAACGAACAACCATTCGCACTCACACTCACACCTAGGGACAATTTAGAGTGTTCAATCAGCCTGCCATGCATATTTTTGGAATGTGGGAGGAAACCGGAGCACCCGGAGAAAACCCACGCAGGCCCGGGGAGAACATGCAAACTCCACACAGGGAGGCCGGAGCTGGAATCGAACCCGGTACCTCTGCACTGTGAAGCCGACGTGCCAACCACTGGACTACCGGGCCGCCCGATTGATTTAATATAATGTTAAAAAAAAGAGAGCTGTTTATTGCCCCTGCTCATTTGTCCTTACAGCAGGTTTATAGATTACTATGCTGATGACATACGGTGATTCAAGGTTACAGATAGAACGCAATGAACTTGTTGGGTTTTGTTTTGTTTTATATTTTTGGTGTAGAATTAAATTTTTTTTCTCCCAAACGTATACATCTATCTATATATATATATATATATATATTGTGCGTCGTCCCGCACGCGGTCTGTCCTTCCGTCTGTCCCTTTTCAAAACGTACCTACTTCACCGCGCCGCCACTGTGCCGCTCAGGCAGTGGCTCACTACGATCGCGCGGGCATCTTAGCGAAAAAATGTTGTCTACCCACAAGCATTGCAATAAAATTGTTAGTTATTTAGTAGAGCTAAACATCTCTTTATTTTCGCGATAAGCAATGAAGATGAACAAAAAGTTGAACCAAGCAACAACACTTTTGTGGGCCGAAGGCCCACCTTACCAGCCTTCCGCAGGAACTAGCTGATGAGCCGCCCGGAGGGCGGCGAACCACCACCTTACTAGCCTTCCGCAGCAACTAGCTGATGAGCCGCCCGGAGGGCGGCGAACCAGATAGTTTACTATAATTATGACTTACCGTATCTACTCCGTTAGCTTCATTTTGATGATGCATCTTTGTGTGCGTGCATGCACTTCTGCGTGTGTGGGGTTGGGTGTTTCATAAAATGTCAACTGCCTGACTTTGTGAGTCAAAACTTAGTTCGGTTTGTGTGTTTATATGTGTGTGTAGATCTGGGTGAACAGTCCCCACAGCGCGAGTGGCTACTACACCATCTACGGCGAGGAGAGTCTGCAGGCGGACCACTTCAACACTAGACTCAGCTTTGGGGATCCCAACACGCTGTGGGCCAAAACGGGCTACTTGGGCTTCATCAAGAGAACCGAGCTCCTGGATGCTAGCGGAGGTAAGCTCCTGTTTTTAAACCGTCAATAGAATATAACAGATCTGTCAAAATGCAGAGACTGTCGATGAACTTCTGTATTAAGTCCCTTGGAAAATCTCAAATGTCCTGGAAGCTCTTGCTCTGATGAAAAATAAGTTGACTTTAAACATCGTAGGGATACGCTACAAGAATAATGACTTTGAAATTAAAATGCTGGAAACCGGAGCGGAAGCGAGGAAAAACTAAACTCCAAGTCCATTTTGACTTGTAGTACTGTCCAGACAATGTCTTTGTACTTTTAACAAAAAGTTAGTTGAAGCTAGGCAACGCTTTTCTTAAATCATTAGTAAGAACCAAAAGAATAAGCTCTTTTTGCTGTGGTCAACATACTCACAAATCCCTCAAGTCAAATGCAAGGAATTTGCACTTCACTTTTGTGAAAAAGTACAATCCATCCGGTCTAACATTGTCAAAATTTCAAAATCACCCGGGAATAATTCAATTATCATGGCAGAATTGGGTAGCGTGGATCCAGGAAAAAAAACAACAACAGATTTGTTTCAGCAGTCGAAACCATCAACTAGCTGTTTTGACTCAATACGATCTGACCTTTTCAAAACTATTGTGAAATCTGTTCAAACCGAGTTACAGTAAATAATCGACACACTTCAGTCAGGCAAGTTTCCTAATTAGGAACCCTTGAAAGTAGCCACCATCAAGCCCCTTCTCAAAAAGAAAGGTGGATGACTCCTTGTTCGTAAATTATAGAGCCATCTCAAACCTTCCTTTCTTGTCCAAGATTGTCAAGAAAGTGTTTTTTTTAATCAGCGCAGCAAATTCTTGAAGCCAAACTGACTTTTTGATCAATTCCAATAAGAATTGTGACTCCATTACAGTCCAGTAGCAACTCTTATTAAAGTACTAAATGATATAAGATTGAGCACACAAATGGAATAAGCTACCGACAGAAGTGAAATCGATGCTTATAAATCCAGTTTAAAGCCCTTCCTTTTTTTCCTCATACCTCAGATATCCCCGAAATGGTTGTAATTATTTTTCTCCCTAGTAAATTTTTCGTAAAACTACTTTTGTTTCCTCTGGTTTGCACATTTAATTGCCTTGTGTATGAAATGTGCTGCATAAAATTGGACTTTTTGCTTTCCTGCCCCAGATCGCCATGACGCCTTATTTGTAGTGGGATCACTGGATGAGACGCTGGAACTAAGGGGCTTACGTTACCACCCCATTGACATTGAGACATCCGTGTCTCGAGCTCACCGCAGCATCGCAGAGAGGTGAGCTGCCGTACATGATCGGCAGGTTTACATGGTGCAGTTGAATCACCACGCGTGGCACGACATCAAGCTTGACCTTTTGACTTTTGACTGTGATGGCCTTTGAAACAAGACATCAATATGGATGATGTCAAACTTGAATGGTGGAAAGATATTATAAGTCTGAAAAATGTCAACAAAAATTCACACACTTGAAAACAGTTGACAGGTGTTTTCTAAATGAATATCTCTTAGAGGCAGCACGTCACCAAGCCACCCACTCAATTACGCTTACCAATTGGTCCATGCATATGGCCCATGCAACAGACATATTGCCAAAATCACCAATACTACGCCAAATCGATGTGAGCCGCCATCGCACGATGAGTCAAATTTCAAAAAAATAATTAATGTAATAAAAAATCTGTCACGATCAATATGTGATATCTGATATCCTTATATTGACAAACATTTTTCAGGCATATCGCTGAGCCCTACAAAGCACGTTGTTCCATTTACTCTTCATATTGGCCAGTTTATTTGACTTATTAAAGGTCAACTATTGGATATTAAAATAAAATGACCTAAATTCAGCTTTTGTTTTCTCTCGTCCTTATTTTTTCAATAGTAGAAATAAATAAATACATCGCTTTATATCACATGGGTAAAGAACTAATGTGTAGTGATCTTACGTTGAATTTTTTTTTTTCATTTATTATGCTCACTTTTCATCATTTTATATAGAATCTGTATAATCTGGCCTTTGGTTGGCCCTCCCCTCCACTATGACCATGAGTTTTGGATTCCTGTGCATTACTCAAAATAAATCACCATTATTTTCCTTAATATTGAGAAAATATGGGCGGCTTAGTGATCGACTGGTTAGCGCGTCCACTTCACGGTGCAGAGGTGCAGGGTTCGATTCCGGGCTCGGGTCTTTCTGTGTGGAGTTTGCACATTCTCCCCGTGCCTCCGTGGGTTTCCTATGGGTACTTCGGTTTCCTCACAAATTCCTGAAACATGCATGGCAGGCTGATTGAACGCTAAAAATTGTCCGTAGGTGTGAGTGTGAGCGTGAGCCCGGATGGTTATTCGTCTTTGTGTGCCCTGCGATTGGCTGGCAACCCGTTCAGGGTGTCCCCTGCCTACTGCTCGAAGACGGCTGGGATAGTCTCCAGCATGCCCCACGACCCTTGTGAGGATAAAGCGGTTCAGAAAATTGATTGATTGATGGATGGATGGATGGATGGATAAAATAGGGACCAAGCGTATCAAACTCAAATTACCTGGGGAGCCTGCGGGAAGCATGGTCTGGCTGAGGTCGGGCCACATCAGATGTTCCTGCCCCACCAGCCAAAAACAAAAAAAATCTTTTCAAACATCATTATTGGCGGTCCCAGAAACCTGGCAGCGCTTCATCTCACACAGCAGAGCCAGATTTGGATTGAGGGAGGGAGCAGTTGGATGTGGCTTGAAGATGTTCATCATTAAATCCGGATCTGTACTTGGATTTATAAGTTCAAGGCGGAGGGAAAAAAAATTGAAACCACCCAACTTGAATCCAAGGAAAAAATAATAATTTATTAAAAAAAATAAGTGATGAAAATCATTGCTTTTGAATTATGCAGAGATGAAAGTCCTCTGGAATTTCCCAGAATTAGAAGGGTTTTTCAATTTTTTTATGACAATCTCTCCGGAGAATTGAGGAAAATTTGCCTAAAATTAATCCGGTTATTAGTTGACAACATTGAACGAAGACGCGTTTGAGTTCGTTGTTTTGCTTCAAGGAGCGTAGCCATGTTGAGACACTAACACTAGTAGCAGTAAAGAGATTTTCGTCTCTTTATAAACACACTTGCTAAACCCCAGTGGAACGAATAAAAGACACCGTGGACAAGACAGTTGTCGTAAAAAATATATTTGGACAAAAACGGAAACACACAGATTGGCAGAAAAACGTGTCCATCCGACTTCAAGTGTCGTCTCGGATAGTTTAGCTTAGCTGTTGTTGTGTGTGATGTCGGGTGTGTGTCGTTGTTGCGTTGGCGCTGATTGGTTGAAATCAAAACGCGCATGCGTATATGTACGCGTTGAAGCATGCACAACAGGGAGCAGCGAACTTTCTACTGCTGAGGCTCGCTGAGCTTGAGTGGCGTCGCCACAACAGTAATACCCTCACCTCACATTCTCATGGCCTCGCAATTTCTCTGAGATTTCGAAATTTCGTCGAGAACGGAAGCCACAAAGGCTGCACGTGTGCACACAAAAGGAAGATTTGTCATTGAATGTCGAGTATTTGAATAGCGTTTTGTGTAAACTGATTCATGCGTGATCGGCCAAGTGCGTGTGTGTGTTTATTTATTTATTTTTCCAGGATTTTCAGAAGAGTCCACTTTCATCTCTGATTATGGTTTTCGAGCCTTTTCCTTGAATAAGCTTGTTTGTCATTTCCATTCTTATCCCCAGAGACAACGCTCTCCTTCACTTTCTCTGGTCAGTGTTCAGTATGGTACGCACCATGCCCCAAACAACATGATGACGAAAAATAGGCCGACTGAATGAATACAAGTTTGAAGACTGGTGTGATGCTCATTAGAGGACATGCCTTAGTTTAGCATATGCGTATCGTCAAGTTAGTTTCAATCTTTTCGACTGGTACCATGACCATATTTCTTGTCTGAGCATGTTTTGTTAACAAAAAAAGCACCCACAAGTTGTGTTTTTTGTGGGTCACCTATAAGGTACCCAGTCCTGAACTCGACTCCCGTATTTATTCTTCTGGTAACTGCACCAATTATTCCCCATTTGGAGGAATAATATGAAACTGGGGGTGGGAATTTGAAGTGTGCTCGGATGCCGAGTGTTCCCTGACATCAGACTTGCACGTGTGTTCTCTTCAGTGCCGTGTTCACGTGGACCAACCTCCTGGTGGTGGTGGCCGAGCTGAGCGGCTCCGAGCAGGAGGCTTTGGACCTGGTTCCCCTCGTCACCAACGTGGTTCTAGAGGAGCACCACCTCATCGTGGGCGTCGTGGTCATCGTGGACCCGGGCGTGATCCCCATCAACTCTCGAGGGGAGAAGCAACGGATGCACCTGCGCGACTCCTTCCTGGCCGACCAGCTTGACCCCATCTATGTGGCCTATAACATGTGATCTGGGGGCGGGGAAGAACGTTACGAGCAATCAAAGCGGGCTTCCTTCGTTTCGTCATTGCTCATCTTTTTTAATGGCTTGCATTCTCCCATCCATTCGTTGCTTTCAATGTCAACAATCCATCCAGACTTTCATTTTAATTTTTTTATTGTTATGTCCCCCCACGCCCTCATAAAGGGCACCCACCTCTCAATAGCAGTGAGGCACACCGACTGGAGCTACCGAGAAGAGGTGGAACTTTCCTCCTCCCCCTCGCACTTTGAGTCTTCGCACGTCGGAGTCCACTTCCTGTCCGGCCTGCCTCAAAGGGAACACGCTCTCCCTTCCACATTTGCTGCCGTCTCAGGGGCAAACCTCCGCTTCAGTATTAACAGATACCGCCAACAGGGGGTGTCCCGGTATGTGCACAATGGGAGTGCATGTTACAAAAAACGTCCTGAAAATGCACTTGAATAGCAGTCAGGAGAGTTAAGATGAGGGCTCATTTAGCTACTCTTTTTCATGTCCTATCACGACAAAAAAATAGAATAAAAGAATCGTCTTCTGCCGCAGCCTGCAGACAGCGGCCCACACAACGTTGAATTAATAATTGAACAGGGTTTTCATTTGACAGCACAAATTGGAGGGGGGGGGGGGTGAGATTCCTGCACAATTCTTGCACAAACGAGCCTTGAGTAGGTCAGCCCGCTGCATGTTAAGGCCACACCCACACGAATATAGACAAAATTAGATGCCATTAAAGTAGACATTTTTTGCACTTCCACCCAATTCAAAGCAATGTCCAGGTGTCTAAATAACATTCCAGTGAAATGCTTTCGTCAAAATATCCCAATCCTCAAGAATTAGGTTACACTATACCCCACATTCTCTCTTTTTATTTATTTTTTTTTCTTTTTTTTTTTTTTTGCCTCGCTGAAATTAACCTGCTTTCAAGGTCCTGTCTCATGGAAGTGAGCCACCACTGCCGCTCCCCTCTTTACTACTGGGTCAATCGATTCGCCTTTGTGACCACGGGTGGCGCTTGTGCACTGTGACAAGATGAGCGGCTTTTTGTTTTCAAAGAGAAAAGTGAGACCTCATGAAGAAGTAAAAGCGTCATTTGTGTTTTCACCGGTGGAGGTAGTTGCCCTTCATCACCAAGCTGTCAAATGACATTTGTCAATTAGTATAGTAGATCTGTGCATATGGTGCATGCAGTGGACAAATGTACTCCTCCCCTGTGTCAGCCACTTAGCTTAAATTTTGAGTAAGTGCCAGTCAGCCAGTTAACGTGAACTAATGCTCATCTGCAGCTCTGCTTACCTTTTGGCTTGACACGGTAGTGCTTCTGTACAGTTAGTCCATCAGTGGCTCAAAACTGGTGGATCTTCAGACAGCCACGCTCCCCAGTCATGGGAGGAGAGACTCACTGTGGGAACGGAATTATGCAAATTAGCTGCACTGATAGGTCACAACCCTTCAAAGTTAAAAAGGGCTTGCTCACCGACACATTTTGGAAAACAGGCAGCTAACAAAAGATTGACTTGGTTGTTTAATTTCAGACTTGATAGGTGTGTGGTGGTTATAAATTGTCAAAAATCCTGGGGCAAGGAAAATGTACTTTTGTTTGTTTTTTAATATCCATGTACAGTATGTGTGGACCTGAATGGCTCACGGTTGGCGTGGTGCACTGTCGAGCGCGTCTTCTCAACTGGTCTCCTGTTGATGTCTAATCTGAGCACATTTATATTTCAGTTAAAATAGCCTTGAAATATGTGACAAGATAACATCCTTCATAACAAAAAATACAAGATGTCTTAAAGCATGGGAAAGGCATGTTCCACACCATTTATTAAGGACAGTCAAATTGCACTAACCAAGGAGAAACACGGCAATTGCATGAATTAAAAGTTTAATACCGCAAAAAAAAAAGACCCACACATGACTGTACTGCACATCAAATGACTTTTAATACTTGGCGTCCTTAAAAAAAAAAAGACCAAGTGGACAATTACCATGCCAGCATTTCAAAGGAAAAGCAATCCTCCATAACAAATCTTTTTTGTTTTATTTTTGACACCAGATGAGAATGACTGTTCTCAACTCGCACATGACACGATCTTTGCGAGCACATTCTCGCAATGTGCTTCAGGGTCGTTTTAACGGTGCGTAAAAACTAGATCGTCAAATAGGTTGCTTCTACGGGGCCGTGCCTTTTCACAATAAGCTCCATTGTGACGCGATGGACGATGGCGTTATATACTAAAGATATCGGTGAGTGAGGAGACAACTTTTTGCCTTATTGAAACCTGCAGAACACTTAATTTGGAAGCTCCTCGAACCCAGCGGTTCATAGTTCTCTTCCATGCCGTCATTACGGAGTACAGTGCTAACTGAATGTCTCGAACAAGGTCAGAACAGCAGAGTGCGAGTTACGAGCAAGTCACAAAGGGAGATGCGTTAACACTGATGGAGGAGATCAATGAGGGTAAGGATATCAATGTGTATTCTGTCTTTTTAGGTCAAATACTGTTATAAGATAAGATATCCTTTATTCGTCCCACACTGGGGAAATTTATCACTGGTCTTATCGTGTACAGCGTCGATGAGACTCGACTGATCTTTCATACTTGACAGCATTTTTCTGCTTTCATTTGCAAAAAAGGAAAAAAACACAAAAAATAACCATTGGGACTATTATTAGATGACTCTGGCAGGAACACCGTGCACTTTTCCAAATACTGTTTTGTGTGTGCGTGCGCAAGTGTGTATGTGTGGGTGATTTGCTTTTATGGCGATTTTTTTTAAGATGGAAAAAAAATTGAATTCATTTTTTTAACGGTTTGATTTCTTTTAATTTTTGTCGCCTCCACTGTAATTGAACCCTTTCTATCCAACTCTGGAATTGAATATCCAGTACATTAGCAGGGTTGAATTGCTCTTTTTTATCACACTGCTTTTGAGTGACATGTATGCAACTGGCACGTGAGAAGCACTCATGGTGAATTGAAGCATGTGAGCCACTTTGTTGTTACTCTGACATGGTTTTTAATAAACTTTTATAATTTAATGCCGACCTCTTTCGGTGCTATTCGATTAGGGATGTAAAAATGTCCTCCGCTGGTCTCTGGATGCTCAACAGGTGCTGTTCATTGCTGTGTTCTACAAGGGATTCTCTTCATTCACGTTCATTCCATTTCTCCAAAGTAATTCCAAGCACAGGCTGATGTACATGGGCACGTGTTTGCTTTTGGTGTCATTAGGAAGCCAAGAGCCCACAATGCATACCTCAACAATGACTTGTCTCTCCACTATGCATTGACGAGCTGCAAGCAGCAGTTCAATCAATGGTGTATGATCTTCAAAGCTGGGTTGACAAAAGAAAAAAAGCTTTCACGCTGTCATCGGATGTGGTTCATGTGAAATAATAAATAAATAAGAGGCTGTGTCAGAAGCTCCTGTTATTTTCCCACAGTTTTTACAGGCATTTCTTAAATGAGAGACAACAGCATCCGTGCCGTGTGCGCTGGCAGTGTCGCTCAATGAATGTGACCGGCGCTGTGGCTGTAAGGGGGTCGATGCATTCTGCGGCACCAATCCCCAAAACCTTTGGAGGACACTAGCAGTGAATGAAGCTGTCAAACCGAAGGAGTCCTTTTTAGCCTTTGGGAGGCCGCTGAAGGGTACCAGCTGACCAAGGCCAACGCAGCTTTGGTGGTGGCTGAGGTAACAGCTTCAAGGAAATGGAAACTCACCAGTTGCTGGCCCCAAGTTCTAAATCCTTGGCCATCCAGCCTCTAGGGTCCCTTAGGGTATGAGGGACAGGACCTGTAGGCTGGGACTGCCTGGGAGGCATCCGGTCAGAGGAGCAGAAGTTCGACATAGGACCCCACCGCTATGGACACTGGGAATGGGGTGCAGTCGAAGGGCACATGAGACCACAAAGCATGATGAAGTTCAGAGTAAGACTTGAAAACTAGTCTTGTCTCGCGAGCCCAAACTAACGTTTCTTGCGCCTTCACCTCAGCCGACTGAAAAGTTCCCTAGGAAGCACAGGAACACTACGGAAAGCCCTTCTTGAGGGCTCCAACAATGATGAAAGCACCAATTCAACCTGGTGGCGTGCCTGAAACATGAAGGATAACGCACAGCCCTGGTCCCCTGTTTACAACGAATTACAGTTTAACTCCTCTACAAAGAAATGTTTGCATGTAGAAATTTTTCACAACAGGGGGTTTTTCACTGTAGCAAATTTGATCTCAGATGTAAGCACACACACACCCACGTATGTCAGATGTAAGCACACACACACCCACACGCACACACACGTATGTGTACTCCATTTTTAGTATAGTTATCAGAGATGTGTTCCTCGAGCTGAGACGAACCGAGGGGCGGTCCTTCGCCCTTGGCCTGGTAGTCAAGTCCTTGGCCTCGGATTGCCGGTCCTCGGACACAATGAGGGATTAGAGCCTCGAATCCCTTGCGTAAGGACCGCAAAGATCATGAAAGAATCAAATAAATTCCATCGAAAGGAAACCCATATTGTTGGTTAACTCTGTCGCTTTAAAAGAGGCGGGTCTTCCACTGACAGGTGAGAGTTAGCGCAACGTGTAAAGAGCGGCATCACAGTTAGTTTCAATCACGGTTTGTTGCGTTCGCGATTGGCAGTTTAAATAGCGTGTAAGCCTTTCTGTAATAGTGGTGTCTTTTATTTGGTTATTTTTGCACAGTCGTCACGTTTGTGCGGTCGCACTAAAATGTTTGTTTGAAACAAGCAATTTGCGTTACAGCTGGAGTCAATAATGTCGGCAGTTCACTTTCGGGTTTGGCCGTTGGGATTTGGAGTCCTTTTGCTCGATTCCTGTTATGTTTGCTGAATGCTTTCTCATGTTTGGCATAATGAATATTGATAATAAATAGTTTAAAATCATGGTTGATTTAATTATTTATTTTTATTATTGTGAAGTTGAAGGTATTAATTAATGTAGTATTAGTAGTAGTTGTAATAATAGTCATACTCAGAGAATGGTTAGAGATTCAGCCATCTTGTTACGTCTGCATCCCGCGTCCTAGACGCATAATTTTCCCACGGGACGCACAGTTCCAAACAATGTGCGGTTTTGGGACAGAAGGAAATTTCTCAGGCAAAACAAACAAACAAACAAAAAAACTACGGCAAGCCTGAGGATTTCACAGTCACAATTGTTACCGGTAGCGTGTCGTTTCCGTGGCGTCATTTTCACGCTACCGAAAAGTTGTAATTTCCCCATTGCGGGACTAATAAAGGATATCTTAATCTAATCTTAAAGACACCGCACTTGAATTGACTGTGTGATCCACGCGATTTCACTGCGCCTGTATGTGTGTTTGTGATGTGATGTGGTGTGTGAGTGTGTTTCTTCTAATTTACTTTCGTTTAGTTTTGTTTTCAATGTTGGGGGCCGGGGGGGGGGGGGTCACAACAAATGACGTTATGTGCGCATGCGGGTTGTTGTTTTAGTCCGCAAACTGAGGAATCGCGCGGATGAAAGTTTGAGATGCCGGCGAAAAAAACTCACCAAGGTCTACTAATTATGATATTTAAGGAATGGGAATGCTTGTCTGATTTTTCGTATGAATCGTCCAAAGGGCGTATCACTAAACACATCTGTGACGTATGCACAAAACGCGAGAGCGAGATACGACGCGAGGCACGATTACGAGGCAAATTGGTCATTAGATTTGTAGGCTAATCGCTGTGAAAAATATTATGAAACAATATTGGTTATTCTATCGTTTACTGGTTGTAGCATGGTAACTTTATAAATAAATCATTCGTCACAAGGTGTAGTAATGCTAATGTTAACTGTTGGTAGAACCCATGATGACGTGTGTTAAATTCTTTCGTCAAATTGATCGTAGATTACACATGCATCGTCTTGGGAAGAGGATGTCAAGCCACATCAACACTTACCTGTATTAATGATTACGAGTCAATTAATATTTGCAGTGTGAGATTGGAAAAAATACTCTGATGATGCTACTTGAGTACACCAGTTTTTGATCCATTTATTTTTTGTAATAAACCCGGAGTACACAGCTGCTGATGTAACGTTCATTGTTAATGCATCGTTTTCAAACATTGACCCTTGAAACATTATACTTTTGAGTTTCGGAATTCTTGATTATCAATATCAGTCAAAATAGGAAAATGGGTTCCCATGATGAACGTTTACGGAACCCATCCATCCATCCATCCATCCATCCATCATCTACCGCTTATCCGGGGCCGGGTCGCGGGGGCAACAGCTTTAGCAGGGAAGCCCAGACTTCCCTCTCCCTCGCTACTTCTTCCAGCTCTCCCCGGGGGATCCCGAGACGTTCCCAGGCCAGCTGGGTGACATAGTCTCTCCAGCGTGTCCTGGGTCTTCCCCCGGGTCTCCTCCCGGTGGGACATGCCCGAAACCCCTCACCAGGGAGGCGCTCAGGAGGCATCCGAATCAGATGCCCAAGCCACCTCATCTGGCTCCTCTCGATGTGGAGGAGAAGCGGCTCGACTCTGAGCCCCTCCCGGATGACCGAGCTTCTCACCTTATCTCTAAGGGAGAGCCCGGACACCCTGCGGAGAAAACTCATTTCGGCCGCTTGTATCCGGGATCTCGTTCTTTCGGTCACGACCCATAGCTCGTGACCATAGATGAGGGTTGGGACGTAGATCGACCGGTAAATTGAGAGCTTCGCCCTTTGGCTCAGCTCCTTCTTTACCACGACAGACCGATACAACGTCCGCATCACAGCAGACGCTGCACCGATCCGCCTGTCGATCTCCCGCTCCCCCTTGCCCCCACTCGTGAACAAGACCCCAAGATACTTGAACTCCTCCACTTGGGGCAAGATCTCCTCCCCGGCCCGGAGGGGGCACTCCACCCTTTTCCGACTGAGGACCATGGTTTCAGATTTGGAGGTGCTGATCTTCATCCCAACCGCTTCACACTCGGCTGCGAAACGCTTCAGTGAGAGTTGGAGAGCCCCGTTTGAAGGAGCCAACAGCATCACATCATCCGCAAAAAGCAGGGATGCAATACTGAGGCCCCCAAAACGGACCCCCTCAACGCTTCGGCTGCGCCTAGAAATTCTGTCCATAAAAGTTATGAACAGAATCGGCGACAAAGGGCAGCCTTGGCGGAGTCCTACCCCCACTGGAAACGAACCAAACTCTGACATCGGTGGTATAGTGACCGAACAGCCCGTATCAGGGGGTTCGGTACCCCATACCCTCGAAGCACCCCCCACAGAACTCCCCGAGGGACACGGTCAAACGCCTTCTCCAAGTCCACAAAACACATGTAGACTGGTTGGGCGAATTCCCACTTACCCTCGAGGACCCTGCTAAGGGTGTAGAGCTGGTCCACTGTTCCACGGCCGGGACGAAAACCACACTGCTCCTCCTCAATCTGAGGCTCGACTTCCTGACGGACCCTCCTCTCCAGCACCCCTGAATAGACCTTACCAGGGAGGCTGAGGAGTGTGATCCCTCTGTAGTTGGAACACACCCTCCGGTCCCCCTTTTTAAAAAGAGGGACTACCACCCCGGTCTGCCAATCCAGAGGCACTCTCCCTGTTGACCACACGATGTTGCAGAGGCGTGTCAACCAGGACAGCCCCACACCATCCAGAGCCTTGAGGAACTCCGGGCGGATCTCATCCACCCCTGGGGCCTTGCCACCGAGGAGCTTTTTAACCACATCGGTGACTTCAGCCACAGAGATAGGAGAGCCCACCTCAGAGTCCCCAGGCTCTGCTTCCTCTAAGGAAGGCGTGTTGGTGGAGTTGAGGAGGTCTTCGAAGTACTCTGCCCACCGGTTCACAACGTCCCGAGTCGAAGTCAGCAGCGCCCCATCCCCACTGTACACAGTGTTAGTGGTGCACTGCTTCCCCCTCCTGAGACGTCGGATGGTGGACCAGAATTTCCTCGAAGCCGTCCGGAAGTCGGCTTCCATGGCCTCACCGAACTCCTCCCACGCTCGAGTTTTTGCCTCGGCGACCACCAAAGCTGCGTTCCGCTTGGCCTGTCGATACCCGTCAGCTGCCTCTGGGGTCCCACAGGCCATAAAGGCTCGATAGGACTCCTTCTTCAGCTTGACGGCATCCCTTACTGCTGGTGTCCACCAGCGAATACGGGGGTTGCCGCCACGACAGGCACCAACCACCTTACGGCCACAACTCAGATTGGCCGCCTCAACAATAGAGGCACGGAACATGGTCCACTCGGGCTCAATGTCCCCCGCCTCCCCCGGAACATGGGAAAAGCTCTGTCGGAGGTGGGAGTTGGCTGCCGCCCAGCTCACATTGCACCCGACCCCTTTGGCCCCTCTCATGGGTGGTGAGCCCATGGGAAGTTTACGGAACCCAACATTTCTAATCGTGGGTTACAACATTTGTACCCAACAACCCAACATTTGTAATCGTCTGCCTTCTCTCTCTCTCTTGAGAGAGAGAAGGCAGACGTGAGAGAGGACAGGCATGCGGGGGAGCAGTCGGCCAATGAGTGAAGGGTGGGCTTTTAAATGGACGCTAAAGGGACGCCCGGAGCAGGTACCAACACCTGTATAGAGTGTGGCTAAACTGTCTATGTGCATTGTTGCAAAACAACTTCGGTTTTGGTTTCTAAGAACCCCCGAAAATAAATTCTTACAAAGAGACACGCCTACGACTCTCAGTTCACACTTCAAGCCATCGGTTATGCGTCGTACCCATGCTTTTGGCATGCGGTTATGCTTTTGGCATGCATGCCCATCTCACAGCAGCGGTGAAAAACCAAGTCAAGCAAATGAACTCTGAGCTTGCCGTTATTCCCGGAGGCTTGACTAAAGAACTCCAACCGCTGGACATCGACATCAACCAGGCGTTCAAAGTAAAGTTGCGAACGGCATGGGAACAATGGATGATCGAAGGCAAACACAACTTTACAAAGCCGGCATCATTTCTGTGGAGCCACATGGCAATGAGAGTGACTCTGACAACGAGAGGGAACGCAGCGTTTTTGATGGATTACGGCACTTGCACAATTTTTCAATGCTGATACAGAGGATGAGGACTTTGATGTATTTCTGCGTGATGATTGATCGAAAAACGTGAGTACATTGTACGATGGCTCAATGAAATACAACGGAACTCAGTTTTGCTTCCGTTGCCTTTATAAAAACGTGTTTTTAGCTTGTATCTGTATGTCTTGGCATGCTACCGTATGCTTCACGCTAACGTGTTTTTAGCGTGCGCTCATGCATGCCGTATGTTTAAGCTGGCGTATGTTTTACCACTTTAAAACTGCGCCCAATGATACAGTGCGTGTTGTCTATGTGTAAAATACAGAAATAGCACCCATTAATGAGACTGCGCCCAACCGTACGGTGTGGCGAATGATCGTGAAAATACGGTATATATATATGTTGTTTGTGTTATTATCATATGCAATTGAATAAGTAGACCCTTTCAGAATTCGAAATTTGGGACTCTCTCAATGCATAATGGGACTCATACTTTTCTAATCAGCGAGTCCCTGGGACTCGCTACCGGTAAACTGTAAAAACTTTTTAGTTTCTGCAGTGATTGACTTCTATGCAAAGTAATTTCTCAACTTGTGCTCCGTGCCACGTCATGCCTGTTGAGTGTTGATTTACTTCATATTAAGAAACTACTGCACTAAAACATTAATTCATAAATGTATACCATATGATTTTATTTTTTACGTACCCTGACTGTTCTAATCTTTGAATAAAAACACTTCATTCAAGCGTTAGGGAGTGCAAAGGGTTATGATGGAGGTGTGTTGCAAATCATGAAGACCTGCCAAGTGGTATAACTGGAGCGCTTCTCTCTCATTAGCGCTCCAGTTAGCGTAAGGTTTTTAGCCTTCGAGAGCTAACTATGGCTATCTAGGACTACGAAGCATCCCGTGGCTGTTTTTAGCATGATAACAAGTAATGCATTCAAGGAAACGTTCGTTTATTTGAATGTCCGTCGAGCCACGGGACGCTTTGTAGTCCTCGATGGCCATAGTTAGCTCTCGAAGGCTAAAAACCTTACGCTAACTGGAGCGTTTCTCTCTCATTAGCGCTCCAGTTAGCGCAAGGTAAAGCATTCGAGGAAACATTCGTTTATTTGAATGTCCGTCGAGCCGTAAGCAATTTACTCTGAGCAGCTCATCGGATGCTACGGATCTAGCTTCATTATCTACACACATAGACAGTGAGGTCCCTCTTGGCCAATCGGAGGCCAGGATGATGCTCGGTAAGCCAATGGCAGAGCAGCTATTAGTATGTTGAGTTCAGGAAACTCGCAGCTGTACCGAAATAAAAATCGTTCACTTTGTAAACCAGTGTGGTGGTTGCTGTTGCCTTTTTTCGAACTAAGCAGTAGAGGTGGCTGTCGGATAAGGCTGGAGCAGAAAAAATTATTTTGTATAATGCAACAGGGGGGTTTTCATCGTATGGGGGGCAGGAGAATGGGAATTGTGTTAATGCATGAAGATTTTTTTTCACATTAGGGGGTATTTTCGCCCATGTAGGTTTCGTTCTAGAGGAGTTTCACTGTATGTTAATCATCCTTAAAGGTCTGAAATCACCATTGCGTAGGGTGCAACAAAAGAAGTGCATGAGACAAGATACGGACTGTTTTTCTGTATGTACATTATTATACTGGATTCCAATTGATCCATCCATTCATCCATTTTGAACACAGCCGAGTCTGAAGAGAATCGCGGGAATTGCTGGAGCCTATCCCAGCCGACCTCAGGTGAAGGGCAGAAGAACCCTTCAACTGGGTGCCAGTCAGACAGAGACACACAACCATAAACAGCCACATTCACGCCGTCACTGAGTGGGAATAAACCCAATACTGCCCGCACACAAGTCCGATAAGTGTACCACTACACCTGCAGTAACACAGACTCTGACTGAACCAATCCAAATGCAACATAACCCATTTAATCCCAAATTTTTCCCAGACATTTAAAAGTTAAAATCAGGTGTCATTGGTAGCCCTTTTAAGTAATCAGGAATAATAAAAAAAATTAGAGCCCTGTAAATTAAATTATTGTAGTCCTTCACAAGTGTGACCGGTGGGATTTAGTGGGTGAATACAGGCAGAACTTTGCTTCCTGCGACCCACAGTGTCAGAAAGAAGACTGCAGCCTGATGTGACAGCGATATTATATCTGATGCACTTCCATCGACCTGCCCAAGTTAAGGGCATTCCAAGGGCTCATGTCATGGTACAGTATTTCACAATCATACCATCCTATGCTACTGTTGTTGAGCCGCTGAGATCACTGGAACAGAAATATTCATATGGACTTAAGAGGCACAAACAAGATTCGAGATTGTTGAAAGACTCATCGTATCTGAGACTCTTTGCTGGATGTCTGCCACTGTAATGGTAACTGAGTTCAGTTCAGGGAGGTTGCTGTGCTCCTCTCTCAGGGTCACCAGCCATTGTGTACTGCTGTTATGTGCGACCTTCTCCCATATGCCTTTCCAGTACCTTTTAGTTTCCAGTCTTGGTGTGTCTGCTCTGCTATCGGAACCCTGCCACCCAGCGTACACTTTTGCAGGTTGTGTTGCGAACAGCCTGTTTATTCGTCTGGCCTCATTCTCTTTCGTGTACCGCTTTAGGCGGCTGTACAAGGCTTGGAGCCTTTGTTTGGCAGTTTCGAGTGCTTCAGGAATGGTCATCTGGATGTACCTCTCGGGTGTCGGCCTTTTCATCATACCTCTCTGGGCCTCCGTCAATTCACTTACATCTTTCCGAGCCGCCTTGATCTTAGCCTCCAACCGTCTTTTCCATGGTGGGTAACGTATCTCATGGCTTCCATGGTTGCTCTTATAGCAAAGCGTCTCTAGGATCACTGATGCTGAGGCGTATATCAGCTCATTGGTTTCTGTGATCGTTACGGTAGGGATCGCCCTCACACTTTCCATGAGACTTTCAGGTGGTACTTCACATAGCCGTTGTAATTGTTTTCTATGTTGCCCAGCCTTCATTTTCACCATGATCTTCGCTTTCAGGTCAGTTACTGCCTCGCTCAGCATTTCATTCATTGGGGCTGGCCTCCCAATATCATCATCTGGACTGTCGTTTTGCAATCACAATTATCACAAGTGTCCGGAATTGACTTTTGTCCATCAATTCATCCATTTTCTAATCTGCTTATCATGTAGCTGATGTCTTTGATGTTGTCTGTGAACTTTATGAGTTTGATGGCTGGATGCATTGAGGTGCAGTTGTTCGTGTGGAGCAGGTCTGTCAATCTCAGGTCCTGGAGGTCCGCTGTCCTGCATGTTTTCCAAGTCTCCCTGTTGCAACACACTTGATTCAAATGATCAGATTATCAGCAAGCTCTGCAGAAGCCTGACATTGAACCTGTTCATTTGAATCAGGTGTGTTGTAACAGGGAGACTCGGAAAACATGCAGGACAGTGGCCCTCCAGGACCTGAGTTTGACACCTATGGTGTAGAGCAGGGGTGTCCAAAGTCGGTCCTCAAGGGCCGCAGTCCTGCCTGTTTTCCAGCTCTCCCAGGAGCAACGCACCTGATTCAAATAATCTGGATTGTTCTTATGCTGCTTCAGAGCTTTCTGATGATCTGATCATTTGAATCAGGTGTGTTGCAGAAGGGAGAGATGGAAAACAGGCAGGACGGTGGCCCTCCAGGCCTGGAGCTGGACATGCCTGGTGTAGAGGGAGAAGAGCAGCAGGGAGAGGGCGTATCCTTGGGTGACCATGGTTGTATAATGTGTTGATGAATTTGTCAATCCCAGGCTCACTTGTTTTGTCCTTCCCATCAGGCAGCTGAGGATCCATTGACAGACCGTCGGGGACACCCCGAGCTGGAGAAGTTTGGAGGTGAGGAACTCAGAACTGTCCACAAACAGGATCCTTGCATTGGTGCCAGTGTCGTCGAGGTGCTCCAGGATGTAGTGCAGCCCCATGTTGAGTGCATCATCCACTGACCTGCAGGTGGTCCAGCAGTGATCCAGTGATGTTGTTTAGGTGGCGCTCGAAAGACTTCATGACCACAGGCGTCAGAGCAACAGGCCGATATTGTTCAGTTCCGATGTTGCTGGTTTCTCGGGGGCTGGGATGATGGTGGACTGTTTGATGCATGATGGGACCTCACACAGCTCGATGGATCCATTGAAGATCTGTGTGAAGACCAGAACAAACTGGTCAGCGCAGACTTTCAGGCAGGAGGGGGACACCTATTCTGGCCCCCCAGCCATCATGTCCTGTTCGTGGATCTCCAGGGCAGGGAATGGGGTCTGGGGTTTGAATAAGGTCATTTCCGTTGGGAAGTGGAAGTGTCCTTTTCAAATCTGCAGAAAAAAGACTTAGTTAGATAATCAGCCAGTCCCTTATTGTTCATATCTTGCGGGGGTGGTGTCTTGTAGTTTATAAATGCCGTCAGGCCATTTGTCAGGTTAATCAATTTGACATTTGGACATAAAACACAAGGAGACAGGAGACTTAATTCTGGTACCAGGAGGGAACGAGGAGAAGCTTTAGGTTTCAGTTCTCTGCACGTCACCCTCACGTTCTCCCCCCTAACCCCCTCATTTATTGGGAAATCTACGACATAGGAGTGTCCAACCTAAAGGGTGGGGGCTGTTGAAGACATACTGAACTTGTTTGACGATGTGTGTGTGTATGTGAGTGTAAATTACGTACATGTGTGCAATTGTGACAAAAACATCACGTTGCAGCTGGTGTTGATGGCTCCATCCACTGTCCAACCTTGCTCCTGTTTAGTCTTAATACTTATCTCTTTCCAACCACATCCTCGGAAAGGTGGTTGCGTACCTCAACTGCCACACAGTGCACTAAGCATTTTGATTATAAATGTGAGTATATTATGATTAAAAGCATTATATCTTTATTAAAAGCATAAGTGTTCTTCATCGCAAGCATAATCAATGTATCATTTCATAATATGCAAATGTATGATAGCTAAAAACAATCAACCTAACACCATTCCACGCAGATGCAGAAAACATTTTTTTCAGCCTATCTGTATAGCTCTCTTTGCGATGTCAATTTCCTTTGTCAATTGGTTTTAGAATCAGAATCAGAATCATCTTTATTGGCCAAGTATGTAGAACACACAAGGAATTTGTCTCCGGTATAACACGCTGCACTAGTATCATCGTAAACAACAAAATCATTGAACCATTTTAGAGTATACCAGTAGTTTTGTAGTACCATTTTGTGGTGCAAGAAGAGTGACTATGTCAGTGACTGTTTAAGGAGTTAATGGCTAGAGGGAAGAAGCTGTTCAAGTGTCTACTGGATTTGGTGCGCATGGATCTGTAGCGTCTGCCTGAGGGGAGTGGCTGAAAAAGGTGGTGGGCAGGGTGCGGGGGATCCAGGAGGATTTTCCGTGCCCTTGTCTTGATTCTTGCAGTGTGCAAGTCCTCAAGAGTGGGTAGGGCGGTGCCAACGATTTTTTCTGCCGTCCTAACTGTCCGTTGGAGTTGGATTTTGTCCTTTTTTGTGGCGGCCCCAAACCAAACCGTGATAGAAGAACACAGGATTGATTCGATGACTGCCGTGTAGAACTGTCGTAGCACCTCCTGTGGCAGGCCATGCTTCCTCAGCAGCCTCAGGAAGTACATCCGCTGCCGGGCCCTTTTCGAACGCGTTTGTACAGTGCCCTATCCACTTCAAAAGGTGGCCTCTTTAGCTTTTCAAAGTTGCCTGAGTTTGGCAGCGAACCATGGCTTGTGATTGTTGATGGAGCGGACACACACACACATACACACACACACACACACACACACACACACACACACACACACACACACACACACACACACACACACACACACACACTTGGGGAGTCATGCAGTGAACATGTAGTTGAGGAGATGATGGCTCCTCATCTGACTCTTGGACCATCTCTGGGGCTGCTGTGCATGTGTCTGACTCCTCCTTTCGGCTAATGGGTGCAACATTTATCAGAATTGGCACTGAATTGACAATATAAGTAACTTAGATCACACTGATATCACACATGCATCAGTTACCCAATTAAAATGACCATAACGGAGGTTATTAACATTTTTTTAAATCCCCAAAATAACACACAGCACATTATTTAAAAAGCTTTATCACATGTAGCTAGCAATGAGGTATGCCAATTTATGGTTAAGTTATCTAACTTAGCATATAGCGTATAGTAATTAAGAACTCCACAGTCAAGACGTTTGTGTTAATTTGCACTTGTGTTGCAACCACAAATTTGAGTACTTTGCCTCTGTGTGTAATCAGTTGCATGACAGGATGCCTCAAATTTAAGAGTTCAGAAAAACTACATTCCAAATACAGTCATCTGCTGTGGCATACCAACAGATCGTGTGCCCTCATACAGATTGCCCACCGGGAAGTCACCCACATTGCACAGAATGCAGTCTTGTTGTTTGCATTGGTAAGGTACGGTTTGGCCATTTTTTGTAGTAACTGTGATTGGGTCAGGGTTCATGGCACAAATGACCAGGGGCGCAGCCAGACATTGTTCAATGGGGTGGCCAAGTCTGATGCAACACCTCAATCAGGGTTGGCCATGAGTACAGGTGTCACTCGCTTTGATAAATAATTACTTCTCAGCCATGTTGTTTGCTTGCTATTTTGCTATAATAAATACATACATTCTCTCTCTCTCTCTCTCTCTCTCTCTCTCTCTCTCTCTCTCTCTCTCTCTCTCTCGGAGAGAGAGAAGAGAATCTGAACACAAACCAGGTAGAGCTTGGATCCCAAAAATGCAGATTCAGATAAACTGCATTGCAAAAAAATATGTATAGAAAAATGAGGTACCGACAAAGTATAAACAGAAATCTCTGGCAACAACAAGCCAGGAAAACCAGATATGAACAGCAAGCACTTGCGAACTGCAAGGTAAACTTGACAAATGAAAGTCTTCAAAACGAAATGGCGAAAATCCAAACACACAAAACTTAAAGGAGTCCTAAATGACTTGAGAACCAAAATACTTACTCAACAAGAATCTGTCAAAACATGAGTGACTATGAACGTGGGCAAGAGGTCTAGAAAGTAGTGATGGGACGAAATGGATCAAAGCTCCGAAGCTTGTGTCGAGTAACGGGAGGGGCGTTTCCATGACGCTTGTATCGAGGCACGCTTCATTTCGGCAAAACCCGCAATTGATGACGTGTGAAGCCCCGCCGGCCGGCTGAATCCCATGAACGCTTTGTGAGTGGTCCAACGCATTGCAAACACAGTACAGACTACGGTATAAATAGGTTGCAAAACACAATGGCGATCGCATGTTAACTCACATTTTATGGATTTCGGGATCCTGGACTTGTTACACCTGTGCGCAACAGTGCAATTAGTGCAATCTATTTTCGAGCCGTGCCCGTCGCTTGCAATGGAACCTGCGTGAAAAAGGCGATCCTCCCCTCTATGGGAACATTTTGATTTGATTGCTTCCAATAAGATAAGGGAGAAAAACTACATTAACATAAATGTGACAATGCAGCTTTTCGCTTGTTCTTGTGTCTAACTATTGTTATTTCACAGGTGAAGTGTCTGTTGTGTGCAAGGGAACTTGTATACAACAATAACACCTCATCCATGTTGAGGCATTATATAGCCTTGCATGAGAGCAAGGAGAGCCATGAAACTGGGCCATACCTACCCACATTTATATAAACTGGCACTCGCATTTCTCTGCACCCCAGCTTCGTCTGTGCCTTGTGAAAGAACATTTTTTAAAGTTGGTGAAATATTGTCCCAAAAAAGAAACCGTTTAAAGCCAGCCAATGTGGGAAAGCTATTATTTCGAAATAAAAATGAATAACAAAGTATCCTGAGCACTTGTTGTTCACATACTAAATGACTAACACGAGCACATTCATATCTTTGTCATCTGTGCTGTATACAGCACATTTGACAATAAAATTGTACTTGTCTTAGGCAAATAGCCATTGAATTCTTAACACTGTTGACCTGCTGGGCTTTTGGACCACTTGATGGCGCCATTGAGTAAATGAAGCACCATGAAGCTTTGCTACATGTGCAAACCAATTGGCTGCAAAGCTTCATTGCTTCATGGGGCTTCATTTGGCCATCACTACTAGAAAGTATGACTTGAGCATAAACAGCAAGCAAGGTCAGTAATCCGACAAGAGATGAGGCAGCTTGGCAGTCCTTAAATAAATGGCATTCTTCATTGGTAACAAAGCACAAGTGCACCTGCTGAAGAGGTACGCCCTCCACTCCAGCTGGTGCTGAAAACAAAAACCACAGAGAGAGCAAAACCATGACGTATATATAAAACTTGTGGCAGACTATCAAGGAGTCTACGATGACTGCGTCAATGTGATGATGGCAAAAAAATTCTCAGATATCAAAATTTTCTCCAAGGTGTGGCTTGTCCAAGGGGTGGCCACAGAAAGACAGAAGGGGTTTTCACACGCAACTTTTACTCCGGTGTGGCACCGGTGCTGCCCCCCGTAGAGCATTCACACGTACAAAGTTACACTGGTGTAGCCCCCTGAAAACAGCTTCAACCGGAGCAAATTTAACCCTGCTCAGGAGGTGGTTTAAAATTTTACTCCAGAGTAAATGCTAGTTTGTGGGGCAGCACCGATCTAAAAGGGGATGTGTGAATGCTACAGGGGTAGACTCGCTACACGTGAGAAGAGTTGATTACATACGGGTATTGCATAACTTGCATCCTGGGTATCTTTCCTTTCTCTCTATCTCATCCTTTTACCGTGTCTGATAGACCTCAGTGTTGATTTGTCTGGAGAAGTATAAACCATGGTCACAAACGAGGCGGGGAAAAGGAAGTATTCTTTAAGCATGTGCACAAACTGGTAGCATTTAAAAAGTTTAATTGGGGTGGGGTGACAGTTTGAGCCTGGAACCTATTAGTTCAAGTTCCATTCATTCCTATGCAATTATGTGTTTTTTTTCCTTCAATTTTTTGTCACTCTTGTGTTTTTTGTTTATTTGGAAATTTGCCCAACTTGGAAATTGACTGGTGTTCAACGATTTCCCATGACGTTCTGCACGTCACGGTCACAGTGTGCAAGTTGTATTCTATCCGCATTCGTGCATGGACCTCTCTTCCTCACACGCAAGAGATGCACGCGTGTTTCGCGCGCACCATCCGTGCACACCCGCCTGCTGTGGCGCACTGAAGTCGGGTTCTAAAAAGGTGCGTCGGGGGGGCTGCAGGACTAAATGACCTTTAGAATTGGAGCAGTAGGCACGGGGCGACACTCCCTCACATTGTACTGAGAGACATCAATTATGCAGGGAAGCCGCTCGCTCTGAGGAGGGCCGCTATTGCTGGAGGTGGAGGTGCTGGTGTGCGTGGAGAGGGGGGGAAGACGGCAGCAGCAATATGGCGACAACCGCATTTTCTCCAAGACCGTTCGCGCCTTTGCAGTCTCGCCACGGCACCTTGGTTTCACTGTGACGCTTCTGAGGTAAGCGCGCTTTCCCTTGCATGCGGGAATCGTCTGCGAGGGGCAAGGAGACAAACTGCTTTGTTTGATGAAATTGTCTTGCGTGAATGTCGCAGAACTGCCGCTTCCCACCCCCTTTCGTTTTTTTAGGGGCGAATATGTGTTAGGGGCATCGTCCTCTCTCGCACTAGACGCGCGTAGAAAATGTCAGGTGCTGATCCTGTGTGCTAAAGGGGGAAGGGCGCGTTTAGGACGAAGCATAAGATGGCTCCATCTTAAAAAGAAAATCACATTGCAGGACACTTGCCCGTAGCTAAAAAAAATGATTTTCACATTGCGGTACACTTGGCTCCACCTTGGATGACAGGATGCGTGTGAGTATTCGTTCGTTTTTCGTAGCTTCCGTGTGTCATTATCTCATCTTTTCTCTCATCTTATCTAAAAATATATGCCTAAGCACACAATCACGCACGCATTGTATTGATTTGCGAGTCGACCAGACTCCACGGGTGTGGTGCACACCCTTCAAGGCAGCGCGCAGGGGATAACGTCATGCACCGGAGCGCGCCGCATACAAGTGTTTCGGGTGTCTCACCCAAATGATAATCATGGTTGGTGGGGTTGCTACATATGACAACTTTGAAATTGTTTATTTTTTGTTACCACCCACTGCAGCAGCAACCTGCTTTTCTGCCTCGGTCAATGTGCCGCTTCTTTGCGCACTGTATCTATCCTTCAATGTTACACAAACATCCACCCTCGTTGTCCCCGCCGCCATCCACTCTCCTCATTGCAGAAAAAGCCAAATATGCTTGTCTCTTGCGGTGTGTTGTGCGTGGAACGCTATATTTTCTCCCGCCGTCGAAGGAATGATTGTCTTACGTTCTGATGGTTTTAATTTTACACACGCACGCGCGCAGTGTGCGGGTGTTGCGTGTTTGCCAGAAGACCAGCAGAAAGCTCAGTGGCTCGATATTCCGGGGTCCATTTTAAAAATAGGTGTTTTTTTAAAAGAAGGGGATGCATGTTTCATTGTTGTAGGTTGCGCGCGCGCGTTTGCGTGTGTGTGTGCGTGAGAGAGACATAGAGGGAGAGAAAGCTTCTCACGACCAACATGTTCGCACAGACGGTGTTGGGAAAGCGTCAAGATGAGCCACATCTGCAGGCGCGACTGTCCAGAAAATGGCACATTCCGTCTTAACTTGTGGCTCGACCCTAATATGCCATTTCGCCCCTAATGCTGCCTCACATGAGTTGAGTTGGCCCTGAAATTTCCTGCAGCTTGAGCACTTGTCATGTAACCATCATGCGCTGACTAAAAGGCTTTCCCTGAGTGGAGCAGCCATTAAAGAGCAGCTTAGCCTAATATAGGGCAGTGCGGTTTCCTGTTAGAATTTGAACATGCATACGTCCTTTACAAAGCCTTACATTAGATTGTTTCCCCTTCACAATAGTCAACCTTAATAGTGAAACTTTGGCTTTTAATCTGCCGCTTGACAGTCAATCACACAAGAAGCTGTGCTGTACTTTATTTGGAAAGACAGTTGACTCATTTGTCACATGCAATTGCTAGTTAAAACGTATTAAAATATTTTTAATAAAAATTATTAGACATTTTAGGTCCTGAGCCGCAGTTTAGTAAACCTTCAGGGAGTCCAATCATTGATGAGAAAGTAAGACAACAATTTGGTTTTAGTCAAGTTGGCACAATGATACGGGTGTAACCAGTGGTGCAAATATCGGCCGCACAACATACAATGTTGGGGGCCAGGAAGGAAGGGGAAAAATAACAACTGTGCGGAATTCCCACAGAGCACTGATTTTGTAAATAGAATAGCTTGGCTGGGTTCGTCACGACAAGTCTCAATGAAAGGACAACAATGAACAAGATGAGGTTAATGTGAAAATGACAAAGATAGACTTATCTTTTCAATCCAAGCCAAGCAAAAGCTAGCGTCCCGCTGGAGTCGAGCGCTAGCTTACCAGCTAGCGCCATTGGTGAAGTGGCATTAACCCTTCCATTGAATCCCGCTTCTCCGGGCAGTCAAAGGAGAGTTCACTGCCACTGCAGCATCAGAGTAAAATATTTGGTGGATTCACCTGTGCCCTCCTGTACATCTGTTGCAGTATAATATTCTGTCCACACATCAACAATGCCACCGATTTTAAGACAGCCAACTGATGTCAATGTAAAAATGTCTGTAATAGGAACTGGCTTGTGTACCGTTGGCTTTGTGTGTGTGTGTGTGTGTGTGTGTGTGTGTGTGTGTGTGTGTGTGTGTGTGTGTGTGTGTGTGTGTGTGAGAGAGAGAGAGACAGAGAGGTCCATTCCCTGGAGTCCCCCCTCACCCTCAAAAAAGGAAAAAGACTCATCATTGAAAAAAACTTTCCTGAGCTTTTGTGTGAGGACAGCTTCTTTTTGCTATAAAGTGGAATTAGTAGCACTGAAATCGTGAGCAAATTATTTGTAACCGTAAAAAAAGACATAATTGAGACATGTTTGATTTTATTCATGGCCATTTCATTGTCGCTCACCTTGACCCGTTTCAGGACAAATCCACTAGTGAGTCTTTTAGAGAGATCCGATGATCCAACTTATGCTGGTTTGGATCGGAAGAAAAAAAAAGAAAACAGAAAGACACCAAAGTACTGGAGCATTTACTTGTGTTTCCATCTTCATTATTGTTTTGTACGTCCGTCCATCCTTCCTTCCATCCAAACCGCATATCCTCATGAGGATCGCGGGCGAACTGGAGCCTATCCCAGCTATCACAGGGCAGGAGGTGGGGGACACCCTGAACCGGTTGCCAGCCAACCGTTGGGCACGCCTACGGTCCATTTAGAGAGTTCAATCAAGCTACCATGTATTTTTTTTTAAATGTGGGAGGAGTGCCCAGAAAAAACTCATGCAGATACGAGGGGAATGCGTAACCCCCCACCCCCCTTTTTTTTAACTTCCTGTTTTGTTTTGAAAAACAAAAGATCGAATGGCACATGGATTCCTTCCATTCCAGATCAAGGGACTGCCGTGAGATCCTATCATCATTGGCATAATATTGAGTTACTCAAAAGCACAGTTGGCTATTTCGGCCACAAATGCAACCAACACACGTAAGATCTTGTTGTTGTGAACGTGGCCTATGAACCCAACTTCATTTGACACCCCGAGTCTACACGTGTTGTGTCAAGTTGTTTGTCAGCGAGAGAGGAAGACACACCTTTTTTCGAAGAGATGACAGCAGCATTCACGACGGGATCGATGATTAATTTCAATGGACTCTGCTCACGGCAGCTCATACCGCATTTACGGTGGGAAATACGGAGGTGTTCCGACTTTATTCAAAGCGACCAGAACACCACCTGGAGGAAAAATAACCTAATTCTTTAAAATTTTATTCACGTGGGTTTTTGTCATGGGTATATCCTCTCGCTCGGAGCTGGAAATGTCCTCTGCAGTTGTGACTTTTTAAAAACGAAGGAATCCCTGTTCCGGACAGCTCTGTGGTGTGCCGACCATGAAGTTCAGATTTTTCTTTGAACACATTTAGCAGTGAGCCAGCGCTACAAAAGAGTTCATACTTTCGGTGAGACAGTTTAACAATTGCAACATTGAATTGACAAGGGTAGCCTGTCCGGCTTTCCCTTCTGTGCTTCGCCTTCTCAGAATCAGAATCAGAATCAGAATGAGAATCATCTTTATTGGCCAAGTATGTAGAACACACAAGGAATTTGTCTGCGGTATAACACGCTGCACTAGTATCATCGTAAACAACAAAATCATTGAACCATTTTAGAGTATACCAGTAGTTTTGTAGTACCATTTTGTGGTGGAAGAAGAGTGATTATGTCAGTGACTGTTTAAGGAGTTAATGGCTAGAGGGAAGAAGCTGTTTAAGTGTCTACTGGATTTGGTGCGCATGGATCTGTAGCGTCTGCCTGAGGGGAGTGGCTGAAAAAGGTGGTGGGCAGGGCGCGGGGGATCCAGGAGGATTTTCCGTGCCCTTGTCTTGATTCTTGCAGTGTCTTCGGCAAGTCACAAAGTTGCACTCTCCCTGTCATCCATGTGAGGCGCCGGATAATGAGGCAATGCTGGGTGCGCCTTCACAAAGCTTTTTAATCCTCATCCTGCAGTTAGCAGTTAGTAGGATATTGTTGCTGTCCTTTGAAAAACACGTGTCCAGTTTGGGTTGTCCGTGTTTCAGAAATCCCATTCAAATATATATATATATTAGAGCTGTCAAACGATTAAAATATTTAATCTAATTAAAAATGCAACTGTCATAATTAACTCAAATGAACTAAAAAAATAATCGTGATTACTCACACATTTTTTAATAGTTTCTGAATTTCCTTTTACATTTTTTGTCCTATTTTTCCCCATTTTAATGCTCTATACAACTTGGAATCATGAATCAGTTTTCTATGTGCCAAATGCAAATATTTACTGAAATAACAATTTCAATTTTCAATTTTACATGAACATTTTTCACTTGGAGCAGTTGTTCACACATAATCTCTCACACAATATTACTGTCCATCAACAACAGTGAAAAAAATATTTTGTCACACAACAGCTGCTTTAACAGCTTTTTAATGAAATCAAAACAGAGCAATATAACATTATAAAGTGTACATCTAAGGTACACTAGTACTCAGCCTATAGTGGATTTAAACCATGGTTGCATACTTCGTTTTTCTCAAGTTTGCTTTGAACACAGCAGTCTGTTTCTGTATGTTTGTTGAAGAATAACGAGACCCCGGACACCAGTGTTCGTTATGTGCCGCTGTATTCAAAACTGCCGGCCGTGCAAACAAGCGCAAGCACTTCCCCCGTGCTGCTGGGGCAAACCATTCTGAAAGAGGGGGGTTTCACTCCCCCTAACACAGTCAGGCTATGTTGATTATGTTGGTCCTTCTTGCGCGGAAGTCTCTCTACGGTTTTTGTGTCTACCTCATTTCGGATGACTACACTTGGTTCGATGACAACTCTGGAGACATTTAATTTTCACTCGGTCACTACAACAGCAGCGCACTGTCACTGTCAGACGAACACAGAGAAGCTCCACCCACACTATTTATATGGAGACGGAACGCTGTAACCTTCCACACAAAATAGTTTCAAACAAGTAACAATCGCGGCACTGGCATACATCGTATACATGTATGATACACAGAGAGAGAACAGGTAACTTTGGTCTTGTCAGTGGAGTAATCTGGCAACTTTTTAAAAGTAAACTTTCCATTCATAAACTCTTTAAGTATCCGTTTTCGGTGTCTCGCGCTGCCATGGCTGGCAAAACAGACATGGGCGTGGACTTCTGCAGTGCGCTTGTTGTTTTGTTTCTGGTGTATTTATAGACCACCGTAAGATCCGCTTGTGACGTGTGCCGCGTTAATCGCGCGAGAAAAAATTTAATCCCGTTAAAATTCATCTAAATTAATGCCAATAAAAATGTACTAAACTGACAGCTCTAATATATATATATATATATGTATATATATATATATATATATATTTATTTTTTTATGACAAAAACGGACATTGACAATATCCATCCATCCATCATCTACCGCTTATCCGGCCGGGTCGCGGGGGCAACAGCTTTAGCAGGGAAGCCCAGACTTCCCTCTCCCTAGCTACTTCTTCCAGCTCTCCCCGGGGAATCCCGAGTCGTTCCCAGGCAAGCTGGGTGACATAGTCTCTCCAGCGTGTCCTGGGTCTTCCTCTGGGTCTCCTCCCGGTGGGACATGACCGGAACACCTCACCCGGGAGGCGCTCAGGGGGCATCCGAATCAGATGCCCAAGCCACCTCATCTGGCTCCTCTCGATTTGGAGGAGAAGCAGCTCGACTCTGAGCCCCTCCCGGATGACTGAGCTTCTCACCTTATCTCTAAGGGAGAGCCCGGACACCCTGCGGAGAAAACTCATTTCGGCCGCTTGTATCCGGGATCTCGTTCTTTCGGTCACGACCCATAGCTCGTGACCATAGGTGAGGGTTGGGACGTAGATCGACCGGTAAATTGAGAGCTTCGCCCTTTGGCTCAGCTCCTTCTTCACCACGACAGACCGATACAACGTCCGCATCACAGCAGACGCTGCACCGATCCGCCTGTCGATCTCCCGCTCCCTCCTACCCCCACTCGTGAACAAGACCCCAAGATACTTGAACTCCTCCACTTGGGGTAAGATCTCCTCCCCGACCCGGAGGGGGCACTCCACCCTTTTCCGACTGAGGACCATGGTTTCAGATTTGGAGGTGCTGATTCTCATCCCAACCGCTTCACACTCGGCTGCGAAACGCTCCAGTGAGAGTTGGAGAGCCCCGTTTGAAGGAGCCAACAGCACCACATCATCTGCAAAAAGCAGGGATGCAATACTGAGGCCCCCAAAAATGGACCCCCTCAACGCTTCGGCTGCGCCTAGAAATTCTGTCCGTAAAGGTTATGAACAGAATCGGCGACAAAGGGCAGCCTTTGCGGAGTCCTACCCCCACTGGAAATGATTCCGACTTACTGCCGGCAATGCGAACCAAACTCTGACATCGGTGGTATAGTGACCGAACAGCCCGTATCAGGGGGTTCGGTAACCCCATACCCACGAAGCACCTCCCACAGAACTCCCCGAGGGACACGGTCAAACGCCTTCTCCAAGTCCACAAAACACATGTAGACTGGTTGGGCGAATTCCCACATACCCTCAAGGACCCTGCTAAGGGTGTAGAGCTGGTCCACTGTTCCACGGCCGGGACGAAAACCACACTGCTCCTCCTCAATCTGAGGCTCGACTTCCTGACGGACCCTCCTCTCTAGCACTCCTGAATAGACTTTACCAGGGAGGCTGAGGAGTGTGATCACTCTGTAGTTGGAACACACCCTCCGGTCCCCCTTTTTAAAAGAGGGACTACCACCCCGGTCTGCCCGGGGTGGTAGACCGGGGTTGTCACCCCGGTCTGTGGCCACCTTACGGCCACAACTCAGATTGGCCGCCTCAACAATAGAGGCACGGAACATGGTCCACTCGGGCTCAATGTCCCCCGCCTCCCCCGGAACATGGGAAAAGCTCTGTCGGAGGTGGGAGTTGAAACTCCTTCTGACAGGGGATTCCGCCAGACGCTCCCAACAAACCCTCACTATACGTTTGGGTCTGCCAGGACGGACCGGCATCTTCCCCCACCATCGGAGCCTACTCACCACCAGGTGGTGATCAGTTGACAGCTCCGCCCTTCTCTTCACCCGAGGGGCCAGAACATGCGGCCGCAAATCCGATGATACAACTACAAAGTCGATCATCGAATTGCGGCCTAGGGTGTCCTGGTGCCAAGTGCACATATGGACACCCTTATGCTTGAACAAGGTGTTCGTTATGGACAATCCGTGACGAGCACAGAAGTCCAATAACAAAACACCACTCGGGTTCTGATCAGGGGGGCCGTTCCTCCCAATCACGCCCCTCCAGGTCTCACTGTCATTGCCCATGTGAGCATTGAAGTCCCCCAGCAGAACAAGGGAGTCCCCAGCAGGAGTATTCTCCAGCACACCCTCCAAGGACTCCAAAAAGGGTGGGTATGCTGAGCTGCTGTTTGGTGCATATGCACAAACAACAGTCAGGACCCGTCCACCCACCCGAAGGCGGAGGGAGGCAACCCTCTCATCTACCGGTGTGAACCCCAATGTACAGGCACTGAGCCGGGGGGCAATGAGTATGCCCACACCTGCTCTGCGCCTCTCACCGTGAGCAACTCCAGAGTGGAAGAGAGTCCAACCCCTCTCGAGAGAACTGGTACCAGAACCCAGGCTGTGTGTGGAGGCAAGTCCGACTATATCCAGTCGGAAATTCTCTGCCTCACACACCAGCTCGGGCTCCTTCCCTGCCAGAAAGGTGACATTCCATGTCCCAAGAGCTAGCTTCTGCAGCTGAGGATCGGACCGCCAGGGTCCCCGCCTTTGGCTGCCGCCCAGCTCATTGACAATATGCCTGTCATTATTATGATTTGACTACTGGTTGTCTTATTTGCTTGCATAGGCTCCAATTCGTTGCAAGCTCTTCAGAAGTCTGATAACCATCCTCATCGTTTGAATCAAGTGTGTTGGAAAATGGAGATGTCTAAAACATGCAGCAAGGTGGCCCTCGTGGACCCGAGTCGCCTACCCCCACAGCAGCAGTTTGGTTTTGCAGGGTTAAGGAAAGCATTAAGCGATGCCGTGATTTGTCTGGATCATGCCAGATGGCTTTCGTGTATAAAGGTGTTTTGCTGGGGTTACCTTTTCGAGACCCTCAAGTGTCTTGTGTCCCAGGAAGCTTAGCCATATCACCTGTGCGTCCCCAAATTATATCCATCACATGTTTCAGGCAATGCTGCGAGTAAAATGTCTGCCAACAGTTTTTGCTCCCTCTTTGTATTAAAGAGTAAAACTGAAATTCATGCACGTTAGAGGTTTGAATTTACAAACATATTGAAGAACTCGTCAAGACTGCATTTGTGGCATTATCTTCAAAGATATACTGTGTCTCTCTAGGAGCTGGTGCATATACAGTAGACACCAGCATTCCCACTCACCTTCACGCCGACGGATATTAGAGTCTTCAATTAAACTACCGTGCACGTTTTTGGAATTGCTTCTTGCAGATTGTTCATTTTACACTGTAAAGAGACAACTGTGCATTGAGATGTAAAAGTTAAGGTTATATCGAGAAAATGCTTATATTTAATTTACCATTTTGTTTTTTTAGGGGTGAGGGGGAATCACACTCATAATGCCGTTTATCATCTATTTTTGCTCATTCCCGCGGGTGCATGCATCAACAGTGAAGAACATATATGACATTTTGAGTTGACTTGTCCCCCCTACTCCATCTTCACGCAGATCTGCCACCTTGGATGGTCACAACCTAAAGACCGCGTAGTTGCAGGATGAAAACATGGCTGCCCCCCTACTCGCACCGCCAGGTCCTGACAGCTTCAAGAGATTTAATGTGGAATCATTGGCGGCCCTCGAGCAGCGCATCAACGAGGAGAAGAACAAGAAGCCGGCCAGGCAGGACAGCAGTTACCGTGATGATGATGATGAGAACAAGCCCAAGCCCAACAGTGACCTGGAGGCTGGCAAGAGCCTGCCCTACATCTATGGGGACATCCCGAAGGGAATGGTGGCGGTACCACTGGAGGATCTGGACCCGTACTACCTGAATTCTCAGAAAGTGAGTTGAATCAAGATCTTCTTGAAATAAATTCATTTTTTGGCGGAGTGGTGGGTGCATGGGGAGAAGGGGTGGTAGGTTACCTGTCTACATCCCTGGACGAATAAGCAATAATTCCCCAAATAAGCAATGATTTCATGAGAAAGTTTAAGATAACATAAGATAAGAAAACATTTATTTGTCTCACAATGGACAATTCCCAATTTACAGCAGCAACATTATTAAAGTGAGAAAGTAGATAATAAAAAGTATATAAATAAATATAAAATATAACATTTTTAATATAAGCACATTAAAAATGGGTGAATGGGGGTGAGTCCAGGTTTTCAGGACCATCTATTCAATAGCCTGACAGCAGTCGGCAGGAACGAGCGGGGGTACCTCTTCTTGCAGCGTGGGTGTATCAGTCTATGGCTGAAGGAGCTGGCCAGTGCCGTCAGGGTGGTCTGGAGGGGCTGGGAGGGCTCTGTCCATCATAGCTGTTAGCTTAGCTAGCATCCTCCATCCAAAGCATAAGCATGCAAAGCTTCTAGGTAGAAATGGCTGCATTAAAAATATCCTCTTGATAATGAAAATGCTTGGTGGGACAGCTTGAAGAAAGGACTGAGCCGTACATTGATAGATTGTTCAGAGGAATATTTCAGAGCTCATCTGCATATATAGCTGAGCTCGTGGGACACCACTACCTAGTTCACTTATCTCAGTTACTTATGCTGCATTTAGACGAAAAAGGATAGATATAATTGATCGTTCAATCAGTGGAAGCAATTGTTAGTTCCGTCTTTAAGTGAAGCAGTTGGCGCCAAATGGAGTGTACCCTTTAACTCTGCATTTACGCTATGGTATGCTATGCTTAACTAAGATTTTGCTACGCTACATCACACCTCCTCTGGGTAGGATTAGCCTCCTCAATTTGACACTGGAGTTCAGAACATGCACAGACCTATTCTTCAGTTTCAAAATAGGTCAAAATATCAATTTTGTGGAAATGATTGTTGAAGCAAAACAAAAAGAAAAAGGCCAAATTGCATGTACTGTATGGCTATTTGGCTATAGTCAGCACAGATGTTCTTGATTCACTCAACAGTCAACCCAACTTCAGAAGTGTTCATTTGAGCAAAGATACATCGACGCTACAAATTATAAATTGAAAGAATGTCAAAAGTTCTGACCTGCCGTAGGCCTTCCACTTTTTGGCACCAGTATCTCTAAATAAGACCAAAAGGTCAGAGCTACATACGTGATAACAAAAAGAATACAACATGTGCCTTTTGCCAAACAAATCTTTTAAGAAGGAACACAAATGAGCGGCATGTTCTCCATTATTGTCCCTCGTTTATCTTTGCCACGTGCATGTTGCTGGCATATCTCGTGACTGCGGCCGTCATTCATCGCAATGACGTCAGGGCGCGTCACAGTAATATGTGCCATGTACTGTATGGCTATTTGGCTATAGTCAGCACAGATGTTCTTGATTCACTCAACAGTCAACACAACTTCAGAAGTGTTCATTTGAGCAAAGATACATCGACGCTACAAATTATAAATTGAAAGAATGTCAAAAGTTCTGACCTGCCGTAGGCCTTCCACTTTTTGGCACCAGTATCTCTAAATAAGACCAAAAGGTCAGAGCTAGATACGTGATAACAAAAAGAATACAACATGTGCCTTTTGCCAAACAAATCTTTTAAGAAGGAACACAAATGAGCGGCATGTTCTCCATTATTGTCCCTCGTTTATCTTTGCCACGTGCATGTTGCTGGCATATCTCGTGACTGCGGCCGTCATTCATCGCAATGACGTCAGGGCGCGTCACAGTAATATGTGCCATGTACTGTATGGCTATTTGGCTATAGTCAGCACAGATGTTCTTGATTCACTCAACAGTCAACACAACTTCAGAAGTGTTCATTTGAGCAAAGATACATCGACGCTACAAATTATAAATTGAAAGAATGTCAAAAGTTCTGACCTGCCGTAGGCCTTCCACTTTTTGGCACCAGTATCTCTAAATAAGACCAAAAGGTCAGAGCTAGATACGTGATAACAAAAAGAATACAACATGTGCCTTTTGCCAAACAAATCTTTTAAGAAGGAACACAAATGAGCGGCATGTTCTCCATTATTGTCCCTCGTTTATCTTTGCCACGTGCATGTTGCTGGCATATCTCGTGACTGCGGCCGTCATTCATCGCAATGACGTCAGGGCGCGTCACAGTAATATGCTGTTTTCTATTTGGCACTGGCTGATATGCAGATTCATTCCAATGATGTGCTTGCAGTATTTATTGGTATTTCAAGAAACTCCTAACTTGGGCAAGGTCAGAAGTGGTGACTCATTTTTCCTCTACGACGATGGACTTCGGGGAATGAAAATGACTCGGAAGTCAAACTACTCCTGGATGGTTTGGGTGACCTTGTCAACATCTCCCCGTCGCTGTAATATGACGTTGTGGGGAGAGCTGCTCCCGCAGAGATGTGCCTCTGCGTTGTGAGAGAGTGCTCTTTACCTCAGGATACATTTTGAAGGTCATTTATCTTCAGGTTACTTTTCCAAATTACATCAAGAACCTCTTACAGCCAGCCTACTTAAACGGAGTGATGAGTAAATGTGATTGCAAAGGAACAAAAAGCTTCCATGTTTCAGCCATGCAAAAGCAGGTTGGTGCTTATGTCTGTGTTTTTATATATCATCGGAGTCACTGTGTCAACTTGACTCATAAATGTTGTTTTTTAATGCAGTTGCTTGAGAGTTCTTTAGGTTGTAAGACATAGGAGTGTAGAAGTGGCAGGCACTGCATTTTGAACCGAGGTGACCTAATGCCCCCCCCCCCCACCCCTTTACTAAATGATACACACAAATGCCAAGAACGCAGTATTGAACCTGAACAAATTCACGGAATGAAACTTCATTGAGCTCGTTCTTCATATTTTGGGCAAACTGAATATTTTTGCTTTGTGAACATTTCCGTGAATGAGCTTATTGTGGGACCAATGAATGGCAGTTTATTTTTGTATTATTATTTTGTTCAAGAGTGCAAGGTTGTCTCTCACTAAACTACAAGAAGAAAACACCCTCTAAACGAGCCTTAATTAGGCGGAAAAGGCCATTATTTGGCAAACACCTCCCACCAAAAGTCACACAGTGCACACATCATCAAAATGCAATACGTGCTTGAAGGACGGACTTCAAAATGTTCAATCAAAGGGACCCTCGCGGCTCAAGCCTGAGGGCAGCCATCTTTTGTAGCCACATGTTTTATACTAGGGTCCATGTATAGAATCACAAGAGCCACTCAAAGAACAAAGTTCACTGTTTGCATCAACCAGTATATTATCTCCCCCTATACCTTATGAGAGAAAACTTAAAATGTCATTCTTAGTGATGAAATATGCATGTAGCGCTTTTCCCAGACTTGTTGGTTCAACCCTTTGTCATACACTTTGGCATTTTCAACATTACAAAGAAATTAATGTATTCACGTCAGGCAGGCTTAGTTAGTCGCAACGTTAAGATGGCCACCGGTGGCTTCACTCCTCCCGACGGTGAGTAAGCAGCATTATTTGTCCACTCATATGCAAGTCTGTGGCTTGTGGAGGGGGGTTGGCACGATGACGCATAGCAGTGCTATGACCAGCCCCAAATCCCCATCTCAGCAAATGATCAGGTATCCTTCATTCATTCATTCATCTTCCGAACCGCTTCATCCTCACTCGGGTCGCGGGAGGTGCTGGAGCCTATCCCAGCTGTCTTCGGGCAGTAGGCGGGGTACACCCCGAATTGGTTGCCAGCCAGTCGCAGGGCGCACAGAGACAAATAACCATGCATGCCCGCACTCACACCTAGGGAGAATTTAGAGCAGAGGTGGGCAAACTACGGCCCGCGGGCCGAATCGGGCCCGTTGGTGTTTTTAATCCGGCCCGCCGAAGGTTGGTCCACAATTAAGGTTCGATGTGAATGATTGCATTCATTTCAACTGGACTTGTAATGACAGGCATTTCACCGCCAGGTGGCGCATTGACTTGAAGTTGCAGAACACGGTGGGGGGGGGGGATCTTTTCGACCACCTAGTACCACTGTATCGCTCTACTTCTACTGGTCTGACCACAACCCATCTGCAGCAATGCACAGGCTAAAATAGGTCATCAACAACACTTTGGTCATTTTAAAAAGGTGTATTAATACAGTACTTTCATGCTTTTGTTCTGTTGATGTTTGCTATGGACTGTCAACAAATGCAGTTTAATTTTTTTTTTTTTAATGTACCATAGCTCGTGCTGAACTGGCCCATCTGTCAAATTTTAAAAGTCAATGCGGCCCCCGAGCCAAAAAATGTGCCCACCCCTGATTTAGAGTGTTCAATCAGCCTGCCATGCATGTTTTTGGAATGTGGGAGGAAACGGTATCCATCCATTGATTTTCAACACGGCTTATCACCAGAGTTTCAGGGGAGACAACACCCTGAACTGGTCGCCAGGGTAGCGTCCTATAATAATGTTCAAGAATTTTGTGAGAAGTTCAGAGTGGAAACTTTACCCTCCTTGTTTCAAAAAGCAAATATGGACTTAAATGATATCAATAGCCACCTTAAACACATTGATTTAAAGAGGCTGTGAGCCTTTCAAGGTACAGGTGATTACAAAAAAAAGCAATGGCAAATTGACAGACGTACGACATACTGTACTGTAGTGGCTCCTTTGTCATCTGAGCTGCAGCTCAACAATAGATAGTGTACTACCTTAGCCTGGTTCCGAGATCAGATTCTGTTTTTGTTTGCACGTTCAGGACCAGCCTTGTTTTTGTATTAATTCATTAAAAAAGAAGACAATTCAAAGCAATGTTTTTCCATTTTTGTTTTATTTTAAGACAACAGCTGTACCTGGATACTAGTGTGGGCTGCATGGGTGCCCACATTGGGCAAATGCCAGTAAGCTCGAGAATAGCAGCTTGCACATCTTGGGAAGAGGCGTTCTGCCTATTTGGGTTGAATAACATTATTATTGAAGCAAGACAAATTGTTCATCTGCATATCATCTGTTTTTTAAAACATCGTACCTTGCTGAATATCTAAGAAATGTTCATGTGGTTTGTTTTGTTGCCACAATACGTACAAGAATCAGTGTGCAGTGAAAATGTTTGTCAAAACAAGTCATCTTTGTTTTGAAAAACAAAAGAATGAAACACGGACAGTGTTTTCCTTGAAGCAGTTAAAAATCAACATATATTTATAATAGGACAACAAAAGCATAAAACCTTGATATGAATGATATACATCACTCACTCACCAGAGATGCTGATTCTTTGTCGACAAAAATCACCTCATTTCTTTGTCTCTGCATGTATATACTCTGTAAGTGCAGAATACACCCTTTTCCGGGTTGAAAAAATGGAATGGAAATGATCCTTCATGCACACTCATTGCTTACCGATGGCGCACATCGAAAGGCTATTTAGCTCAACCAATCAGAGGACGGAGAATGCCGGTCTCACTCTGCGCTTGCACAAAGGACAAGAGTGCCGAATGTGTCGCGGTGTGTAACGTATCAAAGGCCAGCACTTATGGCAATGAAGGCCCTGGGCAGATTACGATAACATGGCAACACATGGAAGCTGAAACCTGATTAGACCAAAATAAAAGAAAAACTATCCTGGAAGCTGGGAAACCAATAGAATGGCTACGAAATGAGCCGAGGTGGGAAATTTACAAAATTCTGCGGGTTCGTCATCCGTCAACCATCAGCAGCCTTGGCACCTGTCCATCATTTTTTTCAAGCTAGACCAAACTGTAATCGTCAGTCGGTCAGTCCATCATCTTATTTTAACCGTGCTTTTCCATCATCGCTTCCGTCAGTAAATTTCTCCTGGCCATGATTCCGTCTATCGTCAGTCCAACAACAAGCGCTCCAAAAAGTCATGGTCCAACAAGATGAAGATGAAAAATCCAACGTGATTAAAAATGTTAACGAGAGAGCGCAATCAATGCACATACACAAAAACTGACATTCGTTTCACATAGACTTATTTGCCAATCTATACAACTGCAAAAGTCCAGCGGAAGCACACTCGCAGCTGCCTGCCTCTGTCTGAACTCATAAATAAAATGTAATTTACAGTTTAAAATGGCTTCCGTTAACCAGAATGCCTCTGCGCATTGTGGCCGGGTAAAATCCGATCCAATGTTTTTCATCTTCGCCTGCTTCTTCTTCTACTTGGTTCATTGTCGGATTAAAGCTCTTTGGTGCTTAAGGCCACTGACTGCAGACCCGTCACTGTGGGCGCGCCATTGGAGGCTGTGCCCGTCCACCAAGATGCTTGTCCACCCCCATTGTAGACCTTTTTCATTATTATTTTTATTTTATCATAGATGCTATTTTTGTGTCATGAAATACGAATGTTGAGTTGCTAATCACTAAGACATTTTAAAAATATGAAGAAACGGTGATGTGATTTTTGTTTGCCTGTAACAGCCAATCGCGGCCTTACTGAAAATAATGTGAGGTACTGTAGGTCGGCCTATACACAATCAATATGTCTATGTTTGTGTGCGGGAGTCCTGTGTGGCATTGTGCAATGTGGCGAAACATGTCAGTTTCAAACTCAACATAAAAAAAGAACTTGAATAAAAAAAACTGCAATCCCTTGTCGCCAAAATGCATCTGTATATTTCTATTTATGGTCACATTAACCGCTAAAAATATAGCCCCAATATTTTCTGTTTCATGGATTATGTGTTTCTCTCATGAAGTGTCATGGCTTTTATAGTGAGAGCCTCTGAGGAGTAAAATGCCCTGAAATCCGTGATACTTATGGAATCATTGTAATCTTTTCAGAGGGGGTCGTGACCATAAATGGAGATGTCAACATCAATTTGGGTGACTACTGATCGCAGTTTTCACATTAGAAAGGCGTACAATAAATATATAAAATAAAAAAAATAAATATATATATTGTAAATGTCGTTGATAATACTTGTTTGCGGTTATCACGAAGGTTGCCATTCGAGTGTATTGACTGAGAGCGACGGTGCTACGCAAATATGTGGAGCAAAGTATGTGCTGTGTGTCGCTTATGAATAATAATTCGGCCCCCTCTTGCATTTCATGTACCCTCCTTAAGGCTGGGCTCTGGTGACGGGTCTGACTTACTGTATAGGAAGCGCAGAGCTTTCCATTTATAGTCATCGGAAGCATCTTTGCTTCTATTGGGCCTTGTGAGCAAGCACACTAGAGGGGCAGAGCATGTTTCTGAGTGTCGAACTGATGGACTTTGCATCAGTTCTGATGAAATGGGGATTATAGATGCTGAAAATAAGTGAATACAATTTCATTTACATTGAAAATAATTTGAACTTTGCATCATCAAAGAGAGCATGCCAATTTCAATTCTTTGTATTTATCAACAATTTGCTCTCCCAACACACAACACACCTGATTCAAATAATCAGGGTCATTCTAATGCTGCTTCAAAGCTGGCTGATAAGCTGATCATCTGAATCAGGTGTTTTGCAGCCGCGACAGATGGAAAACAGGCAGGACAGGACAGTGGCCCTCTAGGCCCAGAGCTGGACATGCCTGTTCTAATTGATATGCTCAATGTTTCGTTTCAACGATCTTGATTTGACATCTTAAAAAACATTCAGAAACACCGGCAACATGTCAGGAGGATTTTGCAATTGCATGTCAAAGCTGAAAAGTGAGAAATCCACTCTGAGTTTGTACTTTAAAATTAAAGGTTTATCATTGAGAAACTACAGCTCACAGCGGATCCTGGTAAGATTGGGGCCATGGTACAGTGGCCGACGGCCACTACTCGAAAGCACATTGCGAAGGAATCACTAACGTTTATAGATGCTTCATCAGTACTTATAGCCAGGAAGCGGCCCCTTTAACTAAGTTTACCCCAACTAAGTCAGTGTTAAAATGGACGGATGATGCAGGTTCTGTCTTTTAAGAAGTTTAGTGTTTATTTTCTAAACCGCCTATGCGAGTCCATCCAAACCCCGAATCACCTTTTGATGCCGCGTCGGCTTCAGGAGTGAGGGCGTACTATCCCAGCAGTCCCCAGTCGACCAGAGACTCCACCCCTGAACCTTTTCTCAAAGACTCACACCTGTCAAAGATAATTACTATGTGGGAAACCGTGAAGTGGTGTCACTGGCTTGAGGGAGCCAAAGAGGCCTTTACAATTTTTACGGACCATAGGAACCTGGCTTACATCAGTTCGCCAAACGTATGAATTCACGTCACATGCTTCTAAAGTTGCCTACCATTCTGGAGTCAGCCGTACGCTAGCCTTAATAAATCAACGGTCTGTGTGTGCTTGTGGCAAGATGTCACGTCAACCTCCGGCCGGGTTACTTCTGCCATTACCTCCACCGTCTGGCCCTAGGTCACACATTGTTACTGTTTCCCAAGGAAAATCGGTCATACCTATTGTGGTTGACCGATTCTCGAAAGTGGCCAATTTCCTTTCATAAAAGATTGCTCAGCTGCTAATCTGCCATGTTTTTTGACTCCATGGTATTCCTGTGGACATTGTGTCTGGCTGGGGGCCTCAATTTGTGTCTCAAGTATGGAAAAGGTTTTGGAGATCCTTGGGAGGTACAGCCAGCCGTTCTTTGGGATATCACCCACAGCCAAATGGTCCGAGCGAGAGGGTCTGCAAAGACATAGAGACGGCTCTCCGCTGTGTCTGTCTCCATCAACCAGCGTCATGGGCCAATCAGCTTCCATTGGTGGATATGCCCACAACAACACAGATCGACCCCTGTTCTATCAACCCCCTATGTTTCTCAAAAAGATCAAGTCCACATTCCATCCATACAGCTCCACCTGAAGCGGCCCATCATGTCTAGAAGGACAACGCACCGCAGAACAGAACCAAATAATCGATTTTCGCCAATGATGTCAGGCACCCGAGTACCAACCAGGCCAGAAAAATATGTTTTTTCATACAGGATCTGCATCTGGCGGGCAGCTCCCGGAAGCTAGGTCCGAGATTCATCGGACCATTCGAGGTGGACGCGATTGTGAACCTGTTTGTTGTCGAACCCCATCTCACACCTACTCTCAAAGTCCATCAAGTCTTCCACGTGTCGCTGCTCAAAGCCTGTGGCGTGCAGTCCACTGACACCACCGACTTCCCCTCTACCTATTCCTCATATTGTTGACGGAGATCCTGTGTACACAGTCATAGAAATTTTGGTCTCCAGACCCCGCGCCAGGGGTGTTCACTATTTGGTTGACAGGGTAGGCAACAGTCCGGAAGAGTGTCAGTGGATCCCCTGCTCTCGGTCCATCCCTTCTCCATACTGCACATCCATCCAAACAAGTTAGTTTGGCGAGGAATGTTCATTGAAAGTGGGTAGGGTGGTGGTGGTGTGGTGGTGGTGGGGGGGGGGGGGGGTACTGTCATATTTGTGTTTCAACTCAAGTGAAGTGAGTTTCCTTCCAGCTGGCGCACTTGTTCCGTGTTTCCAATCAAACCTGGTTTACTATTTAAGGATTGCCAAACATTTTGAGGGATTATTGACCTTGCTCGCTGTTGTACTTCAAGTGTTTATTAAAGACGGATTGATACTATCCAGTCGTTCTCGTGTTGTTCATACATCCTTGTTTCGAAGTATTTTCATCATTTTATTATTGCTCTTAATCATTGTTTTCATGTAATTGGACTCTTGGTTTTTCGTTTGTATATTCTCGGTGTTCCCATTGAACCTTGCCTTTTGCAAGTGCTTTTTGTTTATGCATTGTTTTTCCTGGTTCCTTGTGAACAGTGATTTTTGTTTGTACTTTGTTGGTGCTTTTTGTTTTCTGTAAACCATCTTTTTGTTATCGCTTTTTGTCTGAGCTTGCATTTCTCGGATCCAAAAACATTACTGGGATCGATTCCAAACAAAACGCACATGGTCCATGCTAAATAAACAGCCCAATAAAAAGTTTACCTTATGAAGCTACTAAGAGGAAAAAAAATATCAAACCGTTTGCATATCCACACTGTATAATAGGATGACCTTACAAATATGTTTTCATGAGGAGTTTACATCGTGGTCATTTTCACAATTACCTTTACTTGTGATGACTGTGTTGCATAACCTTTAGAGCCTTGAAACAAAGCAAATATTCTTTACATGCAACTTTCTCATATTTAGTAACATGGCATGCCATATAAGGCTCAAGCAAGAGGTGCGCTGGTGATAGCAGGCAAATTAACCACTGCCTCTTTGTGCTTCATCATCTATGTCTGCCTCCACCTTTCCAATCACAAGCCTGGATCAGGTCTGCTTTTTTGGGTGGTGCTGCTTTGACGTCAGATCAGGTCATAGCTGTTTTCTTGTCACACGTCATTGCCGAGGCCGACCGCTGACCGGCTGGTATAGCAAGGACGCAGCAACCCCAGCAGGTCAATTTATGGGCAGATTAAATGGCCGACATGCATCTCTCTCTCTCTCTCTCTCTCTCTCTCTCTCTCTCTCTCTCTCTCTCTCTCTCTCTCTCTCTCTCTCTCCCCGTTCTTCTGCAGCCGAGCTCAATAAAAATCATTAAAGCTGGAGGCCCAAAAAGCCTTGCTTCATTTTTAATGAGTCAAATCTGAATAAATTAGCTCTTGGCTGGATGACTTGGGTCTTCTTGGCCATCAATAAGTTGGCTTTATTTTCACGAGGGTTTAGCTTTCTTAAACTATATTCCTCTTTTCGAAACACCTCCAGATTGTGCTCTTGATCTGCTATCATTTAAGATAAGATAAGATAAGATATCCTTTATTTGTCCCACACCGGGGACATTTACAGCCTCCAGCAGCAAGAATGTAGGTAGAAAGAAGAAGAAAGAAGAAAAAAAAACAACAAACACCGTTCAATTAAGTGCAATATAAACACAAAATGGATAAATCACAGTGCTATTTACAATTGTCTTTCACATCATTTAATTATTATTATTATTATTATTATTATTATTATTATTATTATTATTGTTGTTATTTTTATTCAGCAGCCTGACAGCAGTCGTTAGGAACGAGCGTCGGTATCTCTCCTTCTTGCAGCGCGGGTGTAACAGTCTCTGGCTGAAGGAGCTACCAAGTGCTGTCAGGGCGGGCTGGAGAGGGTGGGAGGGACTGTCCATCATAGCTTTTAGCTTAGTTAGTTGTTAGTTAATTGTCCCTAGGTGTGAGTCAAGTAAAGTCAAGTCAACAGTATTTATAGAGCACTTTCAAACTGGGCGTGGATGGTTGTTCGTGTCTGTGTGCCCTGCGATTGGCTGGCAACCGATTCAGGGTGTCTCCCGCCTACTGCCCAAAGACTGCTGGGATAGGCTCCAGCACCCCCCGCGACCCTAGTGAGGATGAAGCGGTTCGGATGATGAATGAATGAATGAAAAGTTCCATGATGATGTTTACGGGCAGTCAATGATCAGGGTATGGTGAAAATTCCAGGTTCTGAAAAATTCTGAATAACCCCCTTTAGGTGCTTTAGCGGACAGAATTACTTTACAATTTGAACGGCCTCGCATGGGCTTCGTGACGCAAATAGATCATCTTCTCTTAATATTTTCTCCCATCAATAAAATACTATATTTGTGTCACTCACCACAGAACTACAGCTGCCGGTTTCCTACTTGCTCCAGAAGTTTGCCTTTGTGCAGCAGCTCTGAGCTTATTTACTGTTGCTGTGTTTCCGGCGCGTTGCACGGCAGACGTACAGCCTTGTACACACGTATATGTCTGTCTGTATATACACAGTCATTTTCACCATAGAGACAACAAAATAATGTGAAAAAGGCAGCAGATAAATCAATGTATTCATTTGGGCTCGCTATGGTGAGTACTTCTTATATTCAGGGTTACTTTGTAAATGTTTTCTGATACAGTTGCTTGTTAAAAAATGGAATTCGTAACGAAATCCAATTCCATCCATCCATCCATCCATCATCTACCGCTTATCCGGGGCCGGGTCGCGGGGGCAACAGCTTTAGCAGGGAAGCCCAGACTTCCCTCTTCCTAGCTACTTCTTCCAGCTCTCCCCGGGGGATTCCGAGGCGTTCCCAAGCCAGCTGGGTGACGTAGTCTCTCCAGCGTGTCCTGGGTCTTCCTCGGGGTCTCCTCCCGGTGGGACATGCCCGGAACACCTCACCAGGGAGGCGCTCAGGAGGCATCCGAATCAGATGCCCAAGCCACCTCATCTGGCTCCTCTCGATGTGGAGGAGAAGCGGCTCGACTCTGAGCCCCTCCCGGATGACCGAGCTCCTCACCTTATCTCTAAGGGAGAGCCCGGACACCCTGCGGAGAAAACTCATTTCGGCCGCTTGTATCCGGGATCTCGTTCTTTCGGTCACGACCCATAGCTCGTGGCCATAGATGAGGGTTGGGACGCAGATCGACCGGTAAATTGAGAGCTTCGCCCTTTGGCTCAGCTCCTTCTTTACCACGACAGACCGATACAACGTCCGCATCACAGCAGACGCTGCACCGATCCGCCTGTCGATCTCTCGCTCCCTCCTGCCCTCACTCGTGAACAAGACCCCAAGATACTTAAACTCCTCCACTTGGGGTAATATCTCCTCCCCGACCCGGAGGGGGCAATCCACCCTTTTCCGACTGAGGACCATGGTTTCAGATTTGGAGGTGCTGATTTTCATCCCAACCGCTTCACACTCGGCTGCGAAACGCTCCAGTGAGAGTTGTAGAGCCCCGTTTGAAGGAGCCAACAGCACCACATCATCTGCAAAAAGCAGGGATGTAATACTGAGGCCCCCAAAACAGACTCCCTCAACGCTTCGGCTGCGCCTAGAAATTCTGTCCATAAAGGTTATGAACAGAATCGGCGACAAAGGGCAGCCTTGGCGGAGTCCTACCCCCACTGGAAACGGTTCCGACTTACTGCCGGCAATGCGAACCAAACTCTGACATCGGTGGTATAGTGACCGAACAGCCCGTATCAGGGGGTTCGGTACGCCATACCCACGAAGCACCCCCCACAGAACTCCCCGAGGGACACGGTCAAACGCCTTCTCCAAGTCCACAAAACACATGTAGACTGGTTGGGCGAATTCCCACATACCCTCAAGGACCCTGCTAAGGGTGTAGAGCTGGTCCACTGTTCCACGGCCGGGACGAAAACCACACTGCTCCTCCTCAATCTGAGGCTCGACTTCCTGACGGACCCTCCTCTCCAGCACCCCTGAATAGACCTTACCAGGGAGGCTGAGGAGTGTGATCCCTCTGTAGTTGGAACACACCCTCCGGTCCCCCTTTTTAAAAAGAGGGACTACCACCCCGGTCTGCCAATCCAGAGGCACTCTCCCTGTTGACCACGCGATGTTGCAGAGGCGTGTCAACCAGGACAGCCCCACAACATCCAGAACCTTGAGGAACTCTGGGCGGATCTCATCCACCCCTGGGGCCTTGCCACCGAGGAGCTTTTTAACCACATCGGTGACTTCAACCACAGAGATAGGAGAGCCCACCTCAGAGTCCCCAGGCTCTGCTTCCTCAAAGGAAGGCGTGTTGGTGGAGTTGAGGAGGTCTTCGAAGTACTCTGCCCACCGGTTCACAATGTCCCGAGTCGAAGTCAGCAGCGCCCCATCCCCACTGTACACAGTGTTAGTGGTGCACTGCTTCCCCCTCCTGAGACGTCGGATGGTGGACCAGAATTTCCTCGAAGCCGTCCGGAAGTCGGCTTCCATGGCCTCACCGAACTCTTCCCACGCTCGGGTTTTTGCCTCGGCGACCACCGAAGCCGCGGTCCGCTTGGCCAGTCGATACCCGTCAGCTGCCTCTGGGGTCCCACAGGCCATAAAGGCTCGATAGGACTCCTTCTTCAGCTTGACGGCATCCCTTACTGCTGGTGTCCACCAGCGAGTACGAGGATTGCCGCCACGACAGGCACCAACCACCTTACGGCCACAACTCAGATTGGCCGCCTCAACAATAGAGGCACGGAACATGGTCCACTCGGACTCAATGTCCCCCGTCTCCCCCGGAACATGGGAAAAGCTCTGTCGGAGGTGGGAGTTGAAACTCCTTCTGACAGGGGATTCCGCCAGACGCTCCCAACAAACCCTCACTATACGTTTGGGTCTGCCAGGACGGACCGGCATCTTCCCCCACCATCGGAGCCTACTCACCACCAGGTGGTGATCAGTTGACAGCTCCGCCCCTCTCTTCACCCGAGTGTCCAGAACATGCGGCCGCAAATCCGATGATACAACTACAAAGTCGATCATCGAACTGCGGCCTAGGGTGTCCTGGTGCCAAGTGCACATATGGACACCCTTATGTTTGAACAAGGTGTTCGTTATGGACAATCCGTGGCGAGCACAGAAGTCCAACAACAAAACACCACTCGGGTTTTGATCGGGGGGGCCGTTCCTCCCAATCACGCCCCTCCAGGTATCACTGTCATTGCCCACGTGAGCATTGAAGTCCCCCAGCAGAACAATGGAGTCCCCAGCAGGAGTACTCTCCAGCACACCCTCCAAGGACTCCAAAAAGGGTGGGTATGCTGAGCTGCTGTTTGGTGCATATGCACAAACAACAGTCAGGACCCGTCCACCCACCCGAAGGCGGAGGGAGGCAACCCTCTCGTCTACCGGTGTGAACCCCAATGTACAGGCACTGAGCCGGGGGGCAATGAGTATGCCCACACCTGCTCTGCGCCTCTCACCGTGAGCAACTCCAGAGTGGAAGAGAGTCCAACCCCTCTCGAGAGAACTGGTACCAGAACCCAGGCTGTGTGTGGAGGCAAGTCCGACTATATCCAGTCGGAAATTCTCTGCCTCACACACCAGCTCGGGCTCCTTCCCTGCCAGAGAGGTGACATTCCATGTCCCAAGAGCTAGCTTCTGCAGCCGAGGATCGGACCGCCAGGGTCCCCGCCTTTGGCTGCCGCCCAGCTCGCATTGCACCCGACCCCTTTGGCCCCTCTCATGGGTGGTGAGCCCATGGGAAGGGGGACCCACGTTGCCTCTTCGGGCTGTGCCCGGCCGGGCCCCATGGGTGTAAGCCCGGCCACCAGGCGCCTGCCAACGAGCCCCACCTCCAGGCCTGGCTCCAGAGGGGGGCCCCGGTGACCCGCGTCCGGGCAAGGGAAACCTAGATCCATTTATTTTTGTCGTCATTGGGGTCTTTTGAGCCGTGCTTTGTCTGGCCCCTCACCTAAATCCAATTCCTGATTATTAAAGTAATGTAACCTGATAACTTGTAATTACTTTTGGATTACTATAATACCAAAGGTGATTATGAAGTCCACAACTATGTCAATCACTATTTATTTGCACTTTTGGGTTTTATGACTACTTAATAATACACATGGTTTGGGGGCACCCAAATTCCAAATTTTAAATCTCAGAATTTTTAGGCAGTCAGGGTAAGCACTTGTTCACGCTCCTGCGGATGGATGGACGGAGGGACGGACTAACAGACAGAGAGAAGGCCGCATGAAACAATTGCTTTGTTGCTGTGGTATATGGTTTTTGCTGCTTCGCTGGTCTTCAAAAAACACTCGGTGATCGGTGGCTGTTTCCCGACGAATGAGCACTTCAGGGACCACGGCTGATTGGGAAAAGATTTTATTCAACCAATGTCAGAGTGAAGTCTTTCCAAAAAGTTGAGTGGCCCAAGGCATGGATGTAAAAAAGCCCCCCAACCCCTGTCAGGCCCGTATCTTTTATACCTGGCACGGAGCTGATGTCATGGCTTTGTGCACCAGCTGCGGTTTTCAATCTACTAGTTTACTTCAGTCCTAAAAAGGAGATCTTGACCAGCGCTGTTGGTGATGGACGACAACAGCCACTTTACCTTATTATAGGATTGCACACATTGCTGAAACTGAATTCTCCCTGACCAGCAAATATAGAATAGAATCGTGTCACTGACGCCAGGTGGACATTCTAAGGCCACCTACAGGAATAGAGAGGGAATTCCAAATTACACTTCATTGCATTACGTAACTTGTTTTCGAACTGTCCATGAAGGCAACACCACACAGGGATACTGTATTCAAACCGTAAGGAAACGTACATTTGATTCCTCCATGGAGTAGTTCCATAATGAGTGGAATGGAAAAATCTTTTGAAGGTAATATCTGCAGCGGTATCTAAAAACTCACTCCCCACTCCCCCGTCACACATGTGCGCGTAAACCAGGGCTTCTCAAATAGTGGGGCGCCCCCCCCCCCCCCGCCCCCCGGAAGCTTTGTCCAGGGGGGCGCGTTTGACCTCGGGGAACATGCTTTTTAATTTTTTTTATTTCAATTTTTTTACTGTCCTAAAGTGCAGTTGCACCTCCACTACATTAGGAGGCAGTGGCACTCTCATTGGCAGAGTGTGCACAGGGAGCATTCGAAGGGAGGAAATATGACGAAGCGTATGTAGCACTTGGCTTCACTGTGACTACGGTGGGAGACTGTCACGTTGTGCCCGAAGCGATAAAATGATCGCTTCGTGCACAACAAGATAAGGAGGTGGATCCCCGAAATAGCAGACAAAGAAAAGATGGTCCGAGAACAAATGAGTTTTAATACAAAACACAAAATACCCGTCCGGGAGCAACAAACAGAAAACGCTGGTCAAAATCAGGACCAGGAATAAAAGGAAGTAACAGAAAACGCTTGCGAGAAAATGGCAAGGAATATAGTTGGCAACAATAGGAATTCATAAGAGTAGATTTAACGACGCGCAATCACAGCCACAAGGCTACACGGCAACGAATAGATTAGGACAGTAAGCGAGAGAATTGGCACGGCGTGGAATACTCCGGCAGTAAGTCAACTGCCCGAGCACAAAGATAAAGCCTGTGTAATCAGTCCCTAATGGGTGACAGGTGTGTCGGCGGTAGGCAGGAAAAGCCTGCCCCCTGCTGGCAAACACGGGACGTAACAGAGACGAGCAGAGACCGGTGTGTTTACTGTGTCATAAAATGTTGGCAGCGGACAGCATGAAGCCAAATAAATTAAGGCACCACTTAAAGACATTACACCCCAATTACGCTGATAAGTCGCTTTAGATTTTTCAGCGAGAACGTGCCGAATATTGCCAACAATCAACCTGCTTTGTGACTGCTACTTCAGTAAACTACAATACAGGTCCCAGTTACACATTGAGCAAGAGCTGAGAGTCGCTGTGTCTTGCTTCAAACCTTGCTTCGAAAAGCTCTGCATTGCAAAACGCGCTTATTGTAGCCATTAATCCAGACATCATCTTTGATTTAAAAAAAAATCAGCACAAGTTATTTTAGGTATTTTTGTTTTGCAGGTTGCACATTCCAAAAATATGCATGGCAGGCTGATTGAACACTCTAAATTGTCCCTAGGTGTGAGTGTGAGCGTGGATGGTTGTTCGTCTATGTGTGCCCTGCGATTGGCTGGCAACCGATTCAGGGTGTCCCCCGCCTACTGCCCGAAGACAGCTGGGATAGGCTCCAGCACCCCCGCGACCCTAGTGAGGATCAAGCGGCTCGGAAAATGAATGAATGAATGAAAAGGTTGCAAGTTTTTTTTAATATTATGCTCCTGACTTAATGTTGGCGATCAGTTTGCATTATTTATTGACTTTATGTAATTTTATTTTTCAGTATTGTATGGTCAGTCAAAAAATGTTTACAGTTTAATTAAGGATTTTGTTTTATTTTTGAATTTCAGATGGACTTTAAATCTTTTCTGTTACAGTTAATAAAGCTAAGTTAGTCCATATTTCTTTCTTTTCGTTAATAAGAATACAGTGTTATGCAGAGGTGTACTTATACGAATTTTATAGACAAATTATACTATTTATAGTTGTGCAGGGTTAGGGGGGCTTCTTCCTGGGGCATGACAGAAAATAATTGAGAAGCACTGGCGTGAACGCATGTAAGCACATTGAGTAATGATATGCGATGACCATCCATGATGTGACAGTGAAGTATCCTGTTTATTTTCCGTGCCAAGTTTAGCTGTGTTTATTGTTAAGATGGTTTTAAATCAGGGGTGCCCAAACTTTTTGGACCGAAGATCGACTTTTCAATCAACCAACCTCCCGGGATCGCCCCTTACTGCGCACGCGCACACGCTATGACGAGAAACAGTCTGACACGGAGGCATGCGATACTCTTTTGCAGCATAGCTCACACGTACCGTTTTAAAGTGCTTCCCTGGCCCCACTAGATTCCTATTTGTTGCCCGTGCCTTCGGTGAGTTCTACACCAAGCAAACTCTGAATGAGAATAATGACGATCAAAGATATAGCGCAACAGCTCTGATCATAAGCTGCAATTTTGACTGCTGAGCGCTAACAACTTCCGCAGACGTAGGTCACGCGCCACCGTAGGCTAAATATTTACCTGCTTTATTTTATTTTATTGTATTCTATTTTATTTTTTCAATATATTTTTGTGAAAATGAGACTGAAGGATGATTAGGGTGCAGTGTACATTAACACAAAAAAACTGTATATGACTAACATGTACAAAGACACACAAATGGTTGTTTTTTTTTCCTCCTCTTTCCACCCCTCAGATCTACTTAGGACCAGTCCTAGTTCTACCGGTCGATCAAGATTGACGTAATGGGCACCCCTGTTTTAAATAATAAATCGGTTGGTGATTTGTGACGCAAAGTGAAATTTATGTTCGGAGGAGTGGGCTCGCAGCTAGCAGGTAGCTCCATTGTAGCAGCTGACGCTGTGGGCCTCTTTTCAAGACATTGAAAGACAGTCTTTCAATGTCTTGGAGCAATACGTATTAAGGAAATACATTCTCTTGTTGCGCTCGAATGAAGAAACCTGGCTATGGCCTCTGTGTCTGCATTGAAGATGCAATCCTAAAAAAAGAATCCCAATTTTTCATAAATGTATCGGTTATGTGATTACCGTAATTTCCGGACTATAGAGCGTACCTGATTATAAGCCGCAACCACTACATTTTTGAAGGAAAAAACATTTTGTACACACACAAGCCGTACCTGTCTAAAAACCGCAGTTGCCCATATTGTAACATGAGATATTTGCAAAGAAAAAGGGTACACAGAAAGAGGTTTCAACGTTTAATAACTTAACTTTAACTTGTCTTTCTAAATAGTACCTGTAAAGCACGACGGCAGTAAAACAGCACTCACACGTCTGGTTTAAAAAAAAAAAGGCACTGTTCCCTGTCGAGTAATGCTTTGTTTTAAAATGAAAAAAATCCTCGCTTGCCATTACACCCGGTCAACCATTCCTTCATTAGGCGTTCTACCATCCACGCTTTCGTGTCAACTTTCAGGACAATCTCTTTCGGAAGGTTTTCTTTTGGCATAATGTAAGCTAGTGAACAACACTTTGGCTGTTGTTGTGACGTCTTCATGTATGTTTGAGCTCGCTGCAAACATTTCTCCATTTGAGGCTTGTTGGGGAGGCCGAAATGCAGATTTATGCTAAGGTTATAATTTGCAACGGTGCGTTTGTGGTGCCATATGATACATACACCAAGAAGAGGGCGGGTGACGAGGGCTCATTGAAGATTCCACCATGCACCCTCCGAATGTACTGTAGATGTTGAGGTGATGGAGCCGTGCGCTTAATGGCAGCCACCTCTTTTCGCTGCTCCCACCCCCTCCCTTGCATCTTCTGGCTGACTGGCTGGCTGGCTGGCTGCCATTGCGACCGTCTTCCTTGGCCTGCTGCTGCCGCCACAGTTGCCGCCTGCCTGCCTGCTTCACTCACTCGCCATTTTACCCGGCACCCCGTTATGAAATTTTCAGCAGCTTTGCAGCACTTAAGTCATGCGCTACAGAGTGGGGAGAAGACTTGATACATACATGGCAGCTGTGTGTGTGTGTGTGTGTGTGTGTGTGTGTGTGTGTGTGTGTGTGTGTGTGTGTGTGTGTGCGTGTGTGTGTGTGTGTGTGTTTGTGTTTACACGAGATGTGCATGTGTGCCTGTGCTTGGTTGTGTGAGTGTGAGAGACAGTGAGTGAAGGACATGAACCCATTTAGTTTTGCTTCATTTGTTTTTCAAAATAAAATAGGAATTAAAAAAAAACTAAAACATGACTTGTTTTGTCAAAATTACTCCAAAAACCAAAATGAAAAAAACACAAATTACTCATTTTCTGATTTTCGATTGTGTCTGCTAATGGAAAATGGAAAAAACAACAACAGATGAATAGCGATTGCATATGTTGTCCAATGTCTTAAAGCCTCCTCCGTAGACAAGTGTCGTTTTGTGTTTTGTGTTTTTTGGTACATTTTTCTTCGACCCAATTATTGAGGGTATTGATGCTAGATTTAGGATTTCTGTATCGGCAGCTGACACGTTTTTTTTTCCTCCATTCAATTTTGTTTTCATTCAATTCAATTTGAACACATTCTCGAATGTTATGTATGACTGTTGATCTGTCGTCAACAACAGGGGTGCCCAACCTTTTTGACCCAAGATCTACCTTTCAAGCAACCAACCAACCTCCCGCAATTGACGTGCTCAGATACACGGATACACGCACGCACACACATATGGCATGATGAGCAACAGCCGTAACGGCCCCTAACATGATAGAGACAGAAAATGAAATAAATACAAGAGTTTATGAAAAGGAAATCACTGCCTACCTTAGTAGAGGCCGGACGGGGCGGCATGGCACACGCTTTTGCAGCGTGTTGAGTGCAGGAACATCGCTCTCGCTATCTTAACTCATGTGTCCCGTTTTAATAAATGCGCACAAACACATCTTTGCACACACAAACACACTTGCTATGGGTCGATTGTGGTCAATTAGTTGGGCACAACCTTGTGGGTGAGATTTTTTTTACCGAACAACAGTGCCACGCCAGCACTATTCTTACATCAACGATACACCTTATAAAATACACAATAAGCCATTAATGCAACAACAAGAAGAATGCTCTGGTAGCAGTATTAAAGAGGCCTGTTTATGGCTGCACCTTTGGAATCATGGGCACATGTTAAGCCTAAGGTGAAAAGAACCAATAAACTTAGCAGAATGGTTGTCTCCGGCACCGGAAGCAGGAGCACATGTCAGTCACTCAGGATGTTTGGCAAAAACAAATCAGAGCGCTCGTGTAATACAGTGGCTACATTGCATTTGTTGGTCGTGTGCTAACATGATCAGCACATCGTTGGCCACATAGGATAATTGCCCAAGTCAGGGGTCGGCAACATGCGGCTCCGGAGCCGCATGCTGCTCTTTAGCGCCATCTAGTGGCTCCCAGGAGCTTTATAAAAATGTTTGAAAATAGAAAAAGATGTGGGAGGAAAATGTATTTTTTTGTTTTAAATAAGGTTTCTGTAGGAGTAAAAACATGACACAAACATTCTTAACGTTTCTCAATGCTGTAAAAATGTGTAGAATAAATATTACTGTTTCAATGTTTCTGTCAATGAAGATTTGCGTCATAGTCTACGACACGTTTCTCTTAGTAGGGCGGGATGAAAGGCAAGTGGCTGTTGCAAAAAAAAAAAATAATGTTTCATGTACAATTCATCGAGAGTACTGGCAAAGAGAATCTGGAGGGCCGTGAAAAGCATTTTTAAAACGGTACACATGAGCTATGATCGTCAAAAACGCTGCAAAGGTGCGTCCCATGCCTCCGCGTAAGCAGGCATGCATCTGTAAGTGTGTTGTGTATGAGCGGGCCAATCGCGGTAGGTTGGTTAAACGAAAAGTAGATCTTCGGTCAAAAGAGGTTGGGCACCCCTGCTCTACAGAATCAACTGCGCGGGAAAAAAAAGCATTTAATCATGAAGGCTCATCGTGTAATTGTAGCAAATTTAGTCATTTTGATAGTAGGCTAATATAGCTCATATAGATATAGATACTGTACATGTTGCAGCTCCGAAAAAGACGAGAGCTGTGGTGTTGTTTTTTAAAAAACTTACACTTTATTTATGCTTTTAACAGTCTCGACAAACACAAACACAGAGACATATGCGTCCGATTCCGTGCCTTCTCTCCTCTCGTTCGAATCGAGAGGCGTTCAAAGATAGCCTCTGAAAAATGGAAATTAATGATTACTGTACTTCAATGACACAAAGAAAAACGAAAATAATGCGCCAAAACCACATAAAAATAAATTCTATGGGGGGCGTTTGGAATGAATAACATAAACAATTCTGAGACAGTCCAGTCTCCTACATACATACAGCATGTGTTTCCTTCATTATATGTTTTATAGAAGGCTTTTATGTTTTTTGCGGCTCCAGACTTTTTTTGTTTTATCCTATATGGCTCTTTCAACATTTTGGGTTGCCGACCCCTGGCCTAAGTCATATTTCTATTTTTTGAGGGGGAAAAAGAAATTAAATGATTGTTTTGTTTTTGGGTGGGGGGGGGGACGACGACCAAATTGTGTTATAATAATATTTTTTTCTTGTATTCCATAAACATTGACATAAGGCTGAGGCAATTATTGCACATGCTCGGTGCATATTGCGAGGTCATTCACAGCTGTGCTGTTGTTCTTGTATAAAAAAAATATTTTGTATCACGCAACAGGGTTTTTTGTTGTTGTATGGGGGGCAGGAAAGGGAGAATGGTGTTAATGCATGAAGATTTTTTCACACTAGGGTGTATTTTCAACCATGTAGGTTTCGTTGTAGAGGAGTTTCACTGTATTGTCACACGCAATGTGGTTTTATGCACACGTTTGCATTTTCAACTTTAGATCTCATATGGGCAAAACGTCTTAAATGCAGCACGACTTGTGCGTCCACGTGCAGTCCACTGCATGAGAAAATCCAAAGGATGTCTATTGGGCCATGCGGTGGTGGTCTATGCATTTGTAGTTGCTCTTCCAAACCAAATGTTCTGTTTACTGATCCATGTTTTCTCTCCTTCTGCTCTTCTCTCCACAGACATTTATAGTGCTAAATAGGGGGAAGACAATCTTCCGTTTCAGTGCCACACCTGCCTTGTACTTCATAAGTCCTTTTAATCCGGTTAGGCAACTAGCTATTAAAATTTTGATACATTCATATCCTTTTATATGCTGTCTGAAATGCAAAGGCAAGAGCAGATTGACTGCTTCGGTATATGATTGATGATGATTTGCCCTGTGTGTCGATGGATGTTTTACGTGAGGAATAAACAGCAGACTCTCGTGCGAAGAGGGCTGAATAACAGACGGCTTGAGCAATAAACCACCCGCTAGCCACAGGCAAATCATTTTGCTGACTTCAGTTTTTGATGATGTGTGGAAGCCGATATCCATTGATATGACTCACTCTGTTGGCATGACATGGCCCTAAATTTGCAATGATGAAAATGTTTCTCACACCCATTTCGGACATCTTGACTGTTTTTGAAAATGTGACACGCCAGTCAAAAAAATCGATTCATGAATCTTTTTTGTTATCCTTTTCATAGCCCGATATCAATTCATAAAACCTTAAATGGAGACAAAACAGAATTTTGCTTAAAAGCCTCAATTTATTTGTTTTTAATAACTTGCAGTTTTCTCTTTTGGGATGGCAAGTGGCATGAATTTAGTGATGCTGATTACATTATTGATGCTGCGTATTGATCCGATTCCTTATGCATTGTGATGTTATGTCGTTATCGTTATATAGCATGCAAAAGATGTTTCTACATAGTGCTGAGAGAAGTGGATAAAAAAATGATATCCCGAGATGGCAAATTTTATATCCCTAAAACAATATATAGCTTGATTCTAAATATTTGGTTGTCAAGCCGCTTTTAAGCAATGCACACTCTTGTTGTGTACATTTTAATGAGGTGTCATGTTCAAAAGTGTTTGTATTCTTGCTCCTCTCGCAGTGACATAAATGGGTTTTTCACCTTCAACCAAATGTTTAAAAAACATGAGCATGGTGTTAAAAGCCACCGTGGGTCACACAAAAACTCATGACCTCATCCTTTCTTGGAGCGCAGGCACAGTGCACATACTTGGGCTGGAGGGCTTGGTCTCAAAATCGGCTTGATTATTGTTTTAGTTTTTTGTATCTGGCGTAAGACCTTTCATTAACTTTTTGCACTTGCATATTCCTATATATCGTAATCAATATAACAGTGTGTATGGATTAAATTGAATGGGAGAATTTGCATATTCAACATTGATCACAAATTGCACCACGTCTGTTATTCAGTCCAGCTTGTCATTGGATGCGTTACCCTGTTTTATTTTGTTTCGTGATTAGTTGTCAAATCAGCGTTTGGATGACTCAGCAAAATCTAAATCATAACAGAATGTTAAGAACGCAGTTTGATCATTTTTATTGTTTGTCACTGCCTCCTTCAATTGCCGTTTTGCCTCCTTGACCTACCGCTCACTCTTTTCAGCATGATCATCATGTGTACTATTTTGACCAACTGTATATTCATGACCTTTAGTGATCCTCCTGAGTGGTCAAAACAAGTAGAGTAAGTACATCTTTCCTTCTTCTCTCTCTGAATGATAATGGTTGAACTTTGGGCCTCCGGTCGAGCGCCACCGGATGCTTTGCATGTGTTTTCTTAGCTATACTGTTGCTGTTTGCCGATATGTCACTTCCCTTGTCTTTCAGGTATACCTTCACGGGAATTTATACATTTGAGTCGCTCGTAAAAATCACGGCACGAGGATTCTGTATAGATGGCTTTACATTCCTCCGAGACCCATGGAACTGGCTGGACTTTATGGTCATCTCCATGGCGTAAGTATTTCTCTCCTGAAGGACATGCCCCCCCAAAGGAGATTTCGAGTGAAAGAAGCCGACGCGATAGAATCGGTCAATGGAGAATGTAGTGTGGTACTTTCAAGTCTCACCACAATCCCTTCCGAAATGACAAAATTATTTGTTGATTTTCAAACTAGTGCTTCGAATTCATATTTTGAAATTGATTCTTGCCAAAACAATCGAAGGACGAGACATTGGGATTTATGTTGATGTATTAAAAACAATAAAAACCCAAATGGCAAACAAGCATCAAATGAAGTCAACCAATCATGTCATGTAAGCCAAACACTGCCTTTAGATGGCAACTGACTCACCTGTCGCAGCTAATCGACAAATGAAATGTATTATTATTATTATTATTATTATTATTATTATTATTATTGGTTGGAGTCTCCTCAGTGCTACTTGTCAAAAACATAGAACAAAGGCATTGACTCAGATGCGTCACACCGGTCATGGAAGACCCAAATCATATTGATTTGCTCGGTATTAGTCGGAAAGTAACAACAGGAAAGTAGCACATCAGTCGGGCAGAAATCTTCTATGTCCCAATGTGGTTACGTGAACATTTTTCACAATCGATACTATTGGTCAGTCAGCATGTCGGTCTGTTATTTTGGCAAATTTTTAACCAATACAAAATCAGTTGCTATTTCTGACGATCTATTAATAATGGTTCAACAAACATGTTTGTTTTTTGGGGTTTTGTGAAAAGTGAGGCTTTTGTAGACGCCATTTAGAGCAGTGTTAAAATGGAAACACTCAGGACAAAGATTTATGGACTGAGCTGGATTATTTTCTGACTACGAATGTGTATGCGCATACGTACTCCTTGCTATTGTTATCTTAGCAGCCTCAACCTTGTGTTAATCGTTACAAAAAATACAAGCTCAAACGCTCCTGCTTCGATGCTGGCTGAAATGAGGTGTCGCAAGACATGCTAATAGCTGATGCCATGTGATGATGTGATGCTTCCAAGGGATTTTGTGTGTTTCAACTTCAAGGTGCTACTGTTTATTGTGACCGACAACTCATCTTCTGTTTTTCCTCCACTGTTACCGAGAGACATTGTTGGTATTTCTCTTTGGGACTTTGTGGTTTCCGCTCGATTCACCGTGACACGTCAGAACCACAGACTTTTTATTTTATTTTCTTTAACCTCTTCTTATGTCGTCTAAACTATTCTTCCCTGGCCCCGGTATTTTGACGATACGGCACACACTCGAGTGTATGGGCTGGAATATGTGCCATCACGAACTGAATTTGAGTAAGTGCATTGGAAAACTGAATCTTAATTACAAAAATGGAATTTGCCTTACAGTATTTAATTTGAATCTTTCAGCGGCTTAATCCGGAAACAAAATCTTCAGATTATAATATACCGTCAAGGCTCAGTTTTAAACTTCCTCAAACTATCAATATCCTTCCAATAACCCAAAACAGTGCTCAAAATTTTGTTAACCAAAAGTAAACTGTTTTGGGTGATATTTCTCTTTTCCTGTTTGGCTGCACCGTCCCATGTTTCATGTCCTAAAATTCCAGTTTTGATACATTGCAAAATATAGACTGTCTTGTCCTAAATTTGAAAGGAAGCACCTTTTCATCACTCACTGACCCGATAATTTGTACCACAAAGATGAAAGAAAGCTGTTATTAATGTCAAGAGCCGCTGAGAAGAAAACTTTTTTTTTTCACCCGCTCAAAACGAACCTGTTGATTGGACAAAGAGGAGATCTGAAATCAATTGCTCATCCTCCAGTTCCAAGAGTTTGGTCACACAAACTGAAATTGCGCATTGAAAATCAGAATTTTTACTTGGAAGGGTGAATGTGAAAAAAATATACAGAATTGAATTTTCAGTGTGGAATTCAAAATCAAATTGTACAATGCAGATTCGGTTTTTCAAAGTAATGGTTCAAATGAATCAATTCAAATTCAATTTATGTGATTCAGATTCAGTTTTTCGATGCATTTATTCAAGTTTATCAAACCAAATACAGTTTCTGATATGGCACACAAAGAGAGATGTGGATGGATTCTCATCAGTTACACGTTGTATGTCTGATTGGTTGTTTTTCCTGAGGCACAGTGTTTTTTTTCCCCGAAAATCAAGTTAGAGGCACAATGAGCCCAGGAATGGTTGTTGCGTTTATTATTATTATTATTTTTTTTTTTTACAAATCCGTTGTCTTATGTACTTTTGTCAGCTCATACTGACAGTTTTAGCAACTATGACAATGTTGGGTTTTTTTGTTTGTTTGTTTGTTTGTTTGTTTTGGGTGGGGGGCGGAAGCGGACATTGCAAACACCCCTCTTTCGTGTAACGAAAAACGAAAGTTGTTTTGGACACCCGATACCAGAAACAGTAAATGTATCTGGACTTTTTTTGTCCGCCATGCCATCATTAGTTTTTTGTGCCCACAAACACAGTTTTATGTTGCCAGGGAATCACAGCGCAGCATAGAAGAGAGGTCCAACATGTTCTGTTTTTGACTTGTATTACACAGTCTTCAATATATGTTTTTCTTTTTTAACAGGTAAGTATGGTTAAAGGATGCGCTTGGTTGAGTTATTAAGAAATCTTGACGGAAAATATTTATTACATACTTTAATTGACTGCGTGTAAATTTATATCACATTTCTTATCCGTGTTGCAATTTACGTCAAGATTGGTTACTACTTGCTTAGCTAAAATGATCTTGCTCATCTAAGTTAGCTAAGTGCTCCTAATTGCAACATGTACTGTATAGTTCTGGTGATTTTTGCTTTTGAACGACTGCCATTGTTAAAAGAACAGGGAAAGCGTTAGAGGCGAAGTTCACTTTTGCTGAGCTATCTAAGTTCTCTCTGTGAACATTAGCTCCAAAAATTCAAAGGTATGCTGCTAAAATGTTCTCATCCAAGAATTAGGTAATATTACTCCAGTGTGGAAGTGTCTCATTGAAAACGACCTAGCAACATTTGCTGGGAGGATGGTGGTGGGTGTTCGTAAAAGGTCAATTGGAGTCGTCCTGGTCGGATACATTCTGGTTGACTGCATTTTGCACACTTTCTATATGAGTATACAGTGGTGCCTTGACTTATGAGTTTCATTTGTTCCATGACCACGTGTGTAACTCAAAGAATCTTTCCGTCATTATAATGAACGGAAATCCCATTAATCTGTGCTCGCGCCTTAAAAAACACCAACACAAATTTGATGATGAGACACAGAAGACCATAGCTAACAAGGTGCATAGTTGCTTTTGCACAGAGGATAAAGAATATATGCTTGTGAGTATTGCTGTAACCTCTGTCTGCATGTCTCCGCTTGTGTTTAAATTCTTTAAAGGTAAAGCCCATGAATGGTGTTTTGAAACATGATGTATAATTAAATTTGTTCATTGTTTAGTTTAAATGTAAGTTTGTTATTATTTTTTGGTTCAATATCTGCCAAACTGCTGCTTCTTGTGTATCTCGTTGCCACTGTAGCTTTTGCTCTAGCCCAAATTTTTGCAAGCAGCTCAAAAAAAAATGTCGGCTCAGCGATTGCTCGTATCTCGTAATCTCAAAATTTCCTTAAGTGGAAGTACCACTGTATTGCTGTTGATCCTATCACCTGTACACTTTCAACATCAAATAACCCGCTGTTGTAACTGTGGTTTGATCCTGCAGGTATATAACAGAGTTTGTAAACCTAGGCAATGTCTCAGCTCTGCGCACGTTCAGAGTGTTGAGGGCATTGAAAACTATTTCTGTGATTCCAGGTAAGACAGGAATGGGCAGGGTGGTGCTGAGGGGTGGGGGCGCGAATGGGCGTGGTCGGTGTTAGGTGTGTGTGTCCTCCTTTCTTTCTTTACCTTCCACCCTTCTCCTCCGTGGACAGGCTCTGTGAGTGGCGTCGTTCTTCCTCCTGGTGCGCTGGTGTTGTGCTCTTGCCGTGTTTGGTTTTGGTCATCGTGTGTGTTCTGTGTGTGATCCTTCCCCTGTTCCAGATATATAACAGAGTTTGTGGACCTGGGCAATGTATCTGCGCTGAGAACGTTCAGAGTTCTCCGAGCATTGAAAACTATCTCTGTCATTCCAGGTGAGACTCCGTTTAAACACTAAGGCTGATCCTCCCACCCTTTCTTTTCTACTCACTATGATTATGGTTATGATTTTCAAGCAGCAGCAAACCAATTGGAGACAGACATTTTTTTGGGTTCTTTTTATCCTCCAAAATGATCAAAAATGGTGCTAATACATTTTTGATAGGCTTTGCAGTCTCCTCCAGGGCCCTACGATGTCTCTGCGCTCTTCTTCTGCCCCAGTAGCACTCTCATTACTTAGAGATAACTGGTTTCTCGGCAGCTGTGGCCTAAGTCCCCGATACCCAACCGCACAACCATGACCCCGGCCCCACCCACTAAACAGAAGCCTTTTCTCCAACTAATAACATTGTTGGAGTCCACTTAGATTTCCCACAACAATCAGTTAGTTTATCTGATAAATATTAGGACGGCGTCTCTCAAATTGACGAAAAATGTACCAGTGCAATGAAACACTCAGTCATGTTGTTGCACATGAAAACTAAGGCGGATCTTCGCCCCCCTTGACCCTCCCCCCAAAGAAAACAAAAATCCAGACAGTGTTATTGATGTATGAAGACTGCCAAGCCTAGTTTGTCAACATATCTCCTATGCTGCATGATGCTTCTCAGTCACTTGCTTTTCTAATATTAATCTACTGAGAGCTTGGCTGACAACTGGCATTGACAGTTTGATTTTTTTTCTCCTTTTTGTTTGGTCTTTAGTTTGATGATTGATTGCCCCCCTCCTCATCTTTACAACCCAGAAAGAAAACGAATCAGTGCGCTTACTTGTCGAGGTTTGTGGATGCAGATGCAATGCGTGAGCGACATGGATACAAATCTTAAATGTCCGTTCAATGGAGGACGTTGAGCAGATGCTCATAATTCCACTGGACAGCCCCGCAGGGAGGGAAATGAACACCAATTATACAAGGGTGCTGTTGTTTTCTTCGATTCTTCAATTTAAATACTTGAGGCAGCAGAAATATGATCTGCTGTCTTGCTGTGTAATTGGGAGATTCCCTGTGTGGAATGTTTATCATTGTTTATTGATGATGCATAGAAAACACAATATTAAAGTTATAAAGGGTTGGGAGTGAAATATGTATTTAGTCCCCAGGTTAAAAACATGTTCAGTCAGTTTAGTATTAGGTGGAGAAGCCCTTGTTGGCACGAGAGGGACTTTCACTCTTGGCTTCTTCTTGCAAACTCCAAGCTTCAGCTCGCTCCACTGCTTTTCTATTGGATTGAGGCCTGGAGACTGGGCCACTCCATGATCTTATGCTTCTTCTTGAGCCACTCTTTTGTTGCCCTGGCAATCACTTGGCTCATCGTCATGTTGGAAGACCCATCCACAACACATCTTCTGACTGAGGAAAGGAGATTTGCATCCAGTATTTGACATGGCTCCCTTCATTGGCCGCTCAGGGTGGTGAAGCTGTGCTGCATCCCTCAACATGTTTCCACCTCCATGCTTGACTGTGGGGATGCTGTTCTTCGTTGATCGGAAACTTAATCAATAGGCAGCCATTCAAACGGTGACTGATTATTTCCCCATTGTATCATTTAGAATGGGTGAATCACGTGAGTCAGGAGCCAACCTAAAATGTGAACTTTAAATTAAGAATCATTCAGTAGCATGAAACTAACGCAATGACAACAAAGTGAAAACGCATTCCACCTTTTATGATGCCCAAACCTGAGAGCAATTAGATCCAGACACGGTTATTTTTTTAAATCGTTGTGCCAATGCATCTGCTCTTGCAGAGTATTCTGGGATGTGGGTGCATCAGCGGGGAGTGTATTTTATTTTTATGTGTATGTACTACTTGTGACAAAATATTATTTATGTATCACTGCGAAAATGGTTCTCAATGCTCACGGACCAACTTAGCAACTCAAAAGTTTCACTCTACTCGTAAAAGAATAACATCTCTAGTCAAGTTCCACATGTCTTTCATTTATTTAGGTGACTATTTCATGTCACAGTTTCGAGTTTTGTACTCTTGCTAAAAGTGGGACCTGATGTGAAAACAGGACATTCCCCAAATAAGAAAAAAGAAAAAAACTGGACATTTGTTTTTTGGTGGTTGATGTAAGTAAATTTTTTTATTCAATTACATCATGATCCAAAATCTAAATCCAGACTTTGAGAAGCGAGGAAAGGAAATATACCGACAGTATCTGTGCCGAATCTAGCGCCAACACATGAAAAGGCGGTCATCCTGCCTCCATATCTGACTTACTTCCTGCTGGCCCGGTGTGAACTCTGGCTGCAAGGGACACCAAGGTAATGTGACTTTGTCGTCAGTGTGGATGAGACAGACCGCAGGGTTGCTCTGTGATGACCTTGTGACACCTCACACCAGGCAGTTAAGCAAAGCGGCCCCACGCCATGGCGCTGGCATTGAATTGCTACCTGTTCAGCCTTGGAGTTTAAATGACCTGCATGTGGTTTCCGCCCCCTCCTCCCCCACCCCAACCCTGCCTGTGCCTCTGTCTCATGGCCTGCCTTGCTTTCCTCTCACTTTTCTGCAGCCTTCCCCCTCTCTTTCACAACATGCACAATTGGCAATGAAATGCAAACTCCACTCCATTTTTATGCTTGGAAATATTTTGAAAAGAGTGGGAAGGCTTTTTGATATTTCTTGTTTGTTTTTGTTTCTACAGTTCTGTGTTCAAGTTGTTTAGATCCCTCAGTCGACATATTCTCGACATTTGAATCATATTTACTACCTGTATTAAAACTGTATGTTTGGGATTACTTCTCAATTGCCCTACCTGGATAAATACACATTAAATACATAAAAAAGGAATTGTGCCAAGTGAGAGAGAGAGAGAGTGAGAGAGAGAGAGAGAGAGAGAGAGAGAGAGAGAGAGAGAGATAATGTAAAAGATAAAGAGAACACTTTCTAACAAAAAAGTGTTACATTGCGCTGTTTAAGTGTTCCCTTTATAGATAGATAAAGAGAGGTTGAGGTAAACGCTATTCTAATGATACAAAAACAGCTAGCAAGCAACATCTTCAGCTGGCTTCTCGTGCTCCTAATTACGTTGTGAAGTCCCAGTCAAGAATTATCACCTGTGTGGCGGCGAATGAGGTACATTTCTGACAAGTGTCCTACTCATGAAGGGATGATGACAAAAGAACAAAAGACAGCGAAGCCTAAGCTAACCTCAAAATGACACGGCTATCACGCTTAACACCGCAATGACGTGATTGGGTCATTGATTACACTTTTTACACGTTAAAGCAGAGAACAGTCAACTTTGAACAGTTAAAATAGAAGTGGAGGATCCCTCGTCAGCATTCTGTCAGCCCAGTCTATCTGTTATCTGGATCGTGACTGTACTTACAGACGTAGGCACAGTGCAAGCAGACACGTACCCAAATAAACCGACACGCAGAGCACAGACACAGAGCATGGTGATTGTTGAAATAAAAACAATATGAAACTATGTAATTTCGGTCTGTTTGACCGAAAGGTACATCGCATCTGTATTTTTTTGAACGTAGTTAAGCAGTGGTGGTTCCAGGAAGCTTCACCTGAGTTGGCACAGGAATGGCAGGAGGTTCAGTTGGGGGCATGAAGAGAACATGTAAACTCCACACGTGAATCGAACACACGTCCTCGGCACTGTGATGCAAACGTGCTAACCAGTCGAAGACCGTGCTGCCTGACACATTTTTATTTATTTATAATTTATGTTAGAATAATATATAATAACAGTGTTACTACTTATTCGAGGATCGAATCCACCGTGAAATCCCTCATTGATATGGGAACGCACAGTGCTAACCATTGAGCTAAAAGTCCAGGCCACGTGCACCGCAATCACTATGGTAGGGGACACAAAGTCACTGGGCCATTCCAAAAACAGTAGTGTCGAAAGATTCATAACTGCCGTTTGGGTCTCTTGTGCGTCATCACTCTGTGTGCTCTGTTTGCGTGGCTCCTCCCCCTCAGGCCTGAAGACCATCGTGGGTGCCCTCATCCAGTCAGTCAAGAAGCTTTCTGATGTGATGATCCTGACTGTCTTCTGCCTCAGTGTCTTTGCACTCATCGGTCTGCAGCTCTTCATGGGCAATCTGCGCCACAAGTGTGTCATCTGGCCCATCAACATAACCGAGAGCTTCCCGATCAACGGAAGCTTCGACTGGAATGAGTACATCATGAACAACAGTAAGTGGGAAAAGAGGACAGGGATTTGCGAGTGACTTTGTGGGTCAGTCTCAGTGTATTAGTCAGCCAATATGCTACCGTCAGAAAATATTTTGCCATTTAGGCACGAGTGAGACAAAAAAATATTGATGTGAAATGAATTGAACTGAAATTGCACCGGTGGCCTCAAAGAATTGATGGACATTTTGCAGAATAAACAAATCTTGTCGCACAAAACATGACTGTAATGCCTCACATCAACATTTTTTTCTTTTTTGCGTGTTCTTCAGCAAATTTCTACATCCTGCCCGGCCAGTCCGATGCTCTTCTCTGTGGAAACAGCTCAGACTCAGGGTGAGTATCTTCCCACAGTCCTCTTCAGTGTGCCTGAAATGAGCCGAATTAGTCAATACAGCAGTGCAATCAAGGTCCAAAAAAAATCCATGATGTTGATGCTGGTCAAACTTGTATTTGGTCGACTTTCAAAACAGAATTTCCTTCCTTGTGAATGTCACATGACCAAACTCAGAAAACTGGTGAGCCGTGACGGTTGTTACCTCAGCCCTGTGATGTCATTTTCAGTCGACTGCAACTAGCAAAATGGCCGCCCCTGAGAGGGATACAAATGTATGGAATTTCCTGCTTGAATCATATTCCACAAATGCAATATTAATTAGAATGACGAGTTTAGACGAGTAGGGGCGCATAAAACATCCATCCATCCATGATTTAGAGTGTTCCATTGACCTGCCATGCATGTGTTTGGAAAGTGGGAATACCTGGAGAAAACCCACGCAGGCATGGGGAGAACATGCAAACTGCTCTCCGATGACCACCAAGCCCCCCGCATAGAACACATTATCGTAAAGATATTTTTTTGACTTGACTTCTTCTTTAATGGGAATGAAGAGTCGCTTTGATTGGCCATGATTGAAGTCAGCTGTGACAACTCTTACAGTGGCACAAGCCCTCCCGCACTTCAACAAGATGGGGTCGACCTTGCCTCTGCCCAGATATATGCCTTGCGCCTTGCACGATTTAAGACAGCCGTTGGGTTTAAATGTGCCAAATCCAAGTCCTTTATTCACAAAAACCGGCTTGATACAAGCTGAAAATCATATCAAGCCAGCAGGAATTGAACAGTAGTAGACATACCAATAATAAAAATGCTAAGCGTAGCCTAACATTTTGTGGCTGTTGTTCTTTTCTTGCCCTTGTCGTCCTTTCAGAATAAGTGTTTCAAAAAACATGATTTAATCCAATAGTTGGCTAGGATGTTACTGAGTCTGGTCAGGTGCTCGCATTTCATGGTACTCCAAAAATGGTTTACATTTCAGGCTATATTTTTCAGCAACATATTTTGTACAACTTTTGGGGCGTTCCGATGTCAAGGGACCACTGTAAACAGACTGATTCATTCTGAAGCCTTGCTCCCTGCCATTCTCAGGCGTTGCCCAGAGGGATACACGTGCATGAAAGCTGGACGGAATCCAAACTACGGTTACACCAGCTTCGACAGCTTCGGATGGGCCTTCCTGGCTCTCTTCCGACTCATGACACAGGACTTCTGGGAAAACCTCTACATGCTGGTAAAGTTGACATATTCACCCACTATGACGAACGAGTGCTCTGTCACATTAAGCACACTCGTCAATGATCAATTGCTTAATAGAGAAATATACAAGTGAAATAGTCAGTACTGGACTCTATATGTCGGTACCTCGACTTCTTTTTGGTCCATCCTCCTTTTTTTTCCTTCTTTCTTTTGTTGTTTTGCCTTTTCGAAGAAGAAAAACACGCATGCACATGCCCCCCTGCTGATGGACTGAATCTTCACGGAAGGAAGCAGTGATTGGGTGGTGTTTGGTCTTTCAGGGTGCTCTGCTCATTTGTGCATCATTGTGGGATGGAACGAAGGCTGTGTCCAAATTCACAAGTCAGGTCCTTCGAAGCCCGCATTCTCTTTTTTTAGCGTGACTTGACTGCAGGTGGTGTCCATATTTGAAGGCATCAAAGGAGCTCGCTTGTGAATTGTCTTTCCCGAATGTAGAAACCACACGTAGTCGAATTGCACCGGACTTGACGCAGCCTGTGAATTTGGACGCACCCCCCGCGTTGTCCTTGCTGGCCAATCCTCACACCATCCCTCATTTGCATCAAAATCAGTGTGGCACAGACATATAGTCCCCAGTACGGCGTGCTCGACTGTTGCTAAAACAGAAATTAAACGTGCCTGAGTTCATGCGAGACGTTGGCACGTAAACCAAAATAGCTCCCGTTTTGAATGATGTAGTCGGCCATGTGTGTGTGACATACAATTGGAGACCGACATGCACCTCCCGATGGTGCATTCATGCGTGATGCCCCCTTAGTGACGGGGGTGCTATTTAAATATTCCTAAATTATTATGATTGTACACCTTTCAATACATTGATTTCTACAATGATTCACCATAATCATGTTGCACCACCTGTGCTGCAAAATAGACCACCTTTTAGACTAGACCATTACTAAATCAGTTTAATTATGCTTGCCATTTAATTTTACAGGCAATGTCTTTGTGTTAGAAGGAAGACCATACATTTTCCCAAATGTATTTATTTATTTATTATGAATAAAATATTGAAAGTCTTATCGTGCCTATGCCCGCACCTCAAGTTTCTAAACCACGCTAATTGATTTTTGCTAGTGTGGCCTCAGACGCTGAAATAACATGCTGTCGTGTCGAGTGTGCATTTTTCATAGTCACCATATGGATGACAACTCAATTTGTTCATGTTTATTTGAAGATTAAATACTGCATCCCTGATTTGTGTCCTCAAATGACCTCCTCATCTTTACATTTGATCACAAATGACTGTACCGCTGACAGACAAGTGTCACGATGCAGGTGATGGTAGTGCACCTATAAAAAGCAGGGAGGCATGGGATACTGAACCAGATGTATTCACAAAAACAAAACAAAACAAAACAAAACAAAACAAAACACAGGGGTACAATGGAGAAACTAAATCCAAAACCCAAAGTCCTGAAAAACACCAATAAACCTCAGTAACAAACAAAAACCTATGGCGGTTAAAACAAAACATGAGCGCAACATCAATCCGACCAAGACTGACAGGAACCAGGGAACTAAATACAAACAAACTGATGAGACAACATGGAACACAAGGGACAAAGAGTTGAGTGAACTAATTGGTGAACACAAGGGACCCGGATGACATCAGGTGGAAGCAAAACCAAATGAGGAAGACAAAAAGCACACGAGGAAACAAAAATGTAATCCAAACCAAAACACAATCATGACAACAAGAGGGAAAGTATGTGAGATCACACTCGCTACAGAAATGCATTCTGAGACTGGTGGTATCAGCTGTGAAACAGTATAGTAGCTGGCCACTTGATAGGGATGCTAACCCCCCTCCCCTCCCGCCCCCCAAAAAAAACACCAGGTTTTTTTTTTCATTATTAGAAGAGAATGTTAGGCAATCCTACCATCACAAGTGGTGCATTGTGAGTGCTTAAAAGGGTCAAAATGGGCCCTTGTTTAAGTCTTAAAATAATGATGGTTGATTTAACATTGGGGAAAAAGCTCATAGGCTTACAGTCTGTCACCGTGCACATTAGCTCTCTGAAATGGTGGAGGCTCTCCTGTCTCCACTTGCCACTGCAAAGCAGGATGTTTGAAATATTAAGCGTGCAGGATTGGCCAATGAGACGTGAAGGAAGCATCCCAGCGCCCGCGTCTATTCTTACACACTATGAATGCTGCTGCTGACATTTGGTTTCATACTGCAATCTTCAGCCTACATTTGGAATTGTCTTTAAAGTCATAATTTCACACACACACACACACACACACACACACACACACACCACACACACACACACACACACACACACACACACACACAGATAGATAGATAGATAGATAGATAGATAGATAGATAGATAGAGAGAGAGAGAGAGAGAGAGAGAGAGAGAGAGAGAGAGAGAGAGAGAGAGAGAGAGAGAGAGAGAGAGAGAGAGAGAGAGCATACAGGCTCGTACCACATCTCCCGTGTGGGTGCTTTTATAACCCGTTTGTTGCTTGCATCTGTGAGAAATATTGTATTGGATGCAAATGGTACATGGTATGAAATGGTACACAGCCTATCGTCCGCATTTAATATTTATTCGGCAGCATATTTTCCTATATGCACATCAGGACTCTCCTGTCCAGACAACACCCACTGCTTGAAAGATGGGAATGAACAGTTGATAGCTGATGCTGGCTTCAAAACATGGACATGTATTTTTCCTGAGACTTGGGAATGTCAATGAACGCCATCGAAAAGATAAAACACACTTCAAAATCTGATAATGCCTTACACAGCACCAATCACGGAGCACATACAGACAAACAACTACCGTATCCATGCTCACAGTCACACCAATGGAACATTTAGAGTCTTTAATTTCACCTCAGAAGCATCTTTTTTGGAATGTCATAGGGAACTGGCCTACTGTGCTCTACATCAATGGTTTGCAACCTTTTCTGATCATTGGGCCGGTTTTATGTCGACATATTTTTCATGGACCACAATAGAAACAAATCAAAACAAATGATTAGATATACAACTCACCGTTCTGACATTTTGCAAGGTTTAGCCCAAACACAAAACATCGAGTTGCTCTTGTGTGTCTCACGTGCGAATTTGGAACGCGGGATAACTGCACAGGGTTTGCTTTGAGCGGAAAAGAGGAGTGACTCCGCCTTGTCCTTGACAGAAAACAAACAAACAAAAAAAAAAAATCAAGTTTGAAAATGGCTACTCAATCGAAAATGGTTGAGTTATTGCTTGTTTGACAGTTTAATAACTGTCAAACAAGCTAAGTCAATACGCTCACCAGATGACGCCGACTTCCTCACTCCCCATTCTCCGCGCCTGCTCCTTTTTGCCTTGGTCCCAGCCGCTACCTGCCATATAGTTCACAGGTTGCAAGAAAATTGCCCTACCTTGTTTTTATTTCACGACGCAGTTTGTGTCTGTGCTGCTGTTGCTGCTGAATGTGACCTAGTAAGTGCATTCTCGACACCAATTGGTTACTGGTGACGCAATGGCACAAAAAATTCACATTTTCACACATCGGTGAAATAGGCGAAGAAGCACCAATTCATTGCGCTCCATATTGTAACTGAATCCCAATTTCAAGTACAATATGATGTTTCACCTTCGCAGGACACTAACTCGGGACAGACGTTGAAGCACTCCACCCAAAATGTGCATTTGGCATGAACAGAACCACCGCTCCCGACACGCAGACTACGCACAGTGCGTAGGGGTCACCTGACATTCGGGGGGAGAGTGAGGGCACACCACTCAATGTGCGTGTGCACACACATTCTCTTTGAGTCAGGCCCATTGAGGTTAAGTTGACCCCTACATTCTAGGCCATTTCCCCTATATGTACAAAAGTAATGGGACACTAAAACACTAAAAATAAGTGGGCATGTGTCTCTTTACACTATGTAGACAAAAGTATTGGGACACGTGGTCAGAATGGGACCCCTGCTTTTTTTCACTGAGTGGGGAAAAAAATTTATGGGAAATGACAACCTGTCATGAAATGACACATTGTTAAGTGGGTTACACACAACTGATTTTCAACGTGAGAGATCCCATACATGAGGACATGATTTGTGTCTGACAACAGCATCGGCTTCAGCGAGCTTCCTGATTGGCTTTTGTTTACATAGTCGGTGACCTTGCCGAACTCCATCTATTGGCCATCATAAATATTTTTTTTAACATTCCGAATTGGTGGCCCCAGTTTTGGGGGTGTGGAAAAACTCACCATGAACAGACTCTTGGATGATCGAGCATTTGCTGATTTTGAATGAAAGAGGTTTCATCATGTCAATGTGATATTTTTAGTCATGACAACTGACTGGATCCAGTGGCTCCGCTTGACAAAATGGAACACTAAATCCGCTGTGTCTTTTCCCCACTGAGAGAGCTGATCATTTCAATGTATCCCTCCCAACAGACATTAAGGGCGGCAGGAAAGACCTACATGATCTTCTTTGTGTTGGTGATCTTTGTGGGTTCCTTCTATTTGGTCAACCTGATCCTGGCTGTGGTGGCCATGGCCTATGAGGAGCAGAACCAAGCTACCATGGAGGAGGCCCAGCAGAAGGAGGAAGAGTTTAAGGCCATGCTGGAGCAGCTCAAGAAACAACAAGAAGAAGCTCAAGTCAGTATTTTTGGGGGAGAAAGTCGTCCTTCTGTTACTAATGTTTATGTTTATCGTTAGACCGCTGCCATGGCAACCTCTGCCGGAACAGTATCAGAGGATGCGGTTGAGGATGACGGAGGAGGGCGGCTGTCGTGCAGCTCTTCTGAGATGTCCAAGCTCAGCTCCAAGAGTGCAAAAGAGCGGCGCAACCGCAAGAAGAAGTGGCGACAGAAAGAGCAAGAGAAGGAGAAAGGCGATAGTGAGAAGTTTGTCAAATCCGAGTCGGATGACGGCAGCAAGAGGAGCCGCTTCCGCTTTCCCGATAACCGCCTGGGGCGAAAATCTTCTATTATGAACCAAGTGAGGAGCAAATTTTAAAACGACCTTTTTCATTTCATTGCGATAATGCTGTCGCCGTCATCAAAAATACAGTGGTACCTCAAGTCATGAACTTAATACATTCCATGACCAGGTTTGCACTTCGAAACGTTTATACTGTAAATCAAGTTTTTTGAAATGAAGGGAAAAGCAATTAATCCATTCCAATTCTGAAATTCTATTACAATTATATATGTGTGTGTGTGTGTGTGTGTGTTTGTGTGTGTGTGTGTGTGTGTGTGTGTGTGTGTGTGGGTGTGTGTGCGTGTGTGTGTGTGTGTGTGTGTGTGTGTGTGTGTGTGTGTGTGCGTGCGTGTGTGTGTGTGTGTGTGTGTATGTATGTGAATACATTAAAAAATAACTAAGTAAATATATATTTAAAATAAAAAAATCCTCGTCTCACCCCTCGGGTGGTGTCCGTCCCTCATTCAGCTCGGGTCCTCTACCAGAGGCCAGGAGGGTTCTGCGCAGTATCCTTGCTGTTCCCAGCACTGCACATTTCTGGACTGAGATGTCCGATGTTGTTCCCGGGATCTGTTGCAACCACTCATCTAGTTTGGGGGTCACTGCCCTGAGTGCTCCCACCACCACAGGCATGACTGTCACCTTTACCTTCCAGGCTCTCTCCAGCTCCTCTCTGAGCCCTTGGTATTTCTCGAGTTTCTCGTGTTCCTTCTTTCTGATGTTTCCATCACTTGGGACCACTACATCCACTACAACAGCTTTCCTCTGCCCTTTATCAATGATCACGATATCTGGTTGGTTTGCCATTACCATCTTGTCAGTCTGGATCTGGAAGTCCCACAGGATCTTCACTCTGTCATTCTCCACCACCTTCGGAGGTGTTTCCCATTTTGACCTTGGGGTTTCCAGTTCATACTCCGCACAGATGTTTCGAAAGACTATGCCAGCCACCTGGTTATGGCGTTGGAGGTATTTGGCCGTAGCCGCTTTCCTTGTTGCCAGTTCGCGGTTGCCATTGGCTTGTGGTATACCGAGGTACTTGTAGCTGTCCTGAATGTCTGCTATTGTTCCTTCAGGGAGTGAGACCCCTTCAGTGCGGACTACCTTTCCTCTCTTAGTCACCATCCGACTACATTTCTCAAGCCCAAATGACATCCCAATGTCGCTGCTGTAGATCATGGTTGTGTGGATCAGGGAATCTATGTCCCTTTCGCTCTTAGCATACATATAGCTTTATGTCCTTGGTATATGCCACATTTGATGGACGCTTGGGTAAGTGGCTTGCCATTGGCTTCAAGTGTGGTTTTCCACATCCTCATCGAGTTCGCAACGAAGGCTCCTAGGGTCCTGTTCACCTTATACAACTCCAAGCATTCAGTGATCCATGTATGTGGCATCGAGTCATAGGCTCTCTTGTAATCGATCCAGGCTGTTCACAGGTTGGTACGTCGGGACCTGCAGTCTTGTGCGACTGTTCTGTCAACCAGGAGCTGATGTTTGGCTCCTCTGGTATCTCTACCAATGCCCTTCTGTGCTTCGCTCATGTATTGATCCATGTGTCCACTTATCTTAGCCGCAATGATGCCTGACATGAGCTTCCATGTTGTGGAGAGACAGGTTATTGGCCGATAGTTGGATGGGACTGCACCCTTTGAGGGATCCTTCATAATCAGGATCGTTCGCCCTTCGGTTAGCCATCATGGGTGAGTCCCATCCCTCAGCAGCTGGTTCATTTGTGCTGCTAGCCGCTCGTGGAGTGCTGTGAGTTTCTTTAGCCAGTAGGTGTGGACCATGTCCGGGCATGGTGCTGTCTAGTTCTTCATATCTGAGACTCTTTCCTGTATGTCTGCCACTGTTATGGTAACCGGGTGGTCGGAGCACTCGGGGCAGTGACCCCCAAACTAGATGAGTGGTTGCAACGGATCCCGGGAACAACATCGGACATCTCAGTCCAGAGTGCGCAGTGCTGGGAATAGCAAGGATACTGCGCAGAACCCTCAAGCTTCCTGGCCTCTGGTCGAGGACCCGAGCTGAATGAGGGACGGACACCACCCGAGGGGTGAGATGAGGATTTTTTTTATATATAGCATGACGTCTCGGATCCACTGGTGAAAGGACACTTTGATTCTCTCCTCTTTCATCTCAAAGTGCCTCAAACAACAAAGTGTGTGACGGAAAAGTGGTTAGGACTGCACGACTGTCCGTGTTTTATGTTATGTGTTTATTTATTTTACTTTATTTTTGAACTGTTTTGTTAAGCGCTTTGTTACAGTCGCTATTGTGAAAGCGCTATATTAATCACCATTTACTGTGTTGTATATATATATATATAGTTAGTTAGTTAGTTAGTTAGTTCCGCCAGTTCCTATTTGGAACATTGGGCGACGAGTTTCCTCCATTTGGTCCGGTCACTGGCGACCCTTCTTGCTCCATGCCAGCTGACACCCATCTCAAAGGGGTCTTCTTTGGCAGTCTGTCTCCACGTCTTCTTTGGCCTACCTCTCTTCCTCTTTCCACCCTCTGGCATCCAGTCCATGGCCACACTTTCCGGTCTCTCTCTTGGCAGTCGGAGTACGTGGCCGATCATTTTCCTTCTCCTTTCAGAGACAATGTCTGACAGTTCAGCCACTCCTGCCTTCTTCATCACCTCCTCGTTGGTGACGTGGTCTCTCCATGAGATCCTCAGGATGGATCTCAGGCAACGCCGATGGAAGACATCTAACTTGTTGGTTATGTTGGCTGTCTTCATCCATGTCTCACAGGCGTAAATCGCTGTTGGGATAACCACTGACATATAGGGGCGTAGCTTGGTGGTCGTAGTGATGGCTTTCGATGACCAGATGTTGCGGAGGCGTTGGAACACTCCCGCAGCTTTACCAAGTCTACTGTTGACGTCTTTCTCCACACCACCTGTATTTGAGATGTTACTCCCAAGATATGTGAAGCTGGCAATGTACTCTATGTCATGTTGGTGTAGAGTGAGTGGTTGAAGGTGTTGGTGCTGTCCGACGGCCATGGCCTTGGTCTTTTCCTGGCTAATTCGCAAACCGACCTTAACTCCGTGCTCATACAGATTATTGGTCAACTCCTGGAGTGCGAGCTGGGTGTGACTTAACAGGGCCAAATCATCTGCAAATTCCAGGTCAGCTAGTCTGCTCCCTCCCCACTTGATGCCAGCTTTTGCTCCTGTGATGGACTTCCTCATCACAAAGTCGATTATGATAATGAAGAGTAGGGGTGACAGAATGCAACCCTGTCTTACACCAGTGACAATGTCAAAATCGTCAGTTGTGCCACTGTTGGTTTTGACACAACAGGTTGAGTTGTGGTACAATGACCTGAAGATGTTGATGTACTTGAGGGGTACACCATACAGCTGGACGATCTGCCACAGTGACTCCCGGTGGATGCTGTCGAAGGCTTTCTTGAAATCGATATAGTTGATCATGAGTGGTATCTGAAGTTCTTGGCACTGCTCTATGATGTTTCGAAGGGTAAAGATCTGTTCGGCGCAAGACCTTCCCTTCCTGAAACCGGCTTGCTCTTCCCTCAAGATGTTATCCACTTCATCTTTAAGGCGATGTAGCAGAACACTGCAGAATACCTTGCTGGGAATTGACAGCAGCGTAATGCCCCGCCAGTTATTGCAGTCTGCGAGGCTTCCCTTCTTGGGGAGCGTGACAATGACCCCACGTCTCCAGTCGGCAGAAACCTCTTCAGCATGCCAAATCAGGTTGAACAGGTGGGTAAGGCTCTTCACAACAGCATCTTGGCCATGTTTCAACAGCTCGGCAGCTATCTCATCGAGTCCCGGTGCCTTGTTGTTCTTAAGGCCCTTGATTGCTCTGGCAAAGTCCTCAGACTCGGATATCTCTTTCGATGTAATATTTAGAGCTGGACTTTCTCTTGATCGAAATTGAAGAGCACGGGAGGCATTGGTTGGTTGAGAACCTCCCTGAAGTGTTCCAGCCATCTTGCTTCTTGCTCCTCGTCGCTTAGAAGTGTCCTGCCATCCTTGCTCCTGATTGGCACGCCAGAGCTGCTCCTGGAGTTGGTTAGCTCCCGCACGATCTTGTATAGGGTCGTCGTGTCGTTGTTCTCTGCTGCTTCCTGTGCCTCTCTTGTTTTCTTTTCTAGCCACTGTCTTTTATCCTTCCTGCAAATCTTCTTCACTGCCCTGTCCAAGTGTCTGTACTCCACGTCTTCCATCCTCCAGCTCCGGAGCCTCCTCTTTTGTTCTCTTTTTATCTTAGCCACTTTCCTTTCTTCAATCAACTTCCAGGTGTCGTCTGTTATCCATCTCTCTTTGTTGGTACCCGTCTTTCTGCCTATAACTGCTTCTGCAGTATCAGCAATGGCACAAGAGAACATACTCCACTGGTCCTCAATGTTTGCAAGGTGTTGTGATACCTTGAGCTTTTTACTCAATTCCTCACAGAAGCTTTCGGAGAAGTTTTTATTCTTTAGCTTCTCCACCGCGTAAGGTCTCTTGGGCTGCACCTTTTTCAACTTCTTCAGCTTCAGCTTGATTTTACTCACCACAAGGAAGTGGTCTGAACCCACATCCGCACCTCTGTAGGAGCGAACGTCGAGCACTGACGAGCGCCACCTTGTGTTGATGCAGATGTAGTCCAATTCGTTCCGGGTCCCGCCACCAGGTGAAACCCAGGTTACTTTGTGGATCCGCTTGTGCTCAAAAAAGGTGTTGCCAATGCCGAGGCCGTTGGTACTGGTTAGCATTAACAGTCTCTCCCCGTTGTCGTTCGTGGAGCTCGCAAACCCATGCGGTCCAACTGTGGCATTCAGGCCCCTTCTGTCATTATCCAGTTTTGCGTTGAAGTCTCCAATCAGCATTTTGATGTCATGTCTGGGGATCTCCTCAAGCACGGTCTGGAGCTGGTTGTAGAAGGTGTCTTTATCGTCCGCTGAGGCAGCTTCGGTTGGGGCATAGACTTGTACGATGGTTACTTTGGCATATCTGGTGTAGAGCCTTGCTGTAATAATCAGTTCATTCACCGGCTTCCATCCAATCAATGCTTTTGCTGCACTACTGGAGAGGATGATGCCGACTCCATGGGAATGGAGGTCTTGCTTCCCAGAGGACAGAAAAGTTGCTCCATTAACCATAAGGCGCCCTTGCCCCGTCCACCTCATTTCACTAACGCCTAAGATGTCCAGGCGATAGTCCCTCATATTCTTCAGCACCTGGTCCGTGCGACCAGACTGGAACATTGTGCACACATTCCAGGTGCCTACTCTGTTGTTGGTTTTGGTTCCAAAGATCGGGGTTGTCAGGGGTCGGGCTTCCTGCTGGATTTCACCCGGCCCCGTCAAAGATACATCCAAGGATGTGCCATCTCTTCTTTGCCGTGGTTTACCGGAATGGCTTCGTCTCGTCGTTTCTGTAACAGGTTTTTGTTTTTACAGGGTGAGTTTGTTAACCTCACGCCCAACCCCCAACCTGGAGGACCAGTTGGATGCAGTGTGTGTGTGTGTGTGTGTGTGTGTGTGTGTGTGTGTGTATATATATAAAATATTAATTCATTCATTTTCCGAACCACTTTATCCTCACTCGGGTCGCAGGGGGTGCTGGAGCCTCTCCCAGATGTCTATAGATACGGACAATTTTGAGTGTTCAATCAGCCTGCCATGAATGTTTTTGGAATGTGGGAGGAAACTGGAGGACCCGGAGAAAACCCATGCAACCACGGGGAGAACTTGTAAACTCCACACAGGAAGGCCGGAGCTGCAATTGAACCCGGTACCTCTGCACTGTGAAGTCGACATGGTAACCACTCGACTACCGGGTCGCCCAGAGAGAGAGAGAGAAATTTCTACTGTGACAATGGGCAGACAGTTGACAGAATAGTGTAAATAATAGCCATAAATGTGTCGAGATTTGCAAGGAGTGTGTTGATCATTTGGGAATTGAGTGAAAAGCAGTGAGTGTTGTGTGTTAAAAAATTACAAAGCACCGTTTGTGCTTTTGCACACTCTGTGAGTGGTTTTGCGAGAGATATGAATAGTTTTTGAATTTGTGCTCCAAGAATCACAGTCAGTCTTTAGGCATTCAGAACCCCCCTCCCCCCTCTCCTCCCAAAGCCCTCTAAGATGAACTGCACAACATGGTTTGAACAAAAATGATGTTCAATTATATGTAACCACCATCAGAGGATTGCAACATAAATGTTTGCGTTTATGAGAACAAAGCACCAGTACCCTCTGCAACTTTGGCATGTTTTCAGGTTGTGTCCAATGTTGGTCACTGGACGTGACTGGTTGATGAGTGCACACCTAGACTGAATCGTCAAAAATATAATCTTCCAGTTCCCTAACTGTCAGCTGAGGAACGGGCCAGAGGCCAGATGAGTAGACGTGCCCACGTCCGTGCTCTGAATAATTCACAGTCATGATATAAATGTTTCAGAGGGAGCAATTCTGCAGCTTTGCGATCCTGCAGCTTTGCAAAGGCAGTGCTCATATTGTTGCACCGTGTGGGCTTCCGAAAACAACAAAATGGGACTTATGTAATGCGGCATGCTCGCCTGCAATTGCTCTTCACTTTCCATTCAGGCCGACCGTAGCCCAAACATTTCATTTAAGCCTGTTAAGGTTTTATTTAAAGGCTGGATGGATATTGGCCGCGGCACCGTTTGATGTTGTCATGACTCATGTAACTTAACAATGCTCTTTTGGCCACCTTCGTTTTAGTGTGAGCTTTGCAGGGTTAGTCATCGCTGACCTTTGTATTGAATATCTTATGAAGGCCTCGAGTATAAAATCACCTACGGGTCTGATATCACAACTACATGTCTGATGTTTTTAACAAACCAATCCATGTCAAAATCGGCCAAGAATTTGACGACTCATGATTAATTTATTGGGGCCAAACACAATTACCTTAATACAAGTGAATGGAACGAACCGAAGTCTTCACTTGCAGGAAATGGGAAAGGGAGACTCTGCCTTACCTGCCTGCCTTGACACACACTTCTCTGAGAACAAGCAATCTCATCTAAAGAGATGATAAAGTTAAGATGGGATTGGTCCTCACGATTGAGAGACCAGCTGGGAATACTGTGCGCTGTAACCTGACCGAGCCTCTGGTGGGGCAAGTTAACCCAACACAGTGCTGGTCCCGCTAGCCGGGAGAAACAGGGAGGGTTTCAGTCACAAATGGCATCAGCCTATAAATCCTACGACAGAACGTGGTCCAAAAAAGGTGATGCTAAACATGAAAAAGGAAGAGATGTCCAATTCTTATAGAGTACTACCTTCGTCTGTTCACATGTATTCCCAAGTCATTTTTCTTCACTATCACTGACTGTTACTGACATGTACATTCCCAAATTGGTTGATAATTACACCGGTGTCATAGGTGGGCAGTGATTGATTGAGTGATTGATTGATTGGTTGATTGATTGATTGATTGATTGATTGATTGATTCTTTTTTGTCTCAGTCTAGCCCTGCCTGCATCTCATCATCTCATCTCATCTCTTCCCCGTGTTATTCCTGCTCCCTTCTAGTCTCTCCTCAGCATACCAGGTTCACCCTTCCTGTCCCGCCACAACAGCAAGAGCAGCATATTCAGTTTCAAGGGCCGCGGCAAGGACGTGGGTTCGGAAAACGAGTTTGCAGATGATGAACACAGCACGGTGGAGGAGTGCGAGGAGCGCCGGGGGTCCCTGTTCAGCCCGTATCGGCGCAGCAGTTATAGTGGCTACCATGGGAAGAGGAACAGCACAGTGGATTGCAATGGCGTGGTGTCCCTCATCGGCCCTGGGCCCGGTGGACGCCTTCTGCCTGAGGTGAAAATAGATAAGGCAGCTACTGACAACAGTGTAAGGAGGTCAATGAGTAGTCCTATCGAGGCATGGATCCCCGTCCCTCTTGTCCATCCCTCTCTTTATCTTCTGATCTGTCATCTTTGCAAATCCGTATGTATCTCCTGGCTCAGCGCTCTACACCGCCCCCCTCGCCCCCTTCTTCCTTCCTCCCCAACGCCTGCAGTGTATGCTGCCCTCCATAGTAAAGCAAAGAATGGAGTCATTAACAAACATACTTAAGGCAGCCCCGCATTTGATAGGTTAGAGAAACTGGGTCTCTCACTGCCTTTCCAGCAAATTTTATTTGATTCATTTTTCTGAACGTCCGTGTGTGTGGTAAGAATGCTTCTCAACTGACACCTTACATTTTTGATAATACCCCATGAACCCAGCCCTGCTTTTAAAGCAACATGTAATAATCAGTTAACATACACCATCACAGTGTATTGCTGTGTTCCTCCTTCAGGAATCCAGGGCCTCTGTAAGTCTTTGTGGGTAGGAGGTGGAGTAGATGACCAGCAGAGGCATTTTTATCTGCTTCCCTAATATGTAAATCACATCTCAAAGTAACAGACTTTAAAACACAAAGAAGGGCTGCTGTCCTTGTATGTCTTGAACTTTCTCCATTTTCCAAACGTCCTAGTTAAAATGACTCAATTGATTTTCTGCAGTAGTGTGGCAGAACTTAGCATGGTAGAGCCACAACAAAAAACAAAAGCATGTCAAATGAGTCTGTAGATTCCTCTCCTTCTCTTTGACTTGGGAGCATGCTCATGCATGACATCTGGATTGACATGAACAACTCGCTTATTGTTATTATTATTATTGTCTCTTTCCAATGTTTGTTGTATGCATTTAGAAAAATAAACAGCAACACACAGCACCATCCGTTTGCAAGCAAAAACCATGTTATTGCAACGGCATGAAGGTCCAAAATGAAGAAGCAGTTGATAGTCAAGTCTTTTAATTTGGTCAGCCTCTCAAAATTTGCCATTAGGTAGAGTAGTTACTCTTATCTCTGCATGGATTTAGAACACAAAGGTCCTTTAAGTAGCTTTGACACAGACACGCTCAAAGGAAATGAAACATACATCAATGCTTCCCCCACTCCTAACAATCACGACTTTTTACTGCCAATGCTGTTGTCCGCTTCCCTCTGCAAGCCACCGATGGCGATGTGGGATGGTGTGCATGTCCTCTCCATGGGTGCCTGATTCTTCCTCTCCTCCTGACAGCCCACTACTGAGGTTGAGGTGAAGAAGAAGCTGTCTGGCTCCCTGATGGTGTCTGTGGACCAGCTCAATACCTCCTTCGGGCGGAAAGAGCGGGCCAACAGTGTCATGAGCGTCATTACCAACACACTAGTGGAGGGTATTGGCTCTTTCACCCATCTTTTTTTTTGTTGAAATTCTTGAACTCGGGCTGCTCTTATCGGTTGGTTAGTTTGATATGTACTGCATATCTGCTTTTCACAGCCAGCAATACAGATACATACAATTGTTGTGCCACTCAAGACCTTAGCACGTTGGCTTGCTACACACACTCACGTATGTTATGTGACATCTAATCCGCGCTATGTCTTCAGAACTGGAAGAGTCCCAGCGCAAGTGTCCACCATGCTGGTATAAGTTTTCAAACACATTCCTGATATGGGAATGCTCCCCAACATGGCTGAGGATTAAGGAGATCGTCAACCTGATAGTCATGGATCCCTTTGTGGACTTGGCCATCACCATCTGCATCGTCCTCAACACGCTCTTCATGGCCATGGAGCACTACCCCATGACACCCGACTTCGAGGACATGCTCTATGTGGGGAATCTGGTGAGTGAGTTAGTGAGCGAGCGAGCGGGTGAGTGGGTGACAGGCAATGCAGTTTTTTCTCATACAGTTGCTTCTCTCAAGGATGAAAGCAGCTTGTCACACAGCCTTTCATGTACCCTGTCGTATTTTACACACAGTAAGCTGACATGTTCTACTCCTTTATCCCGAGACGCACCCCCGTCAGCATCATCACAGAGATGCTGCACCATTTCTTCCCCACACTCAAAAGTCAAAATGCAATGAAATAAAAGGCATTACAGATAAGTCAGTTCTTTAATACGTCATCACTGTCTGGGAAATTTAACAGTTTTAGAAGCAATATTTACAGATAAGCAATGTTTTCCAAACATAGTTGCAACTAACACAGAACAACTAAATCAGAATAAGAATCATCTTTACTGGCTAAGTATGTCGAACACACAAGGAATTTGTCTCCGGTGTAACACGCTGCACTAGTATCATCGTAAACAACAAAATCATTGAACCTTAAAGGAACCATTTTAGATTAACCAGTAGTTTTGTAGTACCATTTTGTGGTGCAAGAAGAGTGACTATGTCAGTGACTGTTTAAGGAGTTAATGGCTAGAGGGAAGAAGCTGTTTAAGTGTCTACTGGATTTGGTGCGCATGGATCTGTAGCGTCTGCCTGAGGGGAGTGGCTGAAAAAGGTGGTGGGCAGGGTGCAGGGGATCCAGGAGGATTTTCCGTGCCCTTGTCTTGATTCTTGCAGTGTGCAAGTCCTCAAGAGTGGGTAGGGCGGTGCCAACGATTTTTTCTGCCGTCCTAACTGTCCGTTGAAGTCGGATTTTGTCCTTTTTTGTGGCGGCCCCAAACCAAACCGTGATGGAAGAACACAGGATTGATTCGATGACTGCAGTGTAGAACTGTCGTAGCACCTCCTGTGGCAGGCCATGATTCCTCAGCAGCCTCAGGAAGTACATCCGCTGCCGGGCCCTTTTCAGGATGGAGATGGTGTTGACTTCCCACTTCATGTCCTGGGAGACTGTGATTTCCAGGAACTTGAAGGTCTCGACGGTTGACACAAGGCAGTTGGATAGTGTGAGGGGCAACTGAGGAGAAGAATGTTTCCTGAAGTCCACGATCATCTCTACAGTCTTGAGCGTGTTCAGCCCGAGGTTGTGTCGGCCGCACCAGAGCTCCAGCTGCTCCACTTGTTGGCGGTACGCAGACTCGTCGCCGTCTTTGATGAGACCGATGACCGTGGTGTCGTCTGCGAACTTTATGATTTTGACAGCTGGATCTGTTGAGGTGCAATCGTTTGTGTAAAGAGAGAAGAGCAGTGGCGAGAGGACACATCCCTGTGGGGCTCCAGTGCTGGTGGTGCGTATTGATGATGTTGTTGCTCCCAGTCTCACCTGTTGTGTCCGTCCCATCAGGAAGCTGGGGATCCACTGGCAGATCGTAGGGGACACACCGAGGTGGAGTAGTTTGGGGGTGAGGAGTTCCGGGATGATGGTGTTGAACGCAGAGCTGAAATCCACAAACAGAATCCTTGCGTAGGTCCCTGTGCTGTCGAGGTGCTTGAGGATGTAGTGCAGACCTATGTTGACTGCGTCTTCCACAGACCTGTTTGCCCGGTAGGCAAACTGGAGAGGTTCCAGCAGGGGTCCAGTCACGTTCTTTAGGTGGTTCAGCACAAGGCGTTCAAAGGACTTCATGACCACAGACGTCAGGGCGACAGGCCTATAGTCGTTCAGTTCCGATGTTGCCTATTTCTTGGGAACTGTATTGATGGTAGACTGTTTGAAGCAGGATGGGACCTCACACAGCTCCAGGGATCTGTTGAAGATTTGTGTGAAGACCGGAGCCAGCTGGTCAGCGCAGACTTTCAGGCAGGAGGGGGACACTTTGTCGGGCCCCGGAGCTTTCTTGATCTTTTGCTGCTTGAAGAGCCGTCTCACGTCCTGTTCGTGGATCTGTAGTGGAGAAAAAGAGGGTGGGGGGGTAGGTAGAGTGGTTTCTGGTAGAGGTGGGTGTGTGTGGGAAATGGGGGTGTCCTTTTCAAATCGGCAGAAAAACATGTTTAGTTCATTAGCAAGACCCTTACTGTTCACTGTTTGGGGGGTGGCATTCTATAGTTAGTGATTGCTTTCAGGCCATTCCAGGCCATTCCATACAGATGCAAACAAAGATAAAAACAAAGCAGTTCGAAATTAGCAACCTTAGTAAAGTCAATTCAGGGACGTTGTAGAGGATTCAGGAGGAGCAGTGTGGTTTTCATCCTGGCCGCGGAACAATAGACCAGCTCTGCAACCTCGGTAGGGTCCTTGAGCGTGCATGGGAGTTCTCCCGACCAGTCTACATGTGTTTTGTGGACATCAAAATGCCGTTAGACTACGTTCCTTGGGGTGCTTCGGAAGAAAGGTTGTCCCGAATTTGCTGATATTTGCTGTTTGGTCCGGGTATGACTGGTGTCAGAGTTTGCTCCTTATTAGTGCCGGTAAGCTTGATGGTGAACTCCATCAAGGCTGCCCTTGACACTGATTCTGTTCATAAGCTTCATGGACAGAATTTCTAGGCACAGCCGAGCCATTGAGGTGGTCCAGTTTAGTGATCTCAATATTTCTTCTCTGCTTTTTGCAGATGATGTTATACTGTTGCTTCATCAAGCCGCGATCTTGGCACTGGAATATGAAACATTGGGATGAAAACCCTCACCTCCAAATCTGAGCCCATGCTCTTCAATTGTAAAAGGGTGGAGGGCTCTCTCTGGGCCGGGATGAGAAACTGGCCCAAGTGGGGGGGTGGGGTTCAAGTCTCTTGGGGTCTGTTTCTCAAGTGAGAGGAGGAGAGAGCTGGCGATCAATATGCCGATTGGGGCAGGATCTGCTGTGATACGGACTCTGCATCAATCTGTCATGGAGAACTAATATGGTATTCATGCATCATTGTAACTTTTGAGAATAGTTTAGCAGCTGTTCCTGAGCTCTGGACGCTTTAGTATGGCACACCACAGTCTCAACTTTGCGGGCTCCAGGACTCCGTTGTCTTGTTGCGCTCAGTCTCCTCGGGCAGGGAATGACTTTCCTTACCATACAGATTACTTCTCTGTTGCTGTTGTCTGTCTGCGTTTTATTCCCACTGATGCACTCAGCGCAGCATGGTTTTCATGCTTTTTGAAGTAACCAAGGCAGGAAGATATATGCCAGTCCTTAGAAGTATTACAGTTCATTTTCCTTTGCTGAGTGTGAGTCCTTTGTGTACTGCAATGAGTGCTACTGATCACCTAAAAAATGATGATCTGCACCAACTGCACAACTATCATAGTATTTTATTGCACTACTGATCACTTTCTCTCTGCTCGATGACTTTGAAAATTGTCGCACAGCTGTCATTGGGTGGCACTACTGCACAAAGTCTTTTGATACTTATATGCTAGGTCTTTGTTTGTTATGGCTAGTGTAGCCTATACTAGCGGCGACAAATTCTATCTGTGTTCTACATACTTGGCCAATGAAGATGATTCTGATGGCTGTTTGAAAGTGCTCTATAAATACTGTTGACTTGACTTGACTTGACTTGATTCTAATTCAGATTTTGATGAACTCCAACTGAGCGTCACTCAGACGCAAGTCTGAAGTTTGAATCATATCTTGCCATAAACAAGGGGGTACAATGGTCCATTGATCACTTTTCACAGCTTTAATTATGTGTTCATTTTTTCTACTTTGTTCATAATAAAGGGGTTTGCAACGTCGGCAGTGCATAGTAACTTACTGGTATTTCTCTGGCAGTCCAATCCTACAGTGGAGTCCTCAAGCCAAGTCCTTACAGATGGAGCTGCTGCCACAACATTATGCATATTGGATTGTATCTGTCAACCCATCATTTTTCAGATTATTGCCCTGATGTTTCACACCTTCCCTCTCGTTCCAGGTGTTCACTGGGATCTTTGCTGGAGAAATGATGTTCAAACTAGTGGCCATGGATCCGTATTACTACTTCCAAGAAGCCTGGAATTGTTTCGATGGCTTCATCGTGACACTGAGTTTAGTTGAACTGGCTCTAGCTGACGTCGAGGGTCTGTCAGTGCTGCGGTCATTCCGACTGGTAAATGGTCTTTTTAGCATTAGCACATTGACCCAGCTTGTGAATTATGTTTATGTCAGGTGGAAACTATGCTATGTGTGGAGTTTGTTGATTTGATCCGACTAATGATGTCCTTTCCCACCGTGCCCTTTCTCCAGCTGAGAGTGTTTAAGCTGGCTAAGTCATGGCCAACTCTCAATATGCTGATCAAGATCATTGGCAACTCTGTGGGGGCTTTAGGGAACTTGACTCTCGTGTTGGCCATCATCGTCTTCATCTTTGCCGTGGTGGGCATGCAGCTATTTGGAAAGAGTTACAAAGACTGCGTGTGCAAGATCGATGCTGACTGCAATCTGCCACGCTGGCACATGAACGACTTCTTCCACTCCTTCCTGATTGTGTTCCGGGTGCTTTGCGGGGAGTGGATTGAGACCATGTGGGACTGCATGGAGGTAGCCGGCCAGGGCATGTGCCTGATTGTCTTCATGATGGTCATGGTCATTGGCAACTTGGTGGTGAGTAGGTGTTACACAAATTATCCATATTGTGCTACATCACAAACTCTCTCTCTCTCTCACTTTCCGACAATGGCCCAAATTGCTCCCACATTGGCATACCTTTTTTTTCCTTCCCCTTGTTCCAAAGGTGTTGAACCTGTTCCTTGCCTTGCTGCTGAGCTCATTCAGCGCAGACAACTTGGCTGCCACTGATGATGACGGCGAGCTTAACAATCTACAAATTTCTGTCATTCGCATCAAGAAAGGCATTGCGTGGATCAAAGCCAAGGTGCGGCTGCTCGTGGCCAGCCTGCTGAGGAAACCACCCATGGAGGACGAGCAGAAGCCTTTGGATGACATGTACGACAAGAAGCTGAACTGTATTGCCAACCACACAGGAGTGGACATAAACCGAGATCTGGACTATGCAAAGAATGGCAATGGTACAACCAGCGGCATTGGCAGCAGCGTGGGCAAGTACATGATCGATGAAGACCACATGTCATTCATCCACAACCCCAACCTGACCGTCTGCGTACCCATTGCGGTCGGGGAGTCTGACTTTGAGAACCTGAATACAGAGGACTTCAGCAGCGAGTCAGACAATGAGAACAGTAAAGAGGTGAGTATGACTCAGGCCCCACTTCCAAAGAGCAGCGCAGTCAACTACTGTATACATACGAGTTTGTCAAACCATGTGGTGGTCCATTCGTGTCTGACACCAATGCATTCTTTGATGCTTGTTGCACTCTGATTCAGTCGATTTCCCATTGAATTGTATTTGTGACAATTTTTTCCTCTACACTCTCACCATCCTAAAACTTTTGTTTCAGGCAACGATAGGAGAAAGTCACTTGTAATTGTCATACAGTTATGAGCAAAAGTTAACCAGTCAGTATGAATACATTAAAAACAGACAAAGACCTAATTTTTAACATGAACGGTCACACAATTCCAAAACAAAATTTGCCACTACTGTCATGCAAAATCAGGCACAGCGCAAGGTTTTTTCTTTCTAATTGAGGAGGCTTGATCAATATGTGTGTGTGTGGGGGGGGGGGGGGGGGGGGAGTTCTGAAGGAGAAAAAAAGGATTTTCATGACTTTACTTTTTTAAAAATAAACGTATGATAAACATCACCAGCATGTGTACGGAAGTGTGGAACTGCCACTGTGGAGTAAACCTGTTTGGTTGGCAAATTCGCTCAAATGTATTTTTGATCAAATGTAGACTAAAGGCCAAAATCATTCACATGCTTTTAGCCTATATTTTGTCAATACTTTTTAATGTGTACTCCTAAATGTAACGTAACTGAAAGACTCGATCCGCCCTCCCCACTCTCACAAACGCATGGGTTCCATGTGCATCACAAACACAGGAACAAGAATTATATTGAGCAGATGACTACTTGTGAACTGTTTTTGAACGTAAATGGATAAATAAATTAATTGATGGGGGTCGGGTGCCTAAATGGGGACTAGACAGATTTCTGCCGGAGCTATCACACCTCTTAGTTCCGGTGTAGCGCAGTGCATGTGCAAAATGTTAAAACATAAGACACTGAAACACACTCAAAACCCTTGGTTACATGCTCGGAGCATCTGGCAGCTAGCCATGGGAGCTAGCAGCATCTCCACTCAGTGATATCCATGTGACCAATGGCTATCATTACCAACTATCATGACACTGAAACAACTGGTAACGCTCTACTTGTGTTAGAGAATATGTTCTACATTAGGTGCCTTGGATTTTTAGCGTACAGCTGCACAAATAATCCAGTATTTAAATCCATCCATCCTTTATCTGAACCTCACAAGGGTCAAGTGGATGCTGGAGCCTATCCCAGTTGACTTTGGGCAGTCGCCAATCACAGCTGATGTTTAAAATTGGAGAATTTACAACATTTTAATTTCTGACATTGACCTTTCCTCCCAAACTTCTTGACCTTTTACCTTGAGAAGTGAACTGTGTTATTTGCGGTGGTGGTGGCGGTGTTTTTTTTGTTTTGTTTAGTTTTGGGTCTTTTTTAACATCTATGTCTTTGCAGCTGGACGAAACCAGCTCGTCGGAGGGCAGCACCATTGACATCAAGCCAGATGTGGAGGAGGTGGTGGTGGTGGAGACGGTGGAGGAATACATGGAACCAGAAGCATGCTGGACAGATGGTGAGGCTGCTGCTCCCGTGACGCCCATTACGTCCAGTCAACAGCACCGAGACTCCCTTGGGCTGGGTGACAATGATAGGCCAGCTGAGTGAAGGACAGTTTCATTATAAATACTCACTCGAGCATACCCGCTATTTGTCATCCCTGTCTGACTCTCTCTATCCCTGTCACTGATCCCTAAATGCCCTCAAGATATGTGCGCTTATGCAGTATGCGGTTATAAAAGACATTAGGAATACTGTTATATTCAGTGGGGCAATGCGTCAGTCAGAAATTTCAGTCAGGTCATGGGGAAGCCCAGTGTCTTTTTAATTTACATGATTTTTTTCTTCATCTTCATCTAAAAAGAATCTAAAATGTGAGAGACCCCACACATGATGAGGAAACAGTCACGTGTGTGCTTACCATTCTTATTGTGTGAAGTCCACAACCAACTCAACACTCCACACACATAATAAAATCTCAGCCCACAACCGGGAGTCTCCTCCTCAAAACCAGATGTCTGTCCTAGTAGCAAGCATTGGCTTGTGAGAGGCAGTGTGGTACCACAGGTCATCCAGGCTGCCAGAAAAATACAAAATAGAATAAATAGTCGAAGAAGAAGAAGAAATCAAATAAGCTAGGCTAATTGTTAGCCACTGCTGTGGGGGGTTGTCATCTATATTGGGGATGGGTAGGGTGACTTTTGAGTGGCAATCAGGCTCAAAATCAGCCTAATTGCAGTTATGTGTGATGGAAACCACAATGTTATCGGCATAGTTCGCATATGATGTCACAATACAGTGATTAACGCTGGAATCGCTTTTCAATGATGCAAGCAAAGTCAGTTGCATTATTTTTAACACGCTATCAGGGTTTTACATTCTGTATTTTTACCTGTTCCTAGAAGCATCAAGGACTTGATCTCTTTAATGAAATTGACCTATTTAACGCCCTGCGGAGGGATGAGGCACCTAATGAAGCAAGAAAAGAGCACAGTCCCACTGGAACCCTGGTGTAATCTGCGACTTAGCGCAGGATGATGCCTTCTTTCGACATGTATCCTGTGTTGCTGACAGTCGAATCTCCCATTTCCCCCTGTGTGTGCGCAGCGTGCGTGGCTAAGTACAAGTGCTGCGATGTCGACATCACCATGGGCTGGGGGAAGAGCTGGTGGTTCCTGAGGAAAACCTGCTACCTGATCGTCGAGCACAACTGGTTTGAGACGCTTATCATCTTTATGATCCTCCTCAGCAGTGGAGCTCTGGTGAGTCTGAAGCAAATGAATCTGCTTTATTGTCAATGAGTACTTACAGCCCACTATGTTGTGGGAATGGGAGGGGTGATAGCAGACTGGCTAGTTCCACCTTGCTGCGCCTGATTAATGGACTGCACCCTTTATCAAGTTGGGCTCCCTTTCCTGTGGGGGTCAGACGCTTATTCCCAAGTGTGCCAAATGCCACTTGAATAACAGCAAGGATTTCTCCATATCCAGATTAGCTGCACTTAACTTGAAATGCATCACAACAATTTATCCTCCCTGTGAATCACTCCTGCTCACGGTGTTGCACACACTTCATTAGCATCATTGTAAATCATCGAGGCGTAATGATTTCCTTGCGCGTAACTTGCCTATTTGTGTCTCGTTTCTTCCAAAGGCCTTTGAGGATGTGTACATTGAGCAGAGGAAAACCATCCGGATCATTTTGGAGTATGCGGACCGCGTTTTCACGTACATCTTCATCCTGGAGATGCTGCTGAAATGGGTCGCGTATGGTTTCGTCAAATACTTCACCAACGCTTGGTGTTGGCTGGACTTCTTCATTGTGGACGTAAGTGCACCTCTTGTCTCTGTCAGAGCATTTAGTCAGTCCACTACAACCTCTTGGTCCAGAAATCTAATCACATTATTTAAACATTACAATTAATACATATAAATAACAATAACTAAATACAAACGCCTGCCACTGCTTGCGTTCATCATACTGTGAATAAAGTAATGTTGTGGGGATATTACAAATACATGAGAGTAGTCTTTATTCTTGGGATGCAGACGTAGGATCTGATGTTTTGAGTTTCCTTGTGTTGACAGTGGTTAGGTTGCTAATGAAATGGTGCTTTACTGGGTGTAAAGCCATGTGGTTTATTTAATTTCTAATAAATGTTTATATAGTCGTGTTTCAGCAAGGCTCCAGACCAGCATTTCTTTTAAAGTTTTTTTTTTTGCAAAGTGCACAGTGGGCCCTCACCTGAAATTTTAGGGGCACTAGCTGAAAATTTAGGGGCACACATGAATCACAAATTGACTTGCCAAATAAATATTCCCATTTCCGCTCGTTTTCACTATTTCTGATCAACGGGTGGAGTGTGGAACAGAAGTTTGTCAGCAACAAAAGCAATATGAGACAAATAAAGGTTTTCTTATCTTATCTTAATATCAGCAACTAGTTAAGCATGCACAACTAGAAAATATTCATTGCTCTGTCTCCAATTGTAAGGGCAAAATGCCACCGTTTTGGAGTCGTCTGGAGCCCTGTTGTGTATTTTACATTCTGCATCTGTCCAAACGAACTGGACACATGCCTTTTACTTTTCAACCAATCAAGTGCTTGTTTTGCTCCTCTGAGACGCTTCTGTACTGTACTGTATGTGTTCACTGGAGGACCAAAATTCTGATGCAACATTTTGAAAGAGGATTTGAGGAAATGATTGTCCCAAACAATTAATAACTCAATAATTTCAGCCATATTCGAGAGTCGCTCAGAGCTGTGGGATGTTTCAAAGAATTGTCTTTTACTCTTGTCTAACTTGTACGATGTTGTTGTTGTTGATGTGAGCCTGCCAATGTCCTCTTTCTCTCCTCCTTATGTCTTGTGTCAAGTTTGAAGGACCAGAAAAGAGAAGATTGATCATTCTATACTTAAGCACTTACACTTATACCATTGTAGCTTAGCATATTGCAGAGTGATTTTATGTCTGGAAGTGGAACATTTTCCCAAAAGGATAAAACCTTCTCCAACTTCTGTCCTTCTTCTTGAACTAAATGCCTCTCCACAGTGTCAACCACCTCAGCCCAAACCTGTGAATGGACTCCGGTCAGTGACTACAATACAAGTGTCAACATCCCACAATAATCACGACCTTTTGCAAACCCTCCTTTCGCTGCTGTCGCAAAGTCTGTCAAACTTTCAACTGGATGCCTCCTGTCTGAGAAAATTCGCTCCCAATTTTTGTCAAAAAGTATAATTGAGATACAAGCAGGGCTTTGAAGGCTACACCATTAGCTGTAAGTGACACAGGGAACTAAGGAAATGCCAATCATGGTCTGGTCCAATCAGCATGTGTATGTGGCACTCGCTGTGGCAGTTAACTAATACGTACCGAATCTTTTCATTCACATTATCAACAGGGCTGATTCGGCACTGAAGATATCTGATTCCATGCATTTTTGTGTATTTCACACTGCCATGGTGGATATCACAATGGTGACACTTTGAAGTAAAAAATCTTAATTGTAAAACAAAGCAGAGGCGGAAGCTAACGGGTTTATTTTACAAAAGAGCAAAAGTCAACCACGTACTACAAGACGGCAACGATATCAAGCAGCAGCACTTTCTGTAAAGTTCGCCATGCACTTTTTACCTTTAGATTACTATTTGTCCATCCATTTTATATAGCGTTTATCATCATTATTGTCATGGGTGAGATACGGCCTGAACTGGTCGCCAGTCACTTGCAAAGCACCTACTGACTAGGAAGCATTCACACCCCCAGTTGGCTAAGGACAGTTTCGCGCCATCAGAAAAGCTAAAATGTTTTTGGAATGTAGGAGAAAATCCTACGCCAGCTCGGGAACAGCACGCAAGCTCCTCACTGGCCGACTGTAGCTGAGATTGCAATGCTGAACTTCACAACTGTGAGGCGGACATGTTAACAAGTTGGGCTTTGTGCTGCCCGCTATTACAGTCATTTAAAAGCAAAAAAGGAATAGGGGTATGGAAACACTCCAACCAGAAGCAGCAGAGCTTCGCCAACTTGTAGCATGTCAGAACTCATATTAGTGGGATAATGTTAGCATTTTGGTTACCAAATGGCCATTAGGAATAAAACTAAACGAATCAAAACACATTATATTAGGATTACCATCGCTTCGCTTCAATGTGCAGTATCAAAAACGTTTTTGACAATCCTATAATATGTCATTTGAATTCAGTGGAGTGCCACCAGAATGAATATTACCTATTACCTATTTTGTACTGCACTGTGATAGGCCAGTCTTCATTTCGAGGGGTTGGCTTTGCAAAAGGTCATTTGTTAATTTAAATGCACAGGTAATTATATACAATGTCCACCCCGAGCTGTTTACAGGGGGATTAGGATGATATACCGAAGGGTATAAATCATTGGGCTTGAATGTAGGCCGAGACCTATTTAAAATAGACAACATATAGTCAAGCCCGAAATTACTTATGCCGCTGGCATGACTGTGTATCATATATATACTTGCTATCTAATTTTTTTAAAGTTAAGATTCCACAAAGAGCAGACGTGGGCAACTCCGGGCCCCAAGGTCCGAGCTCCTCCAACACACCTTCCAATGATTAGATCCTCAGCAAGCTCTGCAGACGTGGGATAACAATCCTGATCATTTGAATAAGGGTGTGTGGTGGAGGAGCGAGACATGGAAACGTCCAGGAGGACAGGAGTTGCCTAGCCCTGCTTCCGAGGTTGCATTGTTCAAAGTTGTTGCTATTAGAGTCTCCCTCCCAGTCGGTGTGATATCCAGAGCTCTTGGGATGGCGCAGTTTCCCAAGCATTCAGTGAATGTGCTGTCAAGTGTGGCAACCCTTTTCCCCACCACCCCCGTCCCCCCTGCCCACTCCCTCTGGAAAGTGTAACCTCAGCAATGTGATGATGTTTTGCTGAGATGTAATGATGGTGGGTGACAGGCGCAGAGCGGTAAGTTTGGTCTTCACTAGCGCTCCCCTTGCAAAAAAAAAAAATGTGGTGGTTGGTGTTGTGGCCTCTGCTGTGCTGTGTTGTGGGGTGCAACTGTTGCAGTGGACTTGCAAAACGGGGTGGGGCACCATCATTAACCCAGCCCATCTTACGGTATCCTTTGTGGAGACACCTGATCCCCCCCCCCCCCCCCCCCCCATCACCCTTCTGTTATTGCATTTTTTTCTTTTCATTTGTTTCTGTGATATTGTGTACAGTAGGGCGTGTCAGATTTAGAATCTAGTGCTTAATGTTAAATGTCCCTCCAGTAAAGTTGGACATGTTAAAGGAGACATATTTTGTCTTTTTAGGGGGGAAAGTAAAACACTTTGCAAGTGCCCTGATAAAACGTCTATGACATTCTTCACTCAAATTGGACAAAGGCATTTGTCCATTGGCATTTCACTTAACGTTCATTTCTCTCAGCCTGGTTAAAGTTACTTGGTTTTGGAGAAGGCATTTCTGTTTCATGTAAATGAGCCACTGCCCCCGCTGTGCTGCGCGACCAATATCAAGTGTGCTTTTTTTTAACATGTCTACCCGGGCTTGCGCTAGGTCGTGTGGATGGAGTGACAGTGAGCAGCCACGATGCAAATAAACAAGTCCCCATTGAAAGATCAATTGCATTTTCGTGTGCGGATTGATGGAGGCACGTAAAAACTTTAACCTAGTTGCATAATCTTACACTTGATTGGTGGGCATTTTTGTATGTAATCAATTAAAAGTCAAGTTTCCAAAATATGTCCCCTTTAATATCTGGATTAAATACAATACATGTACATATACAGTACGTAGTTCAAAACTGAAGTTCAGCGTGTGAACAGGAGCAGCAAATGTCATTCTTCATTCATTCTTTCTTTTTCCACTCAGATTATTTTTCATGGTTTTATTGTGTTGTCTCCCCCCCAACCCCTACTTCTGGTTTTAGTTTGCTTTATTTCTGTTTATTTTGCGCTCTCGTCATCCCGGGATCACAGCCCCAGATGTCATTGGCCTTGAATTGCAGAAGGACTCCGAGACACTGAGGCCACGCCCACCCAGCTGGCTCAGCTTGGGGCCATGTGCCGGGCACCCCCAATGGGTACGCTCCATGGGGTCAGGCTGAAGGTGACAACTACCCCAAACACTGTAGCGTAGATGACGGCAAAATCTTTATTTTAAAAGGCTGCATATGGCATTCTAAAAAGAAAGTCAATGATTTAGAGTAGAGGGACTTGGCCCTGGCAGTTACTATGCTTTTCTCTTCACAATTTTCTCTGTAACCACTTGTGCTGAGTTTCCTCTGACACCGGTTAAAATGAAGATTTTGCCAACACTATCCTCCCTACGTGACTTTGGTAAGCTTTGGATGTTTATGTACTCCATGTGGTGCGTTTGACCACTTGGTGTTAGTGACTGGTTGAAGGTGCACTCACATGTGTTGACGATTGATATTTTCCTTGTTTGTCAGAAACGGCTACACCCCTCGGGACCAGTCTTTAAACACTGTTCATTAATTTTTTATTAATGAGCAAGTGAGACAAGACTAGCGAGAAGAATGTGAGTCTCAGAAAGTGGTATACTGGTGGACTGTTATTAACTGAATTTGGCAATCATTAAGTAACACGATCAATTAGCAGAGGTGGGCATTCCGTCTGTCCGTCACTGGCCGCATTTGTTGGTGAACCATGTAGGACAGGAAACTTTGGTCGGTAAATGAAGCTGACTGTGTTTTATGTGCAGTAATCCCCCGCTACTTCGGATTTTGTGATTTAAGTGCTTCGCAGGTTTTACCAAAATACTGTATTCACTCCGCCCCCCACCAAAAAAAATCATCTAAAAATTAAAAAATACAGCCCTATCGGCCACCATATGGCGGAAAGACACTTTGTTTTATGTTAATACATGAGAGAGAAGGTTTCCCTGCATTTCGAACAAAGCTCTCAGAGGTTTTGTCATACCAAATAACGAGGTGAGTTGACTCGGAGCCTTTGCACATGCCTGGACTGTACTGTATATGCTACGGGCACTCATACATGGCGTATGATTGGTTCCCGGCAGGACATCGACCAATAAGAGCACGAGTGGATTTATCCAGTGATGATGAGCTGTGCATCATCGCCGGTCTGTTGACTCTTAATGTATCTTAGTGTTGTGTAACTTTTTTTTTTGGGTGTGTCAAACATCCGGCTCACGGGACGGAACCGGCCCCCAAGAAGATTCGATCAAGCCCACGGCATCATTTAAAGTGAAAAAAAAGCATAGAAGACACAGAATGAATAGTTTTAATAAGGTGCAATTCATGGAGTATCCGCTAGGGGACACTGTTTTGATCATAGTCAAGTCAGCAGTATTTATATCCATCCATCCATTTTCTGAACCGCTTAATCCTCACTAGGGTCGCGGGGGGTGCAGGAGCCTATCCCAGCCGTCTTCGGGCAGTAGGCGGGGGACACCCTGGATCAGTTGCCAGCCAATCGCAGGGCACACAGAGACGAACAACCACCCACGCTCACACTCACACCTAGGGACAATTTAGAGTGTTCAATCAGCCTGCCACGCATGTTTTTGGAATGTGGGAGGAAACCGGAGCACCCGGAGAAAACCCACGCAGGCCCGGGGAGAACATGCAAACTCCACACAGGGAGGCCGGAGCTGGAATCGAACCCGGTACCTCTGCACTGTGAAGCCGACGTGCTAACCACTGGACTAGCACTTTCAAACAACGGCAGCCTCAGTCTGTCGCTGAGACAGACCCACACAGCAGACGCTACCAAGGACATGAAAATATTTTATCCTTTACACAGCACTCTCCTTAGTTTGTAATGTGTAGGCAGGGATTAATTTATGATTTTATATGCATGTCTCAATGGTTTAAACATTCCTTTCTTTATAAATCTCGTTTAATCTTAAAATGCATTACTATATCTTTCAATACAAATTACTTAAAGTTTTGTACTTTTGTACAATCTGTGGGACCAGTTGCAATGCATATATGTGAATGATAAAAGTAAATTGCATATTTGTCTAAGAAAATCTAAGGTGCTTCATGAAATGTTTTGTAAAAGATATGTTCATTAAATGTCAACATTTTCCTAATGTTCTTGTGCTTCTTTAGACCAAAACAAAGGAAAAACATATTATTTTGGTTATTTATAGAAGAGTATGGTATAATTTTAATGGTCTGGTGAACTTGACATCTACTGAGGCCGTATATGGCCCACAATGTGAAATGAGTTTGACACCCCTGGTCTAAGCAATAACTTTTTTCGATTAGTGAAGCTGCACTCCAACCCCTGGCCACCGTTGAAGCAATGTGTGACACCATGCAAACCCGCTCACCCCTCCACGGAGATGGCACCATGAACATTGACGAGGGGGCTTACATCCTTGGACACCTTGCTTCAATGGTGGCGAGGGGTTGAAGTGCAGCCTTTTCCGGGTCGGGCAGCCTTATTTTGAAGGTTTCCCAACCCTGTCAGCTGTTTTTTATACACATCACAAGGAAGCAGTGACAGCTCAGACGAAGGCTGACGTGACAGCCGAAACTGTCAGCTAGGAAAGACTTTTTCTCTTGACTAAAAAAAGAACATTGTCTCATAAAAAAGAAACCTATTACCACATTTTTATCCAAGTTAAAAACCTCAGCTACACCCTCAGTGCCTCCAGCAGGAGAATCTCAGAGTGAATCTAAAGCCTGTACGAGTCACAGCTACACCACTAACACAAGCCTCTTCGCCGCTCTTAGAAGGCAGTGTTGATGAATGTTCATGTTCAAGTTTTTGGAATTAAATATTTAAGTAAATATGTGTACTGTTGTTATAGTTATCTCAAATGTGTCAAGTATAAATACGATATACAAAATTTAAACATGGCCGTACCCACATACACATCTACAAAAATTGTGTGTGTGTTTGTCTTCTTCTGCTGCAAATGCATGTGATGTAATAAGTAGTATGTTTTCAGCGCTGATTGGTTTGTAATCCGAAAACATAGGGGACCAAATGTAATTTATCGATGACGGAAGCGTGGCTGAAATAAAGATGACAGACTGTCGGACTGACTGACTGTCCCGAAATAATCACGACGAACTGTAATTTAGTGATGACAGAAGTGCGGTTACAATAACTGACTGATGACGACAGAATTGGTTGAATCGACAATGAGAAACAGGTGGCCACTAGTGAATGACAAATGATGGACGCGCCCACCTCTGTTATTCAAGTTATTCAATCTAAATGAGGAGGGGACATAAACATAAATATAAAATAAATATAAGATGTATTCAGCCATGATGTTGAATCTAAAACCGAGCAAATCTAAGAAATGAATAAATAGATAAATAGAACTAATTAAACCTTGCCTTTTGTTCACGGGTTCCGCAAAGGGGCGAGTTCTGGCGAATGTAGCAACATGAGCATTCACGTCAGGGTTCGCTCAAAGTCCCTTTCCCCACATTACAGCTACAGAGTCCGCATTTACAATTGCCAATCCAAACCGTTTTGAGAGCAGGTCGAGGAGGAAAAATGACCCTGAACACACCTCACGCCAGAGGATAAGGGGCGGGGGGTGCTGAATGGAGCTCAAAACTGGCCCAATATCGGTGTGCGTGTACCTGTTCAACGCATATATCGTTTTCATTTTGCTCTTCAAACATTTTGACACAAGAGGGGCTGCAACCGTTTCATGTCTATTAATTGTGTACAACTGGACTGTAGTCTGTCAGGTTTTGCTGTCCTTCAAGTGTTTATCAATCCATCAGGTGTGCCCTATACGTCCAAGCCTGTCTCTCGTGTGTGGTTCATGTGACTGTGGCTCCCCTCTTTCATACCCCCACCCTCCTCCCCGCACAAATGTGTGACCATTTGAACGTACATGATGTATGAGAAATGATGGCAGCCCAGTGACACTCTTGTACATGTTGACTTGTATTCTTTCTCTTAGGTACCGTTAGTTTGTCTGTCTTAAATTGTGATTGGGATTTGAGCCCAAGAGCGACACGGAGAGACAATGTTAGAGGGGCAAGGGTAAGGCTCTCCAATCTGTTGGGTGTTTAATCGACTCCTGCAGGGTGACCTCTCTTCTTCTTACTCCTGCCTTCCCCTCCCCAAGTCTTCCTTTGTGCCCCCCTCCCCAGCTCCTCTTGCTTGTACTAAACCATGTCACGTTCTTCTCTGCCTGGTTTGCCCTTGATTTGAGTCTTATGTCTCTCTCCCTCTCTCTCTCTTTCTCTCTTTTCATCACTTAGTCCTTCTCTCCGTCTCGCTCAATTTCACATTTTTTTGCAGGTTCACTGGATTTTTTCCCCCAAATTAACTGATGTTAACAACCCCCGTGGCCTTCTGCTACTAAAAAAAAACCCCACCATCCACATCAAACCTATACTACACAATGACCTTTTCTTTCAAGTATCTATGCATGTATCAATGCATCACATATGCATATACATTGCATAGATTTCTGTGTGTATGTTAAGCAACTCTCCTCGCCTATGCCAGGGCCCTCTTTCTTCCTTAGTGAATAATCTCACACGTCTAACAGTTTGGAACCTCTTTTGCTTCTCTGTTTTTTGTGTAGGTGTCTATAGTCAGCCTTGTAGCTAATGCGCTGGGCTACTCCGATCTAGGGCCCATTAAATCACTCAGGACACTAAGGGCCTTGAGACCCCTCAGAGCCTTGTCACGTTTTGAAGGGATGAGGGTAAGATCCAAAGCTAAGAAGCTGATCCTTCCGCATGCCCATTCAACAGGTTCAAGCATGCTAGAACTGAAAATTACCAACAAAAGAACAACAACAAAATCCACAAAACAATATTTGTGGGGTTTCTCTTAAAACCAGAAAGCCAAACCCTTTCAATCCTGTACCATGTGTTCTTTTCTTTTTTCTTTCCTTTATTTTTTGTTAGCATTAGCAAACAAGTCATGATGCAGCTGGAGTGACAGTCGAACAACATACATTGCAATTGATTGTCCAAAACATTCTAAAAACATTGACATTGATTCTTAGAGCAAAGCTGCCTCATCACATAGGTGATTTCTTCTGATTCTATCTCCTCACATTCTTGCGAGCTGATGACTACCACTTGGGGCCCCGTTAGTGCCAACGCTCACATGCCATCTCACACAGCGATTAAATCAAAGATTAGCTCCGCGACAAGCCTGATTCTCAACCACCTCTTTCAATGAAGATGACAACCAGCACCTACCTTCGTACATCCCTCACAGTCTCCCCCTATTCAGGCCCATAACTGCCACTCCTTCCCAGTACACAGCATTCCTCTGTGCATTGGCGGCAACCAACAGCAGGGAGCCACAGGACGCCAAAAGCCTCCAGCCAACCAGTCCCACCCTAAATATATGCACAGTGATCATTTTACAGTTTGAGCCCTGCGAGTCCCAGGGACTCGCTGATCAGAAAAGTATGAGTCCTATGATGCATTTAGAGAGTCCCAAATTTCGTATTCTGAAATGGTCTACTTATTCAATGGCATATGATAATAACAGAAACAACAACAATATACATTGATAATAGGTTTATTTCTTATAAACAAATGCTGCAAAAAATTTAATAATTCAGGCATACAGATTTGCTGAGAAATAGGTTCTTATTTAATCCCATGGTTCAGTCTTTGAGTTCATCAATTCTCCTCTTTTTACTCTTTACAAAGTCAATTTATCATCGCAAAAAACTATCCAACTTTAGCTGCTTCCTCTGTGATATTTCCGCAATAAACTTTCGCAACACGTGTTCGCTACACTTGTTTTAATGTTACGCAATTTGGCAATCGTCTGCTTCCCGCGAGGTGAAGGCCAATCTCGCCAATCTCGTCTCGCGAGAACAGAAATCTCGTGGCACGAGATTACTTAACGCGAGATCAAAACAACAATGGCGGCGTTGGTCAAACTGCGATCGTTGCTGGAAAAAAAGATTCACCATAGTTTTTTTGTTTTGACTGAGAAATTTCCTTGCGTCTCCAAAATGCACATTACTTGAAACTGTGCATCCCGTGGGAAAATCATGCGTCTAGGACGCGGGACGCAGAGGTAACGAGATGGCTGTATGCAATGGAACATTGCACTGAATTCGTTTTTATTTCAAATTAGATCATAAACGGGAACTTTTAGCGACCCAAATGTTGTTGACTTAACAGCGTTGTAGAAATCTGCCTTGATTAGTGTGAAATGTCTCATCCCATATAAGCTATACATGCCTTAAAAACATACGTATAATAGTAAGAAGGAAACATGTCTGAACTTTTTGAATTTACAACAACCAAAAAATCGAAACCATATAAAATCGTCTTTTGTGTATAGTTGCATAATTTTGGCATTGCAGGTCACAATCTGTAGAGTAGATTGAACCTAAAAGTGTGAATTGTGATAAATTCTATGTAGAAAATCTTCAAGCAGCGATAAATGGACCCTTTTGGCACTGAATTTATTACACTGGTCTAATTTTAACCAGAGGTGGCTTGATATGTCCCTAGTTATACTTTTGCGCTGATTTCAAATGCATCTTTACCCCCGCACCCCATGAACATCAGGTTTTCGAGAGATTTTCATTTTTTGGTCACACGCGGATGCATGATTGCCCACGTCACACACACTGACTGACTAAATCGTCCGAAAGAGGAGGCATTGTACTTTAAGTCATGTGCAAGCTCCAGTGTTTCCGCAATATAAGCATGGCGATATTGGGTGTGCATGCCGTGCCGCCCTGTTTTTGATGCATACGAGGGATGCCATGAGGACTGGCCCGGGAAAACACTACGCTCCATCCCACAATGGCGCACAAAAACGCAAACAGCCAATTTAAAAGAAAGAAAAAAATATACAGCCATTCGCAGTTAGACTGCACTTTGCGCTAGACTTGCGCCCATGACGAAAATAGGGCCCAATGGTTTTATAACATCACACGCTTTGTAGACAGCCCCCGCCCCACACCCCGCTGGTTTTCCTTTAAATAATAGGGAGCTTGTGCCTCACAGTTCTTATCATCTATACGAGGGGTCGGCAACCCACAATGTTCAAAGAGCCATATTGGACCAAAAAAACAGAACAAGAAAAATGTCTGGAGTCGCAAAAAATCAAAAGCCTTGTATACACCTTATAAGTAGGGCAACACATTCTGTATGTATCAAAATGACTAAGTTGGCTACAAATACACAAATGAGCCTAAATGAATGTTTGTGTGATGTTTGTCCTCCTACTGAAGCCATGTTAAAACAAAAAATAGATTTCCCTCCCCCATCTTTTTCCATTTTCAAACATTTTTCCAGGTAGCCACTAGGGCGGTGCTAAAGACCCGCATGCGGCTCGCAAGGTGCAGGTTGCTGACCCCCGATCTATACTGATGATAGCCATGCTCAAACATCACACATTCTCATGCACGCTACTCCAGCTCTGACTACTTTGGGACTGGTTGTCTGTTCTTCACATCCACCCGCGTCAAGCCCACCCAACTCCACCCCAAATAAACCCCAACCTCTTGCCCCTCTCGTTCCACCACTAAATCTGCCTCTGACACAGACGAGCGCCACTTCACAGTGTTGTGGCAGCGGCAGTACGGTGGATTTGTTTAACTTCTGTCCACCGATACACACTGATCCCTTTCATGCAATACCACTCCTTCCATCATGTTGCCCACCTTTTTGGGGCGCTGCCAGAAGATTGCCAAATATGCTCGGCTGCTATGACACACGAGCTGTCCATGTCGTGGCACCCAAGAGCGCATACAGCTGGCCCTCTCTGGCTTCCTGTTGCCTTCCATTTGCACGGGAAGTGGACAGTCCAGTTCAACTCTTCACTCTGAGTTGTGGCTTTTAAGAAGGGCAAATGTTGTTTTGGTTCCTCCAAAAATGACAAGCCAGCATTGATAAGCTGCATGCAATCATCACGTGCATCAAGGCTCATTCATACGAGCCGTCCATTGACTCAAATGCAATGCTTATGAGCAGGCATTTCAGGCCCTGGATAGGCTGCATCGATGGTACGCCAGTCAAACCTTCAATGCTTCTCTTGTGGAATAAGTTGGTGGGACATTTGGGGTGGGCGTGGGGATGGAAAGAGAGGCAAAAGGGGTCAAAATAGCTCCCGCTGTCTCGGTTTGACCACACTGTTGATGTTCACCTATCGATCTATTTACATATAATGTTAACATTTTGTTTGAAGTGACCAATGTCAACTGGCTGAGCAACAAATAAATGAATGGGGAAGTGGATGAATAGAGAGATGGAAAAAGAGAGTTTCAATCACGATGATAACAAAATAGGTACTGTAGTTACTGTGTAACGTGGAATTTACTATTCTGCTTTTATCACCGTTATTGGCTTGTTCACCACATTCTGACATTCGTGAGCCTATTTCAGTTCACTGGAGTAATAGGAATAAGCCTGACGTGACGTGTCAATCCAGGTTGATCGCTGCGACCTCACTTTGACCCTGTTTGGAGCCGTGCAACTGATGCCACTTTTAGTAGCCCAGTTGCATTCAGTCTGTTACTGATCCAGTTTAAATCTACACCAAATGGCAACATTTGGTGTAGACGTTACGTTAGCTGTTTTGCCACCATCTCTATCGCTCTCTATCCACTTATTTCTCGATTGATTTATTGATTTGAGAGGTTCTTGAGATTGCACAAAGCCATGTAACATGCATGTCCTCGAACCCCTGATGCACATTATGCGTTTTGGAAAGCAATTTTCCCTCTTTTTCTTGGGTTTCTTGGCTCCACTGCTTTCCGAGCAGCATATTGGGAAAGCGGTTTAGCTGTTGTTCACATTTCAACGAGAGCCATTCTCTCACCAGGTGCAACAAAGACTTTGTCAATGCTAATTTGCGCAGATACTGTCGACGTTCACATGATTCGTACACACTGGCAGTTGTGCTGCTGGCATGCTGGGAGATCGGAAGAGAGAGGGAATATGGCTTCACAAAACAATGACATGCATGCTCAGCTGTCAGCCTGCCATGATAATAGCACTGCTGTGTTAACGTAGCATTCGGTGAATTCGACTGCACTGCTAAGAATACATATGGGCTGGTTAAATTTGACTTTTATGTTTGACTGCTGTAGAATTGTGTGAATTACTTGAGCTAGTCATTAAACAAATTCCTAGTGAGAATCTTAAGAGACTATGTGCTTAGTTGGAATATGTCAGGTTGGACACATCATACTGGTATGCAGAAACACTGTCGAAAGGACATTATGAGTATGAATAGTTACAATTTGGAATTCTTAGTTTAGAAACTAAGGAAGAATCCAGGATTGTGTAAGGCAAAAAAAATCAAATACAATAATAATGCACAATGTGTACCGTTTTGTATTAAAAAATATACAATATTTTCTTTCTTCACACACGCATTTGCACGCATTGGACGCAGTGCAGATTTCATTGAAGATAACCTGCATGTTCTTGTTGTGTGGTAGGAAAAGCACACACAAATACTGGGAGAACATGCTAACGCCACACCAGAGGGCCATAGTTGAGATTCAAATCCAAGCATTGAAACCGTTATTTTTTATATATGTTATATCCATTATTTTCTATATTTTATTTTATTTATATCTTTTTTTGTTTTTTTTTCATCATTGTATAGTCTAGTAGGGAGGGATCTAAAACAGGCAGGATATGGCTCTCGAGGAACTCGAGTTCCCTACTCCTGGTCTACGTCTTCGGTGTAGCCGTCGAAAGCCATGCACACCATTCACCATGGCAAAAGCGATGAGACACTCCCTCAGAAAAGTAAAGACGAAGCCCATTTGACGGTATTACCTTGCTACCGTGCTGAAATGATCAAAACATGTCAAAAAACACAAAAAACAGCTAGCGCAAACCATCTTGTGAACATTACGAGTTCACCATGCGCACGCACACACGTACACACACACACACGCACACGCACACACACTTAGCACTTGTTCACGACATGGTTCTAGCTATGTCTTCTACACGGTGGTATTGTACTAGTTGTCCACACGGCATTATTCCACCAAGTTCTCTATGAAACTAGTTCACCTCGTTAAAATAATAATTGAAAGAAAAAGAAACATTGGTCTCCTCTACCAGTAAAAAAAAAAAGTCTGTGTCTTAGTTAGTGTAATGTCATAAGAGTATGATGTGTCATGCCGACAGGTGATTATGTCTTTGTGTTTCCTGGTATTAACAGTGTCGTATCTTGTCTTTCCTCATCTGGTTTAGGTGGTAGTCAACGCCTTGGTGGGAGCCATCCCTTCCATTATGAATGTGTTGCTGGTTTGCCTCATCTTTTGGCTGATTTTCAGTATTATGGGAGTCAACCTGTTTGCGGGCAAGTACTACTACTGCTTCAACGAGACCTCCGGGGAGTACTTCCCTGTTGACGTGGTCAACAACAGGAGCCAGTGCGAAGCCCTTATGGAACAGAATTTTACAGAGGTCAGGTGGAAGAACGTCAAAATCAACTTTGACAATGTGGGCGCCGGCTACCTGGCCTTGTTGCAAGTGGTGAGATTGCACCTCCGGTTGGACCTCTTTTTTTTTTTTAACTTATCTTCATTGTCTCATTCCTTTCATTTGCATCCACAGTTTTGAGAGGCTGCTTTCCGTTTTGTGTCTTGGGTGTTTCTTTGCTCTTCCCATCTTTTTTTTTCCTTTCACAAGCTGTTGAAATGGCCGTGCATCACTTTTGGTTTGCGTTTGGACATTCTTTGCTTTCCCTTTGAACTAAATGCTGCCTTTACTTGGTGTTTCTGTAGTACTGTTTATCGGCTTGTTTTTCTCTTTTCAAAGGCCACGTTCAAAGGCTGGATGGACATTATGTATGCGGCTGTGGATTCCAGAGAGGTACATTGTTCTACCTTTTATTGTCAATCATATTAGGAATGACTATAACCATCATAAAACCATTCGCTTCACAGGCAGTGTTTTAGACATTACGCATAGTTTTCCTCACAAATTAAGACAAGTTTTTACACACTCTATTTCTTGCCTTGCTAAAATGAGCCAAATTTTCAGGGTCGGCCCTGCTCACGACTGTCCTCATTTCCTGTACTGCTGAGCCAAGTATAGTTTTTGCTACCGAAACAATGGAAAGTGAAGCGCTGGCGTTCAAAAGAGATAAATATTTCATTCATTAATACGTGAATCGTGTGCATGGTACCCTCTGAGTCATTGTAGAAATCCTTAATTGTATTTATTGTCATCGCTATTGGGTTTTTTAAAATCAAACCACCGTCCACCGCACATCTATTGAGGGCGGGCGGCCTGGGTGGGTGGTTGCGGGGTAATCGTGGCGGAAGTCTCCAACTGCTCACTTCATTGTGTAAGCAACCTGGCCAACTTGACATCATTCACCCGTGGAGGTCTGCTTTCAGTTCCTTATAAAAGCACTTTGTGCACTTCGCCCTGCCGACTCGAGAAAAGATGATCTTTTGCCAAGTTGATCGGTGTGCTTTTCGTGTGCTGCATTTGAAGAGAATGGAAGAAGCTGCTTCAACTGGCTATGAATCAAGTCACCCGTGTTCACTCCCACACTGGTGCAAACCCCCTTGTATAATATCTGCCACCTTGCGCACTTCTGTGAAAAATTCCAACCATCATTTCGACCATGTGTCATGCAATACTTACTCTGGTGGTGAAAATAATGCTACGGCTATGCAATTTTTATTTTGGGAGCGTACAATCAATTTGAAATTAAAAAAGGCGTGATAGATTTTCCAGTTGAAAAGAAATGTCACTTTACATTGTGTGTGTGCGTGTGTGTGTGTGTGTGTGTGTGTGTTTACAATGTGCATGTCGTGGACACCCATATCACGTTATGTTTGATGGTAGTTGGCAGGACCCCAAAAAGCAGGGAGGCAGGGCAGTGTGCACCCGCGAGCATTTCTTGGGATAGTCTCAGCAAGTTCTTATTCATCTCAGGAGTTGAGGCACCGTAACAATGCAACCGATTCCGGGAGAATAGTTCCGATAGATTCTTGAGACTTGATGATGCCCGACCCTGAGTATGGCTAACTTACACAATTGCCTCATCCATCACTGGCCAACTTGGCTGGCAAATTTTCATCAACACCCGCCAAAATGAATTTTTACACACACAGTTTGTCGGGTGTTCATTCAGAACCCTGTCAGTCAACGTCTTCTGTCTCCCATCAGTTGTTTTTCATCTATCCATCCATTTTCTGATCCACTTTATCCTCACAAGGGTCGAGGGGGGTGCTGGAGCCTATCCCAGTTGTCTTCGGGCAGTAGGCGGGGGACATCCTGAACCGGTTGCCAGCCAATCGCAGATTGGACACACAGTCGAACACACAGTCGAACAACCATCCGCACTCACAATCACACTAGGGACAATTACATTCACCTATGGTGCATGTTTTTGGAATGTGGGAGGAAACCGGAGCACCCGGAGAAAACCCACGCAGGCCCGGAGAGAACATGCAAATTCCACACAGGGAGGCCGGAGCTGGACTCGAACCCGTTACATCTGCACTGTGAGGTCGATGCGCTGACCACTGGACCACCGGGCCTCCTGGTTGTTTTTCCTTAGGCACAAATGACAGTCACAAGATGGACCCAGAGCCGTGACCAGTCCAAAACTGAGTGTGCACTTGCTCCCACTGCGTGTTTGTCTCTGACTGCCATCGTCCTTTCAGAGAGTGTTTCAAAAATTGAAAGAAAAAGGCAAAACACGGCGATAATCTTTTGCTTCTGCCTGAAATGGGGGTCTAATGTCAGTCATCATCTTCCGAACCGCTTGATCCTCACTAGGGTCGCGGAGGGTGCTGGAGACTATCCCAGCTGATTTCGGGCAGTCGGCGGGGGACACCCTGAATCGGTTGCCAGCCAATCACAGGGCACACAGAGACGAACATCCATCCACGCTCACACTCACACCTAGGGACAATTTAGAGTGTTCAATCAGCCTGCCACGCATGTCTTTGGAATGTGGGAGGAAACCGGAGCACCCGGAGAAAACCCACGCAGGACCGGGGAGAACATGCAAACTCCACACAGGGAGGCCGGAGCTGGAATCGAACCCGGTACCTCTGCACTGTGAAGCCGACGTGCTAACCACTGGACTACCGGGCCGCCCGGGGTCTAATGTACTGTGAAAAAAATTGCTTTGGTTGAATGAAAAAAAGTTGTTCAACTTTTGCCCCATCCAAGGTGCCACTGTGTGTTTGATGAATTGTACACGAGCCGCCCTGTGACCTGTCTCTTTCGCTCCAAGGTGGGAGACCAGCCCGACTACGAAGTTAACATCAACATGTACATCTACTTTGTGGTTTTCATCATCTTTGGCTCCTTCTTCACCCTCAATCTCTTCATCGGTGTGATCATTGACAACTTCAACCAGCAAAAGAAAAAGATAAGTCAAACATGTCCTTTATCTCTTTTTCAATCCCGGTCAAAGATTGTAACCAAATCTTTTTTTTTTAATCCCTTTTACTTTGGAGGTCAGGATATCTTCATGACAGAAGAACAGAAGAAGTACTACAATGCCATGAAGAAACTTGGCTCCAAAAAGCCTCAGAAACCCATCCCTCGACCACAGGTACAGTATTATTATTATTTTTTTGTGTGTGTGTGTGTGTGTGTGTGTGTGTGTGTATATACATATATATATATATATATATATATATATATATATATATATATATATATATATATATATATATACACATATACATATATATATTTTGTATATATATATTAATATTATCACTCTTCAAGAAGTCACGGTTTACCCCACAAAAATGTAAGTCAGTACGAATAAAGATGCAATATTTAAGTTATTTAAATCACTCAGGTCAAAACAAAAATGATATTTTGATTTGGTGTTTTGCTTTATTGCACTTCCATTGAAGTCCCATTTTCCTGCTGTCCAACTGTAACCAGGTTTTCTGGATTTTCACTGCATGTAAACACATCATTTTCACGGCAGAGATATTGCAGCCGTGAGTATTTGCCCATGCCAATATTGATCTGATACGACATCAGCACGAATTCTACCTACTGTCCTACTGTAGGTGCAACACACTTTTGTGTACAGCACAGTTTGATTTTTTGATTTAATGCTGTTGCCGTGGCAATGCGCTGTCTCACAACTCAACTGAACTCACGAAAAATGATTTTGGTCGTCTCCACACTTGTGAAAACATATGAAACTTTGCATACACATCACACCTTGCAAAATAATATTATCATAGTTCGTTCAAAAAATGGCTTGGTTGTGCCCCTGACAAATTTTTAAAGAGGCAGCTACATTTCAACGTGTCACAACGTCTGAGCGTACATGTGGGACAGCGCAAGACCTCCAAAAAGTCTATTCCAAACATTTATTTGCAACATGGGTGACAATACCCTTTTGAACTTTCTACATCTCGGGCATGGGGAGGAAGTTTTTGGTTCCTCAAGAGCCATATCCTGCCTGTTTTACAACTCTCTCTACTCCGTAACACACATGATTCAAATGATCAGCTCATCAGTGTAGAAGCCAGATCTAAAAAAGGCCAGATATGGCGAGGGTTTGGATTTTTTGACAACCTATTAACAGATAAGAATAACTTAGTGAGGCTCGAGCTGCTCAATCAAGTGTCTAACCCCGACAAGATTCACCACCGCCTGTGCCATTGGAGTTTGCTACACTGTTGACCGCTTGAGTAGGTGTTGAAGTTGGTCGAAAATGTTAATCTGTTCTATTCCACCACGGGAAACAAGTTTGACACTCTGCGGCATCTTTTTCTGATTTTATTGAAAAACGGTCAATCCTTCCCCTTTTTACTTTGTGAGCACCTCATGTTGTAATGATGTGGACTCTGCCCTGCTGGATCCAGGGCTCAACTGGATAGGAATGCTGCAGAGGACTCTGGAATGAACTGCTTATATCGGAAATTCTAGATGCAGTGTGATATAATTGGTTCATGTTTTTTGCTTTACATGGGCAGCTTTGATTTGAAATTTGTTCAGTGAAATATTCCCGAACAGAGTATGGGGAGTTAAAGAGATCAGGACATTCACAAAATTTTCTGTGTCTCTGTTTAAGCTGCAGGGTTTAAAACTGGGGAAAAATTGCATGGCGTATTGTCTGATACGTCACTGTCGTGTGACACAGTACCATTCACAGGGATCGACGATAGAAATGCACATATGATTGAGCCTACCGTTATAATTGAATATAACGGTTCCTTGAAAAGGAAACTATGAATTTGCATGGCATGGGGTTAAAGGACAACACAAATAAGCATGGGTTCTGTTGAAAAAAATAAAAATAAACCCACGCAACTCAGCGGGGGTCGCCACAAATAACAGTGCGCAGGTAAAAAAAAATAAATACATCTGTGAATATGGGAATTTGCAAACTCAAATGCGACTATTCGGGGGCCCACTCTTGATTCCATTTTGTGACCTCTGGTTGTCTCCACAGAACAAGATCCAAGGAATGGTGTTTGACTTTGTCACACAGCAAGTCTTCGACATCTCCATCATGATCCTCATTTGTCTCAACATGGTCACCATGATGGTGGAAACAGATGACCAATCCGATGAGACAGAAAATGTCCTCTACTGGGTCAACTTCATCTTCATTGTGGTCTTCACTACAGAATTCTTGCTAAAACTATTTGCTCTTCGTCACTACTACTTCACCAATGGTTGGAACATCTTTGACGTGGTGGTAGTCATCCTATCTATTGTTGGTGAGTTGCAGGACTGACAAAACTTCTATCTACCAAGCCGTTCAATTTGGTTGACCAGAGTACAGTTTGGAACACTCTTGGTCTGTCCAGCTTTGCTCTTCCACGAAATAACATGAGTCAGCATAAATTCTAACTGGTCATTATACAGTATTACCGTTTCTGAAATGAAACACGTTACGCCGAAGTGGAGAAAAAGCTCCTTGGTGGGAGAGCCCCAGAGCCACCTGGAGTTACTTGGCTTGGATGTTGTGGGTCAGTTCTGGTAGACATGCCCCTTAAATATTGCGTGGACATCGTTGATGGTGCCTCTGGATTGGCTGGGGCTTTGGTCCCCCTATTAAGATGGGGGACCAAGGTGTGTCTTCCATGGTGTGTTCTGTAGAGTGATCACACTCCTCAGCCTCCCCGTTAAGGTCTTTTCGGCGAGTCCATCGCAATGTCGAATTGCCACATTCAGAAGGAGCAGTGTGATTTTGGTTCTGGCAGTGTAACCCTGGACCAGCTCTACACATAGAGCAAAAGTCCTAGAGTTCGCCCAACACGTCTACCTGTGCTTTGTCGACTTGGAGAAGGCCTTTGACTGTGTCCCTCAGCAAGTTGTGGTTAGAGTGCTCTCAGAGTATGGGTCATTTTATATGGGCTGTTTGGCCCCTGTACAACTGGGGTCAGAGTTTGATCCCCACTGCCAGCAGGAAATTAGTACCATTTCCAGTGAGGTTTTGACTCCGCTCAGGTTGCTTTTCATCACCAATTCTCTTCGCTACTTATATGGACAGAATTTCTGCGCACTGTCAAGGCGTTGAAGGGGTTTCGGAGACCACTGTATTACGTCTCTGCTTTTAGTAGATAATGTGTTTTGTTGGCTTCATCAAGCCGCAACCTTTAACTCTTGCTCAAGCGGTCGACGATCTGTGAAATGGTTGGGATGTGAATCAGCACTTCTGTTTCTGAGGCCAAGCTCAGAAATGGTGGGAGTGCCCCCTCCAGGTTGGGAATGAAATCCTGCCCCAGCTGGAGAAGTATATTGGGGGTCTTCCTCACAAATGAGGGAAGACTGGAATGGGAGATCTCCAGGCGGATTGGTGCAGCATCTGCCGTGATGCTGACTCGGCTTCACTTTGTTGTGGTCAAAAACAAGCTGACGCATAAATAGCCAATGCACTGCTCTCTATGATAACAGGCAGTGCGGCCATTTTTGTTTGCTTGTTTTGTTTTGCGTCAATCGTGTAGCAAAATGGGTGTCTGTCAGTGACGGACTGACAGACTTCTGTCAGTATTGACCGATCGCCCATCCCTGTAAAATAGAATAGATAAGAAGAGAAAGCCTTTATTGCTATTGTACGGTGAAGACACAATGAAATACGGGTTGTGAAATTGTCACGTATATAAAAAGTCACCTGCCTACACGCTCAGTGACTCGTCAACATCTCTGCATCTGGACGTTTTTAACACGTCAATCCTATAACTACGTGAACGGTATGACTGTTTGTGACTGGATGGCCCAAGGTGCGGAGGCAGAACTTCCAGCGCAAAGGCTTTCCACTCACACGATTCGCAAAAAGGCTAAAAATAGATTTTTGCTCAAATACACACCATCGCAGCACAGAACATCCCTGAAGTGAATGAGCTTGTGTTGACTGTGATGCCGCATTTTGTGGATGAAGGTAATGACGTCATTGATCCATCAGGCAAATTATGACATGGCAGTCAAGTCAAGTTTTGCACAAGATGCAAAATATCTGCTGATCCCGATCCAGCCGATCAGATCGGCGTAAAGTCTTTTCCCGAGCCCTGATTATGTTCATCAGCAGCACTATTATGTAAGATGAGGCGCAAATTCAGAAGGACTTGTATACAGAAAGATTTTCAGAATTGGCAGCTGGCAAAAAATGTCACTTAATGGGTGGACAGGCTTGCAGACAGCCCGCTATTTGTCCCGAAGCAATTACAGTCAGTTTTCCATAATGTGCTTCTTAAATTGTTTTAGTTTTGCAGATACCCAGCTGTGCTTTTTATTCTTTATTTTTAACTTATTGTTGTTCACGCTTACAGGAATGTTTCTGGCAGACCTTATCGAGAAGTACTTTGTATCTCCGACGCTGTTCCGAGTGATCCGCTTGGCTCGTATCGGACGTATCCTGCGTCTCATCAAGGGAGCAAAGGGCATCCGGACGTTACTCTTCGCCCTGATGATGTCGCTGCCAGCCCTGTTCAACATTGGCCTCTTGCTCTTTCTGGTCATGTTCATCTTCTCCATCTTCGGCATGTCCAACTTTGGCTACGTGAAGCACAGCGCCGGCATTGACGACATGTACAACTTTGAGACCTTCGGCAACAGCATGATCATCCTGTTCATGATCACCACTTCAGCCGGCTGGGACGGCTTGCTTCTGCCCATCCTCAACTACCCGCCGGACTGTAACCCCAACCTGGAGAACCCCGGCACCTCGGTCAAGGGCGACTGCGGTAACCCCTCCGTGGGGATATTTTTCTTTGTCATGTACATCATCATTTCCTTCCTCATTGTGGTCAACATGTACATCGCCATCATCCTGGAGAACTTCAGCGTGGCCACGGAGGAGAGCGCGGATCCGCTGAGTGAGGACGACTTTGAGACCTTCTACGAGATCTGGGAGAAGTTTGATCCCACAGCCTCTCAGTTCATCACCTTTGCCAAACTGTCGGATTTTGCCGACGCGCTCGAGCACCCGCTTCGCGTTCCCAAGCCCAACACTATCGAGCTGATCGCCATGGACATGCCCATGGTGAGCGGCGATCGCATCCACTGCCTGGACATCCTGTTTGCCTTCACCAAGCGCGTGCTGGGCGACAGTGGTGAGTTGGACATGCTGAGGCAGCAGATGGAGGAGCGCTTTGTGGCGGCCAACCCCTCCAAGGTCTCGTACGAGCCCATCACCACCACGTTGCGGCGCAAGCAGGAGGATGTCTCGGCCAGGATCATCCAAAACGCCTACCGCGCTCACCTCATCCGCCGCGGCATCATTTTCAAGCGCCACACGTTCGCTAACAACAAGCTTGAGAATGGGGGCACCAACCAGGAGAAGAAGGAGAGCACGCCATCCACCGCCTCGCTCCCTTCGTACGACAGCGTGACGAAACCTGACAAGGAGAAGCAAGATGACAACAAGGAGGACTGGGCCAGGAAGGAGAAGGACAAAAACCAAAAAGACGAGTGGGAATCAAAGTGTTAGGCACCACCTGAGTAGAAAGAGAGTGACTATTTGCAAGTAATAAAACCCGAGAAATAGAAAGGGAAAAAAATGTTTACAGACTACTGAGGCAACATGGTTTCTTATGTCATCAAAGACAGCTGAACCAAACACAATCTGTTTACTGTGGAACTTTGCTGCATAATGACCAAGTTCTTAGACATAGTGACTCACAACAGTGCGCTGGCCATGAGATACACACACACACACACACACTCACGGATATCTGTAGGGACCAACTTGCCAAGGCACACAACTCTCTGCTGAGTGAATGAGAGAATAGCAATGTCCCTGCCACCACTGAGCATGTGAAGTCCCTCTGCAAGGCTTCCATGCGGGAGCACCGCTAGAACTGTAACATCAGTCTAAAGGAAGAAGAAGAAGAAGAAGAAGAAGAAGGAAAAAAATAAAATAAAATTCCAAATCAACCACACAAGCAAACAAGCTAGTTTTTGAATGGGAGATGGAATACTGAAATGTAGACCCAGGTGTTTTTTGTTTTGTTAGGTAATTTCTTTTTTTTGGGGGGGGGGGGGGGGTTGCTTGCTTGTTTGTGCCTCAGTGCATCTTAACATGATTTGGCAGCAACAAAAAAAAGAAGATCATCCAGCTCATGTCACAAGTGCTTTCATCTCTCTTTTATGCTGACATAAGGAAAAGACATTCCGGTTCTCGAGATGGTTTTGATTCGGGGAGACTCAGATCAATAATAATAATAATTATTGTGCTTGTTCAATGCATAGAAATGACTTGCATGAAGGCATGTTTTGATCAGGAATCATGCATGAGTACTCATAGTTCACAAGACACTTAATGTTCACAACCCTGCAGTGATTTCACAGTATGAGTTGGGGGCGGCTGCCCGCTGGGGATGGTAATGAGCCGTATAGAATCTTTGTGACAGAGCGGCGACTGCTTTTTTAATGCTAACTCCCAGTTTGGAAACATAATGGTTTTGTTTTTGCTGCTCTGCAATCGAATGCTGGCGTCAAAGATGCAGAAGTCAACCCTCATGTTGAGGATGCGCGCTCATCCTCATCGGAGTGTGCGGCTCACATTACTTTTGCTGACTCATGTCGGGACAATGTTCGCCGCAGAGTTTGCGACGATTTGATTTGGGGCGCTCCAACATTAAAAGGGGAGCCACACTACTGTTGTAGGCCTTGTAGACAGTGGAGAAAGATGTGTTTGATTTCCTCTTTTGTACTTGCGACAGATCTGCATTCGAGCTTCCCAGCCAGTCGTCATGTAATCTCACGCGTTTCTGACAATTTGGAGCCACCGTCTGGGAATTTGTCTTCTCGGCTGATCTCCCACGGGGCTGGAGAACGACATGGACCACAAAGTGCGGGCAGGGTCAGCGCACAGCGGTCCCAAGCACTTGCTTTGTCGTGCCTAGCGTGAATGGAAGGAAGGGGGGAATGCAACAAAAAGGGCTTGTTGGTTGCTATAATCCAGTCGGCTTTGTCTGCGGGTGGTCCTCTACAACACAATCAACTGCCATGTTTGTCAGTGTATCATTGGCACCATCTTTGTTTTCCCACACACGCTTCCAGTGAGTCGGGCAAAAATGACAAAAGCAAAACTTGCGATGGACCTCACCAGGCCTCACACGGATGCAGCTACAATGTGTGAGCAATCAAATAGGCTTTGTGGATTTTTCCTCCTCCGTGAAGAAGCGCAAGGCTTTGTCAATCCAGCTTCCTCTTGAGGTGTTCCTGCCATTCCTTTTGTATGTGCCAGTCAATAGTCCTATTTCTACGCAGATGGCTTGCCCGGCGTCTGCCGTCACACCACTAACACCCCTTTAGGTGTGTTCAACACTGCCTGTGCTCCAAACGAACCCCCCCCCCCCCCCCCTGTGTCTCTACCATGAAACCAGGTCCTCCAGTAGTTTTGGCTGCTGCACATTAAAACCAAATACATTCCCAACGAGAGAACCACTGGAGCGAGCTGCGCTGTCCAGCTGAACTTTGCTCGTCTTGGATCGAACCGCTCCGACTGACTCACTCACAAATAAATAAATAAGACCCCCCCACCCACCCCCACCCAAAAATAAAGATGTGTATGTACAGCCCAGGCAATGATGTAAATGGCACAATTGCTGGAAAAGAACGTCTTTTTTGAGAGAAACTATAAATATTGTAACATATGATTTTATTTTAGCGGCATGCATTGTTGTGTTTTTGTAAATAAAGAGTTTTAAAACTGTTATACTAATCACACACACAGAGACACACAAAAAAGAATCATAACAATAATATAGAATGGCTTCCAGCTATGCCCTTTGTCACGTTTGTTACATTTTAAATTTTTTGAGACACTTTTCACTTTGGTGACTGACTTGAATTGAATGATAAATATCTATCTATCTATCTATCTATCTATCTATCTATCTATCTATCTATCTATCTATCTATCTATCTATCTATCTATCTATCTATCTATCTATCTATCTATCTATATACAATATATCTATAGATAGATAGATAGATAGATAGATAGATAGATAGATAGATAGATAGATAGATAGATAGATAGATAGATAGATAGATAGATAGATAGATAGATAGATAGATAGATAGATAGATAGATAGATATATTTATATCTATCTATCTATCTATCTATCTATCTATCTATATACAATATATCTATAGATAGATAGATAGATAGATAGATAGATAGATAGATAGATAGATATAAATCTTATATAATATGAAAAGTTCTATGTATACATATACTGTATGTCTATATGTATATAGAGTACATCAAACAGACATCTGTTTGTCACCTTTTGATTTCTGTACAACACGTTCAGTGGATGTTTCAATGTTAGTGGGGGGGAGCTTGTTTGGTTGAATTGTAGCCTGATCATGACAACAATAATGTTACCAGCACGCCATATTCACTCGCCATTCGCACATGCACACACTGTGCACACACACTGCCCTCCTCCGCCAGTCAGCTCGTGTGTCTCATGCACCCTGACCATGTACAGCCTACCTGCCTCCCTCTTACTGCTCCCACCGCCACCATATTCGGTGCCATGACAGCTCATCCTCACTTTTTTTTTCTTTCGATAGTATTCCACTCAATGGCATGTGCCTTTTTTCTGCTTCTTCTGAAATTTGGATGTCTGCCACACCTGAAAAACCATGCAAAAATGTGGACGGTAAAGCTTTGGGTGGAGCGGGTTGAGCACAACATGCATCAGGGATGTGGAGTCATGAATACTGCCATGCAGACGCCTCACTTCATTTTAATATTACAGCGTGTGTGTCGTTAAGAGAGAAAAAAATCAGTTTAGTCAACAATGTCCTGTTCTTCTAGTGCTATATGTGTGTGTGTATGCATCACCCACTTGGCTTGTGAAAAGCAGCTTGCCTTTGATACTTTTCTCTTCCTCCACCTTTCCGTTTCCCTCTGAAATTTTATTTTTGTAACGATATGGATTGGTTATAGGACTCATTAATATTCTTCTTTTTTTTTAACGCATGGACTATATACGATGGTCGTTTGTTTCTTTTGGCTGAAAAATTAAAAAGTGTTTTTGGTTTTGATTTTTCAACACATTTGAAAATGTGTGGGGGGGCGGATACACAGTACAATATGCTAGTGTGTTGCACAACCCCTCAGACTCTTGGCAAGAATACATGAAAGATTGTCTTCATTTGAGCACGAACCTTTTTATTACCAATAAAGCAGCCTTCCAGTTCAAACTATGTATTTGCTTCATTATCTTTTCAATATATAAGACCTTTGCTGTAGACAAACTTGTGGTTTTGCCTCTTTTTAAAAACGCAATGACTCCCAAATGGCAGCAACCTTTTTCCTTTCAGCCTTTTGCGGTGCAAGGACGCAGGAGGATCGCAAAACATCCAGGGAAATGCGGTTGAGGGCTGTTGTGGTTGCAGGCTTCGCCTTGTAATGGGTTTATTGAGTTTGTTAAAAGCCCCGTGCATTAAGATCCTGCCTGTCCCCACCACCTCCCCCTGCTTTTTTTTTTTTTTTTTTTTGTGGTCCAGCCTGCGGTAAATAGGCTGTGAAGCAATACCATTGGAAAGCATACGTTGAAATGTTTTTTCAAGATTGCGATCTTTAATGCATGGTCTCATGTTGGGACAAAATATCAATGGAGTGATGGCAGTGTATGCTGAGTAGGTTTCTGCCAACATCATATAATAATACCGAGTGAAAAAGTGTGTATCTAAACCACCAATCAAAACAAGCATCATGATCTCTGTATCTCTCTCTCTCCCCCACTTTATTTGCCTGCTCTTGGGCAAAGACTGAAGAATGGAGCAAGCTGTCGTTACTTTGTGTGAGTAAACAGTGTGTGGACAACCATGAGAAATGAGACGTTTCAAAGGAAGGCTTCTTTAATTTTCCGTGTGTGCACTGATTGGTTGTAATTAATTAGTTTAGCTTGGAAAAACGCTTAAGAGCTATTGACATATATTATGGCAACATTTTCAAAATACGGGTGTGTCCATGTTGGGTCCAACGAGACGTAACGTATGTAACTTACTGCTGGACGATAGACACATATTGGACAAAAAGGAGGACACAAAGAAAAACAATGGCATAATGCATGACCAACATTTGCAAGCGGTCGACCAGAAACAGCACACAAAGTGTACAATGGTTTCACATTTTTTACAAAAAATGTAATTCGACAAGTTTTGTCCACGCCCGTCAGCATTCAACCATGCTTTATAACTAAACATCCATCCATCCATTTTCTGATCCTTTTATCCTCACAGGTGTCACGTCGCGTGTCCGCCAGCAGGTGGCGGGTTTTCTCCTCCGCCATCGGCACACCTGCCCGTAATTTCGGGCTGATTACCCCCCTTTATTTAGAGACTCCGGCAGTCATCTCACTGCCAGAGAATTCCACGCCGTGCCATATTGCTCTCGCGCTCGATTTCGCTATTTGTCGTTCGACCTGTTGCCTTTTTGCCTTACGGCCGATTACTCTTGTTATTCGCGTTTCGCTTCTAGATTTTGTATTCATTGTATTTCCGCCAATTCAGGCCCCCCTCGCGTCGTCTTGTTTTCCGCGAGCGTTTTCAGTTGTAGTTTCCTTCTTTGTTATTCCTGGTCCTTATTTGACCAGCGTTTTGTGTTACCGTTTTTTCCCTGTCGGGCTCTTTCTGTTTTTGTCATTAAAGACACTCTTTTCGTTGACAAAGATTCTTTCGTTGTCTGTTTTCCGGGGATCCAACCCTTTATTTCCCTGTTCTGCACGGAGCGATCGTTATCGCTTCGGGCAGAACGTGACAACAGGGGTCATGGGGTGTGCTGGAACCTTTGCCAGCTGTCTTCGGGCAGTAGGTGGGGCGACACCCCGAACTGGTTGCCAGCCAATCGCAGGGCACACAGAGATGAACAACTATTCGCGCTCACACTCACACCTAGGAAAAATTTAGAGTGTTTCACTGTTTTTGCAATGTGGGAGGAAACCGTAGCACACAGAGGAAACCCAAGCAGGCACGGAGAGAACATGCAAACTCCACACAAGAAGGCCGGAGCTGGAATCGAAACCTGTACCCCTGCACTGTGAGGTCGATGTACGAACCACTGGATCACCGGGCCGCCTATAACTAAACATTCATCTGAAACATTTTTACCTTAATCTAATGTTGTAATGTTTAAATACATCACAGAGACAATGACTATATTTCTTCTCACTGCCACCCGTTCCTGTTCCCGGCGATGCAAGGGTTGCCATTACCCTGCGTTCCTGTCCCCGGCAAGGCAAGGTTCGCCGTCGCCTTCCGTTTCTGTCCCTGGCGAGGCAAGGGTTGCCATCGCACATGGGTCCTGTCCCTGGCGAGGCAAGTGTTGGCGTCGCCCTCCGGTCCTGTTCCCGACAACACATGTGTTGCGTCCCGCCCTGTTTCCACCGAGTCCAGCCATTGGGTGACTTTGGGACGTCTGGGATCTGTCCCTTGAGGGAGGGGTACTTGTTGTGTTTCTGTCTGGTTACATTTGGTTTTGTTCCCTCATGTGCCCTTTTTTGTCACCACCTATTCTCGTTATCAGTGTACCTTGTGTTTAACCAATCAGCTACCTCACCCCTTTTTGTCTTGTCCAGGTGTTTCTCGTTGTCTCGTCACTTTGCCTGTGTTTAGTTCCCTGATGTCTGTCAATCTTTGTTGGGTCATTGTGAGTGTCAGTATGCTCGTGAGTATACGTGTGCTCGTGTCAAGTTTTGTTTCCTGTCATAGTTTTGTTTTTTACTTTGGTTCCTTGTGATTTTCCAGGCATTTGTTTGAGTACTTTGACTTTGTGTTTTTCCATTGTACTCCTGTTTGTATTTTTGTTCAATACATTTTGGTCAATTCACCCACGCCCTTGCCTCTTGCCTGCTTTTTGGGGTCCTCCAACTACCACCACGCGAAACGTGACAGTGTCATAATTAATTGACACATTGAGTCGGGTGTGTCTTATCCTCCATGGCAGAGTCGAACCACTGAGACTGATTCACCGAACGCCTAAGGTTCGATCGAACCCAGGTTAAGAACCACTGTAGCAAATGAATCACGTCTATGTTAAGTCAAGGTAGAAACGTTTGTTCAGAATTATCTAATGTTGCTTTCTTTGTTTTAATATACCAACTTATTCAAACAAGTTTTCGACTGATTAAAATGTGTACTTGTAACAAACTCATTACTTTATGCATAGAAAGCCCTTGATTTTAAACTTTACTAACTCCATGAATAATGTTTACATTATACTGTATGCTTATATCGCATCATCATATCTTAATTACCTTGACAATGGGTGGCGGTATTATCCCTTCAGCAGTAATCCCCCTCACTCATTCATTAAGTCATTTTCCGAACTGCTTTATCCTCACTAGGGTCCGCGGGGGGTTCTGGAGCCTATCCCAGCTGTCTTCAGGCAGTAAGCAAGGGACACTCTAAACTGGTTGCTAGCCAATCGCAGGGCACACAGAAACGAACAACCATTCGCGATCACACTCACACCTAGGGACAATTTGGAGTGTTCAAGTCAGCCTGCGATGCATGTTTTTGGAATGTGGGTGGAAACCGCAGGACCCAGGGAAAACCCACGCAAGCACGGGGAGAACATGCAAACTCCACACAGGAAGGCAAGAGCTGGAATTGAACCCTGTACCCCTGCACTGTGAAGTCGACGTGCTAACCACTTGACTACCGGGCCGCCGCCCTCATTCCTTTTTTAAAAATTAAATTATTATTATTATGTAATTTTTAGGATTTGGAGAGAATACATCGTATATTTATTTTCATTCGCCTCGGTAGCAAGTTGAAGAGTTGAGGACGACACCTAACCTCTCAGCTCTCCCTCTTGCTGGCCATCGTGGCTCTGAAAGTGCCGTGAGGTGAAGCGGAGGAGGGGGAGAAAGAAGGGAGGTGCAGGAGCACTGCAGTGCAGATAAATTAATGCAGCATTTGAGGCGGAGTCAGGAGCACACTCCCAATTTGGGCCAGCGCCTCCGTCACAAGAATGCATGCGTGCGCAACGGCTGCTTTGGAAAGCACATCGGATCAAATCAGGACCTTCGAAAAGGCTACTAGAGAGGCAACAAAAGGCAAAAAAAAAAAAGAGAGCGACGATGGCATCGTTGGCTGCTCGGGGATTTCTGTCGTCCGAGGTGATTTTCATGCCACTGGATGGAGAGACACTAGCTCTGACATCTTTCAGCCCAGCTTTGAGGAGCTTGAGGCGGGGCTTACCGCGCGAATGGGTGTGAGGATAAAAGTCCTGTATTGGGAAGAGATGCGCGACGTGATTGGCAGAGAGCCAGAATTACTTTGTGAAACAGAATCGTCAAAACTGTTCATGACACAATTTTTTAACGATTTTGCGGTTGGCTAAATTCATTTTGAGCCTTATAGGCCACCATATTCAAGACAATAATAGCTAGCTTGACGCAGTTTTCCATTACAAACCCAATCCATGCACTCACAAATGATTGTTGAACAGAATTTCCACACATTTCATTTCAGATGCGCGACATGCCACTGAGAGCATTCTGCAGGCTGACCCTGATTGGCTAAATCTGGACATTTTTAACCCTTGTCTGCTTCTCGATTTATAAGACAGCACTGATAAAATGATGACAAAATATTGTAAATGCATATCCATCCATCCATTTTCTAATGCGTTTCTCCCCAGGAGGATATTCAGACAGTCGGCTGGGTACACCCTGAACTATACTGTAGTTGCCAGCCAATCGCAGTGCACACATAGGCGAACAACCATCCGCACTCACCGTCACATCATCGTCAACAATTTCGAAATCGGAGTACTTGGAGAAAACCCACGCGGGCACGGGGAGAACATGCAAACCCCACCCTTTAAAGCCCATTTCATTCATAGCCACTGCAGTCCCTGCTTATCTATCCCCCTCCAAAAAAGAATCTCTAATCGGCCATAAATACAGCTGTGCGTACTTATTAATGTGTGGCAAAAATGGGGTCTGCTCTGCACTGTATAAAACAAAACAAAAAAACAACAACCCCCCCCCCACACACACACACAAAAACACCTAAATAAAGCCTTCCTGACCACATGATGACTCCCCTCATCCGCCCATGAATCCTGAGCTCATAGCTGCCTGATTTGGATTTGGAGAGTAACAGTACACCCATGTGGTAGAATAGGAGCATCAACGCAACAGTGTCACGGCATACTGCAATAAAATATTTATTGTAGATTTTACCGTACAAAACACGTCGATGATAGTTTAGAACAATAAAACAAACAGAAACATTGCAGATTGTGAAGATTTTTATTCTCAAATCTAAAACTGAAGTTGTGTAATACAGTTAATTTCACAGCAAAAAAAATCCAGTTTTAAAGACAAATTCCCCCAAAAAAGATACACCTTTTAATATAATCAGACAAATACTAATACCATTGCTATTACTGCAATATTAGAGTAATACCCCCCACCCCCACCCCCCCATGACTTTCAATGCGGATATTCTTGCATGCTTCTTGGACATGCTCTTATACTTCTGTTGCGATCTGAAGCAAGTTTCTGTGACATCTGCAATGAAAATGCAAAGTGTGTTACACTTTGTGGAGAGTTTACGCACTTGAGTAAAATAGTCAGTCACGAGAAGTTTTCATGTCTCTGCTATGTTTTCACATTTGACAGCTCCGCGCTTACCTTTCTCTCTTAGTAGTGGTCAGCCACGCCACAAAGTCCTTGGCCTTCATTTTATCCAGGTGGCCAGTCAGGTCATTGGCAAAGGTCCCTTCAGAATGCCTCTTGTAGTTCTTGAATATGTGTTGTCCCTTTTCCATCTGATATGAATGCAATCTGACGCGGGAAAGCACAGAACAAGGATATACTTTTTCCACTGATAGCAAGCAGAAACTATTGTCAAGTATGCAACCATTTAAGACATAAATACCTGGTCAGGTGACTACTTTTATCCAGCACAACCTCCGTACTGGTCGAAAAGAAGATGGGGACAAGCATGCACCACATGAGAAGTACCATCCTCCGATCACCTGGTCGACACAGAATCATAATGGCATTTGCAGTAGTTGCGCACTCGTCACTGTCTGGATTTTTTTTTTTAAGGACAGCAACTCACCTCGAGCAGCCTTAAGTGAAGTGCAACACCGTTTGGAGGGCATGAAGCCAGTGCGAAGGTCTGAGAGTGGACCTCCGGTGTTGTGATGACTTAATAAAGGCTGCAGGTGTGCTTCAGTGGCCTGCAGTCACCTCTCACGGAACATGACCCTCTTCCTCATTATGGACGCATCGGAAACACGGTGACAAGGTGGCGTGGTGTCCTCTCCAAGTAGGTCAAGGGTCAGAACTCAACTCTGGCTTCTTTAGACAGCAGCAGGTGTGAGGAACAAATTCCTTGTCTGTGGCCTACTGAGTTTCATCAGTTTTTGTTTTATAAGCCACCACACTGGATTTAACATAAAAGAAATGATGTGTGGACATACAGTCTTTCAGCTTTCATTTAAAAGGAATTGCAGCTGTTTTTGATAGAATTCCACACTGTTAAATCCCCCCAAATGCCCCATCAAAAGATAGATGTCGCTTCGAGACACAAGGTGGAATTATTTAGTTCTTTATTTATTTAGTGGATGTCATCATATTAATACAGTTCCCAATAATTTGGATTCAATTCACATTGGACATTATTGGGCATCATCGAAAATATGCCAACCATGATGCTCTTTTGTTTTGTTAGCATAACAACGATTAACACGTTAGCATTTGAGCTATTCACATTCAGAATACAAGTGTAGCTGACATATTTAAAACCGATGTTTTCACTGTGGTTAAGACAATCACCACACACCATTTTACAAAGGAGGTGTACGGAAGCAACGGTCAAGTCAAGTCAAGTCAACAGTATTTATAGAGCACTTTCAAACAGCCATCGCTGCATACAAAGTGCTGTACATGGAGCGATTTAACATATACAATAAACAGTAAGACGAATCAGTAATAAGTAATAAGTAATAAGTAATAAGTAATAAGGCGGTAGAAAGCACCAAGCAGTAAAATCAAGAGCAAATCTAAGTCATGCTGAGTCAAACGCCAAAGAATACAAGTGAGTTTTGAGGAGGGCTTTAAAGATGGGCAGCGAGGAGGCTTGCCGAATGTTCAGTGGGAGGTCATTCCAGAGAGATGGACCAGCAACAGAAAAGGCTCGATCCCCTCTGAGCCTCAGTTTAGTTCTTGGTACGTCTAGCAAAGACTGGTCCACAGACCTGAGGCGCCGGGCAGGGGTGTAGGGGCGTATGAGCTCAGAGAGGTAAGGTGGCGCGAGATTATTCAGAGATTTGAAAACAAAGAGGAGGATCTTAAAAATAATTCTAAAATGAATGGGGAGCCAGTGAAGGGATGCCAAAGTAGGAGTTATATGCTCCCTCTTACGAGTACCAGTCAAGAGGCGAGCAGCGGCATTCTGTACCAGCTGAAGGCGCTTGATGGAGGACTGGCTGACTCCAAAGTACAGGGCGTTGCAGTAATCGAGCCGGGATGTGACAAAGGCATGAATTACTGTCTCAAAGTGTTCATGTGAGAGGAAAGGTTTTATTGTGGCCAGCTGTCTAAGGTGAAAGAAGCTGGATTTAACAACGGCACCAATTTGCCGATCGAGTTTGAAATCACTGTCCAGTTTAAGTCCCAAGTTTGAGACCGTTGATTTCAGATAAGGAGATAGGGGGCCCAAGTCTACAGGATGGAATGTACAAGGTCCACTGGGGCCAAACAATATCACCTCTGTCTTCTTTTCGTTGAACTTTAAGAAATTTTGTGCCATCCAGGTTTTGATTTCTTCCAGACAGGATAGGAGTGGCCTTAATGAGAAGGTGTCTTTCTTGCTCAGTGGGACATAGATCTGGCAGTCATCTGCATAGCAGTGGAAAGGAATACCATGTTTCCTTAAGATGGAACCCAATGGGAGCAGATACAGCGAGAACAGCAGAGGCCCCAGAATTGAGCCCTGTGGAACACCACATGACAGGGGAGCAGTGCGTGATTCAGAGCAGCCAAGGCTGACACAAAAGGTCCTGTCAGCTAGATAGGACCTAAACCAATCAAGAGCACTCCCGCCAATGCCCACCAAGTGCTGCAAACGAGTCAGCAGAATACTGTGATCCACTGTATCAAATGCTGCAGTTAAGTCCAATAAAACCAGACACACGTGGTCTCCAGAGTCATTTGCCAGGAGGATGTCATTAGAAACGCGTAACAGGGCTGACTCCGTGCTATGCATCGTCTTGAAACCTGACTGGAAGACCTCCAAGATGTTATGTTCATCCAAGAAAAGTTTCAACTGCATGTGCACCACTTTTTCCAGAATTTTGGAAATGAAAGGCAGTTTGGAAATGGGTCTGTAACTTGACAGCTCATCTGGATCAAGACCAGGTTTCTTGATCAAGGGTTGGACCACAGCATGTTTAAACTGTTGGGGAACTACACCAGAAGAAAGGCTGCTGTTGATGATATCCAAGACCGATGCACCAACACTCGGGAGAACCTCCTGGAAGAAGCGTGGGGGAAGAGAGTCGCAAGGGGAGCCAGATGGCTTCGTCTGGCGAACTACATCCTCCAAAAGCGCCAAGGACACAGTATCAAAAGAATTTAGGACAGCTGAACATGGAACATGGACAGAGGGGTCAGATGCGGTATTTGGGACCGGAATCCTAGCTGTAGAGACCTTATCAATAAAGAACTGAAGGAATCTGTTGCACATCTCGGCTGAAGAATCCGAGCAAGTAGGCAGAGGGGGTTTGAGTACAGAATCTATCGTTTTAAATAGTGCACGAGGGTTGTGACGGTTGGCTAGAATAAGGTCCGACAGATATTCTCTTTTGGCCTCTTTTACTGTGAGCTGGTAGTTACGCCAACGGTGGTCAACACGCCACTGTTCAAATGACAAAAGCTATTCTCTCAAGAACTCAAACATGCACACACGTTGTTGGTTCTCCCGTGTAAATAAAATAAAAGAAAAAAATAGGAATCAAAATAATAAAACAATAGGTGGCCCAGTGGTGAGCATGTCAGCCTCACAGTCCAGATCCAACACTCTTCTGATGTGAGAGTTGATATGACGCTATGCCGTGAAACCATTCTGACTTTCACTTGGTTTTTCTTCCAAATTCTTTTCTTAGCCGTTTCCCATAAGCTTGTGCGTTAGAATGAAGAATTGTGTGTTAGAATCCACATTTAGAAGGGAGATTGCTCTCCAATCTTCAATTGTGAAGCGGCCTCTATCAGGTTTGGGGATCAAAGTTAAAATAAACTGTGTTGCATTGTAACTGTCATATCCTGTCTCGAAGTACACCAAAATACTGTAATCCAACGACCGTCATCTGAAATTACAGATTCCAAAAGATCCCCTTCGAATCTGTTCATCAATATTGCAACATCAACAGAGAGATTTGTCCATTTTCCTTACTTGAATGAGTTTCTTGTAAGAATATTTTCTCCGCGTTGTAATTTTTGACAAATAAAAAAGCTGCTTTACTTAGTACAGTACTGTATTATCACAAAGACCTCATACATTCAAAGAACAGAAACTCTGGGCCTTAAACCTAAACATGACGTTTTAACAGCAAAATATAGCTACAAAACAGGTTATTTGCTCAACTAGTACTTGTGACCATTTAACCTAAACTAAAAGTACCAAGAGTCTAATTTCACATATTCAACCAGTTGACATAAGTATCAATACCCTGTAACCTTGCTAACAAGTGTTGAATTTGTAAACCTCACAATCAGGATATTCTCTTTCCTTCAATATAGGTTCGGCCACGGAAACCCGCGTGTTTTCTTGTACTTCCAACCGATTTCCCATTAGCATGTGTCAAATCGTTTTTTAAAAAATTTTTATTAGTTGTAGCTTCTTCCCTCTCAGAATGACGTTGTTGGACCACATATTGAATTGGACGATGATAGGTCAGTTAGAGATGTCACGGGGAACTCCGTGGGTTGTGTCGATGCCCACCTTCTCCTTGTCCTCAGGCATGATCGCGGAAAAGACCTGCATTATTTTAGCCTCAACGTTTTCCTTAGGAGTTTATTTTAGCCTTTGTCAGCCTCAGGTCCCACCGCTCTGCGTTGTCACTTCTCTGTTGCATTTTGGTCATTCGTTTCCACGTGCTTTTAATTTCTTCTTCCTTGAACTTTTTACATCAGCAATGACATCTGTGTTGATGGATAATTTCTCTGAAGTATGCCATTAGCGCCCAACAGAGCCTTCAGGATGTCATCATTAAAAGGCCATGTGAATGATTCGTCCCTCACACGCAACTTTTTTTCGTCGGGACATTTAGAAGGAGTAACAGGGAGCGATGAGAGTAAAGGATCAAATTGCTCGGTGCCATTGAAAAACAGTGAAGCATTGTCTTGTCATTTTGGCCATGGTCACATGTAACGTAACACAGAATGCATGGTAGCGTTAGCTTTGTTGGCGTTGCATGCTAAGACAGCCCTCTTCGGCTTACAAGCTTGTCGACTTTATAAGTATCTTTACTCACAAAGGCCTCCTTATAATGCTGTTCACACGGCCTTGTTTTGTTGTGGCAATTGTCAGTTTATTGTTCTTCTTGTCGTGGCCCGGTGGTCGACTGGTTAGCGCGCCAGCGTCACAGTGCAGAGGCGCAAGGTTCTATTCGGGCTCCGGCCTTCCTGTGTGGGGTGTGCATGTTCTCCCCGTGCCTGTGTGGGTTTTCTCCAGGCACTCCAGTTTCCTCCCACATTCCAAAGCACTATAATTTGTCCCTTAGGGTGACTGTGAGTGCGGATGGTTGTTTGTCTATGTGCCCTGCGATTGACTGGCAACCAGTACAGGGGTGTCCCACGCCTAGTACCCGAAGACAGCTGGGATAGGCTCCAGTATGCCTGCGATCCTTGTGAGGATGAAGCACTTTAGATCATGGATGGATGTTTTTTTTTTATAGAACGTGTTAAGAGAACCTCCTAATTGCATTTTTTCAGAGCGAAGTTTGGGTAAATTCCCAATTACAAGTTTCCATGATTATGTTTTGCCTGTTACTATATTAATTTGATCATTTGTCTTACCATTTTGATTATTAGTAATGTTGGTAATTGGTGCCCTTTTTTGGGTGTAGACCTCCCCTCCCCCACAAAAAATATGTGCACGTGACTGGTGGGCATTAGTATTGGGACACAGATCAAGTATATTTTGCACAACCCAACACAAATGATTTTCACTGTGCTCATGTTTTGGCCATTAGGTGTCAGCCTTGATTAATGCACCCCATTCGAGTCACCCTTCTCTCAGATCGCTTAAATAACCATCATCATAGCAATATTACCGTCGTTCAAGCCATGTAATTTATTGAAGAATGTTTTCTGGCAGCTTTAAATTAGGGACAATAATTAATACATAAAATGAATGATCTATTTATAGACCGGTGCAGGTATAGAAGAAGACGATTGACTTTTGAGCTTGTCTGGAATCATGAATCACGAAAGGAACAATGTTTACAGTAGTCAGGTGTATGTGTTAAACACATTGTGTTTGTATGCGGCCTGGTATCATGTTGCAGTTGTCGTAACGGGGTTCAAATATATGTGTGAGTCATTATTCTTTTTTGAAAGAAGAAAGAAATAGAGTTGAGCGTTGAGTTCTTCCAGCAGCGGCTCGTGTTTCCGGGCTCAAACTGTGGTGCTATTTTCAGTGGCACTTGATTACTTGCTTTTGCTCGCTACATTAATACCGCAACCATCGACACTGCCTTGCACACTGGAGCGCTGCTTAATATCAGGCTAAAAACAAAAATAAAAACAAAAAATAAAGTCATTATTGATTCGAGTGGAATTTTACGCCTTTCTTTGTTGTTCTTTTCTGCTTTTGATACCAGCAGCTTTTGTTCCAATATAAGTTCCGTTTATATAATGTTGGGGGAAGAGTGCCCTCCTCTCCCCGGTGTTCGGTGAATTTCGGACGAGGAGAATGTTTGGAATCCAATGCACGTTTTGAGCATGATGTCTCTGATCCACTGGTGAAAGGACACTTTGATTCTCTCCTGCTTCATCGAGAACTGCTTCAAAAAGGCGCATGCTCGAATATGGTTGTGATTGCGCGTCTTACGTGTTGTGTTGTATTACCTTATTTTGTTATTTTATGTTAACTGTTGTGTAAAGCACTTTATTACAGCTGCAGCTGTTGTGAAAGCACGATATAAATAATGATGTACCAGTGATAATTTTACAGTTTACCACCAGCGAGTCCCAGGGACTCGCTGATCAGAAAAGTACGAGTCCCATCTTGCATTTCGAGAGTACCAAATTTCGAATTCTGAAATGGTCTACTTATTCAATTCATATCATATGATAATAACACAAACAACAACATATACAAACAATTATAAATAAATGCTGAAAACATGTAAATAATTCAGTCGCAGGGCTGAGGATTTCGGAAATTCACAGGAACCGTTTTTCGGTTCCGTTGGATTACCCAATGGGAAACCACGGTAACTAATTTGGGGTTCCGTAAACGTTCATTATGGGAACCCATTTTTCTATTTTGACTGATAATCATAATCAAGAATTCTGAAAATCAGAAGTATAATGTTTCACGGGTAAATGTTTGAAAACTGTGCATTAACAATGAACATTACATCAGTAGCTGTGTACTCCAAGTTTATTCCAAAAAATAAATGGATCAAAAACTGGTGTACTCATGTGCGTCATAAATACAGCATACCACAAAATCAGAGTTTTTTTTTCACACTGCAAAGATTAATTGACTGGTAATCATTAATACAGGCTCAGTGCCTGTACATTGGGGTTCACACCGGTAGACGAGAGGGTTGCCTCCCTCCGCCTTCGGGTGGGTGGACGGGTCCTGACTGTTGTTTGTGCATATGCACCAAACAGCAGCTCAGCATACCCACCCTTTTTGGAGTCCTTGGAGGGTGTGCTGGAGAGTACTCCTGCTGGGGACTCCATTGTTCTGCTGGGGGACTTCAATGCTCACGTGGGCAATGACAGTGATACCTGGAGGTGCGTGATTGGGAGGAACGGCCCCCCCGATCAAAACCCGAGTGGTGGTTTGTTATTGGACTTCTGTGCTCGTCACGGATTGTCCATAACGAACACCTTGTTCAAACATAAGGGTGTCCATATGTGCACTTGGCACCAGGACACCCTAGGCCGCAGTTCGATGATCGACTTTGTAGTTGTATCATCGGATTTGCGGCCGCATGTTCTGGACACTCGGGTGAAGAGAGGGGCGGAGCTGTCAACTGATCACCACCTGGTGGTGAGTAGGCTCCGATGGTGGGGGAAGATGCCGGTCCGTCCTGGCAGACCCAAACGTATAGTGAGGGTTTGTTGGGAGCGTCTGGCGGAATCCCCTGTCAGAAGGAGTTTCAACTCCCACCTCCGACAGAGCTTTTCCCATGTTCCGGGGGAGGCGGGGGACATTGAGCCCGAGTGGACCATGTTCCGTGCCTCCAGAGGCAGCTGACGGGTATCGACTGGCCAAGCGGACCGCAGCTTCGGTGGTCGCCGAGGCAAAAACCCGAGCGTGGGAAGAGTTTGGTGAGGCCATGGAAGCCGACTTCCGGACGGCTTTGAGGAAATTCTGGTCCACCATCCGACGTCTCAGGAGGGGGAAGCAGTGCACCACTAACACTGTGTACAGTGGGGATGGGGCGCTGCTCACTTTGACTCGGGACGTTGTGAACCGGTGGGCAGGGTACTTCGAAGACCTCCTCAACTCCACCAACACGCCTTCCTTGGAGGAAGCAGAGCCTGGGGACTCTGAGGTGGGCTCTCCTATCTCTGTGGTTGAAGTCACCGATGTTGTTAAAAAGCTCCTCGGTGGCAAGGCCCCAGGGGTGGATGAGATCCGCCCGGAGTTCCTCAAGGCTCTGGATGCTGTGGGGCTGGTTGTGACGCCTTTGCAACATCGCATGGTCATCGGGGAGAGTGCCTCTGCATTGGCAGACCGGGGTGGTAGTCCCTCTTTTTAAAAAGGGGGACCGGAGGGTGTGTTCCAACTACAGAGGGATCACACTCCTCAGCCTCCCTGGTAAGGTCTATTCAGGGGTGCTGGAGAGGAGGGTCCGTCAGGAAGTCGAGCCTCAGATTGAGGAGGAGCAGTGTGGTTTTCGTCCCGGCCGTGGAACAGTGGACCAGTTCTACACCCTTAGCAGGGTCCTTGAGGGTATGTGGTGAAGGAATAATTCATTTTATGCTTTTGCTTATATTAACCACGCTTTGAAGGAATAATTCATTTTATGCTTTTGCTTATATTAACCACGCTTTGAAGGAATAATTCATTTTATGCTTTTGCTTATGTTAACCACGCTTTATTGCTCTTTATTCAGTGTGTAAGAATAACAGACATGTTCTCTCAGTTCTTCATCTCAGGGAGTAACGCACATAACGGCAGTTCTTTATCTCAGTGAAAAACACCAAGGGAGTGACATAACGGCCGTCTGTGCGGGCCACTGCTGCGCGGGCAGTGGCGGGAAAACACCAAGAAGACCAGTGGCGGGAAAACACCAAGAAGACCAGAATACGTGGAAACACCAAGAAGACCAGAATACGTGGAAACACCAAGAAGACCGGACTCCAGAATGCGTGGACCAATCACCGTTAGTCTAGGCTCATGAATAAACAATGATCTGTTGTAATATATTCTGTCTGTCCTCCTGAGGGTGAAGAGTCTGTCCAGTGGCGGTGCAGCTTGTCTAGACTGTTTGTTAGGGAACCTCAGGAACAGACGTCTGTATTAGATGACCTGTTAGGGAAATAAATCTGCGTGACTCCAAGCTACTGAATCCTGGTCATCACTCTACTGGTATGTGTTATTAGAATGGTAGTGTAGCATCGTTGGAATTGGCTTCCTCCTCCAGGTCTTGAACACGCTAGAGAAAATGGTCCGGTGGAATAAAAGGACCAGTTTCTACAGTGGGAATTCGCCCAACCAGTCTACATGTGTTTTGTGGACTTGGAGAAGGCGTTTGACCGTGTCCCTCGGGGAGTTCTGTGGGGGGTGCTTCGTGGGTATGGGTTACCGAACCCCCTGATACGGGCTGTTCGGTCACTATACCACCGATGTCAGAGTTTGGTTCGCATTGCCGGCATTAAGTCGGAATCGTTTCCAGTGGGGGTAGGACTCCGCCAAGGCTGCCCTTTGTCGCCGATTCTGTTCATAACCTTTATGGACAGAATTTCTAGGCGCAACCGAAGCGTTGAGGGGGTCCGTTTTGGGGGCCTCAGTATTACATCCCTGCTTTTTGCAGATGATGTGGTGCTGTTGGCTCCTTCAAACGGGGCTCTCCAACTCTCACTGGAGCGTTTCGCAGCCGAGTGTGAAGCGGTTGGGATGAAAATCAGCACCTCCAAATCTGAAACCATGGTCCTCAGTCGGAAAAGGGTGGAGTGCCCCCTCCGGGTCGGGGAGGAGATCTTACCCCAAGTGGAGGAGTTCAAGTATCTTGGGGTCTTGTTCACGAGTGGGGGTAGGAGGGAGCGGGAGATCGACAGGCGGATCGGTGCAGCGTCTGCTGTGATGCGGACGTTGTATCGGTCTGTCGTGGTGAAGAAGGAGCTGAGCCAAAGGGCGAAGCTCTCAATTTACCGGTCGATCTACGTCCCAACCCTCACCTATGGTCACGAGCTATGGGTCGTGACCGAAAGAACGAGATCCCGGATACAAGCGGCTGAAATGAGTTTTCTCCGCAGGGTGTCCGGGCTCTCCCTTAGAGATAAGGTGAGAAGCTCAGTCATCCGGGAGGGGCTCAGAGTCGAGCCGCTTCTCCTCCACATCGAGAGGAGCCAGATGAGGTGGCTTGGGCATCTGATTCGGATGCCTCCTGAGCGCCTCCCCGGTGAGGTGTTCCGGTCATGTCCCACCGGGAGGAGACCCCGAGGAAGACCCAGGACACGCTGGAGAGACTATGTCACCCAGCTTGCCTGGGAACGACTCGGGATCCCCCGGGGAGAGCTGGAAGAAGTAGCTAGGGAGAGGGAAGTCTGGGCTTCCCTGCTAAAGCTGTTGCCCCCGCGACTCGGCCCCGGATAAGCGGTAGATGATGGATGGATGGATGGCATTAATACAGGTAAGTATTGACGTGGCTTAACATCCTCTTCCCAAGACAATACATGTGTAATCTACTGTCAATTTGACGAAAGAATCTAACATGTCATCATCAGTTCTACCAACAGTTAACATTAGCATTACTATACGTTGTGACGAATGTTTTATTCCTAAAGTTACCAAGCTACAACCAGTAAATTATAGAATAACCAATACTGTTTCAGAATATTTTCATAGCGATTAGCCTATAGGGTGATCCCTCGCTATTTCGCGGTTCGTTTATCGCGGCTTAAGTGCATCGCAGATTTTTTCAAACATATTTATAAAAGTCCGCAACCGGTCCTCAAGGAGCAGCGAAAGTCAGCAAAACAACATTAAGTCACATAGAACAACATATACAGTACATGTGAGGTGAGGGAGGCGGGGGGAGCTGAGAAGATGCAAAGCCATGTTGATTGGCTGTGCATCTTCTGTTTTATCACGTTGGTCTTTGTCTAAGTGTTGTTTACGATGCATGCTCGTGTGTGTGTGTGTGTGTGTGTGTGTGTGTGTCGTAGTATTGTTTTCACTGGGAAATTTCCTTGCTCCCAAAAACGCAACTTATTTTGGAACTGTGCGTCTCGAGTGAAAATTGTGCGTCTTGGACGCGGGACGCAGAGGTCACAAGATGGCTGATGTACATGTAGTATTTGATTGTATTGTATCTCTGCTCTGGGGGAAAAAATACAGCTGCTGGTCTTCAGGTTGTGCTTTCGTTTGTTGACTGGCATCATTAGATCATCACGATCAACTCTACCTGTTCCACACCACATTCAACATCGAGCCATGCTCTTTTGCCAGGAACTGACAAATTAAACTTAAACTTAAGCATTCAGTCTTTCGGGTAATATTGTCTGTAAACTAGATGCCGCACATCGTAAATGCAACATGTCATATTAAATAGCCTCTCTGGTGAAGCATAGCAGGTTTTTGAAATGGTGGAGGAGAAGTAACAATAACGCCATCACCTCCACCTGTCATGCCGGAGCCTCAATTTATTTAGTGAGTTAATGCTAGGCTATCAGATTCCTATCTGCAGCTCGTTCCCCTCTGCTGCTCCCCGCTCTCGCCCGAAGGACTGTTGTTGGTGAGCATCTGGAGACAGGCCATTGAATGGTCCCCATTATTTCTGGGCCCCGTGCTTCAGCGAATGCAACTGGGGAAGGTCGGTAACATAATAACAAAATAATACAACACAACACATAAGACAGACAGTCATACAATCTTAACCACTTTTCTGCATCCTCTTTGTTGTTTGAAGCAGTTATAGATGAAAGAGAAGAAGATCACCGTGTTCTTTCACCAGTTGATCAGGGATGTCATGCTGAACAACATAGGTTGTAGTCATTGTCAGATTTGCAAGATTAGTCAACATTACAGTCCAAAGTTTTGCCAGCGCAGAATTTGAGGCAGCTGCAAAGACTTCACAGTTGGGGAGAAAAGTAGAGTAGAAATGCTACAGTTCTATTTGAATCCTAATATGAAACACACGGTGAAAAAAGAAACAAGAAAAAAAGTGTTGTGCCTTCCATGCCTATTGCTGATTCCTGTTGAATAATTTCAAAATACAATTGTGACTTTAAAAATAACACACTTCATTGTGTACACATTTGATTAGGTTGAAACTGACAAATAGATCAGGCCATCACGCATATTTATGCATTTCATCAATTTTAACAAATACAATAGACAACAAATCAAAAGGTTCACACCTTATATTTTTTTAAACCAATAGTGCATTTTTTCAATCACTCCGATGAACACAAAAAATATTTTAATACCATTGCACTGATACAACAAACAACTACACCAACTTAGCACACTTACTGCACTCTTGCGCCTTCAGTACTACAGATCACAATAGTATTTTCAAAAAGTAATTGTACAAAATGTACAAAACACAATAGAGCTCCGGACATCGGTGCACTCTCCCACAATGCCTTGCACCAAATTCAAACAACACCATTTTGGGAGGGTGGAAATCTTGTTGCTAATTTAAAGAAACGCCTCCTTGACATTTGTACACAGTTGTGTATAAAAAATTTTTTTTAAATCCTCGTCTCACCCCTCGGGTGGTGTCCATCCCCCATTCAGCTCGGGTCCTCTACCAGAGGCCAGGAGGCTTCAGGGTTCTGCGCAGTATCCTTGCTGTTCCCAGCACTGCACATTTATGGACTGAGATGTCCGATGTTGTTCCCGGGATCTGTTGCAACCACTCATCTAGTTTGGGGGGGTCACTGCTCCAAGTGCGCCGATCACCATAGGCACTACTGTCACCTTTACTTCCAGGCTCTCTCCAACTCCTCTCTGAGCACTTGGTATTTCTCAGGTTTCTCGTGTTCTTTCTTTCTGATGTTTCCATCACTTATGGACCGCTAAATCCACGACAACGGCTTTCCTCTGCCCTTCATCTATGATCACGATATCTGGTTGGTTTGCCATTACCATCTTGTCAGTCTGTATCTGGAAATCCCACAGGATCTTTGTTCGGTCATTTTCCACCACCTTTGGAGGTGTTTCCGATTTTGACCTTGGGGTTTCCAGTCCATACTCCGCACAGATGTTTCGGTAGGCTACGCCAGCACCTGGTTATGGCGTTCCATGTAGGCTCTCCCTGAGCCTACATGGCTCAGGGAGACACATAACTGCATCTTACACATAACTGCATCTTACACCCTGCAGTTATGTGTTGGATCGTCTCAGGTGCCTCTTTGCACAACCTACACCTTGGGTCTTGTCTGGTGTGGTATATCTGGGCCTCAAAGGCTCTGGGCTCTGGCTGCTCCTGAGCAGCCAGGATGGGAGCCTCTGTGCTGTCCTTCAGGCCAGCCCTCTCTAGCCACTGATAGGACTTCTCTAGATCAGCCACTTCAGTTATGGTCCGATGGTACATCCCGTGTACAATACAATACAATACATGCTGATTTATATAGCGCTTTCACAACAGCGGCAGCTGTAACAAAGCGCTTTACAAAACAGTTAACATAAAGTAAAATAATAAACACAACACAACACATAACATAAAACACGGACAGTCATGCAGTTCTAACCACTTTTCCATCACACGCTTTGTTGTTTGAAGCGGATTGAGATGAAAGAGGAGAGAATCAAAGTGTCCTTTAACCAGTGGATCAGAGACGTCATGCTCAAAATGTGCACACGTCGGCTACAAGCTAAGTTTCAAAGTCAACAAGAAGCTGTAGCATCCATTGACGAAAAAAGAGATTGGTTCACTTCTCCTGTCCCATGGAAATCCACTTCAATTACAAGCGGCGACTCACGGTTCCAAATACGCATTGGCGCTCTTCGCCAACGCTCCTCTCTCCTCATCCTCAACTTCAGCGGCCATCCATCCAGCCGCACCAATGCCAACTGTCCAACAGCGCTGACATAGCCACTGAACAAATCAGGGTTGTGGAAAATGCTGCCCATTACTGGCGCAAAAAACACAAGCGCCCCAGGTCTGTCCAGAACCGACAGTCAATGGCGCCAACATTCCTCCCAATCAAAATCTGTGCTGGTACAGGCGTGCTGCCGAGAAGGTGCAACCACCAAGCACAGATACTGCTCCTTTGACGAATGTCGTGGCCAAAAAGCGCTGAAAACAGTCCATATCAGGTCCACACAATGAAACAACAAACAACATGTGACAAAACAAAAGACAAAAACAGCAAAAAAGAACAAAAAAGCAAGGCTCTTGAAGAGCACTTGCCGAAGGCTGCCTACTCGGGCGCCATCTTGGGGAAAAAAAAAGGGCTTGTTCTCCCATGATGGTCCCTCTTCCAGTGCCTCATCCTCTGTTCCCCATTGTCTGAGACATTCTCTGAGTACGTCATCCGTTGGACCCTTCTCCTTGATGTATTCATGGAGCTTGGATGTTTCATCCTGGACAGTGGCTCTCACACTCACTAGTCCCCGGCCTCCTTCCTTTCGGCTTGCGTACAGTCTCGGGTGCTGGATTTGGGATGACACCCTCCATGCATGGTTAAGAGCTTCGGGTCTTAACGTCCGTGGTCTGAATTTCTTCCTTTGGTCACCTTATTATTCCTGCAGGGTATCTGATCACTGGCAGGGCATAGCTGTTTATTGCCCAAGTCTTATTCTTGCCATTGAGCTGGCTTCATAGGACTTGCCTCACTCGCTGGAGGTATTTGGCCGTAGCCGCTTTCCTTGTTGCCAGTTCGAGGTTGCCATTGGCTTGTGCTATACCGAGGTCCCTGTAGCTGTCCTCAATGTCTGCTATTGTTCCTTCAGGGAGTGAGACCCCTTCAGTGCGGACTACCTTTCCTCTCTTAGTCACCATCCGACTACATTTCTCAAGCCCGAATGACATCCCGATGTCGCTGCTGTAGATCCCGGTTGTGTGGATCAGGGAGTCTATGTCACTTTCGCTCTTAGCATACAGCTTTATGTCATCCATGTAGAGGAGGTGACTGATCATAGCTCCATTTCTGAGGCGCTATCCATAGCCTGTCTTGGTGATTGTTTGGCTTCGGGGGTTCAGTCCTATGCAGAACAGCAGTGGGGAGAGTGCATCACCTTGGTATATCCCACATTTGATGGACACTTGGGCAAGTGGCTTGCCATTGGCTTCAAGTGTGGTTTTCCACATTCTCATCGAGTTCGCGACGAAGGCTGTTGGCTGTTAAGGTCCTGTTCACCTTGTACAACTCCAAGCATTCAGTGATCCATGTATGTGGCATCGAGTCATAGGCTTTCTTGTAATCAATCCAGGCTGTGCACAGGTTGGTACGTCGGGACCTGCAGTCTTGTGCGACTGTTCTGTCAACCAGGAGCTGATGTTTGGCTCCTCTGGTATCTCTACCAATGCCCTTCTGTGCTTCGCTCATGTATTGATCCATGTGTCCACTTATCTTAGCCGCAATGATGCCTGACATGAGCTTCCATGTTGTGGAGAGACAGGTTATTGGCCGATAGTCTGCCCTTTCCTAGGCGCGATGAATGCACCATCATTGCTTTGCGTTTTGTGTCGAATACGGACGGTAGCCGTGCGTCACATACAGTCCAGTACACAACTAGCGAAACATTATGGAAGTTAGCGCAAGCAGCAGCAAGGAAACTACTATATTTAATGCAGCCGCAACATTCTAATCTTATGTTTGGAAATACTACGGCTTCGAAAAGAAAGACGGAAAGCTTGATAAAACCTCCGTAATTTGCAAGGAATGTCGCACTAAGAAGCCATACAACGGCAGTCCACCTTTTTTCCGTTCACTTACTGTAGTGGCCTGCTATCCGTATCCTTTTGTCACCATCTGTTTTTCTTTCATCAACTTGCTGTGCGTGCTGCCGCATTCCAGTAAGGAGAATGGGACAAGATTTGCTGAGCAACTTTAACAGGCCGAGGGCTGTCTTGTGGAATTCTGGAAAGTGGGCGGCAGAGAGGAGGGTGCTGTGGAAACAATAGCCAGAGACATCTGTCTTGCGTGGCTGCACTCCCCTGTGCTTACAATGGGAATGGGGGGACTAGCCAGTGGTGCCTTTCTTTTCTCTCTGCTCCTTTCCAGGGACACTTCTGGGCCTTACAATGGGCCTTTTGTACCCTCCCCATTTTTTGACATTTAACCCTTTCAGACCCTTTTTTTGACTCCACTCATATAAAACCTAGCTGAAATGGCGACTATTCATTCACCACACTGTGCTTCAGATTTTTACTGACTTTTTGCTCTGTCTCTGACAGTATGCTGGATCCTGTGGGTGATGGTGTGGAGACTTTTTAGGTATAGGATATAACATTTCCATATTATACTCATATAGTTGTAATATTTTTTAATTTTCTATATTGAAGATACCTCTTAGATTTGTATGTAAAATACTCTCATTCAAAAAATATTTCCTGTATTGTCTTTCTCAGCTCAGAGAAGTAAAGTGGGGCGAGACCATTCAAAGATTTAAAGGCAAATAAAACGATCGTAAAATCTAAAATGTACAGAAAGCCAGTGAAAGGAGGCCAGAATTGGAGTTGAGCAGCAGCATTTTAGACAAACTCGAGATGCTTGAAGGAAGACTGATTGAGTCCAAAATAAAGTGCATTACAGCAATCCAGACGAGATATAACAAAAACATGGATTACTGTGCTGCTGTGAAAGGAGTGGCTTTACTTGAGTCAGCTGTCTAAGATAAAAAAACCAAAACAAAACTGGATATAATAACAGCACCAATGCACCGGTCCAATCTAAAATCACTGTCCAATTTAAATCTAAAATTGAGACCACTGGCTTTAGATAATTTGCCAGGGGGCCAAAGTCAGTATGTCAGTTTTCATCTCAAACCGCTTCAAACAACAAAGCGTGTGATGGAAAAGTGGTTAGAACTGCATGACTGTCCGTGTTTTATGTTGTGTTGTGTTTATTATTTTACTTTATGTTAACTGTTTTGTAAAGCGCTTTGTTACAGCTGCCGCTGTTGTGAAAGCGCTATATAAATCAGCATGTATTGTATTGTATTGTATTGTATTGTATTGTATTGTATTGTATTGTATTGTATTGTATGGTATATAGATGTATAAGGACCACTGAGGCCGAACAGCATAACATCTGTTTTCTTTTGTTGAAATTCAATACGTTTAGTACTATCTAAGCTTCGATTCGCTCCAGACAGGACAAACGTGTCTTTAAGGGCATCCTTTTTTGCTTTGCAGGACATTCTTGCAGATCTATCTATCATCTGATCTCAGCACCACCGCAGAGTGAACTTGACAAAGCCTTAAACAGCTGATTGTACAATTTACAGTATATACACATGCATACATTTCTCTCTGGAATCTGTGTAACATATTTGCATGAAGTATAAAATCCACAACGGGCGGCCCGGTAGTCCAGTGGTTAGCACATCGGCTTCACAGTGCAGAGGTACCGGGTTCGATTCCAGCTCCGGCCTCCCTGTGTGGAGTTTGCATGTTCTCCCCGGGCCTGCGTGGGTTTTCTCCGGGTGCTCCGGTTTCCTTCCACATTCCAAAAACATGCATAGCAGGCTGATTGAACACTCTAAATTGTCCCTAGGTGTGAGTGTGAGCGTGGATGGTTGTTCGTCTCTGTGTGCCCTGTGATTGGCTGGCAACCAATTCAGGGTGTCCCCCGCCTGCTGCCCGAAGACAGCTGGGATAGGCTCCAGCACCCCCCGCGACCCTAGTGAGGATCAAGCGGCTCGGAAGATGAATGAATGAATGAATGAATAAAATCCACAACATCACATCAATTTCATTTCAAGCTTTAAGGGCCACTTCCGTCTTTCAGCTGACAGTGTCAAGGCGTGACCGGGAATCTGTGCTGCTGTGTCGCATCCTTCCAGCTAATCGTGTGGGTTTTGTGTGTGTGAGCGCAGGCGTGCTCCAAGGGATATATGTCTTTGTGTTTATTAGGTCGCCGTCGTATTCGGTGTTATTATTGCACAGCACTTTGAATTGTGTGTCTATCGATAAAAAGTGCTCTATAAATAAAGTTTGATTGACTGATTAATTAAATTGCTGGCAGCCGCTCGGGGTTGGCCAACATAGGCTTGCTTGAAAAGGTGATCCGTTGATTGGAAGAGTTGTCCATCCTCCTTTAACGGGATCTGCATCTCTGTGCAGCGTATATTCAATCAAATGTGCTCGCAACCCCCGCCCTTGCCCCGAGGGGGGCCACCCGCACACTGTAAGGAAATGCCCATCTGTGCAACAGGAAGCCCATGAAAATGAAGAATAATATGAGGCTCTCGGGTAGGGAGCATTGGTGATTGGGCTCTCCATTGGTTGACGTGAGTGTCATGATTCCTTTTCTTGTAATTCTTCTTAAATGAGGAGGACATGCATTTTTTTCCTCACAGTTTAAAACTGCTCTCAGGTGTCAAATTCTCATTAACATGTCTGTGCCATGCTGACGGACATATGTATGTTGGATCAAGAATTACCTGTATTTTACACCTACATTTGCGCTCATGATCCTGTCCTGTTAATTTTTTTCAGTGGTGGGCTTTCCCTCCCGAGCCGTACCTGTCACTAAACTCTGCCACACTGACAAGTGGCTGTCGGATTATTCAGCCTTGCTCATGACTCTTGTCAGCAACTGGCAATTTATTCGAGACGTTCTTGACATTTTGCCTCACAGCTTCTCATCATATTTTTGTCTTAGTATTTTAAAGAAAGTAGTTCAGGTTGTTTGTTCTGAATTTGTATTTCTTGTGTACTGAATTTCCTTGTCCTTCGAGTGACAAGCAATTTACGTTGATCTTGAGCCTCACTTTTTGCAAGTGTTTTTGGTTCGTTTTGCTTTTTCCTGATCCTTTGTTACACCTACTTTCGTTGTACTTTGTCGGTCTTGCGTTTGTGTGACTAAACATTTTTTGGTCAAACTCTTTACCTGTGTCCACACTTGTGGAATCAAATTCTGTACATAGTATTTCAGATACCTGACATTTTCTTGCTTTTCTGAAATTAGGCTGTTCTGTTTTAGACTCAGGAATATGCTCGTTTACCATGAAGATGCTGAAATGGTGGTCAAAGTTTTCTCAACGATGCCATATATCATAACTCTAATATATTTAAAGTAGGGCTGTATGATATTGGAAAAACATGGAATATGCAATGAGGCTGTTGCATGTTGCAATATTGATATTATTGTAATATTTAACATGTACTTAAAGAAATGGCATCGTCATTGTCTAGTGAAAGAAATACATTTTTTTTCATACAGAAAATTCACGGCTCAACGTGTTCTTATCTAATTAAGATAATTACTAGTACTAGTAATGTCCCTGGTTACTGTTCTCTTGTTGCATGGTGATATGCATCCATCCTCCATCCACCCATTTTCTGATCCGCTTTATCCTTACAAGAGTCGCGGGGGGTGCTGGAGACTATCCCAGCCATCTTTGGGCAGTAGGCGGGGACACCCTGAACCGGTTGCCAGCCAATCGCAGGGCACACATAGAGGAACAACCATCCACACTCACACTTAGGGGCAATTTAAAGTGTTCAATGCATGTTTTTGGAATGTGGGAGGAAACCGGAGAAAACCCACGCAGGCCCGGTGAACATGCAAACTCCACACAGGGAGGCCAGACCTGGAATTTAACCTGGTACCTCTGCACTGTGAGGTCAACGCGCTGATCACTGGACCACCCGACCGCCTTGGTGATATGCATTTTAGTTTTAATTCAGTCTGGGTGATCAAAGTTGGATGAAAGAATAGAAATTCCAATTGAAATGCACACCTTTTGCATTGCATGTGTCATTATCACAGTGACGATATTCAATATCATAATGTATTGCTATACAATATCGGATACTACGGAGCCCCTAAGGGGACATGGAAGGAAAAAAAAACTTTGCGAGATCTGCAAAGAAAGATTGCGAGATCTCGCAATACTTTATTTATTTTTAATGGTCGTTGACTTGCTTCCGGGTCATCGTACGTGTAAACGCAGACAACAGTTATGGAGCGTGTTCAACCGTTCGTGAGTTTAATAGAATTTTACTTTGAAATTGGCTTGAAATACAAAGACATTAAATCTGTTCTTGATGTTAAGTACGGTTTCCAAATAAGTGAAAGAATGTTTACACTCGCTTCAAATGTCTTTCTTGGTTCCTGACTTTATTCACAAATACTTAACCAACGTGGATGCTGAGGAGTATTCCTACACAATTGTACATCATCCCATTTGAATTTTCACCTGCATGTAAATGATGACTGCGTAATTGTCACTCCTCACTTTCGTCAGCAAGTGGTTTCTTGTGTTTAAAAAAACTGTTAAGAATGATTTGGAACAAATTTTATTCACATTGACAAAATCTTACAAACATTAATCTCAACATTTTAAATGGAATGTACAACTTCAGACCTTTGGGTAAAACTGAAAACTCCCATCTTGCCTGAAACCATCATGAGAATAAGTGGTGCAGAAAATGGAAGGAATGGAGAACTACCACAGAATCGATTGCATTTTAATAATGCACAATACACAAATGGAAAACAATTGCAGACTGCCCTTCACGTGGTTAACTATGCCAGATGTTTTACATCTCAAAAGTGCAAATGAACAACAGAGCCAATAAAATTTTTAAATCTTGTCATTCTCTCATCAAGGTTTTGGAGCACACTTGGAGATCCACCCAGTACACCTTTTTTTCCTCGATCTTATTTTGTCTCTCAATCTTTGGAGGAGCATTTCATTATCACCCCTGGACATTTTTTGTTGATAAAAGTAAAGGACCGCTATTCGATCACCATAGGAAGTGATATATTTGCCCATTTGCTCTTCAGTCATCAGAGAAATTATCTCCATGTCAACCTGCAAAGATAAATTGTGAGAATGAATACTTGAAATTTTGACTTAATTAATAATAACTTTTAACAAATGTAACATGAGTGATGGTACAGAGCAGTCATCATTATTTGTATTCAATATTACATAATATAATAATAATAATACATCAGGAAGCAGCAGCACATTTACTAACTGTGATGTCTTTTTAAAATTGTGTTACATAAAGTCATTATTGTAAGAACTAAGAACATCAACAGTACAGGTAGTGTATATAGAAATGCGAGCTTCACTTTCCCTGAAATGCTAGCTTCACTTTCCCCCGCCAAGTTAGTTTCTCACTGTATTTGGAGGTCTGCCTGACCAATTACTACTACGATGACTACTACTAGGATTAATAATAATAATAATAGAATTTATGTAATGTTTTTCTTACTTCTCAAAAGAATCAAACGGTTTGCACTACAGTAGCGTATTTACAAAACAGAAAATTAACAGTAGAGAAAGTGAGCATGTCGGAGCCAGTGTCCATTTTGCTATTGCTACGCTTATTATGTTAGTGTATGGGTGTATGCCCACCTTGTCGCTTTTCATGCGCGTAATGTCCACCTGAGCGACATTTCTTGATCGCAAGAAGTTTTCCAAGTCCTCCTCCATTATTCTCTCCTCCTCCGAGGTCGTGTGTAGTCGCTCAAATTAGCCGCTTACGACAGTCAACATTCGCCAAGCTGACCCGGAAGTAGATCAACGCGCAGGAAAAGAACACACTCCATAACTGTTGTCTGCGTTTACACGTACGATGACCCGGAAGCACGTACGATGACCCGGAAGCAAGTCAACGACCATTAAAAATAAATAAATAAAGTATTGCGAGATCGCTTTGCGAGATCTGGCAAAGTAATGCCAGATCTCACAATCTTTCATTGCGAGATCTGGCATTACTTTGCCAGATCTCGCAAAGGTTTTTTTTTCCTTCCATGTCCCCTTAGGGCAGGCATGTCCAAAGTCCGGCCCGGGGGCCAAATCCGGCCCGCGGTCGAATTTCATCCGGCCCTCGGCCCCTGTCATAAAATCAGTGCCGTCTGGCCCGCAGGTTGGGCGCAATGGAACACGTGTTGCATTGACTGAGGTCTCGTAGACTGGTGAGTGATGTTTCATTGAGTACTGCTTCCCTCTAGTGGCTAAATTAGTAATAGCATTCACTAAATGAGTAATAGAATTTAGACACTAGAGGGCATCACTCACGAGTTAACAAGACATCACTCCGTGTTTATATTTGTAAGCTTTTGTTAAATTGTTAATTATTATCATTTTATATTCATGCATTATATTCTTTTATGTTAGTTACCTTAATTATACTCTGTTTAATACGTCCTGAAATATTCTTAGGTTGCTTACATGTGATTGGAGAAGAAAAACAGGAAGGCGGGTCGTTACCGGAAGGGGGAGTGTTGGTTGGAGCGTTAGCGGGGAGCGGTTGAGGAGAGAAAAATAAAAGAGAAAGAGTTGTGTTCAAACGAAGTCGTCCTCTCCTTTTTGCCCATTCTAAACGTAGAGCAATCCATTTAAAACCTGCGAACCCTTCAACTTACATATTGACTGATATGTCATATTTCAAATGATCCTTGCAGTTGTGGATATGTGTATTGCTTGTTCATTTCCCTGTTGTTCGAGTCAACGGTTTTGTGACTATTGAAAAGTCATGGTGATACATTTTATGTTTCAAATCAATCAATTTGCACTCAGGAGACTTCTGTTTAAGAAAAAGTCAAGTGAATAAGCAGTTGCATGTGATATACCTGTTTCAAATGAACCAAAAGAAATTCTTAAGATTGTTGAAATTAAAATAAAAATGGAAACGTGAAACAGACTGACTTACTAAAATTTGTTGAACAATATTGTTGTTCAATGTAAAGAATGTCAGCCAAGGTCGGCCCCCCGACATTTTACCACATAAAATCTGGCCCCCCTAGCAAAAAGTTTGGACACCCCTGCCTTAGGGGCTCCGTAGGATACAGTAATCCCTCGCTATAGCGCGGTTCACCTTCCGCGGCTTCGCTGTTTCACTGATTTTTTTTAGTGCAGTTATTTAAATGCTCTTTTAAACAGTGAATTGTGTTCTGCATCCTGATTGGCGAAGGGAATGACCAACGTAAAAGTCTCCGCACCTCGTCTCTGTACAGCTTGCCAAATTTACCTTTCCAAATTTTTGGTCTTTGGTTTCATTGTATCAGTGGCGGATGCTAGTCTGTCATTGAGGTGAAGCTCAATTTCGGCCTACATCATAAAATGTGTCCGTTTATTTATACGTGAATTCTACACTTATTTTACTTTACGTTAACTGTTTTGTAAAGCGCTTTGTTACAGCTGCCGCTGTTGTGAAAGCGCTATATAAATCAGCATGTATTGTATTGTACTCTCTGTTCCTTTTCAAAAAAATTAAAAGGATGCCTTCACCATAACACAGTGATTGGGTAATTTCGCTGTCAATCAAAAAGATTCAGCCTCAGACAGATCATCCAATCATCATGCAGAAAAGCTTCCGGGCAAGCCCATAAACGCCCACGGTCCACAGACTCCCAGAGATGCTGAGCGTCCGATGGGCGGGACAAAACCAGCATTTATCCAATTAGTCGTCTCGTTTCAATGCCTTGGGACAACCTAACTCTCTCGACGCCCAGTTAGTTTCTCACTGTATTTGGAGGTCTGCCTGACCAATTGCTACTACGATGACTACTACTAGGATTAATAATAATAATAGAATTTATGTAATGTTTTTCTTACTTCTCAAAAGAATCAAACGGTTTGCACCTTTTGCAAGTGTTTTTGGTTCGTTTTGCTTTTTCCTGATCCTTTGTTACACCTACTTTCGTTGTACTTTGTCGGTCTTGCGTTTAAATTGCGTTGGTTATGTGTGGATTTCCGGGAAACAATACATTTTTTAAGCTCCGCTACGATCGTTGATGTTACAAACTGACACCGGACCCCCATCAGAGAAGGGAAAAGTTATGTGGCCCTCACAGGAAAAAGTTTGGGGACCCCTGTTTTAGGGGAAGCTGAGCTTCCCTTGCAGTCTTAGAGCAATCGCCTCTGGATTGTATACATAGTTCAGTATAGTATAATAACAGTAAAAAATAAAGCTGACTATCAAGTACCAAGTACAGCTTTATTGAAATTTCTTCCCTCTCACATTTTTTTTTTGCTTTTTAAAAAAATATGTAAATCTTACTTCACGGTTTTCACTTATGGGTTCTTTTTGGAACGTAACCCCCACAATAAACGAGGGATTACTGCATTGTATAGCAAGACATTATGAAGCCCTAATTTGAAGTACCGTGTGCTTCCTCTGTAAACAGCAAACAACACACAAAAAGCTAATCGTTCTCCTCTGAAATCTTACTTGAAAATTAAATAAATCAAAAACATGACGGTGTTCTAAATAAAATCTCTTCAGTAGAAAATGCAGCTTCAACAAAATATTTCTTCCTATCTTTTTAGCTTACATTTTGATTTGGACTCTTATCTCTCTGGCAGTAGAAATGGTTTCTTCTTTGAATCCTCAACCTTTCAATCTTTGTACATTATCTTCAGCATGATTGTCAAAATGGGTGTCATTGTCACCAACCTTTCTAGGTCGCTGAAACTAATGATAGGGATATTTTTAAACAACTATGGGGCGGGTGGTAAGGGTCCGCTTTCAAAATCATATTGCAGTCAGTAGGTTTCCTATAGATCGAAGTATGAAGCTCTTCATTCAAGTCTTTATGGATTTTTAAACCTGGAAATGTGATTTCTGGCACAGAAAACTCCAGGTGAAGGTCAAGATTTGTGTTTGTTTTTCTTTAAATAGCAATGCTATTGAACCATTTCCTCTTCTGACCATGACCCGAAAAGCAACACATCATCAGCTTGACAGTCCACTTCAGCTTGCCCTGAAAAAGGCCAACAAAGACCGAAAAATGAGGGCAATTTTTTAATGAACTGGCTATGCTCAAATAAAGGCCTAAAATCCAAATCTAACTTTAGTACTTCGGTCTCCTGTTTTTTGAAGTCCTGCGCCGAATCCTCTGCAGAGCACCAAAGAGAGATCTTTTGAGAAAACCCAAGTTATCTTAGTCGCACTCCTGCATGCTCTGATTCTTGTCAAATGGGCAATTTTTGATGATGCGCATACCTTCAGAAGTTCTCCGATGACTCTGCGATTGTTGGCCTCATTACAGAAGGGGACGATCGGGAGTACAGGGGACTGACAAAGGACTTTGTGGACTGGTGCCAGCAGAATCTCCTCCAGATCAACCCTAGGAAAACTAAGGAGTTGGTTGTGGATTTCTGCAGGAAAAAGTCCTCACCAGCACCGATGAACATCCAGGGTATGGACATAGAGAGGGTGACCTCCTACAAGTACCTTGGTGTTCTTCTGAATGACAAACTGCACTGGTCTACAAACACGGACACCCTAATTAGGAAAGGACAGAGCCGACTCTTCCTACTCAGGAAACTGAGGTCTTTTGGGGTTCAGGGGTCACTCCTTAAGACGTTCTATAACTCGGTGGTGGCCTCGGCCATCCATTATGGCATTGTCTGCTGGTCAGGCAGCATCTCAGCCCGGGACAGAAAGAGACTGGAGCGACTGGTCAGGAAGGCCAGTTCTGTCCTGGGTTGCTCCCTTGACACTCTGGAGGAGGTGGGCAACAGAAGGATGCTAACTAAGCTAAAAGCTATGATGGCCAGTCCCTCCCACCCCCTCCAGCCCGCCCTGACAGCACTTGGTAGCTCCTTCAGCCAGAGACTGTTACACCCGAGCTGCAAGAAGGAGAGATACCGACGCTCGTTCCTACCGACTGCTGTCAGGCTGATGAATAAAAAATAACAATCATAATAATAATAATAATTAAATGATGTGAAGGAAAATTGTAAATATTGCTGCGATTTATCCATTGTGTTCATATTGTATTTAATTGAAAGATGTTTGTTGTTGTTTTTTTCTCTTTCTCCTTTCTTCTTTCTACATACATTCTTGCTGCTGGAGGCTGTAAATTTCCCCAGTGTGGGACGAATAAAGGATATCTTATCTTATCTTACCTTTTTAAACTACGTTTCAACTGCTACATCTGAACATGTAGCGATATGGAGTATTTCTTTTGAGATAATCTCTTAATTGTCTTTGACTCTTGACCGCATCAATATCAGATAAAGCCGTCAATTGTGTTCACTCATTTCATGGAGTTAAAAGAATTCCTTTTGAATGACAGAGGTATGTCTGCTTGTACCATGTGGCTATAACCTGGAGAAGTGTATGTGTGTGTGTGTGTGTGTGTGTGTGTGTGTGTGCGCACGCGCGCGTTTGTGTGTGTCAGCACCTCTCAGGGCCGTCCGTGGGATGTAGTGGCCCTGCAGGCATCCTGTTATGACAGCTCCTTCTCTGTTCCCTGCCTTGAGACACCTCATCTGGGGCGTGTTCTGACAGGGCGGCATTTTCCAATCGCCCTGATGAGAAGCCGACGCAGACCGTCTATCATTCTGCTGCTGCTCCTGTCACTCACATAAAAACAGTATGTCCGTTGATTTTCAAAACATATTAAATGATGAATGAAAATTGCAAGAAGGAAGGCTATTTAAAGGTATGTGAAAGGGCTTGACTAAAAACTGACAAAAGAGAATTGTTTTTAATTATTCAAAATTGTCAGGAAAAAAAATCTCATTTTTGTCTCTTTAACCTTTTCTGGGACAGCGGTTACTACAGTGGACAGCTTATGTTATGAGGTTACAGGGTGCATGAAAGGGTTAGGTGAAGTTGTAAAAGGGCGAAATTGACCTTTACAAAATACATTCTTGATGCCGATTACACATATGAAGCTCAGCAGCAGAAGTTTCATCCAGAAAATCTACTGAATGGGATGAAAGTGTATTGATTCTATTCACAAATGGAGGGTAAAAGAGTACGGTATGTAACCTGATAAATCATTTGGCTTTTTTAACAGCATAACATGGAATGCAGTTACAATAAGTTTTACAATGCAGTTCATTTGTTAAGTGAGTCTCTAAACAAGAATTTGTCCCTTGAACCTAATGACTGGTTGAGCCACCCTCAGCAGCAAGTGTTTGCGAGAAGTGGTGATGAATCTCTCACATTTCTATGGTATAATTTTGGTCCATTCTTCTTCATAGAATTACTGTAACTCAGTTGTATAAGGCAGATTTCAGGCATTAACTGCCCATTTCAGGTCACACCACAGCCTCTGAATTGGGTTTAAAAGGAATCTTGTCTGCAAGGACATTTGGTCTTTACGATTTATTTGGTTGTTTGGAGGCGGGGGACATTGAGCCCGAGTGGACCATATTCCGTGCCTCTATTGGTGAGGCGGCCAATCTGAGTTGTGGCCGTAAGGTGGTTGGTGCCTGTCGTGGCGGCAATCCCCGTACTCGCTGGTGGACACCAGCAGTAAGGGATGCCGTCAAGCTGAAGAAGGAGTCCTATCGAGCCTTTATGGCCTGTGGGACCCCAGAGGCAGCTGACGGGTATCGACTGGCCAAGCGGACCGCAGCTTCGGTGGTCGCCGAGGCAAAAACCCGAGCGTGGGAAGAGTTCGGTGAGGCCATGGAAGCCGACTTCCGGACGGAATCGTTTCCAGTGGGGGTAGGACTCCGCCAAGGCTGCCCTTTGTCGCCGATTCTGTTCATAACCTTTATGGACAGAATTTCTAGGTGCAGCCAAAGCGTTGAGGGGGTCCGTTTTGGGGGCCTCAGTATTGCATCCCTGCTTTTTGCAGATGATGTGGTGCTGTTGGCTCATTCAAACGGGGCTCTCCAACTCTCACTGGAGCATTTCGCAGCCGAGTGTGAAGCGGTTGGGATGAAGATCAGCACCTCCAAATCTGAAACCATGGTCCTCAGTCGGAAAAGGGTGGAGTGTCCCCTCCCGGTCGGGGAGGAGATCTTGTCCCAAGTGGAGGAGTTCAAGTATCTTGGGGTCTTGTTCATGAGTGGGGACAGGAGGGAGCGGGAGATCGACAGGCGGATCGGTGCAGCGTCTGCTGTGATGCGGACGTTGTATCGGTCTGTAGTGGTGAAGAGGGAGCTGAGCCAAAGGGCGAAGCTCTCAATTTACCGGTCGATCTACGTCCCAACCCTCACCTATGGTCACGAGCTATGGGTCGTGACCGAAAGAACGAGATCCCGGATACAAGCGGCTGAAATGAGTTTTCTCCGCAGGGTGTCCGGGCTCTCCCTTAGAGATAAGGTGAGAAGCTCAGTCATCCGGGAGGGGCTCAGAGTCGAGCCGCTTCTCCTTCACATCGAGAGGAGCCAGATGAGGTGGCTTGGGCATCTGATTCGGATGCCTCCTGAGCGCCTCCCCGGTGAGGTGTTCCGGTCATGTCCCACCGGGAGTAGACCCAGAGGAAGACCCAGGACATGCTCAGAATCAGAATCAGAATCAGAATCAGAATCATCTTTATTGGCCAAGTATGTAGAACACACAAGGAATTTGTCTACGGTATAACACGCTGCACTAGTATCATCGTAAACAAGTAAATTGCTAGAGGGAAGAAGCTGTTTAAGTGTCTACTTGATTTGGTGCGCATGGATCTGTAGCGTCTGCCTGAGGGGAGTGGCTGAAAAAGGTGGTGGGCAGGGTGCGGGGGATCCAGGAGGATTTTCCGTGCCCTTGTCTTGATTCTTGCAGTGTGCAAGTCCTCAAGAGTGGGTAGGGCGGTGCCAACGATTTTTTCCGCCGTCATAACTGTCCGTTGAAGTCGGATTTTGTCCTTTTTTGTGGCGGCCCCAAACCAAACCGTGATGGAAGAACACAGGATTGATTCGATGACTGCCGTGTAGAACTGTCGTAGCACCTCCTGTGGCAGGCCATGCTTCCTCAGCAGCCTCAGGAAGTACATCCGCTGCCGGGCCCTTCTCAGGATAGAGATGGTGTTGACTTCCCACTTCATGTCCTGGGAGACTGTGATTCCCAGGAACTTGAAGGTCTCGACGGTTGACACAGGGCAGTTGGATAGTGTGAGGGGCAACTGAGGAGAAGAATGTTTCCTGAAGTCCACGATCATCTGTACAGTCTTGAGCGTGTTCAGCCCGAGGTTGTGTCGGCCGCACCAGAGCTCCAGCTGCTCCACTTGTTGGCGGTACGCAGACTCGTCGCCGTCTTTGATGAGACCGATGACCGTGGTGTCGTCTGCGAACTTTATGAGTTTGACAGCTGGATCTGTTGAGGTGCAATCGTTTGTGTAGAGAGAGAAGAGCAGTGGCGAGAGGACACATCCCTGTGGGGCTCCAGTGCTGGTGGTGCGTATAGATGATGGTGCTGGAGAGACTATGTCACCCAGCTTGCCTGGGAACGACTCGGGATCCCCCCGGGAGAGCTGGAAGAAGTAGCTAGGGAGAGGGAAGTCTGGGCTTCCCTGCTAAAGCTGTTGCCCCCGCGACCCGGCCCCGGATCAGCGGTAGATAATGGATGGATGGATGGTTGTTTGGAAAATACGATGATACATTTTGCAAACATAATTTCTAGTTTGATACATTTTATAGAAACGACAGTACGACAGTACTGACATAAGCAAAAAGGAGTCAAAATGCCATACTTGCACAGCTTTTGGATGTGACTTCCAATCAAAGGGAAGAACAACTGTCAATAGATGAAAATCCACAATATGGAAAGGCCATATAAAAAAACTGTTTCATCATAGTTTTACCCTTTCCACATTGAACTCATTAAATCACTTGTCAAAATAATCCTTAGCACCTTGTACAGTTGTAAAAATAAGATGCAAAGCATGCTTTCATGCTCTTTGTCTGTCGGTTCACTGTCAAACTGATACAGAACAAAAGTGCATGTAAATCTAAAAACAACCAAACTAAACCAAACCAGAAAGTTGGCTAGCTTAATGCTAAACATATTGCGGAACACCATGGTTATTAGTGTCAATGTCTCAGTAATTTTAACCTTCAAACAAGTGATCGTTTGACACACGGAACTTCAACACATACAACAGCATACAGCAATATTCAAAGGCATATATTGTTTCTGCGCTGTAGGAGGAATGCTTATGATTGGAGCTTAGTTTTGGGCCTTCTCTGCCTAGAAGATCCTCGTCTTTGTTTTCAAATCTCTGAATAATCTCGTCCCACCTTACCTCTGTGAGCTCATCCGCCCCTACACACCTGCCCGGCGCCTCAGGTCTGTGGACCAGTCTTTGTTAGAAGTACCAAGAACTAAACTGAGGCTCAGAGGGGATCGAGCCTTTTCTGTTGCTGGTCCCTCTCTCTGGAATGACCTCCCACTGAACATTCGGCAAGCCTCCTCGCTGCCCATCTTTAAAGCCCTCCTCAAAACTCACTTGTATTCTTTGGCGTTCGACTCAGCATGACTTAGATTTGTTCTTGATTTTACTGCTTGGTGCTTTCTACCGCCTTTATTACGGATTCGTCTCACTGTATATTGTGTATGTTAAATCGCTCCATGTACAGCACTTTGTATGCAGCGATGGCTGTTTGAAAGTGCTCTATAAATACTGTTGACTTGACTCTTCTTCTTCCTCTAAATTATGATGGATGTCTTCTAGTAAACCTCACTACTGCCTGCATTTTACTACTGTTACTCTAGTTCTGCAGCAAAGATGTACAAACTCTTCACTCAGACTTGCCTTTATACGGTAAACGCCCATTTAAGAAAAATAATTATCGCTTCGAAATCAGTGATACAACAGGTGCGCGAAAGATGACCCGTGTTCATGAGCGAGAATACTGTATTTATAAAGTAAGCCAAACAACGTTATTGCAGGTTCAAATAACTATAACACTGGTCAACTCATTTTTATAAAATGTTTACATCAGAAGAATCAGGGCAAGAAAAGAGTTGGAGAGAGATGACATGAGAAGTAAGGCTGATGAGACCAGGCAGAGACAATCTACATGACAAGCAAACAAGGAAGACACAAAAAGGGCACAGGAAAACACAGAGCCTTTAGAATACATCCATCCATCGATTCATTTTCCGAACCGCTCGATCCACGCTAGGGTCGCGGGCTGGTGCTGGGGCCTATCCCAGCAGTGTTCGGGCAGTAGGCGGGGGACACCTTGAACCGGTTGCCAGCCAATCGCAGGGCACACAACCAGAACAACCATCCACGCCCACACTCACACCCAGGGACAATTCAGAGTGTCCTATCAGCCACTTTAGAATACATGTAAAATGTAAAAGAAAATCCAAATGGTAAAAAAAAGAAAAGACATCATGACAACGCTAAATTGTGATGCTTTTTTTTCCGAGTGAAAGTGGAGCATGATGTCAAACTTTCATGATCATTTTGAGGATTCACCACAAAAATTCACAACTTAATTGATGATGACAGGCCACCACACATACATCATTGATTAAAAACTTTGATTAAAACCCAAGTTCCTTTGACTCAATCGGCTATTCATTAAACCATATTTCATGCAAGCCTCGTATGGGTGACAATTACAATGAGCAATAGTACCACATCTGACATTGTGCGTCTGAGATAAAGAGATGAGAGCAGTAAAAATGTCCTTGACAGAGCTGTGCCCTGGCCGTTGCGAACAGATAAGCAGCACCATCTGTGACAACCCCGCAAGCAATTATCATCAATCAAATCCTTGCTGACCATCTCTATTAAAAGTCGTTCAGAACACCTGAGCTAAACCCACTGTCGCACCTGTCCTGTCATTCGCCAGCCCTCATTCGGTCTCGTGTTGCGTGGCGGAGGCGATAGTGTGGGGGCTGGTTCATGGTCAGCCTGCACCTTGTCCTCATGCCTCTGGCCTGGACCGCAATCAGAGCTATGGCTATCATAAAATGTCCTATGGCTGAAAATGGCTTTGAGCCATGCCATTATAGACTGAGGAAGAAGGGCTGTGGAGGGGGAATGTGGGGGTCCCTTGGCTGTAAAAGCATCATACACTTGTCCCTCAAACGCCACCTGAAGGTCACCAGCCGGACATGATGCGCTCGCTGTCTTTGAAGCGTTTCTCTGAAACACTTGGCTGCTTTATTTACTTGGACCCTGAAGACAACGTTGTCAGCTTTTGCAGTTTTACTACAGTATTTCCTAAAGAAGGTATTGTAAATCATTGGACTGTGGCACTGAGGACATCATGAGTAGAACATACATGAGGCAGATTGACAATGCCCTTGCACTTTGCTCCGCAGCTCATGTCTTTGATCCCGTTCCCGTTCAGGCTCTCAATCAATTTGTGGTCCTTTCAAAAGAGCACCTACGCATCAATACAATGTTTTGGGTAATTAGGCTTCGTGTGGACTGACATTTTTTCAGAATTACGGTACTTGGAAAAAAAGCATTCCCCCCAACCCCCCCCCTTCTCATCCTCATTCACACAAGCATTGCAAAAACACAAGAAAACACAACGGTCGCGAGAAATAATCCTTCACTTTCAAGAAGAATGAAAACTCTCCTGTGACTGAGATGCATAAATTAGCATGAAGCCAAGTGGTGCAGGCAGCTTGTCATTCGCCATATCCTTCAGAAATGTTACGGTGCTCACGGAAAGCGTTAGGACGAGGTCATTAAAGGGGCGCGGCAGCTAAACAGGGAGAGGCGAGGTTTTAGTGATTCGGGCGTCCTGCTTCCGGGTTAGGAAAGTAGCCACCAAAAGAGCTGATATTTTATCAGAAATTAGATGACCATTGTGGTAAAAGCAATGTCTGCCAATTGTTAACTGTTGAAAGCTTAAAGTAGTTTGATACAAAACCTTTAATTTCGGTAACTGCTGATGTGTTGTGTGTGTGTTTTTTATTCACCATTAGGGATGGAACAAAAAATTGATTTGAATGGGAAAATTGTTTGTTGATTTGACCAAACAGAATCGAATTACCGGTCTTCTAAAACACGCCATGCTTGAAGTGTATCACACACCACGTATGGAGATGCACCCCCGGCAGAAATAGGTGCGAATCGATTTGATGTTGCTGATGATTTTTTTTTTCGTTTCTTTGAGCCTGAATAGTGTAGGCTTTGAAAAGCTCGTACATGTTGTCGCTTATTTATAAACATGAAAAAAGCGACAGCGGTACCATATTGAATGGTATCCCACTTAATTGACCTGAATGGTTTCACTTGAAAATGTACCATTCTTGATTCATATCGTAACCGATGTATCGAGATACATCGTGAATTGTTTTATATCGGAGAGATGCGCACCCCTATTTGTCACATCGCTTTAGTACAAAGACCACTCCGATGTTTTTGACAGAGCCGAATTCCAATACTCGCCACTAATTGCTTTATTGCAGACAATGTGCCGTTTGGCAGATGATTGGAATCGACACAATTGAAACACCACTGTTTGGCTTTCTGCAATGCTGAGATAAGCGTGTGGACAAATGTTACATGCAAATCTCTTTGTTTTAATAAAGGATGATGGGAGTATAATCAGCACTAATTTTATTCAATCAAATGCCTGTACCACGGTCTTATCCACAAAATTATTTTTAATACACTCCTCGACAAAGAATTTGAGTCATGGGAGTTTTGTGTCCGGCCGAGTCCTAGTAAACTTGTGTAACAAACCCACTGAGCCTCTCACATGCAGCAACAGCGACTGTACTGTATGTATTCCGCCATTCAAGAGTGAATGCAAGTTCCACTGATTTCGAAATGTTCCATCTTCCAGAAACTGCTTTGGGAAGTAAACAAACAGGCAACGCAACACAGTTGCAAGGGGATCAAGGCCTTCTGACATCTGCTTCTACGGTGGTAATCTAAGACATTTTTTTTACGATATTTAGAGCACCTAAAGTAACTAGTACTATTAACATTTGTAGAAAATCAACAAATGAAAATCAGCAAGTGTATGGTGTTAACTGACTTTGTGTGGCGTGATGACTTATTCTGAAGCCGTGTGCAGTTTGTAACCTTGAAATGGTTTATGCCTGGACTGAGGACCCCTCTTTTACTTTGCCATCAGCGCTCTTCCATCTGTGTTCAGTGACGCGAGATTCCCAAATGCAGGAGTTTTTGAAACTTTCCCACAAGTTTTCCCAGCAAAATAATGACTTGGAGTGGTGCATATGTGCATGGCTGCCCTCTGCGTTGAACAAACATTCATAGTACGGCCGGGGGGGGGGGCACATAGACATTGTGTGTACATGATTATGTCAAAGTGAAAGGTAGCGAGATGGACGACATGACAAAGAGCAGAGCTCTCGCTGCTCAGTGGAAATCACAATTCAATGGGGAGATGGAATTGAGTGCTGGCCCCATTGTATGAAATGTCTTCTTTTTTTCCCGGGTTCTGGACAAAATCCAAGGCTGCCGTCCACTTGTGTGGCGTCCGTGTGGTTATAGCCGCGCGGTCCTGTCAATTGCTCATTCAGCCAAGTCGGCTGAATACAAGTCAGCACTGAGCCTTGCCTTGCCTTCCGCAAACAACGTCGCAACATCCTCACTCCAATGTGAATCTTGCCTGTCTGTGCAATGCTGTAATGTTTTCCCCATTGGGCCGATATGAAGCTATTAGAGATGTGGCCTGTAGAGAAATGAAACATTTTGCAGAGCTGGGGAATTTCTCTTCGTCGGAGGGTGGCGAGGGGAGTGTGCGTGCAATGTGTGTGTGCGTGTGTGTGTGTGGGGGGGGGATTGTGGGGGGGTCTTTTTTGAGTTTGAGTTAGGGAAGAGAAGAAACACTGCTGATGGACAGACACAGGGATCCCCCTCCCATCCACGCCCCCTCTATTATCAAAGTTGCAGGAATGTAGAGCGGGCCGGTCGGACCTGGAGCGCCCTTCCAACCCTAAAAGCTGATGTCCTGTGATGTTGGGGGGGGGGGGCTATAGAGCAGGGCCACAGAGGTACAGCTGCTCAACAGACTTGGATCAGAGTCAACATTTTCATGCATGGCTGGCTTCCTTTTTTTTGCTATATGAGCATTTGTTAGCCTATAATGAATATCCTACTTTGTTTAGGGTGGGGGATTGCTCTATCAGCACAAAAAGGCCCACAACGTCAATAAATCTTTTAACCGACACAGCCCGAATCCCATGCCTGTTCAGACCAGAAAAATACGCACAGGTCAATATGATTTTTGGTTTAATCTGATGCTCTGGGTTCTGGTTGATACCGGATATATGGAGGTATCACGGCTTGACTTTGAACTGACAAAAGCACTCGTCCATTAACGCGCACCTTCGTGGGCTGTTTGTTTGTCCGTCGTGTCTTGCTCCCCGTTAAGAGACAAAGGCCCCGTCGCTGCTTTAGTTGACCGCGAGGCAAGTAGTCAAGTGTGGTTGTGTGCGAGTAGACCGCAATCACGGCTTTGCGTCTGCTAAAGTACACTTTCTTTGACTCAATTCCTCAACCTTTCCATAATGCTTAACTCTGAATAAAATTCTCTCCATTAACTGCCTCGCCACACCTCCTTTCTCTTTGGCCTCTCTGCTGACGACGTAAACTGCCTGACGCGGCTTCCAAGTAGAGAACGGGTCATTAGCCAAGCGGACGTTTTGGCTTTTGCTCCTCTTTTTTTCTTTCTCCCCCTTTTACCTTTGCCTGGAACAAAGGGAGAAGCATTCAATAGTTATTGATTTGGCGATATGCAACTTTTACTGCAGATCCCATTTAATCACAAAAGCTGATTTATTGTAGGCCCTCTGACAATCCCATTAAATTGCTGTCTGGCTAATCAAGTCCATTCTTTTTCCTGCAGGACTAATCTTTTATAGAGGCAGCAGAACAAATCCCAGCAGTAACAGGATTGGTGGGGAATTAGAAAGTTCCGGGCTGCTCTGCGTTTCATGAAATAAGAGGGACAAAACTTGGACACAAACAGAACAGACACATTCACGCTGCATTTTTGCCATTTCAAAGCTCATGATGAGAATGCAGGCAAACCCCCTTTTTTAGTCCCGAACCCCATTTTGACAATGTACTGTATTTGAAGACATGACATTTGACAAAGATCCATTTGTCCGTTTCATGAACGTATGCCCCTCGAGACTTTAACAAACAGATTTTACACACAAGCCCTAACGTCCGTCATGTCACGAATTCATTCTTGTAAATGTTTGTTTTTTCCTCGTCTTTATTGGTCACTCTTTCATTGTCCTCCAGCCCATCTACGAGATGAGGTGGAGGCCCAAAACCTGGAGAGACGGGACAGAATTTTATGAGGTGCTGATAAAACTTTACCGGCTGTCACTGGACAAACCCAAGAAAGATTCGCCTTACCGCTGTGACGATTACATTCATTTTCATTTGAAATGTCAGAAAAAGACACAAAAGTGATTTTGAATGAAAAGTAAATCATATTTCTCGTGAGCTCTTTGTTCAAGCAACTTAATGATGTGAAATGTCAGCTGTAACGTTCCCATCAGGGATGAAATTGTGTTATTCTAAAAGTGTCTGTGATAGAAAACAGTAATTGCTTGCTGTTGCACCACCTAAAAGGAATTCAATACTGTCAATACGGTGCAATTCAGTGTCATTCATGATGACTGGGCTGAGCGTTTTCCATTTAAGTTGAGTGTAACGCTAAATGGGCAGCCGGGTGTCCATCTGCTTTAACGCCTGTACTAACATTGCCATTGTTTCAATGTAAAGAACACTGTGTGAAACCACCCAAAAAAAAGTGTCTCTGTTGCCAACCATTTCCACTGTTGGAAAGAACATGTAGTCCTCCAAATAATAACTCAAATAAATATTCTGTGAAAAATATATTCAAGTGCTGAGTAACCCGTTGAGTAACTTGTCAAAGTAAAAACATAAAACATATGATATGTTGCATTAAAACGACTCTGACATTGTATAATTCAACCCCCCCCGCAAAAAAAAAAAATGACTTGAGTAAAAGTAACTGAGTAAACGTGCCCACCTTTGTACTATGGACAAGAGAGGACCCTGGTTGACTCCCCATGCAGGAGACACGGGACAAAGTGCTGCCTCTGCAGGCTACTCTAAAAGTCCAACTCAGCACCTCTGGACCTTTGTGAACTGACCATTGATTTGATCTTTCCACTTATTCCTCCATTGATATAGATGCACCGTGTCAGAGCTATTTGCTAGAATAAATCACAATAAACGGACCGATTGTCAGCAGACAGTCAGAGGTGTTTCTATTTGTGTTTGAGGGGATTTCCTGATTTATTTATTTTTTTAATAGGGGATTTTCAGCTCCCTCTTCAATGTCAGCTCTACTTTTGACGGTGATTGCATTCATTCCATCTCATTTGCATGTTAAGAGAGGGTTCCCACTAGAAAGATCAAGGCAATCTATACATGGCCAATGTGGGGCCGCTGCCAGGAAGACTGTCGATTCCATGAAAGGTGTGGCCAGATGTTTGTCATCTGGCCTTTATTGATACCTTTATTGATAAGCACACGGTCATTACTGTGATTCATTCTACGGGGATGCGACTAAGCTTTAGTCACAAGTTTCACCAGAGCACAATCAATAGTACACAATGAACAAGTACAACATGACCACATGTGAACTGAGAACCACAGCAAAGTCTGCTAAGCCATTGCAAACTCCGTTCTCGGTTACACTAAGGCTGCCGCAGGTAAATTCTGTTTTAATGCCTAGGTCCAATTTTTGACATTATATTTCCATGTACACTACCTTTCAAGTGACACATATCCAATCTGGCCTTCTGGGTATGTTTACACTGACCATAAAACAACCAGCATGCACCGATGCCTTAGAGGCTCTGTATGGGAATAATTCGACAAGCCTCAACACCGACCAGTGAGAATAACAGAAGAAAACTAGAATACAGAAAAACCCTAACCCTTTGATTTAAATGAAGGTGCGCATTACTCCACTGACTGCGATCAACAATTATTTTCTTTGTTTAATCATGGAAAACACAGCACTCACTAATATATATATATATATATATATATATATATATATATATATATATATATATATATATATATATATATATATATATATATATATATATATATATATATCTGTAGAAGCCTTAAATGATCATAATCAATAGAATCAGGAGAGTTGGAGTAGGGAGAGATCTAAAACAGGGAGGATATAAGGCTCTCAACGAACCGGAATTCCCTATCCCTGATTGAGGAGATTTAGTAGAGTAACTGTCAATGTTATCAGTGACGTAAATTATGAAGTAAAGTACAGATATTTTAAAAAATACAGGAACAAAGCATTTGTTCTCTGTTATATGACTGCATATGACGCTTGACATGATCCTGTTCTTGTGTGTCTCGAGCAGGTGGCAGATGAGGGCCTTTCCTTCAGGGTGCACACCTGCTGCCCATGAGTATTTACCATGTATTTAAGGACTGACAAGCTGCTTGGCAGCTTGTCAGATTATTGGACCTTGTTGCTGCTCTTGCGCAAGTGTTTGTTTTCTTGACCTCTCGCTCTAGTCATATTTGTTCTTGTTCTCTTAGCTCCCCGTTTTTGGAAGTATAGTCTTTGTTTAGTCATTTTATCTTGCTCTTCTTTTGTCGAGTAAATTGGACTCTTGTCATTTCGTTTGGTATTATCGGGGTTGGCTGTTTCTTTGACTTTTGCAAGCACTTTTTGTTCATGTTTTGTTTTTCCTGGTTATTTTTGACCAGTGATTTTTGTTCATACTTTGCCGATGCACTTTTTGTCCATCCATCCATCCATCATCTACCACTTATCCGGGGCCGGGTCGGGGGGGCAACAGCTTTAGCAGGGAAGCCCAGACTTCCCTCTCCCTAGCTACTTCGTCCAGCTCTCCCCGGTGGATCCCGAGTCGTTCCCAGGCAAGCTGGGTGACATAGTCTCTCCAGCGTGTCCTGGGTCTTCCTTGGGGTCTCCTCCGGGTGGGGCATGACCGGAACACCTCACCGGGGAGGCGCTCAGGAGGCATCCGAATCAGATGCCCAAGCCACCTCATCTGGCTCCTCTCGATATGGAGGAGAAGCGGCTCGACTCTGACGTCAGATGGTGGACCAGAATTTCCTCAAAGCCATCCGGAAGTCGGCTTCCATGGCCTCACCAAACTCTTCCCATGCTCGGGTTTTTGCCTCGGCGACCACCGAAGCTGCGTTCCGCTTGGCCAGTCGATACCCGTCAGCTGCCTCTGGGGTCCCACAGGCCATAAAGGCTCGATAGGACTCCTTCTTCAGCTTGACGGCATCCCTTACTGCTGGTGTCCACCAGCGAGTACGGGGGTTGCCGCCACGACAGGCACCAACCGCCTTACGGCCACAACTCAGATTGGCCACCTCAAAATAGAGGCAAGGAACATGGTCCAATCGGGCTCAATGTCCCCCGCCTCCCCCGGAACATGGGAAAAGCTCTGTCGAAGGTGGGAGTTGAAACTCCTTCTGACAGGGGATTCCGTCAGACGCTCCCAACAAACCCTCACAATACGTTTGGGTCTGCCAGGACGGACCGGCATCTTCCCCCACCATCGGAGTCTACTCACCACCAGGTGGTGATCAGTTGACAGCTCCGCCCCTCTCTTCACCCGAGTGTCCAGAACATGCGGCCGCAAATCCGATGATACAACTACAAAGTCGATCATCGAACTGCGGCCTAGGGTGTCCTGGTGCCAAGTGCACATATGGACACCCCTATGTTTGAACAAGGTGTTCGTTATGGACAATCCGTGGCGAGCATAGAAGTCCTATAACAAAACACCACTCTAGTTCTGATCGGGGGGGCAGTTCCTCCCAATCACGCCCCTCCAGGTCTCACTGTCATTGCCCACGTGAGCATTGAAGTCCCCCAGCAGAACAAGAGAGTCCCCAGCAGGAGTCCACCCACCCGAAGGCGGAGGGAGGCAACCCTCTCGTCTACCGGTGTGAACCCCAATGTACAGGCACTGAGCCGTGGGGCAATGAGTATGCCCACACCTGCTCTGCGCCTCTCACAGTGAGCAACTCCAGAGTGGAAGAGAGTCCAACCCCTCTCGAGAGAACTGGTACCAGAACCCAGGCTGTGTGTGGAGGCAAGTCCGACTATATCCAGTCGGAAATTCTCTGCCTCACACACCAGCTCGGGCTCCTTCCCTGCCAGAGAGGTGACATTCCATGTCCCAAGAGCAAGGTTCTGCAGCCGAGGATCGGACCGCCAGGGTCCTCGCCTTTGGCTGCCGCCCAGCTCACATTGCACCCGACCCCTTTGGCCCCTCTCATGGGTGGTGAGCCCATGGGAAGGGGGACCCACGTTGCCTCTTCGAGCTGTGCCCGGCCGGGCCCCATGGGTGTAGGCCCGGCCACCAGGCGCTTGCCAACGAGCCCCACCTCCAGGCCTGACTCCAGAGTGGGGCCCCGGTGACCCGCGTCCGGGCAAGGGAAACCTTGGTCCATATATTGTATTCATCATAAGGGTCTATGAGCCGTGCTTTGTCTGGCCCCTCACCTAGAACCTGTTTGCCATGGGTGACCCTGCCAGGGGCATAAAGCCCCAGACAACTTAGCTCCTAGGATCATTGGGACACGCAAACCCCTCCACCACGGGAAGTGACGGCTCACTTTTTGTGAATAAATACTTTTTTTAACTGAGTTTTTGTTTGGTGTCTCTTTGTGGGTTCCGATTGACTTTCAGTTCGTTTTCGAACTGTGACAACGCTGTATATATTTGCTTTAAGGTCCGACCACTCGCAAATTGTCTCCTTTACAAAGGTTGTGCTCCTTCCCTTGCCAGTATAAGAGGAATTTGCAACTGACGTCTCACAATTTTGAAGATGATCTTGTGATCCAGAACAGGTCAAACATGACTATCTGCTGTTGTGGCCTGAAAAGTGCAGCGGGGTAGTCAGTAGTTTATCCAGAGCGTTGTTGTTGGCAGTGGTCTATAGGAGGAGGCCATGGACTGCAACCTCTGAATAGACGCTGAGTCGCCTGACTGGACTGAAATGTAATTACCTCTCCCTCGCAATGTCACACTGCAGACCTGAGCCTGATGGTGGCCTCAAAGTGGATTGAATTAACCTCCAGCTGGGAATAGTATTTTTTTGGCGTCAACTCCATCTCGCAATTTGTTATTTTCTCGTCCCAACACACAGAATTGCTTTTCTAAAATTGGCATTTTGGGGTCGACAAAGCCAACCACAACACTGAGCTCAGACCTCAGAATGTCATGCATCCTCACTGACATTGACACCTGAGATTCTCCTCTCACTGCACATCCATGACTGTGCTAAAACTGAGCTATTCGAGAAATTTTCACTCGCTGCATTAAAGCCTGTCATCATCTTTACGATCAAACAGATTGTGTACAGATGTTTCTGTGGAGTAATATTTTCATGTTGTGGTTTATTTTCTGGGGGGGAGGGCTGCAGTATTTGCTGGCTGGACGAATAATGTGCCACTGTAATGAGAACTTAAATGAGCAATTCATCTTGCAGACCCAAAAGCAAAGGGACGGGACGCCAGCTGATTCTCAAGGAGCATACCTGGAAGCTGAGAGCTTCAGAGGATGGCGAACAATATGTGATTGCATATTAAGAATGGTTAGCTCGCGCAATATATATGTCAAATGTTTATTGTCCTCTGTGTATTATTTCTGGACTGAGCTTTTCCGGGGCAGTTGATGCAATGCATAACGTGTTAAAATGGAGATAACACTGTACAGGGCAGCGAGGGAATGTGCTGGTGTGTGGGAGGTGCTCAGTATTGTAAATGACTCTGTGTGAGCAGGCAGGGAGGAAAGAGTGGGCAGGCTATCTCGGGGATGGGGGGGGGGGGGTCTTGCTGGCTGTATAATTGAAAATCATTCAGACAGCTGTACAGTTTAACCTTGGAGGGCTGTGGTCTAGTCACTAATTGATGTGTTGGCATGCGCTGGCAAGTAAAAAGTGAGCTGCGTGTGGGCGTCCCTATTTACATTGGCCCTTTCAAAAGATCCATACACAAGCGCGATGCTTTATGAAGGCGCTTCAGTAACTCTGTGATGTCTCTTGACATTTCACTTGAAACTTTTCCATTATGCGCTGCGTTGCTGGTGAGAGCAGAGCATGGAAGCACCTTTGGGCTTTGCATCAATCAATTTGAGAATCACTCTGTCTCGAGCAAAACTGCTGCGTTTCATCCTGCCGGCATCATATGTCTATAGCTGCTTCTATTTATAGCGGGCGACAGTGGGCAGAAAGGTCTGTGAGATTTCCATCTCCGGTAGATGGTTCTGCTCTGTTGCTCAGAGCCACCTTCCTATTGGCAGCAGGCCTGAAGCAATGCGATTCTTGGGGCCAGATTCTCAACCCGATGCATTATTGATAGGTGACTGATTGGGAACTCAATTACACAAAGATTATGTGGCGAGCAGGCACTGGGACACGGCTATCCTGTCAGAGAGATTGAATTAGAGCACGGGGGAGGAGGAAAAGTGTCCTTCAGAGATGCCGCTCGTCTCTCTCCAGACCACCTGAGGAAGGGAAGTGGCTGCAGGCGAGTTCCTTCATAGCGCATTACCTGCGAGTGTCAGTGTAGGCGGCCAGCTGGCTGGACTGCTCTGCAGCAGAGAGCTCGTTGCTATGTGTGTACGCACACACTTATTTGTCAGGCCGGAAATGGTGGAGCAACTTCTGCTGAAGTCTATGAAAATGAAAAAGGAAACTGTGTAGATATGCATTGGACATTACAAAGATTCAATACTGTATATGTGTTATTTTCAATAAAAGAAAAAAGGATCCTTTGGCTTCAATTAATTCAAACATGTACATCGGTTGCACAAAATGTTTAAAGCCCATGCAACATATCCTGTATTTTCCATCCATCCATCCATCCATCCATTTTCCGAACCGCATGATCCTCACTAGGGTCGCGGGGGGTGCTGGAGCCTATCACAGCCGTCTTCGGGCAGTAAGCAGGGACACCCTGAATCAGTTGCCAGCCAATCGCAGGGCACACAGAGACGAACAACCATTCACGCCCACACTCACACCTAGGGACAATTTAGAGTGTCCAATCAGCCTGCCATGCATGTTTTTTGGAATGTGGGAGGAAACCGGAGAACCCGGAGAAAACCCACGCAGGCCCGGGGAGAAAGGGCAAACTCCACACAGGGAGGCCCGAGCTGGAATTGAACCCGGTACCTCTGCACTGTGAAGCCGACGTGCTAACCACTGGACTACTGGGCCGCCCTCCTGTATTTTCCTCAAAAGATTTTTGCTTTTTCTTCTCAGCTTATTCAAATAGTCTGGGCAAACAGTGATATGGTCAAAAAGTAATTGACTCACCCATCCCCATTGTTTCCTTTCGTAAAAATATACCACATACTTATGATTCCAAAACACAATTATAAATTAAAATGAATCTTGCAACAATACTCTTAAAATCAATGTTTTACAGATTATTTGATTGGAAACAAAATGGTGTGTGTCTCAACTGAGAAAATAGACCCTTAAGATTAATTCTCCAAAGGCGTCTGCATTGCCTGTTTGACACGAAGCAATAAGATGCTCCGTCCTTGATGCCTTTGGAACACTTCACTCACATGTTTAAAAAACAACATCATGAAATCTGTTTTCATTGGCGGATTAGTTATGATACATGAGACGCATTCAAAGGTTGTACAACGACAAAGAGTATCGATCATGATCTTGGCATACACTGTCATGCCTATTTGGCATTATCAATATTTTGTCACACCCCCTCCTTGTTTGTGTATTCTTCTGTATAATTTGATATTTGAAATGACAGCTGCTCTCTTCCCTTAGATCCGAGGCAGTTGCCGTGATGGGAATGTGAATGTATGTGCATAAATATTGGCATTTTACCAAATCTCATTCATATAACATGTCCCACCTGAATGAGAATAGTGCCTCGCAGGGTCGAATGCTATTATAAGTTTAATGTGAATTCAGGCTTGAGGAAGATGAGAGAAGGGGGGAAGTGGCTCGCCATCTGAAATGGAAGCATTCATCTTGCCTTTCTGTTGGTCAGCAAATGCGCTCAAAGGGAAGAAAAGAGCCTGGTGAAAAAAAGTGGAGACGAGGCTGATCTCAGAGAAATCATCTTATTGCAGATCACCCGGCAGATCCTATTTCACCCTTTGCTCCGGTACGAGTGGATATGCCAGGCTTGTGTTTATTGCATTCATCAGTGACGGCGTGGACGACTGATCATGTGCTGGTGGCTCCGCATTTCTGCATTTATTCTGCTCAGAGAAAACTTTTGGTCTTGGGGGAAGTCATTTACAAATGAATTTTTGGCAGGGGAAGAAAGGGCGTTTTTTTTCATTTGGACTCCCAGTGGGCCTGATTCAGTAGGATCACAAAAAACGGTGCTAAATTGCATGTTGACTCACTCTTACCAATTGTGTGCGCTATTTGCACCTGGTGTCAAAGTGGTCAAGACTGCCATATTTAAAAGAGGGAAGCAGCAACAAAATGTAGTTTAAGTGAAGGAATTGCAAATGTTCATGGAATACAAACTAACGGTGAGTCAACAAAAATCGATCACTCCATTAATTTGGGGGACTGCATAAAAGCCATGTTGTTTTTGATTCAACTCGCTCTGAGTGTGTGTGTGTGTGTGTGCGCTTGTGTGTGTGAATTGGATGTATCTGCCCATCCTGTGCAAAATTGAATTTAAAACTTGGGATAGAAAATCCACAAAACTGTTCTCAGAGAGGCCAGCACTGGTTTTGCCATTGCGCTGCAATCAAGACCCAAGGACATGCACAGTTAAAAAGGATTTTTGGCAGTTGACATGACATGACTCCGTGAGACTGGGTCCAAGTTAGCCCTTAAATCTATGGGCCCTACTTTTATGCTGGGTGCATGTCTAGTGCAGTTTAACTGTGTTTGCGGGTGGAATTTTCTTTGTTATGGTGTTTTGCTAAACTTTGCCAAGGTCGAAATGGGTGTAACCTTTGTGTCCCATTGTGAGGAGGAAGTAGGGTTTTCCGAGCCAATCTTAGCGCCATTGACATTACAGAAACAGAAATAGAGTCGCTGGAGTCCGTGCATGACATTGGTGGTTAAAATGAAAACTCTCCCCTTGTAGATGATGTAGTCAGCCATCCATGTGACATGGGTAGTTGGACACCACCTTGCACCCCTTGCGTCTGTGTGTGAGACAATGACAGGTGTGCTATTAAAATATTTTTTAGATGGCAATGATTATAATCCATTCAAACAATTGATGTCAACAATCATTCCGAGGGATTTTCCCATGCTGGTGTTATATTTACAGTTCTCATATACCATGCATGTCCACAAAGTTCCAAATTAGTCTGCCTGCGCCTCGATGAATTACACCCAAATCGCATTGCACCACCTGCTTTTTGCAAGTTTTAAATCTAGTCTACCTTTTGTAACCAAATTTGAAGATGTGCTGGGAGGGCGAGGTAGAAACGCCCAGTGAGGTTCAGCATGTCTACCAAATTCACAAACACGTTTAAATGGAACATTCCTCTCGAACAAAACTGATGATGCACCCGTTTTTACGCTGAGTGCAAATTACTTTCTGTTGCCAAATTTTCGGGTTTTCAGTGTCAGGAATTTTCAGACAGACGCGAAATGGCCGGCCAGGCACAGCCCGAAGAGGCAACGTGGGTCCCCCTTCCCATGGGCTCACCACCCATGAGAGGGGCCAAAGGGGTCGGGTGCAATATGAGCTGGGCGGCAGCCAAAGGCAGGGACCCTAGCGGTCCGATACTCGGCTGCAGAAGCTAGCTCTTGGGACATGGAATGTCACCTCTCTGGCAGGGAAGGAGCCCGAGCTGGTGTGTGAGGCAGAGAATTTCCGACTGGATATAGTCGGACTGGCCTCCACACACAGCCTGGGTTCTGGTAGCAGTTCTCTCGAGAGGGGTTGGACTCTCTTCCACTCTGGAGTTGTGGGAGCAGGTGTGGGCATACTCATTGCCCCCCGGCTCAGTGCCTGTACATTGGGGTTCACACCGGTAGACGAGAGGGTTGCCTCCCTCCGCCTTCGGGTGGGAGGACGGGTCCTGACTGTTGTTTGTGCATATGCACCAAACAGCAGCTCAACATAACCACCCTTTTTGGAGTCCTTGGAGAGTGTGCTGGAGAGTACTCCTGCTGGGGACTTCCTTGTTCTGCTCTGGGACTTCAATGCTCACGTGGGCAATGACAGTGAGACCTGGAGGGGCGTGATTGGGAGGAACGGCCTCCCCGATCTGAACTCGAGTGGTGTTTTGTTATTGGACTTCTGTGCTCGCCACGGATTGTCCATAATGAACACCTTGTTCAAACATAAAGGTGTGCGCTTGGCACCAGGACACCCTAGGCCGTAGTTCGATGATCGACTTTGTAGTTGTATCATCGGATTTGCGGCCGCATGTTCTGGACACTCGGGTGAAGAGAGGGGCGGAGCTGTCAACTGATCACCACCTGGTGGTGAGAAGGCTCTGATGGTGGGGGAAGATGCCGGTCCGTCCTGGCAGACCCAAACGTATTGTGAGGGTTTGTTGGGAGCGTCTGGCGGAATCCCCTGTCAGAAGGAGTTTCAACTCCCACCTCCGACAGAGCTTTTCCCATGTTCCGTGCCTCTATTGTTGAGGCGGCCAATCTGAGTTGTGGCCGTAAGGTGGTTGGTGCCTGTCTTGGCGGCAAACCCAGTACTCGCTGGTGGACACCAGCAGTAAGGGATGCCGTCAAGCTGAAGAAGGAGTCCTATCGAGCCTTTATGGCCTGTGGGACACCAGAGGCAGCTGACGGGTATCGACTGGCCAAGCGGAACGCAGCTTCGGTGGTCGCCAAGGCAAAAACCCGAGCCTGGGAAGAGTTTGGTGAGGCCATGGAAGCCGACTTCCGGACAGCTTCGAGGAAATTCTGGTCCACCATCTGACGTCTCAGGAGGGGGCAGCAGTGCACCATTAACACTGTGTACAGTGGGGATGGGGCGCTGCTGACTTCCACTCGGGACGTTGTGAACCGGTGGGCAGAGTACTTTGAAGACCTCCTCAACTCCACCAACACATCTTCCTTGGAGGAAGCAGAGCCTGGGGACTCTGAGGTGGGCTCTCTGTGGTTAAAAAGCTCCTCGGTGGCAAGGCCCCAGGGGTGGATGAGATCCGCCCGGAGTTCCTCAAGGCTCTGGATGTTGTGGGGCTGTCCTGGTTGACACACTTCTGCAACATAGCGTGGTCAACAGAGAGAGTGCCTCTGGATTGGAAGACCGGGGTGGTAGTCCTTCTTTTTAAAAAGGGGGACCGGGGGGGGGGGGGTGTTCCAACTACAGAGGGATCACACTCCTCAGCCTCCCTGGTAAGGTCTATTCAGGGGTGCTGGAGAGGAGGGTCCGTCAGGAAGTCGAGCCTCAGATTGAGGAGGAGCAGTGTGGTTTTCGTCCCGGACGTGGAACAGTGGACCAGCTCTACACCCTTAGCAGGGTCCTCGAGGGTATGTGGGAATTCGCCCAACCAGTCTACATGTGTTTTGTGGACTTGGAGAAGGTGTTTGACCGTGTCCCTCTGGGAGTTCTGTGGGGGGTGCTTCGAGGGTATGGGGTACCGAACCCCCTGATACGAGCTGTTCGGTCACTATACCACCGATGTCAGAGTTTGGTTCGCATTGCCGGCAGTAAGTCGGAATCGTTTCCAGTGGGGGTAGGACTCCGCCAAGGCTGCTCTTTGTCGCCGATTCTGTTCATAACCTTTATGGACAGAATTTCTAGGTGCAGCCAAAGCGTTGAGGGGGTCCGTTTTGGGGGCCTCAGTATTGCATCCCTGCTTTTTGCAGATGATGTGGTGCTGTTGGCCCCTTCAAACAGAGCTCTCCAACTCTCACTGGAGCATTTCGCAGCCGAGTGTGAAGCGGTTGGGATGAAGATCAGCACCTCCAAATCTGAAACCATGATCCTCAGTCGGAAAAGGGTGGAGTGTCCCCTCCCGGTCGGGGAGGAGATCTTGTCCCAAGTGGAGGAGTTCAAGTATCTTGGGGTCTTGTTCATGAGTGGGGACAGGAGGGAGCGGGAGATCGACAGGCGGATCGGTGCAGCGTCTGCTGTGATGCGGACGTTGTATCGGTCTGTCGTGGTGAAGAAGGAGCTGTGCCAATCTACGTTCCAACCCTCATCTATGGTCATGAGCTATGGGTCGTGACCGAAAGAACGAGATCCCAGTTACAAGCGGCCGAAATGAGTTTTCTCCGCAGGGTGTCCGGGCTCTCCCTTAGATATAAGGTGAGAAGCTCGGTCATCCGGGAGGGGCTCAGAGTCGAGCCGCTTCTCCTCTACATCGAGAGGAGCCAGATGAGGTGGCTTGGGCATCTGATTCGGATGCCTCCTGAGCGCCTCCCTGGTGAGGTCCCACCGGGAGGAGACCCCGAGGAAGACCCAGGACACGCTGGAGAGACTATGTCACCCAGCTTGCCTGGGAACGACTCGGGATCCCCCGGGGAGAGCTGGAAGAAGTAGCTAGGGAGCGGGAAGTCTGGGCTTCCCTGCTAAAGCTGTTGCCCCCGCGACCTGGCCCCGGATAAGCGGTAGATGATGGATGGATGGATGGATGGATGGATGGACGCATCATGGCCCCAAACACGCGCAATCGAGACTTGGGCTGGCATGAAAATGAAATTACGTCCATTTTTATGTCGAGTGCACAGGCATCAGTCGATCAAAATACGGTGCAATATAGGGCTGGGCGATATGACTGAAAAGTCGATATTTAGTGATTTATTTTTCCTTTCCATTTTTGTCCGATTGAAAATAAGAATATCCTGCAATTTGCTGGCAACCAGTTCAGACAGCTTGGATAGCCTCCTGCACGCCTGTGACCTTTCTGAAGATAAGCGGTTTGGATAAAGGATGGATAGATAGATAACAGCAAAACATGCTGAGAAATGCCTCATCCAATTCCTTATCTTGTTTTAAATGTGTGACGTGAAGAGCTGACAGCATATAAACTCCAAATTTCATAAGTCAATGCAATAGCTGCCTTAACAAATATTTGGCAACCAGCAATCAGAAAGCTTAATCACATTGTATCTTTGGTAACGCATAATGCATAACATAGTCGAGTCCATGCGCCCAAGCGTGAACTTGGGTGCAAATGCGCACTTGCGGGCATTGGCATTGTAATTGCGTGCACACACTCGTGCTCATTACTGTTTTCCTACCTGAGAAATCATTCTTCCCTACATGATCTGCAGTCATGGTTCCAAAAAGCAAAATTTGAATAAATCCAAAAGGTCAACCCATGACACAGACAAAATTACATTTTACATTTTATAATGTGTCACATAGTATGGTGAAATAAAAACAATGTGGGACAATATCACTGCGGTCTATGGGACTGAGAGGTATGTACAACATGGTCAGCTTCCTTTACCGGCCAGGAACGCAAGCAAGCTTCCTGAATTAGGGGCAAAGAACTTGGAAACTTACTAGTGGACTGGTGGACTGTCAACCAAGATAGCATTTAACAACTAATACAACCACCGGTCACCAGATTGACGAGTGATGTTCAAATTCGTCGGGTTTTTTTCTCTCTCTGCCAGAGAAGGAAACACACTTGAGAAAGGTGTTGTGTCGTATTATTTCACATTCAGTCTGAACAAAGCATGAATTGGACCATTCATGCTCAATCTTTTTTGTTTGTTTGTGTTTTAGCTTTAAGCCATGTTAAAATGCTAATTCCACCACAAAAACACCTACAAAATGATTTTTCCCTCCATTCGCCCATCTTTGAGCATTCCTGCTCTTTCTTCCCCTCTCAGCAATAGCTCTGCCTAATTCAAGAAAACGACTGCGTCCTCACTTTTCTACATTACACAGTGAGGAGCCACCCTCTGTAGACGAAACACACTTCCACTTTCTCAGTTAAACACTTTTATTTTTGCACCACAGTTGCGGAGAAGAGGCTTCATTCACACACTGGGTCCCATTCCCTTGAATGAGAGGACTCCAGCCGCCAGAGCAGTGTTGCTGGTGCCCCAGCCCGACGGTTGTGGCTCCCGCCTCGTGGATACTGGCTTTGGGCAGGTGCCGAATGGCTTCAGACACCGCATTGTGACGACGACAAGCCGTTGACTTAGAAAAAAGTGAACTTGTATGATGTGTAGAGTGAGGCTGTTTGGGACTAATGAAAAACAGCACTAGTCTTATAACAACAGTTCATTTCCTGTTTCGTGGGTGGTGCATCATGCAACTAGCTTTAGGATGATGTCATAAAAGGGCAGCCACATCGTGAGAGGCATGGTTTTAGTAAGAAAAGTGGCCAAAAAAATAACTCATATTTCCTAAGAAATTGAATTACCATTTTGCCAAAAATAATATCCAATCATATACCTGTATATGCTTTAGGTAAACAATGGAAAGCTTAAAATAACTCCCTATGGCCCCTTTCAGCGTCTTTAAGGCTCCGTTCTTGTCATGTTCCTGTTCTTGGCCTGGTGAGCAGGTGGCAGACGGAGCGGACTTTCTGGCTGCATACCTGCTGCCAATCTTTCAATTAAGGAACTGTGTATTTAAGGACTCGCAATCTATCTGCTTGTTGTCGGGGTATTGTTTATGCCCTGATGCTTCCTTGCCCACAGACTCTTTGGCAAAGAGTCTTTGCTATTGATCTCGTCGTTTCCGCTTTTGAACTCTCTGTACCATTTATTGTGTAAGTATGGCTTTGTTTTGTGATTTGGCTTTTTCTTGCGTTTAGTTGATTCATTGTTTTTCGTTTGTATTCTCGGTTCTTGTTTTCCTCTCTTGCCTTTTGTGCAAGCGCTTTTTGTTATTCGTTTTTGTGCTCCCTGGTCCTTGTTTTGACCAGCGCTTTATATTACTACTTTGTCGGTGCAAATTTTTGTACATTCAATATTTTTTGCTTCGGAGACCTTGTCTTGCATCTACACTTTTGGGATCCAAAACTTGATTCGGTTAGTCCGAATCGTGACAGTTCCCCAGAAGCTGAGGCTTAGCATCTCGGAAAGTTAAAAAATCATATGTGTTTTGTCGCTTCACAGTAACTAACAGTGAGGGATGACTGTCACTGGCTGACTTGGCTGATTTGTGCTGATTTAGGTACAGTAAGTGTGGGGCCGGGGGGAATACCTGTCCCATATACACTGCCCAACAGTTGTCTACACGTGTGTGTCCTACTATATTACAATGATGGCCAAATGTCGACAATATATCAAATTAAATAATGAAAAGTTGAGGAGCATTTCCACATGCTGATGGGACTTGCGGTTGAAGCGCCAGTCACAAACAGTGCAGTGAGCGCAGAATGGCCAGTCAAAAGTTTTGGGTTACTTTTTAAAATTTGATGCACCATGTGCAGTTTTTGTCGCTTGGCAACCTGGTCAACTCTCACTTTTCACCATCTCCACAACATTCCGTTATGAGCATGGTACTCTGAATAAATTGCTTGTCTTGGATGTATTAACCCTTTCAGAGATAGCAGTTGGTACAGTGGGCAGTTTATCATGTTGTCGGCTTACACAGGGTACATGAAAGGATTAAAATAGTCAAGGCAAAAACACAGGACCCTTCAAAGTAACATCGAGATGAGATGTGCACACACCACTAGCGATAACTTCTAGTTCCGGGGTCAAGTAGAGAGCCTTCACGCGTGTACCTACGAGTACCGGCGACCCTGTTACTCTCCCAAACCCACGGGGGAGACCAATCTCTACACCACGCACAGTACTGAATAATTGGGGTGGTAAAAGGATAAACCCTCTGCCCCAATCTACACACGAGATCCATCGAACATCCTAAACAGCAGGGATCTCTCCGAAGAAGGGATGGAAATACTTGAAGTAGAAATGACACATATCACCATTGTGTCAGTTTACAAACCACCATTAACACCATTCATGTGGCCCAGAACCGTCAGCCAAAGAAACAAGGCCCTAGTTGCTATTGGTGATTTCAATAGCCATAATACCATCTGGGGCTACGCCCAAAATGATAAGAATGGAGAGGTCATTGAAGAATGGGCATTAAATAACAACCTGACAATCTTACATAATGCTAAAGATAAACCATCCTTCATAAGATAAGATAAGATAAGATATCCTTTATCCGTCCCACACTGGGGAAATTTACAGCCTCCAGCAGCCAGAATGTATGTAGAAAGAAGAAAGGAGAAAGAGAAAAAAAAACAACAAACATCTTTCAATTAAATACAATATGAACACAAATGGATAAATCGAAGTACTATTTACAATTTTCCTTCACATCATTTAATTATTATTATTATTATGATTGTTATATTTTATTCATCAGCCTGACAGCAGTCGGTAGGAACGAGCGTCGGTATCTCTCCTTCTTGCAGCGCGGGTGTAACAGTCTCTGGCTGAAGGAGCTACCAAGTGCTGTCAGGGCGGGCTGGAGGGGGTGGGAGGGACTGGCCATCATAGCTTTTAGCTTAGTTAGCATCCTTCTGTTGCCCACCTCCTCCAGAGTGTCAAGGGAGCAACCCAGGACAGAACTGTATGTAATAATGGATATTTCAATACCTTTCTGTATTTATCAACTTAGTTCTGATTTATCATTATATTTAATGTTTAGAATTTATCATTTTAACTCTGATTGATGTAGGTTGTTTGTACTATTTTTTTGAATTAGTACTCGGAGGAAACCCACGCTAGCAAGGGGAAAACATGCAAACTCCATAAAGGAAAGCCGGTACCTGAAATGGAACCCCGGACCCCTGCAATGTGAGGTGGACGTGCTAACCGGTCGATCATCGTGCCGTCAAAGTAGTTTATTCATTCATTCATTCATTCATTTTCCGAACCGCTTAATCCTCACAAGCGTCGCGGGGGGTGCTGGAGCCTATCCCAGCCGTCTTCGGGCAGTAGGCGGGGGACACCCTGAACCGGTTGCCAGCCAATCGCAGGGCACACACAGACGAACAACCATGCGCGCTCACACTCACACCTAGGGACAATTTAGCGTGTTCAATCAGCCTGCCATGCATGTTTTTGGAATGTGGGAGGAAACTGGAGTACCCGGAGAAAACTCACACAGGCCTGGGGAGAACATGTAAACTCCACGCAGGGAGGCCGGAGCTGGAATTGAACCACTTCACAGTGTACCTCTGCACTGTGAAGTCGACGTGCTAACCACTGGACTGCCGGGCTGCCCAAGTAGTTTATTAAAATTACAAAAGAATGTACACACAGTGCAAGAAGAAGACTTTGAAAAATGATAATAGAAATTCTTTAAAAGACCTTAACCATAGGTATGGGAAGGGGCGGAATGTTTTTAACCTGGATTTAAAAACTGAATCATTTTTGGTCAACCGAAGTCCAAATATTTTTTTGCCGGTAATCACAGAAAACTTGCAAAGGGCGTCACATCCCCACATTGAACAAATATCAACTGCATACCCTAATCTTAACCCCGGGACAGCAAGGGGAAAAAAAGGAAAACCTTGAGTATGGGCTGCAGATGGGGGAATCCAACTTCCAGGATCATTAGGCTGCAATGTACAGTACCTGTAGTGACAAAATTAATTGGTTCAGGAAGAAATGTCTCAACCAGAAAATTTTGTAAGTAGGGACGCATTTTCCATGTAAATGCCTTAATCCGTTCCAAACCCCCCAAAATTCTGACATAAATGGTCTCTAAAGCACAAAAATGCATCAAAATATCTAACAAATACATGATACAAATTAGATTATTGCACAATAAATGAGAGTTGTGCACAATGTAACAAACAAAGAATAAGAATGATGGTCATTCAACTTTTGATTGCGTCCTCATCATTTTTTGCCCTCTTTTGTTCATGTTCTCTCTCAGAAGTGGGTTTTGCCTGGCATTTTGTAAAGAACTGTGCAAAGGGTGTCTGCTTTTAACAATCCTTCGAAAAAGTCCAAGGCAAACATCAGCATAGTGAGCGATCACCCGACTGGTGGACACTTTTTCTGGGGATTCACATTTACGTAAAACTATCTGAACACCTCAGAGCAGAGCAGCTATAAGTATGTTGCTTTCAGCAAACTCGGAGCTGCGAGTAGCAACCCATTCTGTATTTTTACCTTTCGTATCTTGATATTATTATTATATTGATATTATATTATTTCGTAAGTAGAGGCAATATTTTCCTGTTGAGGTGTTTCGTAACTTGAAAATGTCAAATGAAGAGACGTTCGTAATTAGAGGTACCACTGTATAATGAGTGGACAGCATTTTACACATATTATGATGTTATATGATGTTTGTTGTAGTACAGTGGTGGGCAAACTACGGGTCAGATCCGGCCCGTTGGTCTTTTTAATCCGGCTCGCCGAAGGTTGGTCCACAATTCTGTAACTCCTCACCCCCAAACTTCTCCACCTCGGTGCGTCCCCTACGATCTGCCAGTGGATACTCAGCTTCCTGATGAGACGGACACAACAGGTGAGACTGGGAGCAACAACATCATCAATACGCACCACAAGCACTGGAGCCCCACAGGGATGTGTCCTCTCTCCACTACTCTTCTGTCTCGACACAAACGATTGCACCTCAACAATTCCAGCTCTGTCCTTTCCTAATTAGGGTGTCCGTGTTTGTAGACCAGTGCAGTTTGTCATTCAGAAGAACACCAAGGTACTTGTAGGAGGTCACCCTCTCTATGTCCATACCCTGGATGTTCATCGGTGCTGGTGAGGACTTTTTCCTGCAGAAATCCACAACCAACTCCTTAGTTTTTGTCACGTTGAGCCCGAGGCGATGAGAAATCGCCTCGTGCACAACAGAAAAAACGAGGTGGATCCCCGGAAAAAGCAGACACGAAAAGGTCTTGTATGAAAAAACAAGGGATTTTAATACCAACAGAAAGAGCCCGACAGGGAAAATGGAAACAGAAAACGCTGGTCAAATAAGGACCAGGGAATAAGGAAAAACAACCGAAAACGCTCGCGAAAGAACAAGGAGCGAGGAAGTATTGAGATCAGTAATCTAGATTAACCACAATCTGGGTGAAACGCGAATAACAATAGTCGAGGCCGTAAGGCAAAAAGGCAGCGAGTAAATACGAACGATGAAGAAGCGAGAGAGAGCAATGGCACGGTAAGGAATTCTCCGGCAGTGAGATGACTGCCGGAGTCGCTTAATAAAGGCTGGTGATCAGCCCGAAATTACGAACAGGTGTGCAGAACAGGCGGAGGAAAAAACCCGCCACCTGCCGGCGGGCACGCGACGTGACAGTACCCCCCCCTCAATGGACGCCTCCCGGCGGACTACCCGGTTTGGATGGATGAGCGGCGTGGAAGTCGCGCAGAAGGGACGGGTCAAGGATCCAGGAGCGAGGCACCCATTGCCGCTCCTCCGGCCCGTAGCCCTCCCAATCGACCAGGTACTGGAAGCCCTTGCCCCTGCGCCGAGAGTCCAGGATGGCACGAACCGTGTACACCGGGTCACCGTCGACGACCCGCGGAGGGGGCGGCGGCGTGGGAGGAGGCGCCAAGGCGCTGGAAGACACAGGCTTGAGCAGGGAGACGTGGAACACGGGGTGAACTTTCATGGAGGCCGGTAGCCGGAGCCTGACCGCGACGGGGCTGATGACGGCCTCGACCTCGAATGGGCCAGTGAATCGGGGCCCCAGCTTGGTAGACGAGCCGGCCAGGCGAAGATCCCTCGTTGCCAGCCACACCTTCTGTCCCACCACGTATGAGGGTGCCGGGCGCCGACGACGATCTGCGATCTGCCGGTTCCGGGACGCAGTACAGGACAACGCAGCCCGGGCCTCTTTCCACACGCGATGGGCCCGCTTAAGGTGGTGCTGTACAGAAGGGACCTCCACCTGCCCCTCCTGGGACGGAAACAACGGTGGCTGGTACCCGTAAGCCGTCATGAACGGCGATCTGCCTGTGGCGGAGGAGACGAGGGTGTTGTGGGCATATTCTACCCAGGGTAAGTGGTCGACCCAGGATGCGGGCCGGTGGAGGCACACACAGCGGAGGGCCGCCCCCAGATCCTGATTGGCGCGCTCAGCCTGTCCATTGGACTGGGGGTGGTATCCCGAGGTCAGGCTGGCCGTAGCTCCGAGGGACCGGCAGAACCGCTTCCAGACGCGAGACACAAACTGGGGCCCCCGATCCGACACAATGTCCGCCGGAATGCCGTGGAGACGGAAAACGTGTCTGACGAGGAGGTTGGCGGTCTCCAGCGCCGACGGCAACCTGGACAAAGGCACAAAGTGAGCAGCCTTGGAGAAGCGGTCCACGATCGTGAGCACGACCGTCCGACCCCGGGAAGGCGGCAGGCCCGTGACGAAGTCCAGGGCGATGTGGGACCACGGGCGAGGAGGAATGGGCAACGGCTGGAGCAGTCCCGCCGGAGGTTGATGGGACGACTTGCCGCAGGCGCAGGAGGTGCAGGCCTTGATGAACTCCGTCACGTCGCGGCGGAGCTCCGGCCACTAGAAACGCTGGGCGACGAGTTGCACAGTCCGGTTCACCCCGGGATGACACGCCACCTTGGACCCATGTCCCCACTGCAGGACCTCCGATCGGAGGGCAGGAGGTACGAACAGCCTCCCCGATGGGCACCCCGCCGGCACCTGAACCCCCTCCAGGGCTGTCTGGATCCGCTGCTCAATCTCCCACTGGACGGCCCCCACGATGCACTGGGTCGGGAGGATGGTCTCCGGGGAACGGTCCCTCCCCGCAGGTTCGTGGAGACGGGAAAGGGCGTCAGGCTTAGTGTTCTTAGACCCGGGGGAGTAGGTGAGGACGAAGTCGAACCTGGTGAGGAAGAGGGCCCACCGGGCCTGACGGGCGTTTAGTCTTTTGGCGGAGCGGAGATAGGCAAGGTTTTTATGATCAGTGTAGACGGTAAAAGGCTCCTTTGCCCCCTCGAGCCATTCATGCTCAATCTTTTTTGTTTGTTTGTGTTTTAGCTTTAAGCCATGTTAAAATGCTAATTCCACCACAAAAACACCTACAAAATGATTTTTCCCTCCATTCGCCCATCTTTGAGCATTCCTGCTCTTTCTTCCCCTCTCAGCAATAGCTCTGCCTAATTCAAGAAAACGACTGCGTCCTCACTTTTCTACATTACACAGTGAGGAGCCACCCTCTGTAGACGAAACACACTTCCACTTTCTCAGTTAAACACTTTTATTTTTGCACCACAGTTGCGGAGAAGAGGCTTCATTCACACACTGGGTCCCATTCCCTTGAATGAGAGGACTCCAGCCGCCAGAGCAGTGTTGCTGGTGCCCCAGCCCGACGGTTGTGGCTCCCGCCTCGTGGATACTGGCTTTGGGCAGGTGCCGAATGGCTTCAGACACCGCATTGTGACGACGACAAGCCGTTGACTTAGAAAAAAGTGAACTTGTATGATGTGTAGAGTGAGGCTGTTTGGGACTAATGAAAAACAGCACTAGTCTTATAACAACAGTTCATTTCCTGTTTCGTGGGTGGTGCATCATGCAACTAGCTTTAGGATGATGTCATAAAAGGGCAGCCACATCGTGAGAGGCATGGTTTTAGTAAGAAAAGTGGCCAAAAAAATAACTCATATTTCCTAAGAAATTGAATTACCATTTTGCCAAAAATAATATCCAATCATATACCTGTATATGCTTTAGGTAAACAATGGAAAGCTTAAAATAACTCCCTATGGCCCCTTTCAGCGTCTTTAAGGCTCCGTTCTTGTCATGTTCCTGTTCTTGGCCTGGTGAGCAGGTGGCAGACGGAGCGGACTTTCTGGCTGCATACCTGCTGCCAATCTTTCAATTAAGGAACTGTGTATTTAAGGACTCGCAATCTATCTGCTTGTTGTCGGGGTATTGTTTATGCCCTGATGCTTCCTTGCCCACAGACTCTTTGGCAAAGAGTCTTTGCTATTGATCTCGTCGTTTCCGCTTTTGAACTCTCTGTACCATTTATTGTGTAAGTATGGCTTTGTTTTGTGATTTGGCTTTTTCTTGCGTTTAGTTGATTCATTGTTTTTCGTTTGTATTCTCGGTTCTTGTTTTCCTCTCTTGCCTTTTGTGCAAGCGCTTTTTGTTATTCGTTTTTGTGCTCCCTGGTCCTTGTTTTGACCAGCGCTTTATATTACTACTTTGTCGGTGCAAATTTTTGTACATTCAATATTTTTTGCTTCGGAGACCTTGTCTTGCATCTACACTTTTGGGATCCAAAACTTGATTCGGTTAGTCCGAATCGTGACAGTTCCCCAGAAGCTGAGGCTTAGCATCTCGGAAAGTTAAAAAATCATATGTGTTTTGTCGCTTCACAGTAACTAACAGTGAGGGATGACTGTCACTGGCTGACTTGGCTGATTTGTGCTGATTTAGGTACAGTAAGTGTGGGGCCGGGGGGAATACCTGTCCCATATACACTGCCCAACAGTTGTTTACACGTGTGTGTCCTACTATATTACAATGATGGCCGAATGTCGACAATATATCAAATTAAATAATGAAAAGTTGAGGAGCATTTCCACATGCTGATGGGACTTGCGGTTGAAGCGCCAGTCACAAACAGTGCAGTGAGCGCAGAATGGCCAGTCAAAAGTTTTGGGTTACTTTTTAAAATTTGATGCACCATGTGCAGTTTTTGTCGCTTGGCAACCTGGTCAACTCTCACTTTTCACCATCTCCACAACATTCCGTTATGAGCATGGTACTCTGAATAAATTGCTTGTCTTGGATGTATTAACCCTTTCAGAGATAGCAGTTGGTACAGTGGGCAGTTTATCATGTTGTCGGCTTACACAGGGTACATGAAAGGATTAAAATAGTCAAGGCAAAAACACAGGACCCTTCAAAGTAACATCGAGATGAGATGTGCACACACCACTAGCGATAACTTCTAGTTCCGGGGTCAAGTAGAGAGCCTTCACGCGTGTACCTACGAGTACCGGCGACCCTGTTACTCTCCCAAACCCACGGGGGAGACCAATCTCTACACCACGCACAGTACTGAATAATTGGGGTGGTAAAAGGATAAACCCTCGGCCCCAATCTACACACGAGATCCATCGAACATCCTAAACAGCAGGGATCTCTCCGAAGAAGGGATGGAAATACTTGAAGTAGAAATGACACATATCACCATTGTGTCAGTTTACAAACCACCATTAACACCATTCATGTGGCCCAGAACCGTCAGCCAAAGAAACAAGGCCCTAGTTGCTATTGGTGATTTCAATAGCCATAATACCATCTGGGGCTACGCCCAAAATGATAAGAATGGAGAGGTCATTGAAGAATGGGCATTAAATAACAACCTGACAATCTTACATAATGCTAAAGATAAACCATCCTTCATAAGATAAGATAAGATAAGATATCCTTTATCCGTCCCACACTGGGGAAATTTACAGCCTCCAGCAGCCAGAATGTATGTAGAAAGAAGAAAGGAGAAAGAGAAAAAAAAACAACAAACATCTTTCAATTAAATACAATATGAACACAAATGGATAAATCGAAGTACTATTTACAATTTTCCTTCACATCATTTAATTATTATTATTATTATGATTGTTATATTTTATTCATCAGCCTGACAGCAGTCGGTAGGAACGAGCGTCGGTATCTCTCCTTCTTGCAGCGCGGGTGTAACAGTCTCTGGCTGAAGGAGCTACCAAGTGCTGTCAGGGCGGGCTGGAGGGGGTGGGAGGGACTGGCCATCATAGCTTTTAGCTTAGTTAGCATCCTTCTGTTGCCCACCTCCTCCAGAGTGTCAAGGGAGCAACCCAGGACAGAACTGTATGTAATAATGGATATTTCAATACCTTTCTGTATTTATCAACTTAGTTCTGATTTATCATTATATTTAATGTTTAGAATTTATCATTTTAACTCTGATTGATGTAGGTTGTTTGTACTATTTTTTTGAATTAGTACTCGGAGGAAACCCACGCTAGCAAGGGGAAAACATGCAAACTCCATAAAGGAAAGCCGGTACCTGAAATGGAACCCCGGACCCCTGCAATGTGAGGTGGACGTGCTAACCGGTCGATCATCGTGCCGTCAAAGTAGTTTATTCATTCATTCATTCATTCATTTTCCGAACCGCTTAATCCTCACAAGCGTCGCGGGGGGTGCTGGAGCCTATCCCAGCCGTCTTCGGGCAGTAGGCGGGGGACACCCTGAACCGGTTGCCAGCCAATCGCAGGGCACACACAGACGAACAACCATGCGCGCTCACACTCACACCTAGGGACAATTTAGCGTGTTCAATCAGCCTGCCATGCATGTTTTTGGAATGTGGGAGGAAACTGGAGTACCCGGAGAAAACTCACACAGGCCTGGGGAGAACATGTAAACTCCACGCAGGGAGGCCGGAGCTGGAATTGAACCACTTCACAGTGTACCTCTGCACTGTGAAGTCGACGTGCTAACCACTGGACTGCCGGGCTGCCCAAGTAGTTTATTAAAATTACAAAAGAATGTACACACAGTGCAAGAAGAAGACTTTGAAAAATGATAATAGAAATTCTTTAAAAGACCTTAACCATAGGTATGGGAAGGGGCGGAATGTTTTTAACCTGGATTTAAAAACTGAATCATTTTTGGTCAACCGAAGTCCAAATATTTTTTTGCCGGTAATCACAGAAAACTTGCAAAGGGCGTCACATCCCCACATTGAACAAATATCAACTGCATACCCTAATCTTAACCCCGGGACAGCAAGGGGAAAAAAAGGAAAACCTTGAGTATGGGCTGCAGATGGGGGAATCCAACTTCCAGGATCATTAGGCTGCAATGTACAGTACCTGTAGTGACAAAATTAATTGGTTCAGGAAGAAATGTCTCAACCAGAAAATTTTGTAAGTAGGGACGCATTTTCCATGTAAATGCCTTAATCCGTTCCAAACCCCCCAAAATTCTGACATAAATGGTCTCTAAAGCACAAAAATGCATCAAAATATCTAACAAATACATGATACAAATTAGATTATTGCACAATAAATGAGAGTTGTGCACAATGTAACAAACAAAGAATAAGAATGATGGTCATTCAACTTTTGATTGCGTCCTCATCATTTTTTGCCCTCTTTTGTTCATGTTCTCTCTCAGAAGTGGGTTTTGCCTGGCATTTTGTAAAGAACTGTGCAAAGGGTGTCTGCTTTTAACAATCCTTCGAAAAAGTCCAAGGCAAACATCAGCATAGTGAGCGATCACCCGACTGGTGGACACTTTTTCTGGGGATTCACATTTACGTAAAACTATCTGAACACCTCAGAGCAGAGCAGCTATAAGTATGTTGCTTTCAGCAAACTCGGAGCTGCGAGTAGCAACCCATTCTGTATTTTTACCTTTCGTATCTTGATATTATTATTATATTGATATTATATTATTTCGTAAGTAGAGGCAATATTTTCCTGTTGAGGTGTTTCGTAACTTGAAAATGTCAAATGAAGAGACGTTCGTAATTAGAGGTACCACTGTATAATGAGTGGACAGCATTTTACACATATTATGATGTTATATGATGTTTGTTGTAGTACAGTGGTGGGCAAACTACGGGTCAGATCCGGCCCGTTGGTCTTTTTAATCCGGCTCGCCGAAGGTTGGTCCACAATTCTGTAACTCCTCACCCGCAAACTTCTCCACCTCGGTGCGTCCCCTACGATCTGCCAGTGGATACTCAGCTTCCTGATGAGACGGACACAACAGGTGAGACTGGGAGCAACAACATCATCAATACGCACCACAAGCACTGGAGCCCCACAGGGATGTGTCCTCTCTCCACTACTCTTCTGTCTCGACACAAACGATTGCACCTCAACAATTCCAGCTCTGTCCTTTCCTAATTAGGGTGTCCGTGTTTGTAGACCAGTGCAGTTTGTCATTCAGAAGAACACCAAGGTACTTGTAGGAGGTCACCCTCTCTATGTCCATACCCTGGATGTTCATCGGTGCTGGTGAGGACTTTTTCCTGCAGAAATCCACAACCAACTCCTTAGTTTTTGTCACGTTGAGCCCGAGGCGATGAGAAATCGCCTCGTGCACAACAGAAAAAACGAGGTGGATCCCCGGAAAAAGCAGACACGAAAAGGTCTTGTATGAAAAAACAAGGGATTTTAATACCAACAGAAAGAGCCCGACAGGGAAAATGGAAACAGAAAACGCTGGTCAAATAAGGACCAGGGAATAAGGAAAAACAACCGAAAACGCTCGCGAAAGAACAAGGAGCGAGGAAGTATTGAGATCAGTAATCTAGATTAACCACAATCTGGGTGAAACGCGAATAACAATAGTCGAGGCCGTAAGGCAAAAAGGCAGCGAGTAAATACGAACGATGAAGAAGCGAGAGAGAGCAATGGCACGGTAAGGAATTCTCCGGCAGTGAGATGACTGCCGGAGTCGCTTAATAAAGGCTGGTGATCAGCCCGAAATTACGAACAGGTGTGCAGAACGGGCGGAGGAAAAAACCCGCCACCTGCCGGCGGGCACGCGACGTGACAGTACCCCCCCCTCAATGGACGCCTCCCGGCGGACTACCCGGTTTGGATGGATGAGCGGCGTGGAAGTCGCGCAGAAGGGACGGGTCAAGGATCCAGGAGCGAGGCACCCATTGCCGCTCCTCCGGCCCGTAGCCCTCCCAATCGACCAGGTACTGGAAGCCCTTGCCCCTGCGCCGAGAGTCCAGGATGGCACGAACCGTGTACACCGGGTCACCGTCGACGACCCGCGGAGGGGGCGGCGGCGTGGGAGGAGGCGCCAAGGCGCTGGAAGACACAGGCTTGAGCAGGGAGACGTGGAACACGGGGTGAACTTTCATGGAGGCCGGTAGCCGGAGCCTGACCGCGACGGGGCTGATGACGGCCTCGACCTCGAATGGGCCAGTGAATCGGGGCCCCAGCTTGGTAGACGAGCCGGCCAGGCGAAGATCCCTCGTTGCCAGCCACACCTTCTGTCCCACCACGTATGAGGGTGCCGGGCGCCGACGACGATCTGCGATCTGCCGGTTCCGGGACGCAGTACAGGACAACGCAGCCCGGGCCTCTTTCCACACGCGATGGGCCCGCTTAAGGTGGTGCTGTACAGAAGGGACCTCCACCTGCCCCTCCTGGGACGGAAACAACGGTGGCTGGTACCCGTAAGCCGTCATGAACGGCGATCTGCCTGTGGCGGAGGAGACGAGGGTGTTGTGGGCATATTCTACCCAGGGTAAGTGGTCGACCCAGGATGCGGGCCGGTGGAGGCACACACAGCGGAGGGCCGCCCCCAGATCCTGATTGGCGCGCTCAGCCTGTCCATTGGACTGGGGGTGGTATCCCGAGGTCAGGCTGGCCGTAGCTCCGAGGGACCGGCAGAACCGCTTCCAGACGCGAGACACAAACTGGGGCCCCCGATCCGACACAATGTCCGCCGGAATGCCGTGGAGACGGAAAACGTGTCTGACGAGGAGGTTGGCGGTCTCCAGCGCCGACGGCAACCTGGACAAAGGCACAAAGTGAGCAGCCTTGGAGAAGCGGTCCACGATCGTGAGCACGACCGTCCGACCCCGGGAAGGCGGCAGGCCCGTGACGAAGTCCAGGGCGATGTGGGACCACGGGCGAGGAGGAATGGGCAACGGCTGGAGCAGTCCCGCCGGAGGTTGATGGGACGACTTGCCGCAGGCGCAGGAGGTGCAGGCCTTGATGAACTCCGTCACGTCGCGGCGGAGCTCCGGCCACTAGAAACGCTGGGCGACGAGTTGCACAGTCCGGTTCACCCCGGGATGACACGCCACCTTGGACCCATGTCCCCACTGCAGGACCTCCGATCGGAGGGCAGGAGGTACGAACAGCCTCCCCGATGGGCACCCCGCCGGCACCTGAACCCCCTCCAGGGCTGTCTGGATCCGCTGCTCAATCTCCCACTGGACGGCCCCCACGATGCACTGGGTCGGGAGGATGGTCTCCGGGGAACGGTCCCTCCCCGCAGGTTCGTGGAGACGGGAAAGGGCGTCAGGCTTAGTGTTCTTAGACCCGGGGGAGTAGGTGAGGACGAAGTCGAACCTGGTGAGGAAGAGGGCCCACCGGGCCTGACGGGCGTTTAGTCTTTTGGCGGAGCGGAGATAGGCAAGGTTTTTATGATCAGTGTAGACGGTAAAAGGCTCCTTTGCCCCCTCGAGCCAGTGCCGCCACTCCTGTAAGGCGGTCACCACAGCCAACAGTTCCCGGTTGCCCACGTCGTAGTTGGACTCGGCGGCACTGAGTCGACGGGAGAAGAAGGCGCAGGGGTGCAGCTTCTGGTCGACTGGAGAGCGTTGGGACAGCACCGCACCCACCCCTGAATCCGAGGCATCCACCTCTACGATGAAAGGGTAGTCAGGGTCAGGATGTTGCAGTACAGGGGGACTAGTAAACGCCGCCTTAAGTTTAGCAAACGCCGCATCCGCGGTAGGGTCCCACTTAAAAGGGATCTTAACCGAAGTAAGGCGGGTTAAGGGAAGCGCCATCTGGCTGTATCCGCGGATAAAACGTCTGTAGAAGTTGGCGAACCCCAAGAAGCGCTGCAGTTCCTTGCGACTGGTAGGAACCGGCCAGTTAGTGACCGCACGCGTCTTAATGGGGTCCGCTCGTAGCCTGCCCTGTTCTATAATGAACCCCAGGAAGGAGATGACGGGGACATGGAACTCACACTTCTCTGCCTTGACGAAGAGCCGGTTTTCCAGTAAACGTTGTAGCACCAGCCTAACGTGTTGCCGGTGCTCATGTAAGGAACGGGAAAAAATCAAAATGTCGTCAAGATAAACGAAACAGAAAAGGTTAATCATGTCCCGTAACACGTCATTAATAAGATTCTGGAATACGGCAGGGGCGTTTGTGAGACCAAAAGGCATAACTAAATATTCGAAATGGCCCAGGGGGGTCTTAAACGCGGTCTTCCATTCGTCGCCCTCCCGGATGCGAACCAAATGATAAGCGCTGCGCAAGTCTAATTTCGAGAAGATCGTGGCAGATTGCAGTGGGGCGAAGGCGGAGTCTATCAAGGGTAAGGGGTATTTATTCTTGATCGTGATCTCGTTTAAGCCCCGATAGTCTACGCAAGGTCGCAGGGTCTTATCCTTCTTCCCCACGAAGAAAAAACCCGCCCCTAACGGTGAGCGTGATGGTCTGATGAGACCTGCAGCGAGCGAGCTGTTGATGTACTCTGTTAACGCCTCACGCTCGGGTTGGGATACCTGATACAGCCGCGAGGTCGGCAACGGGGCGCCCGCCTGCAGGTCTATAGCGCAATCGTAGGGGCGGTGTGGGGGCAAGGAGCGCGCGCGATCCTCACTAAATACCTCCCTAAGATCCCGGTAGCACTCCGGCACTCCGTCAAGGCAGATCTCCTCGGGGGGCGCGACGGGTTCGTGCTTCCCGACGGCTGAATGTAAGCAGTGCTGATAACAATATTGGCTCCAGCTATCGATTGCTGGACGCGCCCACGAAATCACGGGGTTATGCGTCTGAAGCCAGGATAGCCCGAGGACGATCGGAGCGTTGCGGGACCGCATCACATAAAAACGGCGATGCTCAATATGATTTCCGGATAGCTGAAGCTTTAGCGGCTCCGTTCGATGCGTTACTACCGCCAGGAGACGCCCATCAAGATCACGCACCCGCTTCTTTTCAACCAATTTCTCTAAAAAACAACCCAGCTCGGACGCGAGACTAGTGTCCATCAAACAGTCATCCGCTCCCGAATCTACCAGGGCCCAAACCCGCCTTGACCGGGACCCACCGAACACCTCCCCCTCAAGCTCAAGTCTGTTGGGGTGTCCCGGTCGCTTGTCGACTCGCCCAGGCTCGGGGGGTGACGCGCGAGGTCGTAACTCACAGTACTCGGGGTGGGCCTGGAAAGACGACCCCGGATGGCTGGTTGCGGCGTGAGGAGGTGGTTGGGCGCTATCTGTCGTAGCACGGTCGCGTAGACGGCGCCCTCCTTCCTCCGCACCAACGTCCTTGCCGCCCAGCTGCATCGGTTCTTCCGTGGTTGCTGTCTCCCGGCCCCGGGAGTGATCACCGAACCCACGATGTTCCTCACGGTACGTGGTGCGTCGAGACGGATACCGATCACCTCCACGCTCCCGGCCTCGCTCCCTCAGGCGATTGTCCATAAGGAGGGCGAGGTCGATCAGCTCCTCCAAATCGGTGCTGTGGTCGCGGGTCGCCAGCTCGTCCTTGAGTAGTGAGTTCAGGCCACGGCGAAACAGTCCACACAGGGCTCGATCGCCGTATCCACTCTGTGCGGCCAGGATCCGGAACTCAATGGAGTAGTCCGCGACCGACCGCCTTCCCTGGTGAAGGGCGAGTAGCCGACCCTCCGCCTCTCTGCCCCGCACGGGATGGTGGAACACCCGACGAAAGGCAGCCACGAAGTCAGGGAATGATGAACGGAGATTCGGCCTGGCGTCACTGGTGGCAATCGCCCACGACGCCGCCGGACCTGTTAACAGACTCATGACAAAAGCCACCTTGGCGGCGTCATTAGCGTAGGCAGACGGCTGTTGGTCAAATACGAGAGAGCACTGGTGAAGGAAGTGTCCACACTGCCCGTGCTCACCCCCGTAACGAGGGGGGTGTGGAAGCGAGGGCTCCCTCGACATAGAGGGATATGAGGAGGGCGCTTCCAGGGTGGCAGGACGAACCCCGGGAGGTGGTGGTCTCCATTCCTCCACCCGAACTAAGCGAGGTTCGACTTCATCGAACCGATGAGCCAGCATGGAGACCGCGCCGCGGAGTTCCGTAATGGTTTGGCCGTGCTGACTCATTTGTTGCTCTTGTCGGGAAAGAGCGGAAAATATCTTTTCAATGTCTGCGGGATCCATGGTGGCCGGAGAATTCTGTCACGTTAAGCCCGAGGCGATGAGAAATCGCCTCGTGCACAACAGAAAAAACGAGGTGGATCCCCGGAAAAAGCAGACACGAAAAGGTCTTGTATGAAAAAACAAGGGATTTTAATACCAACAGAAAGAGCCCGACAGGGAAAATGGAAACAGAAAACGCTGGTCAAATAAGGACCAGGGAATAAGGAAAAACAACCGAAAACGCTCGCGAAAGAACAAGGAGCGAGGAAGTATTGAGATCAGTAATCTAGATTAACCACAATCTGGGTGAAACGCGAATAACAATAGTCGAGGCCGTAAGGCAAAAAGGCAGCGAGTAAATACGAACGATGAAGAAGCGAGAGAGAGCAATGGCACGGTAAGGAATTCTCCGGCAGTGAGATGACTGCCGGAGTCGCTTAATAAAGGCTGGTGATCAGCCCGAAATTACGAACAGGTGTGCAGAACGGGCGGAGGAAAAAAACCCGCCACCTGCCGGCGGGCACGCGACGTGACAGTTTTCCTAGGGTTGATCTGGAGGAGATTCTGCTGGCACCAGTCCACAAAGTCCTTTGTCAGTTCATGAGTGCAAGATGGAAAAGAGGCTATAACCTTGATCTGGCATTTGTGTCCTCTAACATCTACACAAATTTTGAAAAATTTGTCAACGACCCAATCCCCAGATCACAACATAGACCAATCACTTTGAATGTGAGGCCAGTGATCAGGCCTCTCGACTCCAAATCAACACCCAGATTTAACTTTAGAAAGGCAAAATGGGAAGACCTCACCCTTGAACTAGATTCCAGGATCTCCACCATTGCAGCGCGAGCTGAGAACTATGAACACTTCCAAAAGCTTGTCTGGGAGGTTTCCAGGAGACACATCCCAAGAGGATGCAGAAAGACCTTCATTCCTTGCCTACCAGATCAAAGCAAGGAACTTTATGAGGATTATGTTCAAGCATATAATGCAGATCCATTTGATGAAAATACCATCCAACTAGGTCAATTGTTAACAGCCTCTGTTGCAAATGGAAAATGTGAACGCTGGCAAGAACTTATATGCAACACAGATATGACTCATAATAGCAAGGAGGCATGGAGCACTATAAAGAAATTGAATACAGAAAAGAACATCCGAACAAGAACAGCTGCCGTTACACCGGACAAAGTGGCAAACCAACTACTACTCAATGGAAAACCACCCAATAAAGAGCGAGGATACCTCAAAAAAATGAAATCAGAAATGGACTGCATAATGCAAGAAAGTGATGAACTCTTCAATCCGTTCACCATGGAAGAACTCTTGGAAGCCATGAAATACCTCAAACCTGGCAAAGCAGCAGGACTTGATGGTATTACAACAGAGTTAACTCAGCACTTCGGTACAAAGACCAGATCATGGATACTTGCTCTCTTCAACAACTGTGCAGCAAGTCTAAAGATCCCGAAGATATGGCGAAGAGCAAGAGTCGTGGCCCTGCTAAAACCTGGTAAAGACGCAGAGAATAAAAAAAGCTACCGTCCTATTTCGCTCCTATGCACCCTATACAAATTATATGAACGAATGATAATGGCCCGAATGTACCCTACAGTGGAACAACAACTATCGCCAGACCAGGCTGGATTTTGTCCAGGGCGATCATGCTGTAGCCAAATATTAAACCTCACTCAGTACATCGAGGATGGTTTTGAGGCCAAGCAAATTACTGGTGCAGACCTGACTGCTGCATACGACACAGTAAATCACAGAATCCTTCTCCTGAAACTTGCCAAAGCTGTTCATAATACAACGATTGTGAAAATCATACAATCACTGCTTACAAACAGACGCTTCTTTGTAGAAATTGATGGCAAGAAAAGTAGATACCGAACACAATATATGGTCTCCCACAAGGCTCTGTTGTGGCTCCAGTACTTTTTAACATCTACACAAATGACCAGCCAGAGTTTGTAAACATCCGAAGATTTATATATGCCGATGATCTGTGTATTGCCACCCAATCGCGCTCATTTGAAACCACCGAAAGGAGACTATCAACTGCTCTTCAACACCTAACAGAGTATTATAAACAAAACTCACTTAATGCCAATCCAGGAAAGAGGCAGGTGTGTGCATTCCACCTAAATAACCACCAGGCAAATAGAAAATTTGACTTTGAATAGAAAAGTTGACTATCCCGTCTACCTTCGAGTCACATTGGATCGAACGCTCTCCTTCGCAGAACATGTAAGGAAACTCAAGTCAAAAGTTGCCACAAGAAACAACCTCTTAGCTAAACTTGCTAACTTTAACTGGGGAACAGATCCTAAAACTCTGAGAACAACAGCTCTAGCACTATGCTACTCTACTGCTGAATATTGCTCAGCAGCATGGGCAAGATCATGTCATGCTCACAAAATAGATCCTGAGCTGAACAACACATGCCGAATAATTACTGGCACACTAAAACCAACACCACTGCCAGCACTCTATAGATTGGCGGGCATCGCACCACCACACATACGTAGAGACATTCATGCAAGGACACAAAAGCATAGTCAAGAAAATGACACAAGACACCCCCTCTATGGTCATAGTGACTCAATAAGAAGACTGAAGTCTAGAAAGAGCTTTATGACTGTCCAAAGTTTAGATCCTGAGCAGTCAGCAAACCACAGGCTCGAAAAATGGAGAGAATGGGACAGCTCTGCACTAAAAGCCCAAACAAACATCTTCCAAGTGGAACAGCCCTCTCAAGAAAGAACTGGGTGACATTAAATAGCGCTAGAACCAGAGTAGGCAAGACTGGGAACAACACCTATAAATGGGGACTCTCACTCAGCAGTGAATGTCCGTGTGGCCACCCAATACAAACAATGGAGCACATTCTTCGGGATAGTGAACTGGGGCCCACCTGCACAGATCAAGACCTCTTAGACACTAGTGATGCTGCCAAGCAATGGATCCAGTACTGGCGCGACAAGATATGATGATGACTTCTAGTTCCACTACAAGAGTGAGTTTCACAATCAAAGTGTAACATGTTTCAAAATGGATCTCTGTGAATTCTCAAGGCTCATGACAACTCCAGGATGTGGAAATTAGGGCCACACTGTAAAGTTTTTATTCATAAAATAACAGTATATTACTAGCAGCTGTGACACCAGTAATATCCTTTTATTTTAGAATGCAACAGCTGTCATTTATTTTAACAGTGTAGTATTGTATTATGATTTACAGTACAGTATTATTGGTCAGGCCAGCCTCCACATGGAGGACAAAGTCAAGCCAGCCACAACAGTGATTGTTAATGCTGTACGTGACAGCAATCTGCCTGCAGCGAAGCCGCGTTGGCCACCTTCAAAATCAACAACTAATGCCTGCACATCAGTTGTTTGGATTTAAAATAATGTTATAAAGTAACTTCTCTGTGGTCAGAAATGTTCTCAAGTTGAGATAGAAAAAGAAATGAACTGCATCAATGACTGAAATGATACCTGATTTTAAAATATAACAAATAAAAATTTAATAAACTATCCCCCAACCACACCAGTTTAAAGGCCCACTAGGCCACTCCAAGTATCCAACGATAGCACTTTGATGTTAGGTTTTAAAATAAAATGCCTCTGATATTTGCATATTTGACTTGTACATGAGATTTGGAAAGATAAATCTATAAAAATTCAAATTTTGTCATCACGCAACCAGACCAGTTCTACAACACACTAGGCTACCCCAGGTATCCAACTATAGTGCTTTCATGAAGATATTATCTTGACACTAGGCCACCTCATGTAACGAAAGTACCGGTACTTTGGATCTGATAGTACTGTATATTTTCAAATAAAAGGCCTCCAAAACCTGGAATTTTGACCACTACTCCAGATTTTTAAAAAATGGGAACATTTCATTACTCCGAAACTCAGGCCGAGGTAACACTCGTCTTTCCTTGGTATCCAGACAAAGTACTTTCAGTAAGACCTGATGCTGCATTTCAAAACAAAAGGCCTCTAAAAACCTTTACACATGGTTTCATTAAAAAAATCTGATTTCATTATCCCGCAACCAGACCAGCTCAGAAGGACACTAGGTCACGTTGAGACTCCAAGAAAATAACATTCATAAAGATCTGCTACAGCCTTTTAGAATAAAGTACCTTTAAAAATTAATCATTTGTCACTATGATCATATTTTAGTGATATAATCATTCCTCTTCTTCGGAAAGAACTTTGATTTCATCCATCTATCCATTTTCTTCCGAGTATCCAGGGTGTTGCTGGGGTAGCAACTTTTGGTGGGAAGCCTCGACTTCCTCTCCTGAGACACTTGGTCCAGCTTTTTCAAGGGATTCCCAAGGTGATCCCAGGCCTGTCAGGATACATCGTCTCTCCTGTTAAATGCGCTTGCAACAACATGACTGCTTGCTGAAGCGTTCATCAGGAGCACTTCAATGCGTTGCTCTTTATTCAAATGTATTCTCTGGGTTATCTGAAATATAAAGAAATCAATGTTAGAACAATTTATGTCTGGAATGGATCATTTCTCCGATGTATGGAGACTTGTATGAGAAACTCTGTATTGCATTTTTCAGCAATGAGCCATGGTATTATTTCATTTTGATGAAGTTTTTTTTTAAAGATTTTGTTTTTTTTTGCCATCCATTTCTGAATGCTACAAGTCAAGTGTGTGGGGGAAGGTGTGAATGATTAATACTAAACCTGATGCTGTCAGTATTTTTAAAGCCAGTCTTCTCCTATTTGCCGTTTCCACACTCGATGTTCCAAAATGCATGCATGGAATTTCTGGGAAGGCCTTCATCAGTTCCATTGCCAACTGAAGCTGCTTTTCTTGCCTTGTGGGAGTGACAACATTGTTTTGGGTGACCAATTTAAAAAGACAATTCATACAAGACTGCATGAAGTGTAACCTTTTTTTTTTTGTAGGAAAAAATTTACAGTGCGTAGCCACAGATAACAATTCACAACTGGCGGCCATCCAAAATAGCACGGAAAAGTAGATGTCACTTAGCAAGGTAACAATAATGCCACACCTATTGGTATCCTGCCACTGTGATTTCCCTTCGCAGCTTCTCCTTATTATTAGGTATTCACTGTGTTTGATAAATGTCACAAGAATAAAAACATTCAGACTGTGCAAATTATCTGTTCTGGTTTTTTCACTTACACAATGAAACGGTGGCGGCCCGGTAGTCCAGTGGTTAGCACGTCGGCTTCACAGTGCAGAGGTACCGGGTTCGATTCCAGCTCCGGCCTCCCTGTGTGGAGTTTGCATGTTCTCCCCGGGCCTGTGTGGGTTTTCTCTGGGTGCTCCGGTTTCCTCCCACATTCCAAAAACATGCGTGGTAGGCTGATTGAACACTCTGAATTCTCCCTAGGTGTGAGTGTGAGTGCGGATGGTTGTTCGTTTCTGTGTGCCCTGCGATTGGCTGGCAACCGATTCAGGGTGTCCCCCGCCTACTGCCCGAAGACAGCTGGGATAGGCTCCAGCACCCCCGCGACCCTAGTGAGGACCAAGCGGCTTGGAAGATGAATGAATGAATGAAAAACAATGAAACGGTGAAATCATGGAACTATAAATATCTTTTGGCAGCAATGGTGGAATCTCCTACTTTCGTGTTAGTCAGTGCAGGATCCACCAGATATTCAGTTTGATTAATGCTATTTATTTACTGAAGGTGATGTGAAGAGAAATATAAGGTCACACTTATATTTTTATGCATTTAGGGAAAGTGCTGGACTTACTAGAAGCTGCTCACGAGCATTGTCAGTAAAAAACACATTTGTTATTATGACAGGTTTGAAAAGGATGTTGTTGTTTGTTTGTTTTTTTAATTTATACACTAACTGCACTTACAAGAAGCTTCCAGTGGATCCCGTTAATATTTACAAACGATATCAGGCCCATGTAATTTTTAAAGTTCACATGTCAATGAAAATAAAAGGCAAAGTCCTGTCCATGGCATCCATAAATTCGTCATGCTTTTGAGAGCTATCCTCCGAACTGGCTTGGGACCCTTCCCAAGGTCACAACAATACTTTTGGCAAACACTGTTGGGGAAATTGTTTCTTGTCACCAGACAGAATGAGGCCACTTGTGTAATAATTTAAAATATAAAGGCTCCTCTTCGTTTGCAGTTTGTTTGCCAAATGATGAAACCTTCAATCATTTATATAGGAAAACATATATTTGGGTGTTGTTATTTTTCAAATGAATATTTTCTGATTTCTTTTAATCAGTATAAAAACATACAATTTGAATTGCACCTCATCAGTGAACCACTGGTGAGGGTGTAGTGAAGGTAGCTCGTTGTGTCTGAAGAAAAATTAAATTTTCAATGACTTTTTCTTTTTGTTTTGTTTTTTTTTAATCAGGGGCGATGGTCAAAATTTCAGATTTCAGGGGGCTTTTTTTCCAAAATCAGATATTGATGAAAGTACTTTGGTTGGATACATGGGGTGGCCTAGTGTGCCCTAGACCTTGTACGGGTTGCAGAATAATGAATATTGAAAAACAGTATTAGCAATTTTATTTTTTTTCTTAATTGGGGTCATGGTCAAAATAGCAGATTTCAGCGGCCTTACTTTTTGAAATGCAATATCAAATAAGGAAGGTGCTTTGGTTGAATACCTGGTCTTGTGGGCCCGAGACCTGATCGCTAACATTCACAAGTCCTACTTTAAACATGCAAGACATTACTTTTCTTGTATTTTACTTCAATTGTGTACCTTCTTGTGATTGTGCTTCTACCCCAAGCGATATCACAAACGCATCCAGCAACATCCATCCACCACTATTTGCTTGTCTGTGCCAACTGATCCATAGTGGCAGGTTAACGTGTACCTAAGACAGCTCATTGATGATGAAAATTAAGCAATCTTGTAAAGTTAAAAAACATCTAGTCTTGTATTCGCCAAAACAGTGTGCCTGCAGTCCGTGTGGTTAACTTTAATACAAGGACTGAATTATCTGTCAAGCGGAGGTACTATCGTCACCGCTTGTTTTATTCTGTTTCATTTCATTTTACATGTGGGGATGAATTTCCATCACTATTTTACGAGGTTATTAAAAAATACAGTAAAATACTGTTCCAAAATCTGAAATGTGCAGTAATCCATAATTCATTCATTCATTCATTCATTCATCTTCCGAACCGCTTGATCCTCACTAGGGTCGCGGGGGGTGCTGGAGCCTATCCCAGCTGTCTCCGGGCAGTAGGCGGGGGACACCCTGAATCGGTTGCCAGCCAATCGCAGGGCACACAGAGACGAACAACCATTCGCACTCACACACACACCAAGGGACAATTTAGAGTGTTCAATCAGCCTGCCATGCATATTTTTGGAATGTGGGAGGAAACCGGAGCACCCGGAGAAAACCCACGCAGGCCCGGGGAGAACATGTAAACTCCACACAGGGAGGCCGTAGCTGGAATCGAACCCGGTACCTCTGCACTGTGAAGCCGACGTGCTAACCACTGGACTACCGGGCCGCCCTAATCCATAATTTTATGCTGTTAAATTACAGTTTTCTGCTGTTCCTGTTAACAAATTTACATGCTATGGTTGAATACTTCGGAGTATCTTACATTCATGAAACAAACCCCCCACCCACCCCAAGTAAAATGGTATTGTAAATTCACCATAAATTTTCCAAAATGTGTTACAGTGTAATCCAGTCTGCGCCCATTTTTACAAGCCTTCAGTAAATCAGGCCCAAAGTGTCTTAATTCTTCCATTGTCATTCTGTTCGTGTGTCGGTAAAGAAAACAACTGCTGAAAGAGCCTCTTGTTTGCTGGCGTTGTCAATGGCGACAGGGCCACGGTGAGGATTAGGTGGACAACAGGCAGCTTTCAGCGGGCTCCTGCTTTGTCTAGCTCTTCTTCAACAGGCTGGACACTTTCAAAAAAGAAACCCCGGTGATCCACGTCCTGCTCTGCTGCTCCTATTTCTCTCAACCCTGAGTATAAGTTGGTTCCCTCAGAAAAGGTTTAATAACAAATGGAGAATGGCCTGTGGCTCCCCACCACCGTCTGTTGATGGGAGGGAAAATAGCCCAGCCACGACTATTGATTGCAGTCTTGTGGCATTCACACAGGAGGAAACAAATTCCATTTTCTCTGGTTTGGGCTTCCTGCTTCTCCAATTTCAAGCCGAGGAAAAGTGTGCAGCCGAGGGCAATTTTACTATGCTCCCCCGACAGAAGGTATTTTCAAATTTAGCGTGCTTTATTTTTCTTCAAGGCTTTCGATGATATGACAAGTCTGAGTACAAGTACATGTTCGGGCATTCCAACACAGCCTCAGCTGTCACTGAATCACATGTTTCTCTTGTTTTCACATTCATGGGAAGGGTGTATGGGAAGTCGTGAGAATCCACTTTTAGATGAAAAACATGAATATGGCCCGATCACTGATACCATTTACAAGTAAGTGGATGATGTAATGTATATAAATGAATCATCCAGTGCAGTGGTTCTTAACTTTGTTAGAGCTACTGAGCCCAACCTGATCATGTTTTTTTTGACAAATTCAAGGCATAACAAACGCATATCAAAATAAAGTAAAGGTTTTTTTTTAACTGTGCACAAAATGAACCAGCCAGTGATGGCCAAGCGGGTATGTCATAACTAATTGACATGTTGAGTCGGGTGTGTCTTAACCTCTCTGGGAGAGGCTCTGTCGAACCCCTGAGACTGATTCACTGAACCCCTAGGGTTCGATCGAACCCAGATTGAAAACCACTGATCCAGTGACTTGCAGACATGTTCATGTTCTAGTGATTTACTGTAGCTACCGTACATGATGGATATTTTACCGTCTATTATTATGAAATCACCTTTCAATGGTGGGGCAGTTTTTTATATATATATATATACTGTATGACAGTTATTTTATTTAGTTTTTCTTACTTCAATGTCTGTCTTGTAGATTTCTGGCCAAAATTGCAATATTCACTTGATTAAATAGATTTTTCATTCACACTGTAAGTGTTAAATTTTTGCTTCAAATCAGGACAGTCATAGGCAACTGGCCGCAACTGGCCTGTTACCACACTCTGAGTGGGCCCTTGATTAATTTAAAATGATAAATTAATCATAAATGTGAATTTATTTTAAATTCATAAATAAATAAATAAATAGGTGGCCCGGTGGGCCAGTGGTTAGCGCATTGACCTCACAGTGTGCAGAGGTACCAGGTTCAATTCCAGCTCCGGCCTTCCTGTGTGGAGTTTGCATGTTCTCATCGTACCTGCGTGGGTTTTCTCCGGGTACTCCGGTTTCCTCCCACATTCCAAAAACATGCATGACAGGCTGATTGGACACTCTAAATCAGGGGTGTCAAACTTAGATCCTGGAGGGCTGCTGTCCTGCATGTTTTCCAAGTCTCCTTGTTGCAACACACCTGATTCAAATGAACAGATTATCAGCAAGCTCTGCGGAAGCCTGACAATAAACCTGTTCATTTGAATCAGGTGCGTTGCAACAGGGAGACTTGGAAAACATGCAGGACAGCGGCCCTACAGGACCGGAGTTTGACACCCATGCTCTAAATTGTACCAAGGTGTGGGTGTAAGCGTGGATGGTTGTTTGTCTCTGTGTGCCCTGCTATTGGCTGGCAAAAGGTTCATTGTGTCCCCTGCCTATTGCCCAAAGACGGCTGGGATAGGCTCCAGCATGCCCTGTCACCCTTGTGAGGATAAAGCGGATCAGAAAATGGATGGATGGATGGATAAATAAATATTGATTTGTATGGAGGGATAGCTTACAACTTCCCCCAATATTCTTTCCGCAAAAAAAAAAGTTCGCCCATCCGGATTGAAACTGGATGGCTCTTTTGTTATCTGAACAATCACAAAGCACATGAAATCAGAGTTTTGCGAGACGGATTGAAGCCACATTCGAGAAGTAGTTTCATATCGCATTTGGACAGAACGTGTCTCAGTCTGAACAGCTCCAAACTCAACGATCGGTTTTGGCTGTCCATGACGTCACTTTACGTGATGAAAGACCCAATGCGCCAGAGCAGAGCGTGCCAATCGAAGTGAAGAGTGCAAAAAATGGAGCACACATCTAAGAAATCAGAAATAGCGGTCTCTGAGCAGAGAAGGAAATGCATTGCCTTATCAATCTGTCAGGAGATAGCACCACACAAGCAAAGCAGAAACAAGTCCAATTATTTCGTGTGTCCGCTGTCACAATTAAAAGGCATAAAAGAGTACATATGCTGGACAACTCCTTCGTTCAACCGTTGTTGTTATAGCAACCTGTCAGGTGGGTCAATAATGTGGCCCCGTTTGAACAAGGCCAAATCCAATTTGGACACTGGTTGAAAACAGTGTGGACAGGCGGCCCTAGAAATTGGATTTGAGGAGGAATCTGATTTGAATCAGGCATACCAGCGGTCTGAACGCTGCCTTCGTGGACCCTAGACTTAAGGTGACAGATTTCATTTTATTCAAACTAAGCGCATAGAGTGACGACTCCAACTGTCACTTGTTTGTCAAGAAAATAGCCTGATTTTGCTCTGAGTTAGGAATTGGAGTCTTGTGTTTTGGGTATTGATATCCCTCAGTGCCTCAACACAAAAAGTCAAACGCATGATGATTGTGATATAAAACAGATTTGAGTTGTGCATTCTTCTGTCAGCGCTGTGACCTCCATGGAGCCAAAGAGCAGTTTCCATTCCCTCAGACCGCACGCTGGCATGTCGCACAAAGTTCATGTTTCTGAGTGCCGAGTGTCACGTGTCTCTCTGCAGATTAACAACATGCACGAACGTGACCATGGAGTGCCCGACACTGACGCCTGCACACTGTATCACAAAATGCCTGAACAGTCTGCTGATCTCCGTTGAGGAGGTTTGGCTTCATTTGAGGCAAGCCATCACCCAAGTCTGACGTTGTTCAGCGACCTGTGAAATCTGTGAGTGTCTTATCTCTTCAGAGCGGTAAATCTAATGTGTCTGTTAAGTTCTGTGGATGACCTCTGCACTGGGTGCATGTGCAAGCACAGTCAGTGTGTGGAGCCCTGCCACAGGGGTTTAACCCCGCCACAATGATCCCCTGGACTGCTCAGGGCTGCTGCCTAATTTTCCAATTTTCAGCTGTTAGCGATAGAATTGGAATAATAAACAGCTGAAACCGCGTGCCGAGTAATCCTGCAGCCCCCTCCACCCTCGCGGAGGGGGCTGCAACTACCTCTTCAGGGCAACCGGGGCAGGGAGTAGAGTTTCTCTCTAGCCCTAATCTTGACCAAAGCTCACGGGCTCGATTGAAATCATACTGGTCAACCTTGTCCGCCTGGAACTTATTATCACCACCAACACACACAAGAAGGCTCTAACAATCAGAGACTCACCATCTTCTTGTTTCCTTTAACACTCCAGAAGCCTGGCGCAAATGTGGGGGATAATTCTTGACGGTCTTTTGAAAAAGGTCATTTGTGTTTGGATGTTTAGTTTGTCTGAAGCAGTGTGCCACTCCAGGTCAGTCTGCACAGTCCTGGAAACAATTAGTCCTCGGAGGTCACGCCAGGTCTGGTCAATTTCCCAACCTCTAAATACAGTGTCTAACAAACATTTTTGGCCCAGATGCAAACTGTCAAATAAATTTGAGAGCAAGAGTGGCAAATGGTACATTTGAGGATTCTGATTGACTCCATTATATTGCTCTTCGCTCATTGAAATGCAAGTGGGAACACTGTTCACTTCAACAATTAAATGAGATCCAATACAAGAGTTGCGTCATTTTCAAAGCTTCTAATGCTCACTTTTGAATTTCACTGAGGCGTGGCATTGAGCTGCAGTGCACCGATTGCCAGCTGTTGTGATTATTTTGACACCACATTGTATTGCAAGTATTTATTTATTTGGTTAAAAAACAAGTATTATGATCTTCATTTGTGCAATTAATCATAATGGTGTGGCAATGATCCAAAGACACTTTCTGTCGTTTTGTTTTGTTTTCAGCCCCAGCTGGTGTGAAGGGTGTTTCCCTCCAGCAGGCGCACCTGTTCCACATTCACCAATCAAGCCTGCCACGTATTTCAGGACTGCCTCGCCACTTGTCGGATTGTTGACCTTGCTCGCTAGTGGTAGGTCTAGTGACACCGATGCGTCGACGCATGCGTCTGGCTCACAGAGCAATCCACGTGTCGGTGCACGTGCTGCTTCATTATATTACGTGATCGACACGTGAACTGTGTCGACGCAGTCTGGACTCGACTGGATGTCGACTGCGAGGACGCAGTCTTGAGTCCAGACTGCGTGAGACAGTCCAGGCTGCGTCACTCAGTCCAGTGGGCGTCGACGCAGCAAAAGCTTGCCACAGTGTTTATAAGTAAGTGCTTCTGGCAACACGTTGCTGCCTGCCAAAACAAGCCAGAATCTCACCCTCGCTCGAATAAAAATATATACTTGGGCAAAAAGGAAAACAAACAGATTATCAGAAAAATGTGTCCGTCTGACTTTGAGCGTCGTGTCGGCTGTCATTCATTCATTCATCTTCCGAACCGCTTGATCCTAACTAGGGTCGCGGAGGGTGCTGGAGCCTATCCCAGCTGTCATCGGGCAGTAGGCGGGGGACACCCTGAATCGGTTGCCAGCCAATCACAGGGCACACAGAGACGAACAACCATCCACGCTCACACTCCCACGAGGGACAATTTTGAGTGTTCAATCAGCCTGCCATGCATGTTTTTGGAATGTGGGAGGAAACTGGAGTACCCGGAGAAAACTCACACAGGCCTGGGGAGAACATGTAAACTCCACGCAGGGAGGCCGGAGCTGGAATTGAACCACTTCACAGTGTACCTCTGCACTGTGAAGTCGACGTGCTAACCACTGGACTGCCGGGCTGCCCAAGTAGTTTATTAAAATTACAAAAGAATGTACACACAGTGCAAGAAGAAGACTTTGAAAAAAAGGATAATAGAAATTCTTTAAAAGACCTTAACCATAGGTATGGGAAGGGGCGGAATGTTTTTAACCTGGATTTAAAAACTGAATCATTTTTGGTCAACCGAAGTCCAAATATTTTTTTGCCGGTAATCACAGAAAACTTGCAAAGGGCATCACATCCCCACATTGAACAAATATCAACTGCATACCCTAATCTTCACCCCGGGACAGCAAGGGGAAAAAAAGGAAAACCTTGAGTATGGGCTGCAGATGGGGGAATCCAACTTCCAGGATCATTAGGCTGCAATGTACAGTACCTGTAGTGACAAAATTAATTGGTTCAGGAAGAAATGTCTCAACCAGAAAATTTTGTAAGTAGGGACGCATTTTCCATGTAAATGCCTTAATCCGTTCCAAACCCCCCAAAATTCTGACATAAATGGTTTCTAAAGCACAAAAATGCATCAAAATATCTAACAAATACATGATACAAATTAGATTATTGCACAATAAATGAGAGTTGTGCACAATGTAACAAACAAAGAATAAGAATGATGGTCATTCAACTTTTGATTGCGTCCTCATCATTTTTTGCCCTGTTTTGTTCATGTTCTCTCTCAGAAGTGGGTTTTGCCTGGCATTTTGTAAAGAACTGTGCAAAGGGTGTCTGCTTTTAACAATCCTTCGAAAAAGTCCAAGGCAAACATCAGCATAGCGAGCGATCATCCGACTGGTGGACACTTTTTCTGGGGATTCACATTTACGTAAAACTATCGGAACACCTCAGAGCAGAGCAGCTATAAGTATGTTGCTTTCAGCAAACTCGGAGCTGCGAGTAGCAACCCATTCTGTATTTTTACCTTTCGTATCTTGATATTATTATTATATTGATATTATATTATTTCGTAAGTAGAGGCAATATTGTCCTGTTGAGGTGTTTCGTAACTTGAAAATGTCAAATGAAGAGACGTTCGTAATTAGAGGTACCACTGTATAATGAGTGGACAGCATTTTACACATATTATGATGTTATACGATGTTTGTTGTAGTACAGTGGTGGGCAAACTACGGGTCGGATCCAGCCCGTTGGTCTTTTTAATCCGGCTCGCCGAAGGTTGGTCCACAATTCTGTAACTCCTCACCCCCAAACTTCTCCACCTCGGTGCGTCCCCTACGATCTGCCAGTGGATACTCAGCTTCCTGATGAGACGGACACAACAGGTGAGACTGGGAGCAACAACATCATCAATACGCACCACAAGCACTGGAGCCCCACAGGGATGTGTCCTCTCTCCACTACTCTTCTCTCTCTACACAAACGATTGCACCTCAACAATTCCAGCTGTCAAACTCATAAATTTCGCAGACGACACCACGGTCATCGGTCTCGTCAAAGACGGCGACGAGTCTGCGCACCGCCAACAAGTGGAGCAGCCAACACAACCTCGGGCTGAACACGCTCAAGACTGTAGAGATGATCGTGGACTTCAGGAAACATTCTTCTCCTCAGTTGCCCCTCACACTATCCAACTGCCCTGTGTCAACCGTCGAGACCTTCAAGTTCCTGGGAATCACAGTCTCCCAGGACATGAAGTGGGAAGTCCACACCATCTCCATCCTGAAAAGGGCCCCGGCAGTGGATGTACTTCCTGAGGCTGCTGAGGAAGCATGGCCTGCCACAGGAGGTGCTACGACAGTTCTACACGGCAGTCATCGAATCAATCCTGTGTTCTTCCATCACGGTTTGGTTTGGGGCCACCACAAAAAAGGACAAAATCCGACTTCAACGGACAGTTAGGACGGCGGAAAAAATCGTTGGCACCGCCCGACCCACTCTTGAGGACTTGCACACTGAAGAATCAAGACAAGGGCATGGAAAATCCTCCTGGACCGTGCCCACCACCTTTTCCAGCTACTCCCCTCAGGCAGAGGCTACAGATCCATGCGCACCAAAATCCAGTAGACATTTAAACAGCTTCTTCCCTCTAGCCATTAACTCCTTAAACAGTCACTGACGTAGTCACTCTTCTTGTACTACAAAATGGTACTACAAAACTACTGGTTACTCTAAAATGGTTCTATGATTTTGTTGTTTACGATGATACTAATGCAGCGTGTTATACCGGAGACAAATTCCTTGTGTGTTCTACATACTTGGGCAATAAAGATGATTCTGATTCTGATTCTGATGTGAATGATTCCATTCATTTCAATTGGACTTGTAATGACAGGGATTTCACCGCCAGGTGGCGCATTTACTTGAAGTTGCAGAACACGGGGGGGGGCGGGGCAATCTTTTCGACCACCTAGTACCTCTGTATCGCTCTACTTCTACTGGTCTGATCATAACTCATCTGCAGTGATGAACAGGCTAAAATAGGTCATCAACAACACTTTTGTCATTTAAATAAGTATATGAAGACCGTACTTTCATGCTTTTGTTCCATTGACGTTTGATATGGACAGTCAACAAATGCATTTTTTTTAATATATCATAGCTCGTGCTGACCTGGCCCTTCTGTCAAATTTTAGAAGTCAATGCGGCCCCCGAGCCCAAAAGTTTGCCTACCCCTGTTGTATTAGCATGAAAGTCCATTCATCAGATGAAGCGCTGTGGCTGCTGACAGCACCTTTAATCAGACTTCATTTGCACCCACAGTTTGCTCCGTCTTAATGTAAAAAAAAAGGTTTGACAGGTCAGTGCAGTTTTCACCTGTTTTACCTCTGATTGCTCACATGGAAAAGTATAAATGTGGTTATGTGCCAAGAACACCACGGCAGAACAATGGCAGATTACGGATTGATTAAAAAAAAAACATACCAATCTAGTTTGTTCAATTAATATTGGGTACATTAACCAATAGATTGGTCAGAATTTGGTAGGTTTATGGGGACTACAAATTTTATTGGTTAGCCAAACAACCGACTGGACAAGAGCAACTGTTTGGCTATAGTGGAGTTTGCAAGTACACCCCGTGCCTGCGTGGGTTTTCTCCAGGTTTCCTCTCACATTCCAAAAAGATTCACGGTAGTTTAATTGATCACTCAAAATTGTCTTTCGGTATGATTTCTGAGTGTGAATGGTTGTTTATCTATGTGGAATCAGTCCCGCCTACTGCCCGAAGTCAGCTGCTGAAGGCACACAGTATCATAATCCCATTCCTTTAAATGAAGCGCAACCTTGCCTTACTTGGATGTCCTTCTGAACGTCTGAGCTAACACAAGTATGCAAAAATAAAGTGGACCGGAAACTAGGGAGCAGGGTCTTGTGGAGTGACACTTGTCAATCTCACTCATGTAACATTGAGGCTAGTGTGTGTGTGTAACCGTACCTGCATGACTCTTGATGTTTAATCGCTTCTCTCTCTTTTCCCTCAACTTTGGCTGGTTGTGTGTCCTGATGCCCTGGGGTCTTTGTACAAGTGCTGGGCTCAGCATGCTGCCCATGTAAACACACTGCTGCCTCAGCAACATCAGGCAATAGAGTGATAGAGTCCCAGAGTTCTCTGTTTTCAACATCCCAAGTCAACCTGATTCTTAATGCTGAACCATAAAAGTTTCATTCACGTATCGCAAAATAAAATAGCATTATTGTCAAATTTGTTTGTTTACTGAACATAAAACATATACTGTAATAATTTGACAGAAAATAAGGTAGATAAAAAAGTAAAAAGAAAGAAATCAGTCTTCATTCAACACAGTTATGTTCAAGGGAGTAGGATGAAGTAAAAAAACTTATCTAGTCCTACCCCGTTATGTGTTTATATCTACTAAATCATTTTTATATCAATCAGAAAAGAAAAAGTAAGAAGAAGTCTCCATTAAGGCTCATACGTGACCCTTAACCGTGATATTTTCACTCTTGTGTAAATTTTCTCTTGTATTCATAATGGATATTTCAATACCTTTCTCTATTTATCAACTTAGTTCTGATTTATCATTTTATTTAATGTTTAGAATTTATCATTTTAACTCTGATTGATGTAGGTTGTTTGTACTATTTTTTTGAATTTGTTTTTGAAATCAGCAAGCGATTTACTCATTTTTAGGTCCGTTTCGAGATCATTCCACATATTAACACCTTTGCTAGATACACTTCTTTGCTTGATGTTTGTTCTTGTTTTGAGTTTTTTGAATAAGTTGGTACCTCTTAATTCATAGTTGCTTTCTCGAATTTCAAAAAACTTCTGAATGTTTTGGCAGTGCAGGTTTTTGTGTGCTTTGTACATTAATTGGGCGATTTTAAAGTCAACCAGGTCATAAAATTTCATCATATTTAATTTGATAAATAGTGGATTTGTGGGTTCCGTATATTTTGATCTATTAATAATTCAAATTGCTTTTTTTTGTAGTTTGAGAATAGGGAGTGTGTTTGTTTTGCAGGCATTTCCCCATATTTCCACACAGTAGGTCATGTATGGTAATAATAATGAAGTGTATAATGTGTACAAAGATCTCTTATTTAGCACTTCCTTGGTTTTGTAGAGGATCCCTAAGGTCTTGGCTATTTTTCTTTTTACGTTATCGATATGTGGTTTCCAACATATTTTTGAGTCTATTACTAATCCGAGAAACTTGGTTTCGTACGCTCTTTCTATTTCAATTGAGTTTACCATAATTTTAGCTTGGTGTTTGATTGGTCTTGTGCCAAAAACAATTGACTTCGATTTTTTTCAGGTTAAGTGACAATTTATTTCTGTCGAACCAGTTTTTTAATTCGTTTAATTCGTTTTCTACGGTTGTCAGGAGCTGTTTCAGATTTATTCCAGAACAGTAGAAAGTTGTATCATCAGCAAATAGGACACATTTAAATAGTTTTGAAACCTTGCAGATATCATTTATATATAAGATGAATAGTTTTGGACCAAGCACTGACCCCTAAGGAACTCCGTGAGTGATTTTCAGTTGATTCGTTTTTTTATTGTTGAGTTGCACGTACTGATATCTGTTTTCTAAATAACTTTTTATCCATTTATAAGCTACACCTCTAATGCCATATCTTTCTAGTTTTTTCAATAATATACTGTGATCTATTGTGTCAAAAGCTTTTTTTAGATCTAGGAAAACCCCAACAGTAAATTCTTTGTTGTCTATATTAGTGGCTATTGCTTCCACAAACTCCATAACTGCCATTGAGGTAGTCCGTTTTTCCCTGAAGCCATATTGATTCTCACTTAACAGCGCATGCTTTTGTATAAAACTATCAAGTCTGCGAGAAAATAGTTTTTCTTATATTTTTGAAAATTGTGGTAGTAGTGATATTGGTCTATAATTTGTAAACAGATGTTTTTCTCCACTTTTATAGATTGGAATAACTTTAGCAATTTTCATTTTTGATGGAAAGATACCAGCTTCTAACGACAGGTTGCATATGTGCGTGAAAGGTCGCACTACATATTCTATAATCTGCTTGATTATTGTCATATCAATATTAAAGCAATCAGTTGACTTTTTATTTTTAAAAGTTTTTATAATATTTGATACTTCTTCTTGTTTTACTGCAGTAAGGAACATCGTGGAGGAGTTTTTTTCTACGTATCTATCTATTTCAAACAGGTTTGTTGGATCAGGAATTTGTTTTGCTAGGTTACTGCCGATGTTGACAAAATACTCATTAAATTCAGTTGCTATTTCTGCAGTTTTTTCCAAAATTGTATTTTTGCCTTTGATAAAATACTCTGGATAATCCATTTTTTTAGGACTATTTCTGATTACTTGATTAAATATTCTCCATATTTCTTGTGTGTTACCTTTATTCTGCTCTAATAGTGCATGATAATGATCTCTTTTACTGGTTCTTATAATATTTACTAGTTTATTTTTATAGGTCTTATATTTTTTTTCTGCTTCTTCAGTTCTGAATTTTAAAAACAATTTATATAAATTGTTTTTCTTTTTACATGCGTTTTCTATGCCTTTCATTATCCATGGCTTACTTGGGTCTTTATACTTTTTGGAGACTTTAGTTAATGGAAAATGTTTATCATATAAGGAGATTATGGTAGACTGAAATACTTCAAACGCTGTATTTGGGTCTTCGTTTGAGTAGGCCTCCGTCCAGTTTTGTTTTTCTAGGTCTTGCTTAAAGGCATCGATGGAACGTTGGGTTCTTAGTCTTATTTCTGTTATACGAGTTGTTGATTTAGCTTTTCTATCGAAATAATTATGAAAAACTGCAAAAACAGGTAGGTGGTCACTTATGTCATTAATGAGAAGTCCACTTTCCATTTTATGATCAATCTTATTTATAAATATGTTATCTATTAATGTGGCCGTGTCAACTGTTATTCTGCTAGGTTTCAGGATTACTGGGAAAAAGCTGTTGCTGTACATAGTATTTATGAAGTCAGTTGTTTTTTTGTGTCTATTTGGGTTTAATAAGTCAATGTTAAAGTCACCACATATTATTCGTGTTTTCTTATCGTTGTAGTAACTGAGCATATCTGTTAGTTTTTTATTGAATGTGTCAATACATGTTCCTGGTGTCCTATAGATGCAACTTATGATGATATTTGATGCCTTTTTATTGTGTATTTCAATGATTAGACATTCCATTAGGTTTTCTATTGTGTTTGTCAATCTCTCGATTTTACTGCATTTAAGTGCTTTGTCTACATATATTGCAAACCCCCCCCTGCTTTTTTGTTTTCTCTATTAGTTGCAAACATTTCATAACCTTCTATTTCCATTTCAGTTGTTTTATTTTCATCAAGCCAAGTTTCTGATATGGCAATTATTTTAAATTTATTGAATTTAGTCAGGTATTCTTTAATTTTTGTGAAGTTTTTATAGAGACTTCTACTGTTTAAGTGTATTACCGAAAGTGCATTTTCCAATGTTATATTAGTGTTGAATTGTTCATCCAGGTAATAGTCAGAGTTTGTTACCCTTTGTTTGTTGTTGAAGAAGTTGTTGTCTGGGTCCAAATTGTTCTCGGGATCGAATGGCTTATAGTCAATATCTTCAAAGGGTTGGAAGTTCATGTTTTTGGGATGTGAATTTCCCGCTCCCACACGGTCGTCGATGGCTCCCTCACGGCCGTCGTTGGTTCCCTCGCTGTCGTCGCTCGCTCTCTCGCCGTCATCACTGGGTCCCTCGTGGTCACTGGCTCCCTTGCGGTCGTCGCCGACTCCCTCACGCTCGCCGGCTGGCTGCCTCCCGGCTCTCTCACGCGCGCTGGCTGGTTGTCTCCCGGCTGCCTCAGGCTCGCCGTCTCCCGGCTCCCTCGCGGTCACTGGCTCGCCTGCAGTCGTCGCTGGTTTCCTCTCGGTCGTCTCTGGCTCCCTTGCGGTCGTCGTTGGCTCCCTCACGGTGGTCGCAGGCTGGTTGTCTCCAGGCTTCCTCACGGTCGCTGGCTTCCCTGCAGTCGTCGCTGGCTTCCTCGCGGTCATCACTGGCTCCCTCACGGTCGGTCATCGCTGGCTGCCTCGCGGTCAGTCGGTCTTAAAAAGTTATTGTCCGGGTCCAAGTTGTTCTCAGGGTCAAACGTCTTGTGGTCAGTAGGGTTGGAAGTCATCAAAGGGTTGGAAGGGTCATCAAAGGATTCGAAGTCCATATTTTTTGGTATGTGAATTTCCTGCTTCAGTAGGGTCAGAGTTTTTATTGTCGGGTGGTGAAAAATTCTCAGTATGAGAATTTCTCTGCTTGATGGTGTTGAACTCGAGCCTGTTGTGTTGGAGTACTGGTGCGGGGGTGGACAATAAGTTTGTTATGTCTTAAGTAGGCAGTTTCCCCTCTGTCACGTGCAGCTTTTAATTTTGGGAGGAGCTCTTTTCTTTTTTGTCGTACGGCATCTGTAAAGTCTTCGTTGATGTAGATGTTGGAGCCTTTTAAGTATTTTGCTTTTTGTAGGATCCTTGATCTGTCCTTGTATCTTAGAAATTTCACCACAACTGGCCTTGGTCGAGGTCTTCCAGGGTCTTGTCTTCCTGTGCGGTGAGCTCTCTCCACCTCAATTTGCCCCTGTATCAGCAGTTTCTCCTTAAGGATTTTTTGAACTTTTTCCTCTGTTTCAGTCCACGTTTCTCCCGGTTTTTCCTCAATTCCATCAATTACTAAGTTGTTTCTTCTTGACTGTCCTTCCAAGTAGTCCACCTTGTCCGTTAATACAAGCATGCCGTCACATACTTTGTAGAATTCCGTTTGCATGTCTTTGGAATGGCCAGTTTGACAGATTTTTTTTAATGTCGTCTACCTCTTTATGGGTAAAGTTGATGCTGGTTTTTATTTCTTGGACTTCCCTGGTAAAAGTGTCAAGTCGTGAGTTTGTTGAGTCTATTATCATCTTGACAAATCCTTTGAAATTTTCCTGTTGTTGTTGCAATTTAAAACAGAGTAGTACATTATATCCGTTTACAAAATGAACCATCCATCAGTTGCATGCAAAAATCTCTGTGTGCAAAGAAAAAAACCCGACAAGGTTATAATGACCCAATTGGATGATGCTGTACGGATTCGGCTCCGATCAATGTCAGGCCTGAGGATTTCAGAAATTAACAGAAACTGTTTTTCGGTTCCATTAAATTGCCCAATGAGAAAGCACTGTAACTAATTTTGGGTTCTGTAAACGTTCATCATGGGAACCCATTTTTCTATTTTGACTGATATTCACAATCAAGAATTCTGATACTCAAAAGTACAATATTTAAAAGGTAAATGTTTGAAAACTATCCATGAACAATGAACATAATTACATCAGCAGCTGTGTACGCCAGGTTTATTCAATAAAATTAATGGATTTGTCCAAATATGTTGTTTAACACTTTTATTAAAACTGTAATATGAGTTTTATTAAACTCACATGGCATCATGAATCATGAATACAGCATACCACGAAATCTGGCTATAAACTATGGACCACAAGTAAAGCAGACACTGTTAACATGATTAAATGTGTGTGTGTGTGTGTGTGTGTGTGTGTGTGTGTGTGTGTGTGTGTGTGTGTGTGTGTGTACACGTGTGTGTGCGTGTGTGTGGGTGTGTCCATCCATCCATCCATCATCTACCGCTTATCCGGGGCCGGGTCGCGGGGGCAACAGCTTTAGCAGGGAAGCCCAGACTTCCCTCTCCCTAGCTACTTCTTCCAGCTCTCCCCGGGGGATCCCGAGTCGTTCCCAGGCAAGCTGGGTGACATAGTCTCTCCAGCGTGTCCTGGGTCTTCCTCGGGGTCTCCTCCCGGTGGGACATGACCGGAACACCTCACCGGGGAGGCGCTCAGGAGGCATCCGAATCAGATGCCCAAGCCACCTCATCTGGCTCCTCTCGATGTGGAGGAGAAGCGGCTCGACTCTGAGCCCCTCCCGGATGACTGAGCTTCTCACCTTAACTCTAAGGGAGAGCCCGGACACCCTGCGGAGAAAACTCATTTCAGCAGCTTGTATCCGGGATCTCGTTCTTTCGGTCACGACCCATAGCTCGTGCCCATAGGTGAGGGTTGGGACGTAGATCGACCGGTAAATTGAGAGCTTCGCCCTTTGGCTCAGCTCCTTCTTCACCACGACAGACCGATACAACGTCCGCATCACAGCAGACGCTGCACCGATCCGCCTGTCGATCTCATGCTCCCTCCTACCCCCACTCGTGAACAAGACCCCAAGATACTTGAACTCCTCCACTTGGGGTAAGATCTCCTCCCCGACCCGGAGGGGGCACTCCACCCTTTTCCGACTGAGGACCATGGTTTCAGATTTGGAGGTGCTGATTTTCATCCCAACCGCTTCACACTCGGCTGCGAAAACGCTCCAGTGAGAGTTGGAGAGCCCCGTTTGAAGGAGCCAACAGCACCACATCATCTGCAAAAAGCAGGGATGTAATACTGAGGCCCCCAAAACGGACCCCCTCAACGCTTCGGCTGCGCCTAGAAATTCTGTCCATAAAGGTTATGAACAGAATCGGCGACAAAGGGCAGCCTTGGCGGAGTCCTACCCCCACTGGAAACGATTCCGACTTACTGCCGGCAATGCGAACCAAACTCTGACATCGGTGGTATAGTGACCGAACAGCCCGTATCAGGGGGTTCGGTACCCCATACCCACGAAGCACCCCCCACAGAACTCCCCGAGGGACACGGTCAAACGCCTTCTCCAAGTCCACAAAACACATGTAGACTGGTTGGGCGAATTCCCACATACCCTCAAGGACCCTGCTAAGGGTGTAGAGCTGGTCCACTGTTCCACGGCCGCGACGAAAACCACACTGCTCCTCCTCAATCTGAGGCTCGACTTCCTGACGGACCCTCCTCTCCAGCACCCCTGAATAGACCTTACCAGGGAGGCTGAGGAGTGGGATCCCTCTGTAGTTGGAACACACCCTCCGGTCCCCCTTTTTAAAAAGAGGGACTACCACCCCGGTCTGCCAATCCAGAGGCACTCTCCCTGTTGACCACGCGATGTTACAGAGGCGTGTCAACCAGGACAGCCCCACAACATCCAGAGCCTTGAGGAACTCCGGGCGGATCTCATCCACCCCTGGGGCCTTGCCACCGAGGAGCTTTTTAACAACATCGGTGACTTCAACCACAGAGATAGGAGAGCCCACCTCAGAGTCCCCAGGCTCTGCTTCCTCCAAGGAAGGCGTGTTGGTGGAGTTGAGGAGGTCTTCGAAGTACCCTGCCCACCGGTTCACAACGTCCCGAGTCGAAGTCAGCAGCGCCCCATCCCCACTGTACACAGTGTTAGTGGTGCACTGCTTCCCCCTCCTGAGACGTCGGATGGTGGACCAGAATTTCCTCGAAGCCGTCTGGAAGTCGGCTTCCATGGCCTCACCGAACTCTTCCCACGCTCGGGTTTTTGCCTCGGCGACCACTGAAGCCGCGGTCCGCTTGGCCAGTCGATACCCGTCAGCTGCCTCTGGGGTCCCACAGGCCATAAAGGCTCGATAGGACTCCTTCTTCAGCTTGACGGCATCCCTTACTGCTGGTGTCCACCAGCGAGTACGGGGATTGCCGCCACGACAGGCACCAACCACCTTACGGCCACAACTCAGATTGGCCGCCTCAACAATAGAGGCACGGAACATGGTCCACTCTGGCTCAATGTCCCCCGCCACCCCCGGAACATGGGAAAAGCTCTGTCGGAGGTGGGAGTTGAAACTCCTTCTGACAGGGGATTCCGCCAGACGCTCCCAACAAACCCTCACTATACGTTTGGGTCTGCCAGGACGGACCGGCATCTTCCCCCACCATCGGAGCCTACTCACCACCAGGTGATCAGTTGACAGCTCCGCCCCTCTCTTCACACGAGTGTCCAGAACATGCGGCCGCAAATCCGATGATACAACTACAAAGTCCATCATCGAACTGCGGCCGAGGGTGTCCTGGTGCCAAGTGCACATATGGACACCCTTATGTTTGAACAAGGTGTTCGTTATGGACAATCCGTGACGAGCACAGAAGTCCAATAACAAAACACCACTCGGGTTTTGATCGGGGGGGCCGTTCCTCCCAATCACGCCCCTCCAGGTATCACTGTCATTGCCCACGTGAGCATTGAAGTCCCCCAGCAGAACAATGGAGTCCCCAGCAGGAGTACTCTCCAGCACACCCTCCAAGGACTCCAAAAAGGGTGGGTATGCTGAGCTGCTGTTTGGTGCATATGCACAAACAACAGTCAGGACCCGTCCACCCACCCGAAGGCGGAGGGAGGCAACCCTCTCGTCGACCGGTGTGAACCCCAATGTACAGGCACTGAGCCGGGGGGCAATGAGTATGCCCACACCTGCTCTGCGCCTCTCACCGTGAGCAACTCCAGAGTGGAAGAGAGTCCAACCCCTCTCGAGAGAACTGGTACCAGAACCCAGGCTGTGTGTGGAGGCAAGTCCGACTATATCCAGTCGGAAATTCTCTGCATCACACACCAGCTCGGGCTCCTTCCCTGCCAGAGAGGTGACATTCCATGTCCCAAGAGCAAGGTTCTGCAGCCGAGGATCGGACCGCCAGGGTCCTTTGGCTGCCGCCCAGCTCACATTGCACCCGACCCCTTTGGCCCCTCTCATGGGTGGTGAGCCCATGGGAAGGGGGACCCACGTTGCCTCTTCGGGCTGTGCCCGGCCGGGCCCCATGGGTGTAAGCCCGGCCACCAGGCGCCTGCCAACGAGCCCCACCTCCAGGCCTGGCTCCAGAGGGGGGCCCCGGTGACCCGCGTCCGGGCAAGGGAAACTGAGATCCATTAATTTTACTCATCATAAGGGGTCTTTTGAGCCGTGCTTTGTCTGGCCCCTCACCTAGAACCTGTTTGCCATGGGTGACCCTGCCAGGGGCATAAAGCCCCAGACAACTTAGCTTCTAGGATCATTGGGACACACAAACCCCTCCATCACGGTAAGGTGACGACTCACGGAGGGGGTGTGTGTGTGTGTGTGAACTATTTATGTAAATAAACATAATACAATGGCTATTCACCCCCTTTATTATACAAAAGCATGTAATGGGAATTGAATGATTACGATCATGTGATGAACCTTTTAAAAATGACCTTATTACAGTACTATATACAGACTTATAGTATTGACATGGCTTGACATCCTCCTTGCTACCCCAAGATGATGCACTGTGTAATCAATTTGACCAAAGAATCTATCACACGTCATCATTTGGCCTAGCGCGCCCACCTTCCGTTCAGCCATTTTTGGGGCGCAGGTGCCTGAATGTTGATATCTGCTCTGACTGCTGATGACTAGTGAAGCTGACATTACATTACATTGCGTGAATAACGTTTTACAAAATTTACAATGATTAAAAGAAAATATGCAATGATTAACTGGCCACGCATTATTGCATAGGGTTGCTATCATGGATAGGATTTGTGCAATATATTTTCCATCTATCAATTGGGCATCATCTGGGATCGACCGGTAAATTGAGAGCTTTGCCCTTTGGCTCAGCTCCTTCTTCACCACGACAGACCGATACAACGTCCGCATCACAGCAGACGCTGCACCGATCCGCCTGTCGATCTCATGCTCCCTCCTACCCCCACTCGTGAACAAGACCCCAAGATACTTGAACTCCTCCACTTGGGGTAAGATCTCCTCCCCGACCCGGAGGGGGCACTCCACCCTTTTCCGACTGAGGACCATGGTTTCAGATTTGGAGGTGCTGATTTTCATCCCAACCGCTTCACACTCGGCTGCGAAAACGCTCCAGTGAGAGTTGGAGAGCCCCGTTTGAAGGAGCCAACAGCACCACATCATCTGCAAAAAGCAGGGATGTAATACTGAGGCCCCCAAAACGGACCCCCTCAACGCTTCGGCTGCGCCTAGAAATTCTGTCCATAAAGGTTATGAACAGAATCGGCGACAAAGGGCAGCCTTGGCGGAGTCCTACCCCCACTGGAAACGATTCCGACTTACTGCCGGCAATGCGAACCAAACTCTGACATCGGTGGTATAGTGACCGAACAGCCCGTATCAGGGGGTTCGGTACCCCATACCCACGAAGCACCCCCCACAGAACTCCCCGAGGGACACGGTCAAACGCCTTCTCCAAGTCCACAAAACACATGTAGACTGGTTGGGCGAATTCCCACATACCCTCAAGGACCCTGCTAAGGGTGTAGAGCTGGTCCACTGTTCCACGGCCGCGACGAAAACCACACTGCTCCTCCTCAATCTGAGGCTCGACTTCCTGACGGACCCTCCTCTCCAGCACCCCTGAATAGACCTTACCAGGGAGGCTGAGGAGTGGGATCCCTCTGTAGTTGGAACACACCCTCCGGTCCCCCTTTTTAAAAAGAGGGACTACCACCCCGGTCTGCCAATCCAGAGGCACTCTCCCTGTTGACCACGCGATGTTGCAGAGGCGTGTCAACCAGGACAGCCCCACAACATCCAGAGCCTTGAGGAACTCCGGGCGGATCTCATCCACCCCTGGGGCCTTGCCACCGAGGAGCTTTTTAACAACATCGGTGACTTCAACCACAGAGATAGGAGAGCCCACCTCAGAGTCCCCAGGCTCTGCTTCCTCCAAGGAAGGCGTGTTGGTGGAGTTGAGGAGGTCTTCGAAGTACCCTGCCCACCGGTTCACAACGTCCCGAGTCGAAGTCAGCAGCGCCCCATCCCCACTGTACACAGTGTTAGTGGTGCACTGCTTCCCCCTCCTGAGACGTCGGATGGTGGACCAGAATTTCTTCGAAGCCGTCTGGAAGTCGGCTTGCATGGCCTCACCGAACTCTTCCCACGCTCGGGTTTTTGCCTCGGCGACCACTGAAGCCGCGGTCCGCTTGGCCAGTCGATACCCGTCAGCTGCCTCTGGGGTCCCACAGGCCCTAAAGGCTCGATAGGACTCCTTCTTCAGCTTGACGGCATCCCTTACTGCTGGTGTCCACCAGCGAGTACGGGGATTGCCGCCACGACAGGCACCAACCACCTTACGGCCACAACTCAGATTGGCCGCCTCAACAATAGAGGCACGGAACATGGTCCACTCTGGCTCAATGTCCCCCGCCACCCCCGGAACATGGGAAAAGCTCTGTCGGAGTGGGAGTTGAAACTCCTTCTGACAGGGGATTCCGCCAGACGCTCCCAACAAACCCTCACTATACGTTTGGGTCTGCCAGGACGGACCGGCATCTTCCCCCACCATCGGAGCCTACTCACCACCAGGTGATCAGTTGACAGCTCCGCCCCTCTCTTCACACGAGTGTCCAGAACATGCGGCCGCAAATCCGATGATACAACTACAAAGTCCATCATCGAACTGCGGCCGAGGGTGTCCTGGTGCCAAGTGCACATATGGACACCCTTATGTTTGAACAAGGTGTTCGTTATGGACAATCCGTGACGAGCACAGAAGTCCAATAACAAAACACCACTCGGGTTTTGATCGGGGGGGCCGTTCCTCCCAATCACGCCCCTCCAGGTATCACTGTCATTGCCCACGTGAGCATTGAAGTCCCCCAGCAGAACAATGGAGTCCCCAGCAGGAGTACTCTCCAGCACACCCTCCAAGGACTCCAAAAAGGGTGGGTATGCTGAGCTGCTGTTTGGTGCATATGCACAAACAACAGTCAGGACCCGTCCACCCACCCGAAGGCGGAGGGAGGCAACCCTCTCGTCGACCGGTGTGAACCCCAATGTACAGGCACTGAGCCGGGGGGCAATGAGTATGCCCACACCTGCTCTGCGCCTCTCACCGTGAGCAACTCCAGAGTGGAAGAGAGTCCAACCCCTCTCGAGAGAACTGGTACCAGAACCCAGGCTGTGTGTGGAGGCAAGTCCGACTATATCCAGTCGGAAATTCTCTGCATCACACACCAGCTCGGGCTCCTTCCCTGCCAGAGAGGTGACATTCCATGTCCCAAGAGCAAGGTTCTGCAGCCGAGGATCGGACCGCCAGGGTCCTTTGGCTGCCGCCCAGCTCACATTGCACCCGACCCCTTTGGCCCTTCTCATGGGTGGTGAGCCCATGGGAAGGGGGACCCACGTTGCCTCTTCGGGCTGTGCCCGGCCGGGCCCCATGGGTGTAAGCCCGGCCACCAGGCGCCTGCCAACGAGCCCCACCTCCAGGCCTGGCTCCAGAGGGGGGCCCCGGTGACCCGCGTCCGGGCAAGGGAAACTGAGATCCATTAATTTTACTCATCATAAGGGGTCTTTTGAGCCGTGCTTTGTCTGGCCCCTCACCTAGAACCTGTTTGCCATGGGTGACCCTGCCAGGGGCATAAAGCCCCAGACAACTTAGCTTCTAGGATCATTGGGACACACAAACCCCTCCATCACGGTAAGGTGACGACTCACGGAGGGGGTGTGTGTGTGTGTGTGAACTATTTATGTAAATAAACATAATACAATGGCTATTCACCCCCTTTATTATACAAAAGCATGTAATGGGAATTGAATGATTACGATCATGTGATGAACCTTTTAAAAATGACCTTATTACAGTACTATATACAGACTTATAGTATTGACATGGCTTGACATCCTCCTTGCTACCCCAAGATGATGCACTGTGTAATCAATTTGACCAAAGAATCTATCACACGTCATCATTTGGCCTAGCGCGCCCACCTTCCGTTCAGCCATTTTTGGGGCGCAGGTGCCTGAATGTTGATATCTGCTCTGACTGCTGATGACTAGTGAAGCTGACATTACATTACATTGCGTGAATAACGTTTTACAAAATTTACAATGATTAAAAGAAAATATGCAATGATTAACTGGCCACGCATTATTGCATAGGGTTGCTATCATGGATAGGATTTGTGCAATATATTTTCCATCTATCAATTGGGCATCTTCTGGGGTCCCCTCATGTGTGTACGTATGTATGGCACATTGTGCACATCATCATCCAGGAACCAATCTCCTCGGCCAAGTCTAAGAATGGTATCATAAAGTGCCAAGACAAAATACAGAGCAACCAAAATAAGAAACAGCACTTCACAGCCATAATCTGCCTAAAAATGTCCATAATCTCTTTCGTTGAACAAACTTGTTAACAAAATGATTTGAATGAGAATAAAACAAATAAGTTGACATGTGTTATGGATACTGTAACTGTAAAGTGCTAGATAAGATAGGATAAGATAAGATAAGATAACCTTTATTTGTCCCACACTGGGGAAATTTTGCAGTCTACAGCAGCAAAATTGGGTGGGGTGGGGGGGAGAAAAAAAATACAAAGTGTTTGATTGCACAAAGAATTGCACTAGATGGACACAATGAAAAATGTTACTATAGGTTAAATATGGATGTTAGAAATGATTCTGCAAATGAGGTTGTTATCTTCTTCCTCAAGCAAAAACCCAATTTCCCATGATTTGCATACAATCCCGTCTATGATTGCATACGAAGCATGTAGTGCAAAGGATATCTTCAAATCACTTAGTTTCTTCGCAATTATAATTGTTGCTCTGTTATCCAGTATACTGCAAATACATCCTAATTCCCAAGGCTTTTCCACACTCCAAAAATCAGAATTTCATCTTGCAGGTGTGCTGCTTTGAGTGAAAATGTGCTTGGAGTCAGGGGTGACGTGCATATAAAATTGGCCCAAAAGTGGCCACTGGAACAAAAAAGTGGGTGACAACGTGTAGTTTGACAGTAGTATAGGTATAGCGTGTTTGCAACATGATGAGTCGGTGACTTGGCCACGTGGTCCGCGTGTGGGGCTTAAAAAAGCCTGAGCTGTAATGTGAAAATTGAATAACTGACCATGAGAGTGCTCAAACAACAATGACTAAAAATATGGATTTGAGCACATACATGTACAAACTCCTACTTGGACCATTCCACAGGTGAGCAGATTAACTGGAAACAGATGATTGTCATAATTAGGTACGAAAAACGCATCAATTGCTCACAAATAATAAGGCTCACCACTTTGTGAACATCTGTGAGCAAATAGCCCAACCGTTTAAGAAAAATGTTTCTCTACATACCATTGCAAGGAATTGAGGGATTTGATCATCCACGGTCCAGAATATCATGAAAAGATTCAGTGAGTCTAGGTAAATGATTGCACCTAAGCAGGAAGGCCGAACACCACCACTGAATGACCGTGACAATGATCTCTGAGGCGGCACTGCATAAAAAAAATTCCATCATATTGTAAAGAATATTGAATTGCGGGTTCAGCAGTAGTTTAAAAAAACACTTTCAGTTTCTCGCTATGTCTATAAATGCGTGTTACCAACGATACCCAGGAACGACGCCGACTTCTCTGGGCCAGAGCTCCTCTGAAATGGGCTGTCGCGAAGTGCTACAGTGCGCTGTGGTCTGACGACTCCACATTTTAAATGTTTTTTAGCAAATCATGGACAGCATTTTTTCCGAGCCAAAGAGGAAAACGACCATCCACTTTGCCATCAGTCAAAAAAAATACATGATACATATACAGTAATACATAAATACATATACAGTAAATACAAACTCAGGTGTAGGCACTGCATCGTATTTGGACGACTTTACATTCAAATATTTGTTTCTTGTTTTATTTTCACGCAGCATTCTTCTTTCCACTCATTCTAACATATGCTGACCATATGCCTCAAAACCAGATACTCATCTTCTTTTTCTTCTTCGCTCTCTCCAGAGATACACAACGCATGCACCAGAGAGCAGATTGACCAGGCTCCCTCATCAATCCATCCATCCACCCTCCTGCCCTCCGCAATGTCCTTCTCTCTCTTCCTCTCTCAGAGAAGGAGAGAGAGAGAGAGAAAGCGAGAGAGTGAGAGAGAGAGAGAGAGAGAGAGAGAGAGAGAGAGAGAGAGAGAGAGAGAGAGAGAGAGAGAGAGAGACCCATGGGGGAGGGGAATGTTCATTCTCTTGTCACTGGCCAACACTGGACAGAGAAAGAGAGAGGTAGGGTAGAAGGACAAGTGAGAGAGAGAGAGAGAGAGAGAGAGAGAGAGAGAGAGAGAGAGAGAGAGACCCATGGGGGAGGGGAGTGTTCACTCTCTTGTCACTGGCCAACCCAGGAGAGAGAAAGAGAGAGGTAAAGTAGAAGGACAAGCGAGAGAGAGAGAGAGAGAGAGAGAGAGAGAGAGAGAGAGAGAGAGACAGAGAGAGGAGGTGTGTGGAGTCTCGAGTTCTGTCCCATATGTGGACTAAAAGCAAAGCAGTGCACACACACAGTGGCCTGATCCAATCTGCTATCGGGATTAACCAAGCGCTGCTTTCAAATGGGATGGAGGACATGCAGGCATGAAGAGGTAAAGCAACACGCCTTCTTGACTTCTCCCTCTTGCTCCCTTTAATGATTTGCTCCCGCGACTTTACAAGTCACACAGGCTAGCCGCTAGAGAAAAGAAGGAAAAAAGAAAGGAAAGAGGGCAGAAAAGAAGGAAGGAGGCAAATGAAGGAAGGAATCAGGCGTTGACAAACTTGCGTTTGTGTTTGAAATGGTAGTTGTAGTTTGTTTTTGTGGGCTGTCTGGTTCACGTTGGACTGTCAAATAGCTGCGCTCATTGCATCATTTCACTTTCACGTTCATGACATATGAGTCAATGTACACGGGCAAGTGCCTTGTTGCATGTAGAGTTTGTATGTACTGTATTTGTAGGGTGGTCATGTGCAAACATCGCAAATGGTCCACATTGCCCTGAGTTCAACATTCTTATCTGGAAGGACATGGTTGCGGGAAAGAAGTAATATGGAAGAACGTTTTGGAATATTTTACTCAATATAACAGCCTGCCCTTCAAATGTCTCCTATTGTGAAGTCTACCCATCTAGTCGACGTGCAAAGTCTTGAATCGGGGTCAAATAATAGAGGGGGCAGGAGTAAAACGATGAAACAAATATAATTTACAGAATTCCATTTTGACTCAGTTGAAAAATGAGTGAACATTTCGACTCTGAAAATAGTGTGCATCGCAGCAGAGGCCAACTTGTTTGGTGTGCAAAGAATGCTGTCTTTTTAGCCCCGCGCACAGAGCGGTGGTATGCGGGAGTCTCTTTTTGTGAGGCAGATTTGAGAAAGCCTTCTTTTGAGGGTGCACGCAGCCTCACAATCAGCTTGCTTGACTATAATGAGCCCCCTTGTGTGCGTGCGTTTGTGCTTTGTTTTTGCTCTACCGACAGGACGCTGGCGTCTCTCCGTCACGCAGCAAATCGGCTGTTGAGTTTTGCTGTTCATTTTCATGTGGCTTTTCAAACGTCGTCAACTCGGTCCTTCTCTCGCAGGGCCGTCGCATCATCCGTGCGAACACATGACAGCGATGGACACCAAGCCAACAGACGCTAACCGTGGCCGGCATTCCCACAACCACATTCCTCTTCACTAAGACCAGCTTCACAGAATGCTGAGTCCCATTGCCCCCTGTAGTGAGTATGCACCTTTTCTTTCTCTCTCACCATTTCAACCGGCCGAGTCAGGATTTAGTTGGACTTTGAACCGTAACCCCCCCCCACCCCAACCTACCTGCCCACGAACTCTGCAATTCCAAAACCAAACTGCCAGACAAGAAAAGATACATGGAGGCATTTCCCCAGGCGTGACCTCGATTTTTCATTGCATTCAGAAGAAGGCGGTGGATGGTTTTTAACAGCCAAAACTCCTTTTGCTTCTTCGGACTTTGCACCACACGCACACACACACACACACACACACACAAACACACACGCACACACTGTGCTCTTTTTTCTTGTCAATGCTGACCTAATAACTGATATGTCCATTTTTGGCCTCGCCCCCGACCTCCTCATTTCCACCCTCCCCCCCCCCACCACCACCACCACCATCGGGCTTCATCTGAGTCGAAAACAGCATTGTTTGGCAGCCAGCATGGTGCTGCCTCAGCCTCCGCCGCTCCTCTTCTCCTTTAACTCACCTCAAAAGCGCTTTATCAGCATGACAGTTACAAGACAAGAGGGAAAAATCAAACACAAGGGTTCATTTTCAAAGATTTACCCTCTCAATAAATGTGACCAGATTGAGCGTTTCTTTGCATTAAAAAGGAATGCCTAAGCAATATTGCAGCGTGTGTGCGTGGGTGTGCAACTTCTACCAAGAAAAATGCATGCTTGCCCCTGAAACAATTACGATAGTTCGTCCAAATTTCTCGAGGTTAGCAAACATCTGTTTGCCGTGGAAAAGTGGATGCATGCTTGTGCTGCTTCCCATCAAGGCATTTTACTGGTAGTTCCATTAGCTCCTTGCAGCCTTTTAGACCAATTTACCCAAGACACTCCTTCGTGCTGAAGTGGATGCCAAGAAAAAGAATGTTACAAATGCAGGCGGAATTGCCTGCCGCGTTAGAAGATGCGCCTCCTTATTGGGAACCTTCTGTTGTACTTCCTGCCAGTTTTTTGTTGTTGTCCAACTGCACCTTTGTTTTTGTTTTTTTGCTTGTTTGTTCTTTAATGACTGCATCAAGCAGCGCCATAGCGCCTCTGCGGGGTGGGAATCGTAGCAGAACTACTGCACGTGTGTGACAGAACACGCACAGCGGTGTTAGATAGTCACACTATTTACTCACACGCCAGTGGCACACAAACGCAGCGCTGCACTCACTGAGGACACAACACGCCGTCTTGGGCCAAAAAGACCGCAGTTGGGATTTTGCTAGCACAAATCGGACCGGGAGAGACTTGTGAAGACTCTCACCTCAATGATGGAAATCCCTATTTGTGAATATTGAGCTTTCTTTTTTTTCTTGTTCTTCAAACTCATTTTTGTTCCTGCATTGCTGCGGACGCAGTAGTTATTTTCGCGTGCGCTTGCAGTCCTGCTGGTCTGCGGCCACAGGACTTCAAGCTGTTGAGAGAAGGCTTCGGCCGGACCTGAGAAGAAACCCGAGAGAGATTCCAGCGGGCATGGATACTCCTGGAGGGATTTGGTGCAAAGAATCTGTAATCTGTACTTCAAACAAACTCTTAAATCAGTCCCAGGCCACCAACCCGTGAGTGCCCTCACTCTTGTTGCTCGGGGTCCCCGCTGGTGTAGCGAGGCCTTTTCTTTTAAGAGAGCGCACAGGACAAACTGATTGGTTGTACAGTACTGGCAGTTTTTATAACCCTCCTCTGCCTGACATCACTACCTTCTCCCTTGCGCTCTCGTTTTTATGTGTTGCTGTGAGTGGGGTTTTTTTTTCTGACCGGAGTGGCTTGCATTGAAGAAAGAAGCAGAAGATCTCACGCTGTACGATCACGCCGGCGGCCATCACCATTGTGGGGCCGTGCGGCATGAGTGTTTGGTGGCGGGGCCCATGAAGCCCTTGAGTAAACATATTAGTGTGGGTTGTGAATGGGGTCAAATTAGCCTCGAGTCTGCGTGCATGTGCGCACATGCGAGTGTGCGCGCGGGCTCACAAAAATAAGAGGTTAGGTCGTCCAGCGGCCCTCTGCTCCCGCATTCAAACGGTTCATCAGCTCATTAAGGAGACCCCTGCTCCTGTGAAGGACCCAATTAAGAAGGCTCATTTGGAAAGCAACACTTTTCTGGATTCCTGAGGCAGCAGTTTTCACAGCGTTCACGCTGCCGCAGCTAATTAGTAAGTGACCGCGCTTGAGAAATAACGCCCTTGGATCATTGCGCTATCAAGTGTTTGTTTTGCAGCGGTCAGAGGAACAAACCGTGTTTGTTTGTATCAACAAGAAACGGCTTCGGTGCAGGGTTGATGAAATGGGATCAGACACGCGCCGAACATCGAACATGTTCAGCGGGCGGGAGATTTGGTGAGCGAGACAGATGGAAGGAGAGATTGGTCATCGCGGGGCTCGAAGACAGCTGCTCTTTGGTATATTAGTGGACACAATGAGCCAGAGCCTGCCTGCAGTCACACAGAATAAGGACCCTGTTTTTCTTGAAGGGGAGGGTGCAGCGGACAGGCTGCTGCCGTTTGTGAACGTGTGTCAGCAGGCGAGGGGGATGGGGAGTTGTTTCTAAAATTACAAGCATGAAGTAACGCATCCAGCAATTATTTGGCAGGGTTTCTCGTTTTGGAGAGAGCTGGAAATCGAGTGTGCTTGCAGATGGGAAGTTTTCTCTCTCTCTCTCTCTTTTTACTGCACCGCCATTAGCAATTCTAAACAGGTTTGTCAATGAATCAATGTTTAGCAAATGCCATCGAGCAGTTTAGCTGACACCTCCACCCCAAATACTCGGCATAACAACAAAAACTTTTCACAACACATGATCATTTAAACTGGAGAGGATTTGAGCACAGCTTTGTTTCTGTAGTGTATTGTCATATTACATTGTCATATATCTCACTTGAATAACATGATGGCACAATCCTCATTTTGATTACCACCACAACACAACCTTCTGGGTTGTCCTTGAAATGCTTACTTTATATTTTACTTAAAATAAAGGTGTCAAGTATCCTGAAAAAAAAATACATACTTACTCCGGAAACCCACCCTTCAAAGGTTTTAAAAATGACACAATGTACAGCAGGGGTGCCCAATAACTTGATTGCGAGCGATGTAGGGGGAAATGGAAAAAAAAAAGATTTGTGTGTCTGTGTGCATGTTATTAATCTTAGATATTTTTGTGCCAGTGTATTATGCCCCCAAAGCATCCAATCAGTTTCACTTTCACCCAAAAAGTATTTTAAAGCGAAACTAATAAAATAAAATAAAACCGCTGGTCACCTTTAATTTACCGTGGCAGGTTTGTTTCATGTAAAATTCACACACAGGCACAGGCAGAGAATGGGAATCTGGACCACCATAGGAAACATTTTAAAATGGAACACAAATGTACGACAGTTTCTGCACTTAAGACGCTGCAAAAATGCATCCCATGCCTCCACGTCAGGTCTCCACTTGGCAGTGATTTCATCAGCACAAACTCACAAATTCTTGTATCTACTTTATTTTTCTGGTTTGTTCATGTTAGGGTCTGATATGGCTGTTGCTCATCATGGCATTTGTGTGTGTGTGCGTGCGTGCGTGTGCATGGGTGCAGGTGCGCGAACGGGTCGATCGTGCGAGGTTGTTTGCTTGAAAAGTAGATCTATGGTAAAATAGAAAAAAAAGTTTGGACATCCCTACTGTAGAGAATTTGCCGAGTTGTATCAGTAGTTCACTGTACAAAGGTTTCATATTTTATGTCCATTTTTATTTTATCCCACGCTAAAAAGCACCGTTGTATATTGCAAGTGGAACGGGCAAACAAACATCAATGTGAGGTAAAGAAACTACATCGGTCATTACAATAATTTGGTAATTCAACAGCCACATAAAAGCCATGGTTTGTCTAAGTTCCCCCATAAGGCCAAGTACAATACAGTATTTGTACTGTGCTGTGTACTCAGTGGCGGGCAGTGAGTTTCGGACCTGCGTCTTCAGCCGGTATTTAGCAGGGCGAATGCTAATTCTGTCCAGCTACAGAGGCAAGTCTGCATCATGGTTCAAGTGTGACAATTTTGGATATGCAGCTGTGCGACAAGCCCCGAAAATTGGCTTGACGGAATTTCAAAGTTGGACTTTGAAATCCAGCATGTCCATGCGAGCCTCTTGCGAGGATATGCGGTGCAGAAAATGGATAGGAGGATGGATGCCCTTTGAGCACCAACCCCCCAGTCAAATGTGGAAGTTGAGTGCAGCTCATTTTCGGATGGGCAGTGGAGGCCTGGAGGTGTACTTGAAAAAAAAGGCAAGTAAAGCTAACCCTTACAGATTTTTATTTAATATGAACAATTCATCTTTCAAAAAGGCTCTTAGAATGCATTGTGTTCATATCCTGGGGATTTGTCAAGGGAAGCAAATCTGGCATCTAACGGCATGCCCTCATTCTCTTATGAGTCAGCCATGGAGAGGCTAACCCTTGTGATATTCTCAAAAGTTGAAGTGGGCAGGAATTGTGACGTCCACATCAATTTTAGTCTGTTCATTTCCTTCATGTTCTATTTTTTGTCTGTAAACCATCCTTAAAAAAAGGTTGCTTGCAAAGATGTATTGCAGCAGTCTTTTTTGATTTGGTGAAGGCTGAGAGCGTTGCTATTTCGGAGGAGTTGTCACGCATCATAGGAGACACCGTGTGTGTGAGTAATCCATGCATTCACACAACATATGGAAGGAATTCCTGTGCCATTTTTTGTGTAAACAGAGCTAATCAAAAATGGTTGTCATAGCAAAGTGCGCAAACGCCCCAAGACAATTTCCCAGCATCTCCACCTGCCACGCGGTGAAATGCAGCAGGCCTCTCTGATTGGTCTTTGTATGATGAGCCAGCGAGTGGCAGTGGGAGGGGCGAGTGGCAGTGGGCAGGTCCCAGCCCAGTGAGAACGTCCTCTTTGATATTAGTGTCATAAATCACAGTGACGTGAACAGAGGAATTGAGAGACCTCCTGACGGGACAACAAATCAAGATAACTAACCGATCCAGAATGGATTTTCAAGTACGATTGAAACAGATGATTTGCGTGTATATATTTAGGGGATCCATTGGCATTCTCTTGCTTTCTCTCTCCTCGCTGCCTGACATTCGCCCTTATGACAGCTCTGTGCGAGATATTGAGCCTTTGAGAGAGCACCTTGCCTTCAGACACAGTGTCACAATTGCAAATAATTTGGGATGAGTATTTGGAACTGAGTGTTGCTGCTTGACATCTAAGTGGATTTAGGTGTGACAGGAGAAGTGAAATGGATGCTACAGCTCCTTGTTGACTTTCAAACTTAGCTTGTAGCAGACTCCACTTTCATTTATAATTGCATCCAACAAAAAGGTGTATGTCAGAATAGTTTTTACTGGTTTTGTGTGATTTCGTGTTCAATGTGTTCGTGTTAAAGCTCTTTTTTACTGCTGCAGCTGTTGTGAAAGCACTACATAAATAAACTTAGTTAAAAGATAAATAAGTTAGCCAGACAGTTCCTCTAGCAACAAATGTGTATGAAGCAACTCATGCATAAGTGCTTCTCAAAAAAACCTGAAAGCATATCCTCTAAAGTACACTCACTTCTGATTAGGTCTTATTTGGAGGGAAAGGATTAAAACTACGGGTTAGATTAAAGAATTCACCCTGACATAACATATCAAAGAAGAACATACCTGATGAAGTTAAAAATTGAAAGTCAGGCTAATCTCCTGTCGCAGGGGCAGCAGCTTTAGCAGGGAAGCCCAGACTTCCCTCCCCCCAGCCACTTCTTTCAGCACTTTCCGTGGAATCCCAAGGCATTCCCAGGCCAGCTAGGAGACATACTCTCTCCAGCGTGTCCTGGGTCATCCTCATGCCGGTGGGACATGTCCGGAACACTTCACCAGGGAGGCATCCAGGAGCTGATGCCCGAGATGCCCGAGCCACCTCATCTGGCTCCTCTCAACGTGGAGGAGAAGCGGCTCGACTCTGAGCCACTACCGGGTGACCGAGCTTCTAACCTTATCTCTAAGGGAGAGGCCTGCACACCCTGCACTCATTTCGGCAGCTCCAGGATTTCATTCTTTTGGATTTTACTGGCATTAACTGGTGGTTCGTGCTTTATGTTCGAAAACTTTGACCAATCGCCACCAAATTTAATGTGCACATCTCTACCTAAGCCCAAATCAATGGCTGAAAATAACAAAACAATCACAGCAGTATTTGAGATTTAATGGACATTCCGGGAGCTGGACCCGAGCTCGCCGAGCTAAGTTTTCCAAACGGCAGACGATATCTTGACTGTCACCAATCACTCATAAAGAGACCAACCATTCAAGCTAACATCCACACTGTCACTGAAACCATGCTGCCTACAGCAAAGTCTCGGTACTACTACGACCACTGCTACACCAGTGTCTCACAGCCGTAATACTGAAAGTTAATGCTTTAATTGGATCATACCAGAGAACGATTAGGTACTTTGTGTGTTTTGTCATGCTGTGAGACTCCAAGGAGACATTGATTTGGAAGCTTGTATTACCTGCCAAGTATACCTTGTAGCCTTTCTGTCTATTCATACGCAGTGTTGTCGCAGCTTGATGCACCAGGCGGCCATGTGAAAAATGGCACCTGTGACACTTGGTCCACTTTCACCTTGTCCCTCGAATGTAAAGAAGAGGATGACTGACTGTTAAATAAACAAAGAGTTGACAGTCTGCTCGCTACCCTTTGGCACAGTGGCCCCCAAACATTTTTGTGTCACGGACCAGTTGAGACCAGTACATGTTGTTCATGGACCAATAGTCATTTAATTTTTTCATTGCTTTTAAATTGCCAATTTTAAAGCACTGGTACTGACAACAAAGATATTTCCTCTCAGTTTTTTTCATTCCTCTCAAATAGTTTTATTCAATAGTACAACAAATGTAGAATGATATTAAACAACAGTTAACTACTAATAAATGGACCAATCAGGGATAAAGAGACCTTATACTGTAAAGATAATCATTTTAAAGTTATTATCCAACATGCCGTGTTTGCATCATTGCTATTTGCAAACGTGACTGATCTAAAGATGACACGATTTATTGCAGCTTTCATTCGGCTAGTTATTCGTTATATTATCAAGACTCAATGCAGCTTACCTCTTGGCTTGGACATGACAGCAGGGGCAGTGAACCCATAGGGATGTGGGAGTTTCTGCATTGTTTTTCACAAAGCAAAGTCCGATGGTTGAGCTGTTGTGATCGCTGAAAATGAGTGCAGAAGGGCATGCTCGCACATTTTCAAAAACAGGAAACAATTTTATGGTAAATTTTAGAAATGTCGAAAAAGAGGAGTGTGCAGAGGGAGAGGACCCCGGTTGCTGGATGATTTAGAGAGATTGTGCAAAGACAAATGCTTGAACATCACTCTTGCTGTAGTCTGCCATCTTGTGAAACATTACGGGAGAAGATTTGCTGCTGGGTTTTTTTTGGCAAAAAAGGGCTGTACAAAATACTAATACCAGAGGGGCTAATAATTGAGTCTCTGACTGTCGTAAGAACGTGTTCTTGTGTGAAAGATTTTCACGAAGAATTAGATTATTTAAAATGTCGTCACTCCGTCATGGAATCATTTCATTTACATGTGGTGTTTAAAATGCAATTACTGTACATTGTTAGTTTGGAACAATACAGCAACAAACCCAGGCATTCAAAAGTTAATTTAGGTGACACACAGCTTAACTTGCTACTCTTCACTTCTTGTTTTGTGTATATTAATTGCAATTTAGTCTTCTTTCTTTTTGACTTGAAATTAAGAGTTAAAAGTAATTATTCCTTTAAATATATCCATCCATCCATCATCTACCGCTTATCCGGGGCCGGATCGAGGGGGCAACAGCTTTAGCAGGGAAGCCCAGACTTCCCTTTGCCTAGCTACTTCTTCCAGCTCTGCCCGGGAGATCCTTGAGGAACTCCGGGCGGATCTCATCCACCCCTGGGGCCTTGCCACCGAGGAGCTTTTTAACCACATCGGTGACTTCAACCACAGAGATAGGAGAGCCCACCTCAGAATCCCCAGGCTCTGCTTCCTCCAAGGAAGGCGTGTTGGTGGAGTTGAGGAGGTCTTCGAAGTACTCTGCCCACCGGTTCACAACGTCCCGAGTCGAAGTCAGCAGCGCCCCATCCCCACTGTACACAGTGTTAATGGTGCACTGCTTTCCCCTCCTGAGACGTCGGATGGTGCACCAGAATTTCCTCGAAGCAGTCCGGAAGTCGGCTTCCATGGCCTCACCAAACTCTTCCCATGCTCGGGTTTTTGCCTCGGCGACCACCAAAGCTGCGTTCCGCTTGGCCAGTCGATACCCGTCAGCTGCCTCTGGGGTCCCGCAGGCCATAAAGGCTCGATAGGACTCCTTCTTCAGCTTGACGGCATCCCTTACTGCTGGTGTCCACCAGCGAGTACGAGGGTTTCCGCCACGACAGGCACCAACCACCTTACGGCCACAACTCAGATTGGCCGCCTCAACAATAGAGGCACGGAACATGGTCCACTCGGACTCAATGTCCTCCGGAACATGGGAAAAGCTCTGTCGGAGGTGGGAGTTGAAGCTCCTTCTGACAGGGGATTCCGCCAGACGCTCCCAACAGACCCTCACAATACGTTTGGGTCTGCCAGGACGGACCGGCATTTTCCCCCACCATCGGAGCCATCTCACCACCACGTGGTGATCAGTTGACAGCTCCGCCCCTCGCTTCACCCGAGTGTCCAGAACATGCGGCCGCAAATCCGATGACACGACCACAAGGTCGATCATCGAACTATGGCCTCGGGTGTCCTGGTGCCAAGTGCACATGTGGACACCCTTATGTTTGAACAAGGTGTTCGTTATGGACAATCCGTGACGAGCATGGAAGTCCAATAACAAAACACCACTCGAGTTCTGATTGGGGGGGCCGTTCCTCCCAATCACGCCCCTCCAGGTCTCACTGTCATTGCCCACGTGAGCATTGAAGTCCCCCAGCAGAACAAGGGAGTCCCCAGCAGGAGTACTCTCCAGCACACCCTCCAAGGACTCCAAAAAGGGTGGGTATGCTGAGCTGCTATTTGGTGCATATGCACAAACAACAGTCAGGACCCGTCCCCCCACCCGCAGGCGGAGGGATGCAACCCTCTCGTCCACCGGTGTGAACCCCAATGTACAGGCACTGAGCCGGGGGGAAATGAGCATGCCCACACCTGCTCTGCACCTCTCACCGTGAGCAACTCCAGAGTGAGTCCAACCCCTCTCGTGAGGACTGGTACCAGAACCTAGGCTGTGTGTGGAGACAAGTCCGACTATATCCAGTCGGAACTTCTCTGCCTCACACACCAGCTCGGGCTCCTTCCCTGCCAGAGAGGTGACATTCCATGTCCCAAGTGCTAGCTTCTGCAGCCGAGGAACGGACCGCCAGGGTCCCCGCCTTTGGCTGCCGCCCAGCTCGCATTGCACCCGACCCCTTTGACCCTCTCCCACGGGTGGTGAGACCATGAGAAGGGGGACCCACGTTACCTCTTCGGGCTGAGCCCGGCTGGGCCCCATGGGTGTAGGCCCGGCCACCAGGCGCTCGCCTCCAGGCCTGGCTCCAGAGGGGGGCCCCGGTGACCCGCATCCGGGCAAGGGAAACTGAGTACCATCGATTTTATTTTTCATAAGGGGCTTTGTGAGCCGTGCTTTGTCTGGTCCCTCACCTAGGACCTGTTTGCCATGGGTGACCCTGCCAGGGGCATAAAGCCCCAGACAACTTAGCTCCTAGGATCATTGGGACACACAAACCCCTCCACCACGGTAAGGTGACGGCTCACGGAGATTTATTCACGTTATTTATTACACATGTCAATTTGACATTTAGGTTCCGATCTCAGAAAATTAACACATGTGATTTGCTTTTGCGGGCCACCTAAATTGACCTGGCAGGCTGGATCTGGCGCCTGGTCTTGGGTTTGCCCTGAAGAAGGGGTGTCAAACTCATTTCACATGTGGAACGGCCTCGGTTGATGTCAAGTGGGCGGGACCATTAAAATTAAACCACACTCTGCTATAAATAACCAAAATAATATGTCTTTCCTTTGTTTTAGTCTAAAGAAGCACAGGAATATTAGGAAAATGTTGACATATAACAAACATAATGAGACAAATGTGCAATTTACTTTTAACATTCACATATATGCATTGCAACTGATTGTACAAAGGCACAAAACTAACAAGTACTTGATATTGAAGCTTGTCTATTCAGAATTTGTCATAATTTGAGTGAGAATTGGCTATAATTAGATTACTTCTCTATACATTCAAAGCCATCCACAACCTTGCGCCCCCCTACTGTCAGATCTTCAAATCTCCATTCCCTCTCGCTCACTCAGGTCCTCATCCTCCCTCCACCTTTTTCTACACTCTGCCCGTCTCAGTACAATGGGGTGCAGAGCCTTCAGTCGCACTGCCCCCAAACTCTGGAACTCACTTCCTCCCAACATTCGTAATATTGACTCTCTTTCCTTATTCAAAACCCAGCTCAAAACCCACCTATTCAGACATGCCTACCCGCCTTAAATCTTTCTTTCTTTATTTTATCTGTGTTTTACCATTGGTCTTGGCTGTACAGTGTCCTTGCGTGTTGTGAAAGGCGCTTACAAATGTGATGTATTATTATTATGAAATGTCATATTTTTTTCAGAATACCCTCTATCTACCCATCTAACAAGCTCTCTCTCTCTCTCTCTCTCTCTCTCTCTCTCTCTCTCTCAATCTCTCTCTGTGTATATATGTGCGTGTATGTATATATATGTACAGTATATATATAGATTAATTAGAAGCTGCAACAGCAACCAAATATAAGGAGGCATGCACAAAAATGAGTATGTGATGGAGTTGAGATGTCAGTCGCTTGCTATTGATGATGGGTGGAGAAGAGGTTGAGGTGGCTGAAGTGATGCTTAATCCCGAGAGGAGCCTCTGATTGGATTGATCCACAGCCCACTTACATTTCCAATTAGAAAAGTTTAATAGTGTGCCCTCCCATACAGCTTGTGACCCGCGTGTCTGTTTTGCTCCTTGGGTAAGGAAAAAGCAAAGTGCCATGAGAGGTAGAAGGAGATGGGAACCTCTTGGGAGCAGTGAAACAGAACCAGAGCCCTCCATCACCGGGCTTCCTGCCAAGATAATGTTTCACCTCACCGGCAATACCTTCTTATAGGAAAACAGGAGACCTAAAAAAAACAGCTTCTTGAGTTTCTCCCACAAGAGCAAACAGTGTCAGTCAGTATGTTTACATTGACTTTAAAAATAGGGGGAAAAAGGCTTTACAAATTATAATCGAGCCCACACTATTAAAATACACCAATACTAATTAATCAGTTGGGTCAAACTTTATTCGGATATTTTAAGTGACACTAGGACTCCATTTCTTGTCAATGTGGCCCAATGTATTGTGTTGATGCACTCCAGGACCAGTTGACAAGTTCGTTTCCTTTGCCTTAGCGATGTGGAAAGAGCTGCGCTTCACCCCTCGACTTGTATCAGTCAGCAAATCACTCTTCATTTTTGACAAATACGCAGCCCCAACAGGCTGAAAGGAGCATCCTCACCTCTGACCATTCAGAAGCTGAAATATGTTGTTTAACAATCTTACCTAAAGTATCTGGTCTTCATCAAGAGAGAATAAGTTTAAATCATGACACTGTTGGTCAATTTCTCTCACCTAACCAGCAGGCATGTATAAAACCGCGACAGAAAATGCACCCCAATTCAACACCATGTATCAGACAACTTATTAACAACAGTAATCATGTAATCATTTTAATGCATGCTTGTCAATGAAAATGTATTTCACGCCGCAAACAACTTCAGGTTGTACTTTTCCCCATTAAAAAAACCCAAAACATGTCTTCTATTATCTGTCAGTTTGCAGCATATTTGAAGAAGTAATTTTATTTCAACGAGTGCTTGCATTTTCCAAATATGAGATTGGAAAGGGTCTTGTCTGCAAGCCATGCACAATGATTCCACCATAGCTTAAAGACCTTCTCAAGTGGGGCGCTCCATGCTGGCACTTAGAGTAAAATGCTCTCCATGCAACTGGCAAAAAAAGTTCTGTAGGACTTTTAAAATGTAGTTGTGATCAATTTATTGAATTCATTTCAAACAAAATACATTTCATTTTTCATAATGACAAATTTTAAATTCAATTTGTTTTTTCGGAAAACAACATTCATCCCATGTATTGTCCTTTTTTTGTCAAGTCAAGTCATAAAAACAGTGACTCAAGTCGACTCAAATCCAAGTCCTTCTGACTCGAGTCCTCATCTTTGCTATACGACGTGCTTCGCTTTTACAGTACCTGCTACGGCAGGGGTGCCCAAACTTTTTGGACCGAAGATCTACTTATCGATCAACTAACCTCCCGGGATCTACCCTTACCGGCACACACGCACGCACGCACACACACACACGCACATGCACGCGCACGCCCTGATGAGAAACAGCCTGAAAATGAGGCATGCGACGCACTTTTGCAGCCTGTTAACTATCGTAGCTCACACGTTCTGTTTTAAAGTGCTTCCCTCGGCCCTCCTAGATTCCTATTCTTTGCTCGTGCCCTCGGTGAATTGTACACGAAGCAAACTCTGAATGAGAATAATGATGATAAAAGATAGAGCGCAACGGTTCTGATCACAAGCTGCAATTGCAGACTGCTGAGCGCAAACAACTTCCGGTGACGTACTCACGCGCCACCGTAAATTCAAGATTTACCTGCTTTATTTTAATTTTTATTTTTTTTTTTGTGTGAAAATGAGACTGAGGATGATTAGGGTGCAGCGTACATTAATAGAAAAATATTACTAACATGTACAAAACACACAAATGGTTGTTGTTTTTTTTTTTTTTTCCCCCACCTCGACACTCCTCGGATCTACTTGGGACCTGTCTCAGATCTACTGGTAGATCAGGATCTACCTAATGGGCACCCCAGTGCTACGGTTACCAGTGGGGCGATGTCATTCGGAACTAACAGGATCAATGTCCATTTACTCAGAAAAAAGAGGGATTGGCACTGAACGTTAATAAACTGACAGCGGACAATAATGAAGGTGCGCAACAGCAGCATTCTGTCAGCAGGCATCACTGTTGTAAAAACAGACTCCTTCACCTCGAGCTACAGTATAGTAAGTGTTTCATTTCATGTCTAATGAGCAAACATGAGGCAGGAAGAGTAATGGTATTGTGGGACCATTGTGGGCAAGCAGCCAGCCTAGCCTAGTTGCTTCTGTGTTTCCTTCTTTTCCGCGGCCTCTAAAAACCGCTTCCCGTGCATCCTCTTCAGATGTAATACAGCAAACGACGCAAAAGTGGGACTTAATAGAGCAGTGTACTGTAAGATGTACAGGCTGAATTTACTGTCAGTCACGTTATTCATTTGTGTATGTAAACGTCGTCACTTTGTTGAGGCCACATTCCAGAAACCATAAGCTGAAGGCCCTGGGTCTAGTTTGAACTGCAGGCCCTCCACAAGGCTGACTTTGGCCAACGTGAGTTGCGTCTTCATCACGCACACCAACAAAAGGATGCAGCTCACGCTGCTCCCTCGATAAATCCCAGGCTCGCACAAAAGCTCTCTGTGGACTGCTGCTGAATAGATTAATAAGATTTCCATAATTAGAAAGGCCTCCAACAATAGGATCCTTCAGCCTTTGTCTCAGGGCCAACGCGATTGTCCAAGCCGCGCGCGCCTGCTGGATGCTCGTCTGCCACAATGGCCGCACAGACAGTAAGGCAGTCCACAGAGGAACATCTGTCCCCCTTGGGACCTTGAGACACTCATGCATGCAGTGGGAAGTTTTAATGTTCATGTCCTCAAGCTTTTTATCAATTTCCTTGCAGCCAGCTGAGGTCACTGGTCAGCAGAAAAAGCCGTGTGTTCAAATGTTTATTTAAAGCCAATCACAAAAACTTCAGCAGTTCGTCCGTTCAGTGAGTAAAAATTTGCAATTATATTATTGGCTGTTTGATTGCTATTGTTTGTTAAATGCAGCTTCTCTTCTATCCAGAGTAGCATTGACAGAAGTGCACCATTAGGGATGCATGTCGCATGCAAATGTGTTTGTAGCATCTAAAAGTACACAACTAGTCATGAAAAAAAAACACATGGATATCACCTTTTGAAACATAAATATACAGTTCACATCTTAAATGGCATTTCACAGCATTTTATGAGTGGATTCATGTGTTCACAGTAAGGAAGAATCTGACAACTGCATGTATGAAATGTAGAAAGTACAAGTAAATTAAGTGATGAAAGCTATTCAAACCTTTATTTCTTCAATGATTGTTTTTTTTAACATCCGGTTTTATAAGTTGATTTTGACAGTGAAATAAGGTGCACGTGTGCGTCCCAAATGAAATGACTGTGCCTAGCTTTGCTAAAAAAAAGACATTTTTGCAACCTTTTGAGCCACATGCGTCACTGCCCAGTCAATACAGTTCATCTACCATGCAAATTCAAAACTAATTTTTTTAAATCATAAAAATGGCTCGCAGATGAAGTTTTATCCTATTTTTTTCAGACCCACTTGACAGTATCACCTTGATTGTCCTCAATGTACAAGCATCCAGATATTTGTATTATTTTTATATTTATTCATCTTAACGTCTCGCAGCAACCTTGTCGAAGCAACGCTACACCGTAACATGTTTTTAGTACTTGCCTTTAATGATGTTTTAAATCAATGTGCAACATACGCTTTTTTAAAAAATCCCTTGTAAGTTAATGTGTTTCTTAAAGGCGGTCTCATAACACTGGTTTAAAATAGAACACCTCATGTTGCAGCCCGAGCCAAATCTAATGACACAATGTGCACATTGTCCTGATTTAGAGAATTGTAATCCCGGCTTCCGCAGTGAATCCATCTACACCACAGTGCCACCGTGTAGATTTTGAGATTCTTCATGCGCTAGACGTGACTCCATGTGACATCGAATGCAGCTCATGCATAACAAACTAAAGTATACATCTATGATTCTCCTTTTGAACAGTTCCTGAGGTGCTTGTGGCCTGCTGTCTAGCACTCCCGTCGGTGGGGGGAAAGGGTTGGAGTGTCGGGGATCTATTGTGAAATAAGTTCATTCTGCAATGGCAGTACGCTGATGATGGAGAGGACAGCGGTTAGCCTGCCCCAATGAGTCCTCTAAAGCCAGCTTCGGCCCGCTTAGAGAGGACGTAGCCTGCTGTCGACTTTCCCCTCCTTTCCACTCGCCTTCCTTCCATGCCTCCCTCCTTGCTGCAGGTTTTATGAGCTCCCCTGGGCCCTCATCCATCTCTGTCACACAGGGGCCCTATTATTGGGGCAGGACACAGACCGGTCAGGCTGCAGATGGGAAGGCCCTGCAGGACATATATGCTTTCCGCAGCCCGGACAGAGTTGCGATTCAGTCCACAAACGTGGATGCTCAATGGAGTGTCTCAGGCTTGATGAGTGTGAGAAGCGGTTCTGGTGAGTCTCGGCCATGGCGGGTGTTGGAGACGAAAGCTTAAGGGAAGTACTTGAACTACTTTGGCCATTGGGACTTTGAGGCAGTGGATTTGAATATCAAGGACGTCATAATCCCACAGCCATCTGGTCGCCTTGTCTCATCAGACTGAATAAATAACGTGCGTAATCTGAAAACACACACATACAGAGGTTTTGAAAAAGACTAAGGAGGAGCCCAAAGCTGAACAGTGAGCGGAACCTGCGGCTGCAGATATCGATATTTGATTTAGACGGCATTAAGAAGCCTAGCTCCACAAGCACAGACAGCCATGAATAATGAATCATCATGAAAAGCAGTAAGGCCAGCGATGGTGGCACAGCAGTTTTTTTTTTGTAGTTCTCTCTCTCTCGCTCTCTCTCTCTCAATTGCTTTCTGACTCCTCTTCTCCTCAGGCTGATTCGTGACAGTTTAATAATGCCAAGTTGTTTGTGGAATGTCAAGGTAGCGCCACAGCATGAGGTAGCATGAGTCTTTATGTTGTGATAACACTTGAAAGTGGTGGCGCACCCAACGAGTGCAGTTAGATTGGTTATTTGGAAATAGCAGTTTGATTTATTTGCAAGGCACACAGGTACGCTTGCGACCCCCTCCTTTACTATGCCATGATTTTCTTTCGGAAAATTACGCACTTGTAGTGGGTTCTATTGATTAAATAAATCTACTTTCCAGTCAAGCCAATGTCCTTCTGCCAAAAGAACATGCATTCCATATTTCCAATGTTCCATTGCAAACTGTGCTGATGAATAGCACTCTATGCTGCACTTCTAAACTCACCCCCCCCAACCCCCGCGCCCTACTCTTAATCTGTCTTTCGCACTCTCTCTACACCGCTGTCCACCACCCCACCCCTCCCTCTGTCCAGCCAGCCAAGGGGCCTGTACAGCTCTTGTATATGCTGGGTGGGTGGGTGAATGTATTGGTGGGTGGTAAAGGGGGTGCAGGGCGGAGGGAGGAGCCAATCAACACAACATGAAGATCACTATAACCGGGAGGCCAAGATGCCGGCAGCATAAATGAAATGAATGGGAACTTATCGGTGCTCCAACAAACCGTATGTTGGGAAAATAGCACAGCACACATGCATCCTGCTAATCTGCTTTCACCTCTTCCCCATTGCACTTCCATATTTCTCGCTACAGCATCCTCTCCTTCTCTGATCAAAGCGAGCAGATTCTGCTCGGACAGCGCAGGGCAATCGTGCTGCTAAAGGCCAAAACAAATCATCAGTGCATCCTCATTAGCGCTGCAGCGACCTCAGAGTCGTTTCAGGCAAACTTTGGAGGGGTACACTGTGGATTTGTTGGCAGTCAATCACAGGGCACATTTAGGAAAACACACATTCACAGAGCTATGAACAATTCAGAGTCTTCAAATAATCTACAAAGTATGTTTTGGGAAAATGGGAGTAAACTTGAGTATTCAGAGTAAGACCACACAGTAAATGCCAGAATCAAAATTCAACCCAAAGGCCTCTTGACTGGGATGCAAAGGTTTTTCTTCTCACTGTGCTGTAGAAGAAAAAAGATAAGGCTCAAATTACAAGTAAACAGTGATACCACAGTTTACTAGCATAGAAAAAAGAAAAAGTAACGTTACTTCATTGATTACTTGCTTCAAAAAATTACTCAGTTCCTTAAATGATGACTTCATTATTTGGTTTTGGTTGTCGGTTACTGCTGAATGAGCGTTATTTCATTCAGCAGATACCCACAACCCTGTTGAGCATTAAAATGACCCGGTTTTGCCACTCAATCGGATGTGAATTTTAATAATGAATAATAATGTTTTTTTCTTGTATTTTTCTATGAAATAACAAATCTTTTGACATACCTTATAAACAAAAACCCAAAAAAAATCTTTTTTTGGGTGGGGGGGGGGATTTCACGTAACATAAACGGGCAGAGAGCAGAGATCATGGATTTGATTCTGGGCTTTGGCCTTCCTGTGTGGGGTTTCCATGTTTTCTCCGTGCCTGCAAGGGTTGTCTCCAGGTACTCCGGTTTTCTCCTACATTCCAAAAACATACATGACAGGTTAATTGGTCACTCCAAATGGGTCCTCGGTGCGATCGTGAGCGGGAATGGTTTTTCGTCTATGTGTGCTCTGCGATTGGCTGGCAACCAGTTGAGCGTGTGCCCCGCCTACTGCCTGAAGACAACTGGGATAGGCTCCAGCACGCCCGCAATATTTCCGAGGATAAGCGGATCAGATAATGAATGGATGGATGAGACCTTTTCGTGTTGTGTGGGGATGGTCATACTTGCTACAATTCAAACAAACACACATTTTAAATGTCTCATGATTATAGTAGATTGTTTGTAGGTATTTTCATTCATCTACATAATTGAAGGGCATAATCGAATTAGTCACAACTGGACTGCTCTGTTTGCTTTATACCAGATTGCCATTAAAATGTTCAATTTGTTCGAAATGTTTCCCTAACTAGAAGGCAACAAAGCGTGATTGTTGAGAATGGTCCCTATTGTCACTTTCATAGAAGGAAAGCATTGTTTAACACCATGACAACAAATGCTTTCTTTTTGTGTCAGGCTTATTAAAGATGCACTGGAACCCAGAGCATGCCCAGTCCCTCAGCCAGTGGCCTGAGCAACACCTGGACGTCTCCTCCACCACCTCCTCTCCGGCACACAAGTCGGAATTCTACTCTGGCCGTGGTCGGAGCTCCTACAATTACTCTTGGGCCAACGACGACATCTCCGCCCTAACGGCTTCCAATTTGTTGAAGCGCTACGCCGAGAAGTATTCCGGCGGAATGGATTCAGCGTACGAGCGGCCACCTGCTGTGGGCACCTACCCAGACCCAGGTAGCTTTGGGGGCCTCAGCAATCAGAAGACTGAACTGGAGCCCTGGCAATTGACACACAGCTCCGATGGCTCCTACTCCCTTGTTGCCCCTGGAGGCCATGACAACCTCTCCACTTCTAAGGCCGCGGTCACAAGTGCAGGCCCTGCTGGAATTAGCAGTGTGTCAGTGGTGAACAGCAACCTCTCAGACTCTGGCTACAGTGGCGGCAGCTCCTGCAGTGGCTCAAATGACTACCCCTCCAGCTACAGCGGCACCTATCTCTCAGCTGGATACTGTCCCCAACCCGGTGCAGCACTTCCTCCTGCCTCCCTTCATAAACTTCAATCCACCCCGAGTTATAGCTCGCCTGTCTACAGCTACCCCCACAGCACATACCCTCCCCAGAACAGCCTTGCCCCCAGCTATAACCACCCCTCTGCAACATACTTGCCTTCAGGTCTGCCAGCACCGACTCCTGTTGCCCCCAGGCCTGCGGTGGTTGGGGGCAGCTACAGTTACCAAACCACCCACATTGGCACATCGGAGTCTGGTGGGCCATTGAAAAGAAAAGCATTTCAGATGGCTGTAGAAGCCAGTGAAGTTGGGGACAGCACTTGTTACAAGAAATACAGCTATGACCCACTGAAAGGTGGAGGAACCTCACCATACAGCGTGAGTGACAAAGCAGAGTGTCACAGAAACAGCTTTGGCAATTCAGCAAGCAGCACAGACCCACAAGAGTTTAAGCCCAGCAAGCCATCCTTGCAGCCACTGGTAACTTCTCAGTATGGGCAAGCCGGGGAGTACAGTCCTCCTGCTGGAATGACAGGAGATAACGCCATGGAGGAGCAGGCTTTGACACAGCAGCAGCAACAGCGCTCTAAAGTCCACAAACGCTCTTCATTGTGTGGTCCAACTGTTGACACTCTGAAGAGTCCGGACCCACATGTGTTGGACCTTATCGACGAGAATATTTTGGACTGCAGCCCAGCCCTAAGCTGGAGCGAGATAGCTGGCCTCAACCACGTCAAGGCTGCTTTGGAAGAGGACCTACTGTGGCCTGTGATGAGGCCCAGTCAAGTGATGCAGCCACCAAGAAGCATCCTGCTGTTTGGTCCCCGCAGTGGGGGTAAAACAACCTTGACACATTCTCTGGCTTCACAAATTGGAGCTTCCCTGTACCGACTGAGCGGCACCTTGTTGACTTTAAAAGGGAAGGCTGAGGCGGAACACATTTTGGGGGCTGTGTTGCAGGTGGCAGGTGCAAGGCAGCCATCAGTGGTGTTGCTCAGCCAAGTGGAAACCATGGAGGAGGAGGGCCTGAAACAGATATTGCAACCCTTCTTGGAGAAGGCCCAGATGACCACGGGTTTGGTGATTGTCGTGTGCACCACCGGCAGACCAGATCTACTGCAAGATGCGCTCCATCGTAGCTTCGCTAAACGCTACCACGTGGGTCTGCCAGATGCGTGCACGCGCAGGGAGGTGCTGTTGCAAGCTCTTTCCCCTCAGGGTTACAGTCTGAGCGAGCGAGAGCTGAGCGCGGTGTTGCAGCGTACTGAAGGCTACTCTGTGTGGGAACTGCTGCAGCTCACTCAGTACGCTCTCTCGTCAGCATCAGCCCCAACTGGAACAATGCATGGCAAAGCCCCAGCCTTCACAGACTTTGAGAATGCCTTCTGCAAGGTGCGCCCACACAGCACCACAAAAGAGCCAGACACTTGTATAGAGTGGAACAAGATGTATAGCCACTGAGGAGTGAGTCAGACACTGTACTACAAACCCACTGTTTGAATGTTTGGTTCTTTTTTTTTTCTGATTGCAAAACATGTGCAGCCAAAAGAGCCAGCCCAGCCCCGATGAGAAAGCTGATAACACAACATTCACTTTGCAGGCTTTGGTCAGCTATGAAGATCCATATTGTTACTTTTTTTCCCTCCAAAGACAAGAAATGTGAACTGACCTTGTAGCTCCTATTAGGAAAATCAGACAGCTATGTGGATAGTCTCAGAGATCCTGTTTAGCCTGAGTCCAGGACAAAATCAATGGTTTGTTGCTAGGTGACATGGTCCAAGCTAATGGATAATCAGGGTTTGGAAAATCCTCCCGTTGTTCTGCTTCTCTCAGGATCCTATTTATTGGCAGGCCACTGACATTGTACACCATCAAGCAAGTATTCTTTGCCTTGGGATCAACAACATTCTTTGACCAAAAACACGACAAGCCAAATGTTCTATTGTTCTAATCAAACCGGATGGCCGAAGTCCCGAGGCTACCTAGCTACTCGCCAAATACTCAACAGTTACACCGCCCAATGGAAAGTACTTCACATGTCTCTTCATTGACTTAACCTCGACACTCACACTTATAGGAGATCAAAAATGTGCTTTATTTCGACTGGACTGCTGTCCTTAAATTTCATATCCACTGCAATGAATGGTGAGCACATTCCTCCTCAACTGCTGTGGTCCCACCTGCACACCGCATCTTTGTCTGTTTCTTTTTTATGTCGTCTTGTTTGAAATGCTCAGGAAGATTGTCTTTACCTCAGAAATAAGAAATAAAGAATGTATGTAATCTTTGGGGTCTGTGGTGAGAAGCGAGGAGAAAGCCTCTTAAAAGGCACTACAGCTGGGCTTTTATCCTCCGGAGAGAAACTTGAATATGGTATAAGAGTCACATTGAATGTAATTCAGGTATTTCAAAGGATATTTGATGCCATAAATCCATTTATGATATATATGTTATTGTCTTTTGTTTGAGCTTTTTGTCCTTTTATGTTTGTTGTAGGTGATTGTGGGATAATGATTGTCTTCAAGAAATACTAATGTCAGATACAGAACTTCCTTTTTGTTGCACAAACTGCTTTTTGTTCAAGTTTACAATGAGAAAATGACATCATGCAGCTTTCAGAAAAGTCCAAAATGAATCCAACACAACATAAATCATCACCCTTCACCGCAGTTATGCTTGCTTTCAGAGGTTCCGGTTTTCCATCCTTCTCTCCATTTTTAATAGCATTAGGGTTGTGGGTGAGCCAGTTGACTTTAACAACAGTTTACACACTAAAGGGGAAATGTGGACTTTTCTGTTAACTGAGATGATTTGGGGCAAGAAATGTGGGGTAAACCCCAGGCTGTTTTCCAGTCAATCGCCGAGCACAAACAGCCACTCCCACTCGCATTCACACCCGTGAACATTTTACAGGTCTTAACTAAAGAGGACTTGGTGAAAGATGAGGGGAACACCATGAACTGCTACATACAATGAACGGTCAAAAGTCTTGGGTCACGGTAACTAATCATTTATTGTTATCAGAATCAGCAGTCAATCATCGGCTGGATTAGATGAGCCACCCCCACTCCAATTCCCATCCTCTCACACCTCACCAACCTTATCCATCCTCTGTCTAAAAATTTTGAGGCAATAGGGTTTGTTTTTTCTTTTTCATCAGGCACGCTTCGATGAGTTTCATGAGATAGAACACAAACGCCTTCACTGCCTTACAATACATTCAACAGTGTTGTAGACATTTGTCCATATTCCACCGCCTCCTGATGAGAATTACTGGTATTACCCTTATTTTTCCCTTTCTCCATAATTTTTTGCTGTTTCTCTTACAATGTCCTCCTCCTCCACAAGGTACAGTGGCCAAAATTGTTGGTACCTCCTCCCCTCTGTTAATGAAAACTGATAAATAAATAAGCAAATATTAACCAATGAAAATCTGATATTACTTTTGAATCTTGAAACATGAAGGGGCTACTTACTGCAAGTTTGAAGACACACTAATTAGAGGACACACCTTGGTCGAACATGTCCCTACGGTGAAATTATTTTCAGTCTTTTCCGTGGGTTGGAGTTACTTTTGTCCAAGCCTGTTTCACAAGTGTCTTACCCCCCCCGCCCCACCCCTAATAATTCTGTTGTGCCACAGTCCAAAAGCAATGTCTTATTTTCTTTAATCAATTTTAATCTTTATTATTTTTCCCTTTCTTTTATCATCATTATTTTATTATATATCATCTTTTTTTCTTTCCCTAATAGAGGGCTACCTACAATTTTATCTTTGTGTATCTTCTCCCCTGCACCCTCTGGCCCTTCGCCTTCCCTGAAAATACTGTGATTGAAGTCAGGCCAACGCATTAGGTCAATCACAGTGACCAGCCTGTATAGTGGCAAGTGATCACTCCAACAAAGTGTAATTTGTGATTAATGATGACATATTCACCAAGACTCATAGCAAGAGTAGTTTGTCCAACAAAAACCTTGTTTCCACTTTTTACACTTTTGTTTGCATCTGTAAAGTTGTTATTGTAAGATTTCTGTAACAATTTCTACCTCTTATTTTTTGCAGCATATTTTACATGAAAGTATTTATTTCATGTCTTTTGTTGATGTTGCTGATTTTTGGAATTGATCATGTTCTTGAACTGTAATGGTCTACCTCAGAAAAAAAGACTGTATTTTAAAGAGAAGAGTATCACACAAATATTAAACAGAATTTGTCAATATTGCACACCACGTAATGCTTTGCTTATTTTTGTGATCTTGAAACTGAGATTGTGCCATTGTGATGTATCATGTTGCCATCACTCGGCCTGCTAAAATGAACTTCACGAAAGTTTGAAGCAGATCACTCATATCAATGCGCTTTTGCTTGACTGCTTTTTTGAACCAAAACGGTCTTGAAAATGAACTTCATGAATGTTTGAAGCAGATGATTGACAACAAAATAAAAACACGGTTACTCTATGATGCGTGCACACTAAAATCGGATATGCCAATGGTTTTAAATATGCAAAGAGCGATAAATAGGTCCTCACATTCCCTTTTTCGTGGCCAATCCGTCAAATGATTATCAAAACTTGCACGCTGGGCTCCATCCACATTAGATTGCATAGGCTAAGCTAATTAAGCTTCACTCATCTGTCGAGAATACCTTTTGTAGGTTGGAGGTTGATCATTAAAACAGATGCTGGGGGCTGATTTTGAACTCATCAGAAGAAGAGTTCACAATGATTCCTGGAGGGTCTTTGCATCGCCTGCCTTTCAAGACACTAGCAATTAATTATTTTTTTTTTAGATGCCGGTACAAGGACAATGTTTTTATGTCCCAAACTTGTGGGAAAGAAAGTATCCTTTAATTCTGTTATCTGCCCGTAAAAGCTCAAACAACTGGAGACTTGTGGCTAACTTGGTGCCACAGTTTCCGGAAAATAGGTCGCAAGACTGACAAAGTTCAACAAAGGACGCTGGTAAAAGACCAGGAAAACGAAACAACCCAAAACACTTGGAAGAGCCAAAGACAAAATATAAATGGAAATAGCTTGTCAATAAATAGACAAGAAGAACCCAAAACGCATATGATACAAAAAAAACATGACGAATAATTACAATGAAAAACTACTTACAAAGGTAAGTGCCAAAAACATGGTGCCACAACGAAACGTCAAGAAAGGCGGAGCACCAGAGGGAGACCAACAAGAGGAATGCACAGGTGATTCATCTTTTTTTCGCGTAAATAAGCCTTCATTATTTTTGCATAACATATATTTATTAAGCTGGCACTGTGGTCAACTGGTTAGCACGTCGCCCTCACAGTGCAGAGGTCGTGGGTTTGATCGCGGCTCCTGCCTAACCTATGTGGAGTTTGCATGTTCTTCCCGTGCCTTCGTGGGTTTTCTCTGGATACTCCAGTTTCCTCCCACATTCCAAAAACATGCATGGCAGGCTGATCGAACACTCTAAATTGTCGCTAGGTGTGTGTGTGAGCGCGAATGGTTATTCGTCTCCGTGTGCCCTGCGATTGGCTTGGCTACCGGTTCAGGGTGTCCCCCGCCTACTCCCCGAAGCCAGCTGGGATCAGCTCCAGCACCCCCTGCGACCCTAGTGAGGATAAAGCGGATCAGAAAATGGATGAATGGATGGATAGATTTATTTATTGGATAAATGGATCGATGTATTTATTTTATACATACTTTACAAACCTTTATTATCGATTTTAACAATGATATTATTATAAGTCCTATTATTATGATTTTTTCTTTTATGAGCTTGATTTTCTTTGGTGCGCCCCCAGGCTGTTGGTGCCCGATTCGCGGTGCGTGATTAACGTATGCCGAGTGCCGTGCCTGCTCATACCTCATCTTTCCTTCTTCCAGGACTTCTACCAGGAGTTTCCTCACATGTGGTGCACGTTGAAGGTGGAGTTACTATTGTGAGTGTGTTTAGGTCCTTAATGTTGTCAGTTTCTATGGTTCTTTATTTTGTCACGCAGGGGTGGGTGCGGCATGGTATCTGTCAGTATTTAAGTTTAAGTTGCTCAATGACAGTTGCCAGAGCATCTAGTTTTCTTCCATGCAATGTTGTGTCTAGGCCTGTTTTCTGTTACTTTTAATTTTTGTACAAAAACATTCACTTAGACTTTCTACAACTTAAACTTAGGCAAATTGTATTAGTTCCTTCATTTGGGAGTGTTTCACATGAAAACAAAATCCCTGCACTTAAACTGGCACACAATAACATTCAGAAGTGTCACTTTCAGACAGATGTGTTCCCTTAACTCTAACAGGAGAAAAAAAAGGTTTGCAACATGCAAGAGGAAGCACTGCAGAACTGCCTTCATTAAACAAGATGAGGTTTGCATGTGACTTGACTAGATAAATTGAAACCAGGCTTCATGTCCCTCCATTAAGGACCATTTAGTGTCATCATGTTGTCTCGCAAAGGAGTGCCAACCATAAAAAAGTATGGTTCGACCTTGCAGACAGTCAAGGAAGGACAATTCACATCTAATCTTACAGATGCCCTTGATAGCACCTGGACTGTCCTCGCAGACCACTTGTCTATGCCTAAACACACACACACCCAAACACACACACACACAAAGTGAGACACCCCCTTTTTGGGGAATTGTATGAAAGGTGGGTAAATGGAAAGGCATCTTTGTCACTCTGCTTCGCGGTTAGGAGAGGTTGATGACCCAGAGCTCTGTTTAGAATAATTGGTTTGATCTATGCTGTATTGGACTATTTGTTATGGATTCAATACTTTTCTGTGTTACTGACTTGATAGACCTGTGCATGTGGTCATTCCTGAGCCCATCAACGAGCACCCCGGAAGTCCGCCAAGGTATTGGATTATTGGTCAAATAGTGTGGTGGAAATTCCACCTTCAATAGTTCATTGAAAATGATTCATTTCATTTATTAAAATATACAATGTGACACTACAATTTTGTGTAAGTCCAGCAAATTATTTTGCAATGCTTTATACAATGTATTGACTGTGATTGTTGTACTGTAAATCAAATGTGAAGAAATCAGAAGATCTACTTTTCAAGCAACCAACCTCCCACAATCGACCCGTAACTGGCTGCTATCCTACATGATACCTGGCTGCACAGATGCACCCCTCCTTAAATAATGTCACATTATTTTATCTCAACAGATATGTGGAAGTAAATAACATTCGTCCCCCACCTAGCCACAGGTGCCGGCCTCCGCGCAGGTTGACATCAGAGGAGAGCTCGAAGACGGGGTGAGTTAGGACTGCCAGCTGTTAGCAATCAAGTCCATTTTCTAGTCAGGGACACATGGACCCCCAGGGCCAAAGCGCTTCACCACCCCCAGCTTGCAGTCTCCAAGTCCCCTGGTCCCACTGAGAGCCAGCACAGCTCTATTGGTTCCAGATGGTGTAAACTTTTCTCGGAGTGAGGAAGGCAAAGCTGCAATGTTACAATCTTTTTTCTCCGAGATAGCAACGCACAGCTGCACTGACCAGTAAAAACATGTATAGAAGATAATAAGCATGACCAAATCTCATCAAATAGGCCTTTGCATCATGGGACATGGACCACTGCAGATGACTTTCAGACCCTGGGATCAATGTCACATTACATTCCCAGAAATACCAACCCGGATTTAGAAGAGCTCTTTCGGAAGTGGGACTATGTAATACCGTGCTACCACAATCCATTCCTTGCTAAAATAATAACTTAAGTGGGTTATTTTTTTAACATGTTAACAATTAATGTTTTCAAAATTACATTACAGCAGAGTCTTGTCTGACTTACCTCACGCTTTATTTGAACTTTTACGTGATAAGTAAAACTAAAAATTAAATACATAAGCACAAATATTAAGTACATGATGACTGCATAATTACATGTAAATTCAGGATACGTTTTCAGAGTTTTGAAAGCATATGTCGCAGGTATGAAGAGAGACAGAGCAGGCACTTCCCAATAATCTGTTTTAAAACAGTATTTTATTTATTTATTTTCAGGGAATACGCAACCTGAGAGGAGGCTGGCTGCTTGCTACTACACAATCTCACTTATGCATTTGTACAGAAAATTCAGCAATTTCAATGATGAACATTATTGGGTTACAAAAGAAAATGAACATGAACCACAAACCACAGAAATAAATGGATATGAACTTGATGCAATCATTTTTAAGTTTAAGGTTTTTTTTCTCCTCTTGACTGCACATCCCTAGTCATTGTTCCTTAACAAACAACACAAGGAGATGGACTTAGGTGGATATTTTCAATGATCATTGCACTGAAACAGTGGACAAAAGTGCAAAGGTGAGATATGAATGACCGTCGAAATACGAGCATGAAGCTCATTCTCAAGTTTGATTTGCATGCAAAAAGTTGAGAAACGAATACCTGTACTGTATGGCCCCAGAAAAATCAACTCACTTCACAACAAGCAGCAGTTTGGCAGATAGGGGTTGAAGTCTCCGAGGTGGGTAAAAAAAAACTCCTCGGTGGCAAAGGATAAGATCCACCCGGAGTTTCTCAAGGCTTTGGATGTTGTTTCCAGTGAGGATTGGACTCCGCCAAGGCTGCCCTTTGTCACGACTCTGTTCATAACCTTTATGGACAGAATTTCTGGGCACAGCTAGGTCGTTGAGGGAGTCCTCAGTACTGGTGGCCTCAGTATTGCAGATGATTTTTGATTTTTGCAGATGATGTGGTGCTGTTGGTTTCTTCAAAACGGGATCTCCAATTCTCACAGGAGCGGTTCGCAGCAGAGTGTGAAGCGGTTTCGATAAACACCAGCACCTCCAGATCTGAAACAATGGTCCTCAGTTGGAAAAAGGTGGAGTGCCCTCTCCGGATAGGAGATAAGGTCTTACCCCAAGTGAAGGGGTTTTAAGCATCTTGGGGTCTTCTTCATAAGGGAGGACAGGATGGAGGCAAATCAGTTCTGAATTAGTTGTGATGTGGACTTTGTATCAATCTGTCATAGTCAATAAGGAGCAGAGGCAACAGGAAAAGCTCTCAATTTACAGGTCGATCTACGTTCGTACCCTCACCTATGGGCACGACCTCTGGGTCGTGACCGAAAGAACGAGATCCCGGATACAAACAACCGAAATTTGTTTCCTCCGCAGGGTGTCCGGGTGGGCTCTCCCTTAGAGATAATGTGAGAAGCTCGGTCATCCGGGAGGGTCTCAGAGTCCAGCTGCTTCTCCTCCACATCGAGAGGAGCCAGATTAGGTGGCTCATCTAATTTGGATGAGTCCCTGGACGCCTCCCTCATGATGTGTTCAAGGCGTGTCCCAGCGGCAGGAGGCTCCGGGGACGACCCAGGACACGCTGGAGAGACAAAGTCTCCCGGCTGTTGTGGGAACAACTTGGGATGCCCCAGGAAGAGCTGGAACAAGTGGCTGGGGAGAGGGACGTCTGGGCTTCCCTGCTAAAGCTGTGTGCGTGTGTGTGTGTGTGTGTGTGTGTGTGTGTATATATATATATATATATATATATATATATATATATATATATATATATATATATATATATATATATATATATATATATTCATGCGGCTGGATAGCTCAGTTGGTAAGGCATCGGTTTGGCATACGGAGACGGTGGTTCGAATCCCGCTTGGGGCAAAAATGAGCACATAACACCATCCAGTGTGGGTCCTTGGGCAAGATCCTTCACGCTAATGCCTATCTCATACAATGATGAGAGACAATAAAACGAATGACATGCCGGCTCAGACGTCGCCCAGCCAAACAAGGTCTGCGTCAGGTGCTGGGGAACCAGAGCACCTTGATGAAAAATGGGCTACTGGAACAAAGCGGAGATGGGCAAGAGGCGATAACATGGCTGTTGGAATGCTACTACTCAAGCAACCCTAGTCAGATGGGTTACATGCAGAGAATGTGGGCTAAATGGTTACTTCGAAACCCACAGTCACGGTTGACCACGAAACAACTAGTAGTAGTAGTGTTCCAACATCCACAAACGGCAACTGCTGTCACAACTTGAGATTGATGAGGTACAACGCAGGTTCCATGGTGAAGGGCCCCAGGCTGCCAGATCAGAGGAGGAGGTCATACAAGAGATTGGGAGGCAAGCCCCAATGAATGCAGATGATGAGATTGGGTGGCCAGCCCCAATGAATGAAATGCTGAGCGAGGCAGCAACTGACCTGAAAGCTAAGATCATGGCGAGAATGAAAGCTGGGCAACCTAGAAACCGATTACAACGGCTATATGAAGTACCATCTGAAAGTCTCATAGAAAGTGTGAATACAGCACTGAGGGCGATCCCTACCGTAACGATCACAGAAACCAATGAGCTGATATACGCTTCAGCATCAGTGATTCTGGAGACTCTGGGCTATAAGAGCAACCATGGAAGCCATGAGATACGTTACCCACCATGAAAAAGACGGTTGGAGGCTAAGATCAAGGCTGCCCGGAAAGATGTGAGTCAGGAGACGGAGGCCCAGAGCGGTGTGATGAAAAGGCCGATACCCGAGAGGTACATCCAGATGACCATACCTGAAGCACTCGAAACTGCCAAGTCCAGTCGCCTAAAGCGGTACACGAAAGAGAATGAGGCCAGACGAATAAACAGGCTGTTCGCAACACAACCTGCGAAAGTGTACGCTCAGTGGCAGGGTCCTAACAACAGAGCTGACCCACCAAGACTGGAAACTGAAAGGTACTGGAAAAGCATATGGGAGAAGGAGGTTGCACATAACAGCAGTGCACAATGGCTAGTGATCCTGAGAGAGGAACACAGCAACCTCCCTGAACAGAACCCGGTTACCATAACAGTGGCAGACATACAGGAAAGAGTCTCAGATATGAAGAACTGGACAGCACCAGGCCCGGACATGGTCCACACTTACTGGCTAAAGAAACTCACAGCACTCCATGAGCGCCTAGCAGTAGAAATGAACCAGCTGCTGAGGGATGGGACCCACCCAGAATGGCTAACCGAAGGGCGAACGATCCTGATCATGAAGGATCCCTCGAAGGGTGCAGCCCCATCCAACTATCGGCCAATAACCTGTCTCTCCACAACATGGAAGCTCATGTCAGGCATCATTGCGGCTAAGATAAGTGGACACATGGATCAATACATGAACGAAGCACAGAAGGGCATTGGTAGAGATACCAGAGGAGCCAAACATCAGCTCCTGGTTGACAGAACAGTCGCACAAGACTGCAGGTCTCGACGTACCAACCTGTGCACAGCTTGGATTGATTACAAGAAAGCCTATGACTCGATGCCACATACATGGATCACTGAATGCTTGGAGTTGTATAAGGTGAACAGGACCTTCGTTGCGAACTCGATGAGGATGTGGAAAACCACACTTGAAGCCAATGGCAAGCCACTTACCCAAGTGTCCATCAAATGTGGCATATACCAAGGTGATGCACTCTCCCCACTGCTGTTCTGCATAGGACTGAACCCCCTAAGCCAAGTAATCACCAAGACAGGCTATGGATACCGCCTCAGAAATGGAGCTACAATCAGTCACCTCCTCTACATAGATGACATCAAGCTGTATGCTAAGAGCGAAAGGGACATATATTCCCTGATCCACACAACCAGGATCTACAGCAGCGACATCGGGATGTCATTCGGGCTTGAGAAATGTAGTCGGATGTGACTAAGAGAGGAAGGGTAGTCCGCACTGAAGGGGTCTGACTCCCTGAAGGAACAATAGCAGACATTGAGGACAGCTACAAGTACCTTGGTATACCACAAGCCAATGGCAACCTCGAACTGGCAACAAGGAAAGCGGCGACGGCCAAATACCTCCAGCGAGTGAGGCAAGTCCTAAGAAGCCAGCTCAATGGCAAGAATAAGACCCGGGCAATAAACAGCTATGCCCTGCCAGTGATCAGATACCCTGCAGGAATAATAAGGTGGCCAAAGGAAGAGATTCAGACCACGGACGTTAAGACCCGAAAGCTCCTAACCATGCATGGAGGGTTCCATCCCAAATCCAGCACCCTGAGACTGTACGCAAGCTGAAAGGAAGGAGGCCGGGGACTAGTGAGTGTGAGAGCCACTGTCCAGGATGAAACATCCAAGCTCCATGAATACATCAAGGAGAAGGCTCCAACGGATGACGTACTCAGAGAATGTCTCAGACAATGGGGAACAGAAGATGAGGCGCTGGAGGAGGGACCATCATGGGAGGGCAAGCCCCTACACGGGATGTACCACCGGACCATAACTGAAGTGGCTGATCTCAAGAAGTCCTATCAGTGGCTAGAGAGTGCTGGCCTGAAGGACAGCACAGAGGCACTCATCCTGGCTGCTCAGGAGCAGGCCTTGAGCACCAGAGCCATCGAGGCCCAGATATACCACACCAGACAAGACCCAAGGTGTAGGTTGTGCAAAGAGGCACCTGAGACGATCCAACACATAACTGCAGGGTGTAAGATGCTGGCAGGGAAAGCCTACATGGAACGCCATAACCAGGTGGCTGGCATAGTCTCCTGAAACATCTGTGCGGAGTATGGACTGGAAACCCCAAGGTCAAAATGGGAAACACCTCCAAAGGAGGTGGAGAATGACAGAGCGAAGATCCTGTGGGACTGCCAGATCCAGACTGACAAGATGGTAATGGTGAACCAACCAGATATCGTGATCATAGATAAAGGGCAGAGGAAAGCCGTTGTAGTGGATGTAGAGGTCCCAAGTGATGGAAACATCAGAAAGAAGGAACACGAGAAACTTGAGAAATACCAAGGGCTCAGAGAGGAGCTGGAGAGAGCCTGGAAGGTAAAGGTGACAGTCGTGCCTGTGGTGGTCGGAGCACTCGGGGCAGTGACCCCCAAACTGGATGAGTGGTTGCAACAGATCCCGGGAACAACATCGGACATCTCAGTCCAGAAATGTGCAGTGCTGGGAACAGCAAGAATACTGCGCAGAACCCTCAAGCCGTTGGTAGAGAACCCAAGCTGAATGAGGGACGGACACCACCCGAGGGGGGGTGAGACGAGGATTTTTTAATATATATATATAGAGAGATAAAGAGAGATAAAACCACAGTTTGGGCCTCAGCAAAACACAAAGAATAACCAAACTGGGAATCACACATGTTAAAGTTTTATCTTGAACTCACTGGTGGTTACCATCCCCAAAAAGGACTGTTTATGTCACCTGCAGCCCGGTAGTCAGCAGCTCAAGGTGAGATGCCACAAGTTGATCAACAAGCTTTGACTACTCCCTGTTCAACACATTGCTGGTTCGCTCCTAATTCACAGCCTCCATTAACTCGCCTCCGTGGTAGTGAATAAGCAAAACTCCTTACAAGTATAATCTTCATAAAGGGATTATGATGACTAATTATCAGATGGAAGGATGGAGACGCCATCGCAAAATTAACGTCATGTTATTGATCCTGAAAGACCGAATTAAGTGCTTGGGTAATGGAGTACATTTTACGGAGATCTCCTGGAGCCGCATTCGAGTGGAGCATATCCAGCCTTGAACAGCAAAATAGCAAGCAATTTAATTAGTTTCTGGAGAGAAAATTAACACAATAATGCTACATACATAGATATACAGCCGAACAAGAAATGGTCCAGCATCCCGTACGTTAGCCGCAAGGTGTTCCCAACAACATTAAAAGTATATAATTATTATAATTGTGCAAAAAAAAATATGCGGGCTGCTTTGATTTTGTTTCCATTTGATAATTTTGTGTGGCAGCAGTAGGACTACTGGATGCATTTTTCATTTGATGTCGGTCTGTTTAATGTTACTTCAAAATAAAGTGAGAAAAGAGAACAACGTCTTGTGTTTTGTCGTGATGGGAAAATGAAGCGTCTCTGTTCAATATTGGGCTGAATTCAAACTGGCTTGCCAATTCTTAAATTTTAAACCCAACAGTGCCATCTGGAGGAGTCAAAAAATACAACTGTTCAACTTTGAAGCTTCATTTTCCAACTGTGTTGTATAATTACTGCAATATAATTCCGGATCGAAGATTTTTTTTTAATGCATATCACTAAGCACTACAGTGGAGAATACTGTATGCTTCGGCAGATATGTGGGAAAGAATTAGTCCACCCTCAGTCGATAGGAGGTATTTTGCATTTAGAAAAGATTATTTACAGCAGAGCAAGGTGCAACAGGCGCAGACATCCTCATGACGCGACCTGAAATTTTGTCTCTCGAGGATATAACAACAATAATAATAATAATTAAATGATGTGAGGCGGCCCGGTAGTCCAGTGGTTAGCACGTCGGCTTCACAGTGCAGAGGTACCGGGTTCGATTCCAGCTCCGGCCTCCCTGTGTGGAGTTTGCATGTTCTCCCCGGGCCTGCGTGGGTTTTCTCCGGGTGCTCCGGTTTCCTCCCACATTCCAAAAATATGCATGGCAGGCTGATTGAACACTCTAAATTGTCCCTAGGTGTGAGTGTGAGTGCGAATGGTTGTTCGTCTCCGTGTGCCCTGTGATTGGCTGGCAACCGATTCAGGGTGTCCCCCGCCTACTGCCCGGAGACAGCTGGGATAGGCTCCATCACCTCCCGCGACCCTAGTGAGGATCAAGCGGTTAGGAAGATGAATGAATGAATGAATAAATGATGTGAAAAACTATTGTAAATAGCACTGACTGCGATTTATCCATTTTGTATTTATATTGCACTTAATTGAACTGTGTTTGTTTGTTTTTTCTTCTTTCTTCTTTCTACCCACATTCTTGCTGCTGGAGCCTGTAAATTTCCCCAGTGTGGGACAAATAAAGATATCTTATCTTTTCTTATCTTATCTTATCTTATCTTATCTTATCTTATCTTATCTTATCTTATCTTATCTTATATTCTCTTATCTTGTCTTATATGATGACATGAGTTCCAAATCCAAAAATATCTTGAGGCATATTTTTTATCAACATTCGTGTAAGGTTACAAACATTTGGAGGATTCCGACTTAAAGTTACTATCCTACTATATTTGGTAGTTTAAAACACAACATCTACATATTAATCAAATGGATTTGTCACCAAGGCTCCACAGCACACATATATGGAGACATTGCAGCTGCATTGTTTCTCTCTCCAACAGCTCATTCACATTTCTCAGGAAATTAGATTAGATAGAGGTGGAATGTTCTGGTAAATCGTTGCCCCACCCACTCCCACTAAACACTAAATCACTCAACAATGATATATTACCAAGCAGCCAATCAGAGAAAATCTGAAGTCTCATTGAGGTTGGCAGTTTGTTATTAAGTGGTGAACACGAGTTTATTGTAAATTTAGACACTTTATTTTAGGTAACCCGCAATTGATCAAATTCCACCTTCCAATGTTGTTGACATCATCGGGTCACATGGGCTGTTTGCAGCTCTCTACCGCCCTTGTGTGGCCAAAATAGGGTACTTTACTTGCAATCATGAAAGGTACACATATCATGTTAACGTCATTTAGAATAACTTTCTAAATTGGCAAGTGCCAGTGTGCCACAGTGGATGCCCATATAATACCTAATGTCATGTCGTAGTTGTCCCTGTAGGTCTATAAAGTCTTATTTTTGTTCCTGGCTACCCCCATCTGAATGAATGAATAAAAAGTTGATGATAGAATTATACACCATTGTTGATATTGGCTGTGGAAAAAAGTGGCGCAATTCGAGAAGTGCATGCCTCATTCAATCTTTGTCAAAACCATCTAATGCGTTTTCAAAGGTAAAACTGAACATTTTTTTAATGTCCATAATTACTGTAGTTTACTTATAATCTATCACAAATTTGATTCAGAATGAGTGCAATTTACTATTTCCATCCATCCATCCATCATCTACCGCTTATCCGGGGCCGGGTCGCGGGGGCAACAGCTTTAGCAGGGAAGCCCAGACTTCCCTCTCCCTAGCTACTTCTTCCAGCTCTCCCCGGGGGATCCCGAGTCGTTCCCAGGCAAGCTGGGTGACATAGTCTCTCCAGCGTGTCCTGGGTCTTCCTCGGGGTCTCCTCCCGGTGGGACATGACCGGAACACCTCACCGGGGAGGCGCTCAGGAGGCATCCGAATCAGATGCCCAAGCCACCTCATCTGGCTCCTCTCGATGTGGAGGACAAGCGGCTCGACTCTGAGCCCCTCCCGGATGACTGAGCTTCTCACCTTATCTCTAAGGGAGAGCCCGGACACCCTGCAGAGAAAACTCATTTCAGCCGCTTGTATCCGGGATCTCGTTCTTTCGGTCACGACCCATAGCTCGTGACCATAGGTGAGGGTTGGGACGTAGATCGACCGGTAAATTGAGAGCTTCGCCTTTTGGCTCAGCTCCTTCTTCACCACGACAGACCGATACAACGTCCGCATCACAGCAGACGCTGCACCGATCCGCCTGTTGATCTCTCGCTCCCTCCTGCCCTCACTCGTGAACAAGACCCCAAGATACTTGAACTCCTCCACTTGGGGTAAGATCTCCTCCCCGATCCGGAGGGGGCACTCCACCCTTTTCCGACTGAGGACCATGGTTTCAGATTTGGAGGTGCTTATTTTCATCCCAACCGCTTCACACTCGGCTGCGAAATGCTCCAGTGAGAGTTGGAGAGCTCTGTTTGAAGGGGCCAACAGCACCACATCATCTGCAAAAAGCAGGGATGCAATACTGAGGCCCCCAAAACGGACCCCCTCAACGCTTCGGCTGCGCCTAGAAATTCTGTCCATAAAGGTTATGAACAGAATCGGCGACAAAGGGCAGCCTTGGCGGAGTCCTACCTCCACTGGAAACGATTCCGACTTACTGCCGGCAATGCGAACCAAACTCTGACATCGGTGGTATAGTGACCGAACAGCCCGTATCAGGGGGTTCGGTACCCCATATCCACGAAGCACTCCCCACAGAACTCCCCGAGGGACACGGTCAAACGCCTTCTCCAAGTCCACAAAACACATGTAGACTGGTTGGGCGAATTCCCACATACCCTCAAGGACCCTGCTAAGGGTGTAGAGCTGGTCCACTGTTCCACGGCCGGGACAAAAACCACACTGCTCCTCCTCAATCTGAGGCTCGACTTCCTGACGGACCCTCCTCTCCAGCACCCCTGAATAGACCTTACCAGGGAGGCTGAGGAGTGTGAAACCTCTGTAGTTGGGACACACCCTCCGGTCCCCCTTTTTAAAAAGAGGGACTACCACCCCGGTCTGCCAATCCAGAGGCACTCTCCCTGTTGTCCACGCGATGTTGCAGAGGCGTGTCAACCAGGACAGCCACACAACATCCAGAGCCTTGAGGAACTCCGGGCGGATCTCATCCACCCCTGGGGCCTTGCCACCGAGGAGCTTTTTAACCACATCGGTGACTTCAACCACAGAGATAGGAGAGCCCACCTCAGAGTCCCCAGGCTTTGCTTCCTCCAAGAAAGGCGTGTTGGTGGAGTTGAGGAGGTCATCGAAGTACTCTGCCCACCGGTTCACAACGTCCCGAGTCGAAGTCAGCAGCGCCCCATCCCCACTGTACACAGTGTTAGTGGTGCACTGCTTCCCCCTCCTGAGGCGTCGGATGGTGGACCAGAATTTCCTCGAAGCCGTCCGGAAGTCGGCTTCCATGCCCTCACCGAACTCTTCCCACGCTCGGGTTTTTGCCTCGGCGACCACCGAAGCCGCGGCCCGCTTGGCCAATCGATACCCGTCAGCTGCCTCTGGGGTCCCACAGACCATAAAGGCTCGATAGGACTCCTTCTTCAGCTTGACGGCATCCCTTACTGCTGGTGTCCACCAGCGAGTACGGGGGTTGCTGCCACGACAGGCACCAACCACCTTACGGCCACAACTCAGATTGGCCGCCTCAACAATAGAGGCACGGAACATGGTCCACTTGGGCTCAATGTCCCCCGCCTCCCCCGGAACATGGGAAAAGCTCTGTCGGAGGTGGGAGTTGAAACTCCTTCTGACAGGGGATTCCACCAGACGCTCCCAACAAACCCTCACTATACGTTTGGGTCTGCCAGGACGGACCGGCATCTTCCCCCACCATCGGAGCCTACTCACCACCAGGTGGTGATCAGTTGACAGCTCCGCCCCTCTCTTCACCCGAGTGTCCAGAACATGCAGCCGCAAATCCGATGATACAACTACAAAGTCGATCATCGAACTGCGGCCTAGGCTGTCCTGGTGCCAAGTGCACATATGGACACCCTTATGTTTGAACAAGGTGTTCGTTATGGACAATCCGTGACGAGCACAGAAGTCCAGTAACAAAACACCACTCGGGTTCTGATCGGGGGGGCCGTTCCTCCCAATCACGCCCCTCCAGGTCTCACTGTCATTGCCCACGTGAGCATTGAAGTCCCCCAGCAGAACAAGGGAGTCCCCAGCAGGAGTACTCTCCAGCACACCCTCCAAGGACTCCAAAAAGGGTGGGTATGCTGAGCTGCTGTTTGGTGCATATGCACAAACAACAGTCAGGACCCGTCCACCCACCCGAAGGCGGAGGGAGGCAACCCTCTCGTCTACCGGTGTGAACCCCAATGTACAGGCACTGAGCCGGGGGGCAATGAGTCTGCCCACACCTGCTCTGCGCCTCTCACCGTGAGCAACTCCAGAGTGGAAGAGAGTCCAACCCCTCTCGAGAGAACTGGTACCAGAACCCATGCTGTGTGTGGAGGCAAGTCCGACTATATCCAGTCGGAAATTCTCTGCCTCACACACCAGCTCGGGCTCCTTCCCTGCCAGAGAGGTGACATTCCATGTCCCAAGTGCTAGCTTCTGCAGCCGAGGATTGGACCGCCAGGGTCCCCGCCTTTGGGTGCCGCCCAGCTCACATTGCACCCGACCCCTTTGGCCCCTCTCATGGGTGGTGAGCCCAATTTACTATTTGTTATGTGAAATAAATCGCTGAATATCAAAATTCCATCCATCCATTTTCCGAACCGCATGATCCTCACTAGGGTCGCGGGGGGTGCTGGAGCCTATCCCAGCCGTCTCCGGGCAGTAGGCGGGGGACACCCTGAATCGGTTGCCAGCCAATCACAGGGCACACAGAGACGAACAACCATCCACGCTCACACTCACACCTAGGGACAATTTAGAGTGTTCAATCAGCCTGCCACGCATGTTTTTGGAATGTGGGAGGAAACCGGAGCACCCGGAGAAAACCCACGCAGGCCCGGGGAGAACATGCAAACTCCACACAGGGAGGCCGGAGCTGGAATCGAACCCGGTACCTCTGCACTGCGAAGCCGACGTGCTAACCACTGGACTACCGGGCCTGAATATCAAAATTAAGAATCTAAATCAATTAAATGTACTGCAAATGTGAGTCGTTACTGATGCTGTCGTGGTACATTGATACATGCCTGACTTCAGTGCGGGCGGTGTCGGTTCAGCTCCACATAGTAACAGTGTGAAAGTGAGAGTAAATCAACACTTCCCTTTCTCTTTCTTTATGTGGCCTGTAACTGACAGGCGATCAATCTCCAACGTTTTACACCAAGTATCACCCAAAAAATACCTGGCTCCCCAAGTACAGTCCCACCATGACCAACATTTAAATACAGTAGTGCCTAATGCACTGCCGAAGAAGAAGAGTTGCAGGAAGGATAAAAGACAGAGGCTAGAAGAGAAAACAAGAGAGGCACAGGAAGCAGCAGAGAACAACGACACGACGACCCTATACAAGATCGTGCGGGAGCTAACCAACTCCAGGAGCAGCTCTGGCGTGCCAATCAGGAGCAAGGATGGCAGGACACTTCTAAGCGACGAGGAGCAAGAAGCAAGATGGCTGGAACACTTCAGGGAGGTTCTCAACCAACCAATGCCTCCCGTGCTCTTCAATTTCGATCAAGAGACACCAGCTCCAGCTCTAAATATTACATCGAAAGAGATATCCGAGACTGAGGTTGCCAGAGCAATCAAGGGCCTTAAGAACAACAAGGCACCGGGACTCGATGAGATAGCTGCCGAGCTGTTGAAACATGGCCAAGATGCTGTTGTGCAGAGCCTTACCCACCTGTTCAACCTGATTTGGCATGCTGAAGAGGTTCCTGCCGACTGGAGACGTGGGGTCATTGTCACGCTCCCCAAGAAGGGAAGCCTCGCAGACTGCAATAACTGGCGGGGCATTACGCTGCTGTCAATTCCCAGCAAGGTATTCTGCAGTGTTCTGCTACATCGCCTTAAAGATGAAGTGGATAACATCTTGAGGGAAGAGCAAGCCGGTTTCAGGAAGGGAAGGTCTTGCGCCGAACAGATCTTTACCCTTCGAAACATCATAGAGCAGTGCCAAGAACTTCAGATACCACTCATGATCAACTATATCGATTTCAAGAAAGCCTCCGACAGCATCCACCCGGAGTCACTGTGGCAGATCGTCCAGCTGTATGGTGTACCCCTCAAGTACATCAACATCTTCAGGTCATTGTACCACAACTCAACCTGTTGTGTCAAAACCAACAGTGGCACAACTGACGATTTTGACATTGTCACTGGTGTAAGACACGGTTGCATTCTGTCACCCCTACTCTTCATTACCATAATCGACTTTGTGATGAGGAAGTCCATCACAGGAGCAAAAGCTGGCATCAAGTGGGGAGGGAGCAGACTAGCTGACCTGGAATTTGCAGATGATTTGGCCCTGTTATGTCACACCCAGCCCGCACTCCAGGAGTTGACCAATAATCTGTATGAGCACGGAGTTAAGGTCGGTTTGCGAATTAGCCAGGAAAAGACCAAGGCCATGGCCGTCGGACAGCACCAACACCTTCAACCACTCACTCTACACCAACATGACATTGACAGCTTCACATATCTTGGGAGTAACATCTCAAATACAGGTGGTGTGGAGAAAGACGTCAACAGTAGACTTGGTAAAGCTGCGGGAGTGTTCCAACGCCTCGGCAACATCTGGTCATCGAAAGCCACCACTACGACCACCAACGCCACTACGCCTCTATATGTCAGTGGTTATCCCAACAGCGATTTACGCCTGTGAGACATGGATGAAGACAGCCAACATAACCAACCAGTTAGATGTCTTCCTTCGGCGTTGCCTGAGATCCATCCTGAGGATCTCATGGAGAGACCACGTCACCAACGAGGAGGTCATGAAGAAGGCAGGAGTGGCTGAACTGTCAGACATTGTCTCTGAAAGGAGAAGGAAAATGATCGGCCACGTACTCCGACTGCCAAGAGAGAGACCGGCAAGTGTGGCCATGGACTGGATGCCAGAGGGTGGAAAGAGGAAGAGAGGTAGGCCAAAGAAGACGTGGAGACAGACTGCCAAAGAAGACCTCAGTGAGATGGGTGTCAGCTGGGATGGAGCAAGAAGGGTCGCCAGTGACCGGACCAAATGGAGGAAACTCGTCGCCCAATGTTCCAAATAGGAACGGGCGGAACTAACTAACTAACTAACTAATGCACTACGGTTTTTTAATGTTGGTCATTAAAGCGTTCATTTAAAAACAGGGCATAGGTTTTATTCATAATTAATGAGTGTAAGGAGAATACTTTTCACACAAACAGTTGGTTAGAGAAAACAGAGAAAGCTTTTGTATGAAAGGTAAAAACAGTTGTTGCCCAACTGTGTTGGGTTTATGGAGACTGAGATGGGCCTTTGTCCAGTATCTTACACCCAACCCGACAATTAATTCATCAATCAAGCTTCTTTTGATTTGACTACGGTTGTTCCAGAAAAAGACTAATCAGGGCACTTTTAGTGTTGTGGTTTCTCATGTTTTTATGGAAATAAATAAATAAATAAATAAATAACATCACATAACATAAAATAAATCCCTTGCTGTCCCCAAGTGCCACGTGCTTTATTACAGTCGTGTGCATTAAGATACCTCTGGGTATTCAGTATTTGGTGACAAGAACAAAAACACAGTGCAGCTGGGCTCTTCCTCTCTCCCCGCTCCAAATGAAACGAGATTTTATAGAGTTGAAATGTTTTTCTCACAAAGTGTAGGCGGGGCTGCATGATCATATCAATAGCCGCGTTTACAACTAGGAGCGGCAGATTTCACAGCAGTATGCGATAAGATATACGTCAAATAAAACTGCCATGTGATCAGAAATCCCATTTTGAAGGACTTCCAGATTTGACACCGGTAGACCATAAGCAAGGACAAAGTCTAAAATATGTCCTTGTTCATATGTCGGGCTGGTCACATACTGCACGAAATTAAAAGGTCGATAAGTCTTAAGAAGTCCTTTGATAGTGGTTTGATGTGTCGCTCAGACCTCCTCAGTGCAAGTAATCCAGTGACACACACCAGTCTCTAACTGCATATTTCCATCCGTTTTCAAGTCAGGCCTGAACATGACATAGTATCAGTCACATCCACATTGATTCTCAATCCATGGAATTGAGAGTCGCCACTTGGAATTGAAAGGTTTACATGGGACAGGAGAAGTGAACCAATCTCTTTTTTTCATCAATGGATGCTACAGCTTCTTGTTTACTTTCAAACTTAGCTTGTAGCAGACGTGTGCACATTTTGAGCATGAAGTCTCAGAGAAATTGGTGAAAGGACACTTTGAATCGCTACTCTTTCATCGAGAATGACCTTAACCCTCGTAGTGCACCGCTTGCGATAAATGTAAAATGATGTCTTTGAATCAAAGGCAAAGGCATTCAGAAAAACACGAGAGAGCTGAAACTTATGGAGGGGTTCTAAAATGGCCTAAATTTCATGATGTCACCGGCTGATAATTCTCAGGCATTGCAGCAATAATAAAAAAAACGTTTTGATACCTTAATCTTCACAATTTACATATTTTGCACCATAGAGACCCAATATAAATTATATTTTTGAATGCATCGTAAACCTAATGTGTAAACATGCATTTCACGCGATTTTTACGTCAATCGCTTTGTTTTCGCTTGGACAGACGTATGCATGCCACATTGTTGGTTTGAGGTCATTCCAATTGTGCAACTTTTAGGTGGCTTTCATCGAGAATGACAGTCCTTAAAACAACAAAGCATGTGCAGGAAAAGTGACTAAGATTGCATGACTGACCTGTTTTATGTTATGTTATGTGTTGTGTTATATTATTTTGTTGTTTTAATTAACTGTATTTGGTATGTTTATATAAAGAGACCTGCCATGGGACTGCGGCTGAAAACTAGCATTTATGCTAAGTCCGGCGCTGTTTCTTGTGTTTTACAGTGTTTTACACTGTTTCTTCTTGTTTTGATTAATGTGCACTGTCCCAGTAAAATACATAAATAAAAACCATAGTCGCAATATGTCCCTTGGAAGGTAGCCTTGGTCTTCGAGAGAAAATTGCAACGGTTTCTTGTCAGCACTTGTCCTTGCGCTTTCCTCACTTCCTAAGATCTTGGTCCAGTTGTGTTTCTGCCCCAACCATTTTGCTCAAGAAATGACTTGTAATTCTCATGCATTCCCTCGCCTGTCTACCGTGGTACTTTAGGCACGTTGAACATTTTTATACCATGACTTCATCCCAGGCCATTAAACCGTGTCTCTTGCTCTTCTCTTACACTTCTCTCTTCCAAGGTGTCCCTCATGAAACCTTAACAATGTCCCTTTTCTGGCTTCGTGAAGTTACGATTCTTTTGTCTCTCAATAACAGCATATTGGCCACCTCTCTGATCTGACATGATAGTAGTTTGGATGGCATCTATTGATCCAGCCATTTTCAATGCGTTCCATCACTGTTTGTATCTCTTTGTCCATTGAATTTTCATTGAATTGTTGCTACTTATAGCATCAGACACTGACAATGCCTCATCTATCATGATAATATGATACGATGCTTTAGCTTCACTGGAGCTTGTGTTACTCATCTCCAGTACTCATGATCATTTTCAATGCGTTCCATCACTGTTTGTATCTCTTTGTCCATTGAATTTTCATTGAATTGTTGCTACTTATAGCATCAGACACTGACAATGCCTCATCTATCATGATAATATGATACGATGCTTTAGCTTCACTGGAGCTTGTGTTACTCATCTCCAGTACTCATGATCATGCATCTTCTAGCACTAGATCTTTGCAAGGTGCACATCCATCCATCCATTATTCAAACTGCTTATCCTCACGAAGGTCGCGGGCGTGCTGGAGCCCATCCAAACTGACTTCGTGCAGTAGATGTGGTACACTCTGAACTGGTTGCCAGCCAATCACAGGGCACACATAGACAAAGAACCATTCACACTCTGCGCCCACCGTCCAAATCTGCTCCGGCAGCGCAAGCCCTGCAGTCGCCCCCCGAGCCTGTTCTGGCGGCGCACGTCTTGCAACTGCCCTCTGAAACTGTCTTGGCAGTGCAAGCCCTGCGGCTGCCCTCCAAGCCTGCTCTGGCAGCGCAAGCTCCGCGCCCGCCCTATTTCCTGTTCCGGCAGCGCAACTCTGTGGGCACCCCCTCTGATTCTGCTCTTGCAGCACAAACTCTGCAGCCGCCTCGCACCCTGCTCCTGCAGCCGCTCCAGCTAAGTAACTGTAACCTAAGGCACGTTCGGAAATGCACTCTGATGCCACTCCTCTGAGAATGAGTGTTGTTGGAGAGGTAGAGTGTGTTGCGCTCTCGTTAATTTGAGAACACAGCCAACACAGGAGAACCGTGTCGAAAGTCGGAGCGCCTCATGCCTCGCACCGTTTTCGGTGAACGCTGAATAGCAACAACAAATTTAACCAACGCTCTAAGTTTCCAGAAACCAGATTGTGCTCGGAAATGATTTCCAAACGCGCTCCTAATGCATCAGTATCTGAAAGACTCGACCTGCCCCTCTCTGCCCTCACAAACACACGTGGAGTACAGTTGCAACACAAACACAGAAATAGGAGTTGCATTGGAACAGAACGGCTCCTGACTTGCGAACTTACAAAATGATTTTCAACTGAAATACATATATATGCCTGCTCATTTTAGGACTCTATAGAATATGAATAATTCAAATGCAGCGTGTATGCTAAAATGTGATAAATAATGATTTCATGGGGTTTTTTCCTCACCCGGGCTGGCCTCACGAGTATCGAGGCCATGATCACCCTGGCCCAACTGCGGTGGGCCGGCCACGTGCAGCGGATGAGCGACGACCGTCTCCCGAAGCAGCTCCTCTTGCGGAGTTGCTGGAGGGCACCCGTCCCCGCGGTGCCCCGAAAAGACGATTCAAAGACCAGCTAAAGGGTCATCTTCAGCGGTGCCGGATTCCCCCGGCACAGTGGGCTGACCTGGCCGCGGATCAGGTGGCCTAGGGTGGGGCTGTGCGGGGCGGGGTCCGGGTATTCGAGACTTGCCGCGTCGCTGCGGAGGAGGACCGGCGAGCGCGGAGGAAGGAGAGGGCCCTGCAACCGCTCGGCCCCCCAACCCACTTCTGTCAATTCTGCGGGCGGGGTTTTCGGGGAAGACTGGGTCTCTACAGTCATCGGAGACACAAGCACCAGGAGCCGGCGCCCTGTCCTGGGGGCCGCATTCCTCGATAACGAGGGCTTTCACCGACCGACATATGTAAATAAATGAATAAATAAACACATTGCTCCAGCTCCGGCCTCCCTGTGTGGAGTTTGCATGTTCTCCCCGGGCCTGCGTGGGTTTTCTCCGGGTGCTCCGGTTTCCTCCCACATTCCAAAAACATGCGTGGTAGGCTGATTGAACACTCTAAATTGTCCCTAGGTGTGAGTGTGAGTGCGAATGGTTGTTCGTTTCTGTGTGCCCTGCGATTGGCTGGCAACCGATTCAGGGTGTCCCCCGCCTACTGCCCGAAGACAGCTGGGATAGGCTCCAGCACCCCCCGCGACCCTAGTGAGGATCAAGCGGCTCGGAAGATGAATGAATGAATGAATGAATAAACACATTGCTTGGGGTGGGCTGAAGGAGGGCTGTACAGATTACTGATGGGGCTATAGCACCAAGACAGCTGGGATCGGCTCCAGGATAAAGCGGATCAGGATGGATGGATGAGTAAATATTTTTATTAATTAATATTAATATTTCATGTGACTACCCATAAAATGCTGTGGATGTACTATAACTTGTTTCCTTAAGGCAGTGGTTCTCAATTCTTTTCTGTCATGCCCCCCCAAGGAAGAGGAAAACATCTTGCGCCCCCCCCCCCACGACTATAAATAGTATAATTTGTCTATAAAATTGTTAGAAGTACACCTTTGCATAACACTGTATCCTTATTAACGCATAAGAGAATAAAAAAAGATAGAAATATGTACCAACTTTATGAACCAACTTACAACAAAGAATAGCTTTAGTAACTGGAACAGAAAAGATTTAAAGTGCTTCTGAAATTCAAAAATAACATTAAATCCTTAATTTAACAATAAATATTTTTTGACTGACCATGTCAAACCATACAACACTGAAAAATAAAATAACATAAAATCAATAACTAATAATGCATTCAAACTAATCACCAATATTATCTCAGAGCACCATATTTTTAAAAAAACTTTAACCATCAAAACAAAAATATATAAAAGAATTTGTGCTTTTTTTTTTTTTTTAATCAAAGATGATGTCTGGATTAATGGCAACAGTGAGCACGTTTTGCAATGCACAGCTTTTCAAAGCGAGGTTTGAAGCAGGACGCAGCAACTCTCGGCTCCTGCTCAATGTGTAGCCGGGACCTGTATTTTAGTTTCCTGAAGTAGCAGTCACAAAGCAGCATGATTATTGGCAATAGTCGGCACGTTTTCGCTGAAAAAAACTCAACGGCTGTCCGCTACCAAAGGTTTTAAACACAGTAAGCACATCGATCTTTCTTGTCTGCCACCGCACTCAGTCACATTGAAGCCAAGCGCTACATGCGCCTCCTCATATTTCCTTCCTGAGAATGCTCCCTGCACAAACTCTGCCAATGAAAGTGCCACTACCCCCTAATGTAGTGGAGGTGCAACTGCACGTTATTTTAGGACAGTAAAAAATTTAAAAAGCAAGTTCACCCGAGGTCAAACGCGCCCCTTTTGACGGAGCTCATCCCCCTCTGTTATGAGTTAAATCTCACAATGGCATGTTTATTTTCACTATTTCATTTTTTTAATTCATCCATCCATTCATTTTCCGAACCGCTTGATCCTCATTAGGGTCGCGGTGGGTGCTGGAGCCTAACCCAGCCGTCGTCGGGCAGTAGGCGGGGGACACCCTGAATCAGTTGCCAGCCAATCACAGGGCACACAGAGACGAACAACCATCCACGCTCACACTCACACCTAGGGACAATTTAGAGTGTTCAATCAGCCTGCCACGCATGTTTTTGGAATGTGGGAGGAAACCGGAGCACCCGGAGAAAACCCACGCAGGCCGGGGGAGAACATGCAAACTCCACACAGGGAGGCCGGAGCTGGAATCGAACCCGGTACCTCCGCACTGTGAAGCCGACGTGCTAACCACTGGACTACCGGTTTAGTGTGTACCCTGCCTCCTGCCCGAAGACAGCTGATATAGGGTCTAGAACGCCCGCGACCCTTGTGAGGATAAGCGGATCAGAAAATGGATGGATAAGCGGATTCGAAAATGGATGGATGGACGTAATGGATTTGGATATCAGCCTCAACTCTGTGGCCTGTTTTTTAATTTTGTGTTTTTAAACCGACCCCGAGGTTAAAACATGAACATTCTGACGTTACAGAAGTTGACTTGATTATTGGAACAGTCTTCTTACAAGACTCCCCCAAAAGAGCTTCACACAGACGCAACTCATAACAATGCTGCAGTTTGGGTTCTGATCACAACATATTTCTCCACTCCTCAAGGCTTTACACTGACTCCCAATTAGCTGTTGAATAGACTTTAAAATTCTACTACTGGTCTATAAATCACTGAATGGTTTGGGTCCTGAATACAGAAAAGCTGATTGAATATAAATCCAATAGGGCTCGTAGAACTGCAGACTTGGATCATTGTGTGGATGCCAGATTTCAAAGTAAACATGGGGAAGGTTCATAACAGCAAAGCATTTAGCTGTTGTTCTACACCAGAGGTCACCAACATGGTACCCGCGGGCACCAGCTCGCCCGTGAAGTCCACCTGAGTAGCCCGCCAGTGCCTAAACATTGTGATTGGCTGTTAGAAATTATAATTTAAAAATGCAGACATTGGCAGTATTGTGAGACATTTTTAAACACGATCAAAGATCAAAATGACGTTGCTCTCACCTTCAAAAATGTTGGTGACACCTGTTCTACACAGAAATGGCTGCCAACAGAAGTGAAGTCACCCCCGAATGTTCATGCTTTTAAACCTAGGTTCAAAATGTAGCTTTTTTTCCCCCCATACTTTTGATTAACCCATTTAATCCCAAATTTTCCCCAGACATTTAAAAGTCAAAATCAGGTGTCATTGGTAGCCTTTTTTAAGTAATCAGTAATAAAAAATTTTAGAGCCCTGTAAATTAAATCATTGTTGTCCTTCACAAATGTGACCGGTGGGATTAAATGTGTTAAGGTCTTCTAAACATTTCAAGATGTTATTTTCTTTTTTAAGTGCGTCGGCCTCACAGTGCAGAGGTGCAGGGTTTGATTCTGGCTGCAGCCTTCCTGCTTGGAATTGGCATGTTCTTCCCGTGCCTGGGTGGGTTTCCTATGGGTACTCTAGTTTCCTTCCACATTCCAAAAACATGCGTGGCAGGTTAAGAGAACACTCTGAATTGTCCCTAGATGTGGGTGTGAGAGAGGATGGTTGTTCGTCTCTGTGTGCTCTGTGATTGGCTGGCAACCAGTTCAGGGTGTCCCACGCCTACTGCCTGAAGACAGCTGGGATAGGCTCCAGCACCTTCCCACGATCCTTGTGAGGATAAGCAGATCGGAAAATGGATGGCTGGATGGATGTCTGGCCTATGCAGAGCCACTAGTCTAAACATAGTCCCCTGATTAATCGTGTATTTGTGGAATATGAATGAAGCAGCAAAATCCACCCATTTTTATCCACTTGCTATTGACAAAAAGTGACATCATCAGTGGCGGCCCGGTAGTCCAGTGGTTAGCACGTCGGCTTCACAGTGCAGAGGTACCGGGTTCGATTCCAGCTCCGGCCTCCCTGTGTGGAGTTTGCATGTTCTCCCCGGGCCTGCGTGGGTTTTCTCCGGGTGCTCCGGTTTCCTCCCACATTCCAAAAACATGCGTGGCAGGCTGATTGAACACTCTAAATTGTCCCTAAGTGTGAGTGTGAGTGTGAATGGTTGTTCGTTTGTTCGGTTGTTCGTGCCCTGCGATTGGCTGGCAACCGATTCAGGGTGTCCCCCACCTACTGCCCGAAGACAGCTGGGATAGGCTCCAGCACCCCCTGCGACCCTAGTGAGGATCAAGCGGCTCGGAAGATGAATGAATGAATGACATCATCAGTTGATCTGTGCTCAGGTAACTGCCAATCATGGCTCAGCTTCCAAAAGTCACATGACCCACATGACACATGACCAGCCGTGCAACTGTGATGTCATTTTCAGTCGACATCAAGTGGCAAAATGGCCATTCCATGAGATGGATTAAAAACAAATGGACTTTGCTGCTTAATTCATTCTCCACAATGACAAAATTAATCAGAAGATCGTGTTTAGATCAATGGGGCCATGCATAGAGCATATTATTGTTACAAAAAAAATGTCTTCCCCTTTAAGAAATCTCAGTAAAATGAAAATAAATAGCTAAGCATTTAATTGTAATCTACGTGGCTACTTTAGGGGAATTTAGTTAGAATGGTAAGACTGCTTTTTATTTCACAGTGGGAATGAACAGTTGGCTATTTTGCAAGTTTTGCTCATTGTATTTCATAGTATTAATGACGATTGAGAAACGTGTAATCACAAACTGATGTTATAATGGCCAAATAAAATCTAAATCATTATTCAGTGTCAATTCCATGTGATCTAGGTTCGACTGTCAAACGGTTGCCACAACTCCAAACAGCAAATGATTATCACCAATCATACTGTGCTGCATCTACTATGGCGATGACGTTGACCTGTGAGTCATTGCGCAATGTGAAATCTATGTATTTACAGTACAGATGTCTATGTTGAAGGCTCTTACTGGAAATGTGCGCGCTTTTTCAATGCTCCGCCCTTTTTTCGACTCTCTGGAAGTTGACTCAGTACACCCACGGTAGCCGCACAGACGCAGAGTCCACTCGGACGACTGACAAACCAACTCGAACCTCTCCTCTCTGGAGGTGGGACGTCACGAGGTGTGTTGGTCCAGCGAAACCTTACATCACGTTGGACCGCGAGCACGCGCCGCGTCTGTCACAGCAAGGCAGGGAGGGGGCGAGTTGCTTCAACAGGGAAGTCGGAACCAAGTAAATTCGTCATAAATCTCAATTTAAAGTGGATTAGGTTTACACCTACAGCAGTGGGAAGAGACGGAAAAAAAACGGAACCGGACAGTTGTGCAACTGTTATACGAACGGTAAGCAAAAATGTCGCTCTGTTGTAGCTGGATTATTTATGTACTCAAGTCTTGTTTAATACGTCGACATCGCTATTATTTGTGTTTACTTCTTGTCATAACTACTCGTTATGTGTGTTATTGAACGTGAGCCGTAAATCGGTCCACAAGCGGTTTGTCTGTTGGTCAAGTTATTGTTTCCCTTTCTCTAAATAAGGTTTGACGAGACATGATGATAATTTTTCCAAATTACTTCCCATGGGGATCCAAACATGTGCAGCGCCTTCTGTGGCACTGCTTTGATTAAACTTGAAACCAATCGATCATAGGGCAAGTTTTCCCGTTACTTGAATGCTATGAGAGAAAAAGACCTCCCCAAAGAGTGAAGCGTTCGAACCAAATGGAAAACAATGTCGAAAAGACATACTTTAAAGAAAACCTGGGCTTCAAACAATCAGCAAGTTAGGGATAAGCAAAGCTTATGAGACTACACTGAATATCTAAGACTGTATTTACACGTATGGGGTACATGTGCTCAGTGGTTCCGTACAGTTCCCATCACATTTCTTTGACTGTACATTTCCTTGAACATTTAATGACACATACCTAATTTGACTGCCGTTACATTAGCAGCATGTGTAAAACCACCCACATGCACAGAGTCACGAATTACAAGTAAACAACTACACAAGCGTCAACACTGGGCAGTGACAATGTGGATAGGCGTCTGTTACTGTCACTTTCTTTCTAATTCGCTGACCTCTAAGGGTCACGGGCGTGCTGGAGCCTATCCCAGCTGACCTCAGGCAGTAAGCGGGCTACACCCCGAACTGGTTGGCAGCCAATTGCAGGGTACACGGAGACTAACAACCATTTACGCTCACACTCAGACCTAGGGACAATTTAGAGTGTTCCATTAACCCACCCTGCATATTTTTGGAATGTGGGACGAAACCGGAGTACCCAGATAAAAAAAACCCCACACAGGCACAGGGAGAACATGCAAATGCCACACAGGAAGGCCGGAGCTGGAATCGAACTCTGCACCTCTGCCCTGTGAGGCGGACGTGCTAACCAGTCCATCACTCTGCTGCCAGATCACTGTCACATAATGCATAATAAACACAAATTTAAACATCACACAGTGTTTTGTTGGCCTGACAGTAACCTTTCTGCTGCCTGCAAATACAGTCATACCTTGGTTTTCGACCATAATCTGTTCCAAAAGGCTGTTCGAAAACCGAAACCACGCTCTTTTAAAAAAAACATTTATTGAACACGTCTGCTCACAATTGAAGCGTCACTTCCTCGTCTGCCTGAAGAACCGTCACTTCCTTGTGTAAGGAAGGCGAGAGGAGTCATGTGGTGCATTCAAGTGCGCTCCGTTTAGTCGAGAACCGTTTTTCGGTCGTAATCCGGGGCATAAAAACTCGAAATTTTTGGTCGAAAGCTGATTTGATTTGGTCGAGAAAAGAGACGTTTGAAAACTGAGGTTTGGCTGTACTTTTCTTATTTCGTGACCTAACCTCTTCTTTATCATATTTACTTTGCTTTTGCTTTAGTTTAGACTTAGAGCAGCTGTTTTTTTAATGATTGTATTTGTGTTCTTTGGGCAGATGCAGGTGTCTATACATCAGCAATCTGGGTATTTAGATGACGCCAAGCTGGCCTTGGCAGCCACGATAGTGCTCATCTGTGTGTTTTTGTTGCGCTTGCATTGGCTGATATCTGATATTGTATACCGTATTTCATTCTCGTTTGAAAGTACAGTGATTCTGATTCCTTTCCCCCCCTCTGTCATAAGCATCATCGCAAAAACATGGTAATTGTGTTGCTTGATCCACGCAGTGTAAATCCGGACTAAAAGATTTGCTCTACAATTGTGATTTTTCTTTGGCTTTCTTGTGGCATCACCCCAGAAGGATGACATAAGAACTATTGAACAAGAAACAGGAATGAATGTGATAAAGGAAGCGGCATGGCCAAGTACATACACAAATGAATTGATGCTTATTTTTCATGTAGCTTTCAGTGCAGTGGCTGATAACTTGCATTGAAATGAGAAGAGAAACATAAAATAATTTCCTTTCCATTATGTGTCTGTCAGATGCAGTTGAATTGTGAAGTTGCGGTTTGTTTTATTGTATAATGCGTACGTTAGTAGGAATGTTTATGGATTTAATAGTTGGAACCACAGCTCACATATGAAGCAGGGACATGGATTCTGTCATTTCCTGTGCATAATAGCTTACTGATGGGCTTCCTCCCATATACTTAGCCGATGAAACTCCCATAGAGCACTTCTTCATGGTTCACTCCTCACGCTTATTACAGAAGCAGTTAAATTATGTACTGCCACTCTACACCATAATGACAGTTAACATATTATTACAGTCTGTTTAATCCATCCATCCATTTTCTACTGCTTATTCGGGGTCGAGTCACGGGGGCAGCAGCTTTAGCAGGGAAGTCCAGAGTTCCCTCTCCCCGGCTACTTCTTCCAGGTCTTCCCGGGGAATCCCAAGGCGTTCCCATGCCAGCTGGGAGACATACTCCTGGGTCGTCCCTGGGGCCTCCTGCCGGTGGGACATGCCCGGAACACCTTGACAGTGAGGCGTCCAGGAGGCATCCTAATCAGATGCCCGAGCCACCTCATCTGGCTCCTCTCGACGTGAAGGAGAAGCAGCTCAACTCAGTCCCTCGCAGATGACCGTTCTCACCTTATCTCTAAGAGAGAGCCTGGACACCCTGCGGAGAAAACTCATTTCGGCCGCTTGTACCCGAGATCTCGTTCTTTCGGTCACGACTTCTAGCTCGTGCCCATAGGTGAGGATTGGAACGTAGATCAACCAGTAAATTGAGAGCTTTGCCTTTTGGCTTGGCTCTTTCTTCACCACGACAGACCGATACAAAGTCAGCATTCACCGATCCGCCTGGCCATCACTCGCTCTCTCATGCCCTCACTCGTGAACAGGACCCCAAGATACTTAAACTCCTCTAATTGGGGCAAGATCTCATCCCCGACCCGGAGAGGGCACTCCGCCCTTTTCAGATTGAGGACCATTGTCTCAGATTTGGAGGTGCGGATTTTCATCCCAACCACTGCACACTCGGCACAGGCACTGAGCCGGGGGGCAATGAGTATGCCCACACCTGCTCTACGCCTCTCACCGTGGGCAACTCCAGAGTGACAGAGAGTCCAACCCCTCTCAAGAGTACTGGTACCTGAGTCCAGGCTGTGTGTTGGAGGCAAGTCCGACTATATCCAGTCGGAACTTCCCTGCCTCACACACCAGCTCGGGCTCCTTCCTTGCAACTGAAGTGAAATTCCACATCCCGAGAGCTAGCTTCTGTAGCTGAGGATCAAACCGCCAAGGTCCCTGCCTTTGGCTGCCGCCCAGCTCACGTTGCACCCAACCCCTTTGGCCTCTCCCATAGATGGTGAGCCCATGAGAAGGGGGACCCACGTTGCCTCTTCAGGTGTAGGCCCGGCCACCAGGCGCTCGCCAACGAGCCCCACCACCAGGCCTTGCTCCAGGGGGTGGGGCCCCGGTGACCCACGTCCAGGCAAGGGAAACTGAGATGCATATATTTTATCCATCATAAGAGGTGTTTTGAACCGTGCTTTGTCTGGTCCCTCACCTCGGACCTGTTTGCCATGGGTGACCCTGCCAGGGGCATAAAGCCCCAGACAACTTAACTCCTAGGATCACTGGGACACACAAACCCCTCCACCATGGTAAGGTGACGGCTCATAGAGGGGACAGTCTGTTTAATCCACTTCATATTTAGGTTCATTTAAGCGTGGTTATAACTGGACATACAGTGCAACCTCAAACTTTGACCACTAATCGCAGCAGATTTTTGTGAACTCATGATTATCTAAAATGATTTCTAAGAACTGAAAAACAGTAGCAGCACAAATAAATATTTTTACAGCACAAACCAAACAAGTTTTCCCAACATGCTTAAGTTCTTACAGCATAAATGAACGATAAGATTTCAGGTTAATTTTGGCCGACGTCACTAGAAATTAAAGTGTGATTCCAATTCCCGTCTTTTCAAACTTGCTACTAGTGGTTATGTCTCTAGAAGTAATTTTAAAATTTAATTAAAATAACCAATGAAAATCAGACTTAGGTTTGGAATTGTGGTTTAACCGAGTAATTTAAGAAAACAAACTATTGAAAGATAGACAAAGATGGTGGTCCCCTTATTTTAATGTATTTTGTGCTCAACTTTTTGAGGCACTATCACTGGAAACTGGAAACATTTGGTAATTTTCATTGAGACATCTGCATCTCTCAGCAGGTGTTTACCCACTCTTCGTGAGCAAACTGAATAGTTGTCTCAGGTTTGAGGGGTGCTTTCTCCAGACAGCATCGTTCCGTTCCTTCCACAAGCCTTCACTTGGATTTCGATTAGGGCTCACAGAAGGCCACGTAATTTTAAACGTGTAATATCTACAAAACCATAGCAGTACAAACAGAATTTTTTTACAGCACAAAAGGAACACAAACGAATGACACAATTTCGACACATTTGGGTGCAAATGGGGGGGGGGGGGGGAGTGTTGACATCACTACAAATTAAAACACGATATCTTTTAAGCAGTTGCAGCACCAAAAAAAGAAATGTATACAGCACAAACGCAGCACAATCAATGGTATAATTTTGGTTGGAGAAGATGGCGGGGCTGGCTGGATGAGCTGTGAATGACCGAAAAAATAAGTGGGGGTCTGCTTCACAAAAGGTAAAATATTCTTTTTAAAAAAATGTTGTGGTTGACTTGCCCTTGTCACGTTATGCGTGACGGTAGTTGTAGGACTCGAAAAAGAAGGGAGGCAGGGAGGACCAGGGTGGATTGACCAAAATGTATTTAACAAAAAATACACACAGGTAGTGATCGGTCCAGCGACACCGATGCGTTGACACATGCGTCGGGCTCACAGAGCAATCCACATGTCGGTGCATGTGCTGCTTCACTACATCACGTGATTGACACGTGAACTGCACCGGCGGAGTCTAGACTGCATTGGCTGTGTCGACACAGTCCAAGCTGCTTGGCACAGTCCAGTCTGCGCCACTCAGTCCAGGGGGCGTCGACTCAATGCAGGGGGCGTTGACGCAGCAAAAGCCTGCCACACAGTGTTTATAAGGAAGTGCGTCTGGCGACACAATGCCAACTGCCCAAACAAGCCAGACCTCACCCTCGCTCGAATAAAAATACTGTATATGTTTGGACAATACGGAAAACACACTGATTATCAGAAAAACGTGTCCGTCTGACTTCGAGCGTCGTGTCAGCTGTCATATAATAGGCTATTATTATATGAGAAGTGCTTTATGAACGTTTGTACTGTACGTCATACTCCAGTTGATTGAGAGGTCCCGCCTATAAGGGGGAGTTCCAGAAAGTGACTGCGAGTGAGCACACCGCATGTTTGACGACTCTGCCACGTTGTTAAGTAAGTCACATAAAACGTAAACCATGTCTGCTGACCATCTTTACATCGGCTAGGCTGGCTTAGCTGCTGTCGTAGATCAAAGCTTAATATGTGGCGTGGGTTGCGTCGGCGCCGCAAGTACGTGCTCGCACGCACAGCAGAGAGCGGCAGACTATCGACTGCTGAGACGCGCTTCACTCGAGTGACGTTGCTCCAGTACGTGCATATTAAGGAGCAGCTTCCGGACAAACACAAATTGTCCGCCGTGTAGAGCCATTTTGATCTCCTTTTGGAGAATAAGGTATTTATTAAAATCTCCTTGTCTCACCAAGTGCCTCTCGGATTTTTGACTTTGTCCTATTCCATTGTGTGTGTGTTCTCCACAACAGGGGAAATAGCATGCATTAAATGCAACAGACTAAAATTTAAAACACTGGAGCATCTTATTTTTCTAAATCAAAATTTGTGAAGACAAAGCCCACAAGCATCCTCATTCACATGATTTTCACATTATTGAAACGCATTGAATGATACAATATGAATGCATGGATGTGAATGATATTGTCAAGGGTCAAGGTCATCTTTATTGTCAAATATGCTTCATGTAAGACATGCAGCATAGAGGAAATTTCTTTCTCTCAATCCTCAGTGCATATATGCATGCAAACATGCTGTGCATTAAACACACAGCGAAGAAAGGATAGCAGCTCCACTGTGTAAAAAAGACATGTAATCTGAACAGTATAGACCAGGGGTCCCCAAACATTTTCCTGTGAGGGCCACATAACTTTTCCCTTCTCTGATGGGGGGGCCGGTGTCAGTTTGTAACAGAAAAAGTGTGACGATCGTAGGGGAGCTTAAAAAATTATTGTTTTCCAGAAAGCCACACATAACCAAATAACCCTTTCCAGGTTCTTTACAGAAAAAAAGTCAGGAAACAAATAATAACACTATTAATGAAATAAATAATAACTAAATAACCCTCTCTGAGTTCTTCACAGAAAAAACAGGAAATAAATAATAATTAAATAACTCTCTCTGGGTTCTTCATAGAAAAAAAAGCCATGGAACATTAACTTTCTTTATGTGCCATGCACAATGTTAACAGATAAAAGTTCAGCTCAGTTGTCAGAGCAGAATCTCTCTGACACATATGAGCAGTCTCTTAAAGTTCTTGTGTTCCTTCCTTGACTTGGTGGACAGCAGAAAAAATCAGCTCTAGAGCCTCTTCAATGTGCGAGAATTCAGAGTCCTGTCATCTGCAGCACCTTTATAGCCCCTTGAAATCCACAAAAAAAAGAGTTCTGCCATCTACGAAAACGCCACCGATCTTATCTTGTTTATGTCTGCTACCATCTTGTTCACGTGTTCTACTAATTGATCTGAGACACAACTAAAACACCAAAACATTCTATGGTGTGTAAATAACTTTGTGACCTTGATTTCAACCCTATTTGCGTCATGGGTCATTTTGTCCTGAAGACCACCTTTGTACTTTTTTTGTACAGCTTGCATGGAAATGTGAATAAAAACATTTCAATTTTTCTGCGGTTGGGGACAATCTTTGAAAAGTCATAAAATTTCAAGTAAAAAAATTATCATTTAGTTTTTTTGGGGGGCGTTTTTAACACGGTGATGGGTCATTTTGACCCGAGGACAACAGGAGGGTTAGAGGCCAAATGTGCTGACGGGCCTTATCCGGCCCGCGGGCCGTAGTTTGGGGACCCCTGGTATAGACAATATAAACAGCATAAACAACAACATAAACAATGGCACTTGTGGCTATTGTGGGTAGAGTGAGGTAGTGCATTGTATACACTTCATCATCAAATCAGTCTGTTCAGTCTGTCAAGTGGGTTGGCTGCAAGCATTTTGATGGTCCAGCAGGTGGCAGTGGTCAGCGACACCATATGAGCACAGTATCAGCACAGTGTGTCATTGTGTCGACACGCCTCATGAGGTCTCATGGAAACATCACTACACAGAGTAAGGTTTTGGAAAATAATCGATATTAATCGATACATCGATGCGCATGTGCGCGATGCGAGTGCATCGGCTCATTCACTGGGTACGACGCGATTGACAGGTGAAATCAAGATTCATCGCGATGCATTGGTGGGTATCGGTAAAATCCGATTCAAGCGCCGTTTTATTCATGTTGAACGTCACCATCATTGTTTTGCGTTTTGTGTTGAATACGGACGGTAGCCGTGCGTCACATACACTCCAGAACACAACTAGCGAAACACTATGGAAGTTCGCGCAAGCAGCAGCGAGGAAACTTCTGTTTGGATCTTATGTTTGGAAATACTCCGGGTTCGAAAAGAAAGACGGAAAGATTGATAAAAGCTCAGTAATTTGCAAAGAATGTCGCACTACGAAGCCATACAACGCAGCACCACAAATATGCAGACCACTTAAACCGATGGCACCATATCACCGACAAGTTTCCCGCCCTCTCCCCGTCCAGTTCCTCGTTGGACACCGGACAAACTCTTGGGAAACCAGGTCAGGATCAGAAAAAAATCGCCTCTTATTTTGGGGGTCCCCTTGCAGCTCAGTGTGACCGCGTAAGGAAAAACTATATATGGATGACTCTTTTGGACATTTCATTTTGACACTCGGTGAGAGTGGTCTGTGTACGCTACAATACACACAGCAGCTTTGAGGCTGTGACTACCACATTGTTTCAATTGTATTTTTTTTCTGTCCTATGGAGATGGATATTTCATATAAGACAGTCAGTGAGTAGTCTGTTTGTGTTTACACTACAGCAACAGCTGTGAGTCTCAGGTGCCAAATTGTTTACATTTTCTTTGCACAAAACCCAATTGTGAAAGGGCTTAAATAAGTTGTTTTACACGTTCTACTGTTTATAAGGAATAAAGTGGTCTTCTTTTTGCATTACCATACTGAATTCCGTCTTTTTTTAAAAACTTTTTTCTTTGCGTATTTGCATCATGTGCACAATATCACAACAAATTGCACTGTATCTTATCGGATCGCATTGATTTGAACTAAATGTGTATCGCGTCGTATCACATCGCGAAGACGGTGAAACGTATCGCATCGTGTCGCCAGAAAATTCCATGTATCGTTTAAGTATCGCATCGCTGGTAGTGCATCGAGATGTGTATCGAATCGTCCTCAGTGCTGAGATTCACATCCCTAACACAGAGGAGTACAATGGAAAAAACACTAAGTCGAAGTACTCAAAAAATGCCTGGAAATCACAAGTATCAAACAAAACAAAAACAGGAAACAAAAATAATAAAAATAATGATTAAATGATGTGAAAAACAATTGTAAATTGCACTGCGATTTATCCATTTTGTATTTATATTGCACTTAATTGAACTGTTTGTTTTTTCTTTTCTTATTTCTACCCACATTCTTGCTGCTGTAGGCTGTAAATTTCCCAAGTGTGGGACAAATAAAAGATATCTTAATCTTCAACTTAATCTGGGCGGCCCGGTAGTGCAGTGGTTAGCACGTCGGCTTCACAGTGCAGAGGTACGATTCCAGCTCCGGCCTCCCTGTGTGGAGTTTGCATGTTCTCCCCGGGCCTGCGTGGGTTTTATCCGGGTGCTGCGGTTTCTTCCCACATTCCAAAAACATGCATGGCAGGCTGATTGGACGCTCTAAATTGTCCCTAGGTTTGAGTGTGGGCGTGGATGGTTGTTTGTCTCTGTGTGCTCTGCGATTGGCTGGCAACTGATTCAGGGTGTCCCCCGCCTCCTGCCCGAAGACGGCTGGGATAGGCTCCAGCACCCCCCGCGACCCTAAGTGAGGATCAAGCGGTTCGGAAAATGGATGGATGGATGGATAACCTTAATCTTAAAACATGACAGGAGCACACGTATGCTCACATACTCACAGCTCACAATGACCCAACAAAGACTGACAGAAACTCAGGGAACTAAATACAAGCTAAGTGACGAGACAACGAGAAACACCTGGACAAGACACAAAGGGTTGAGGGAGCTAATTGGTTACACACAAGGAACACTGATAACGAGAACAGGTGGCGAAAAAAGGGCACATGAGGAATCAAAACCAAACGTAACCAGATCGAAACATAAAAGCTCTTTAAGTACCATTATTGCAGTATTTGTTGTCTAAAAAGTACAAGGTAACCCTTTAACTTTCACACCAAGAAATGGATAAAAGGAAAAAAAAGTTTCTTTGTATTACGTTTACCCTTGGATGAAATTAATATACAAACATATCTCAAATGTGCAAATTCACAGTAGTTGACTGTATTTCTGTAGCTGTTAAAGAGCAACAACATGTATTACCTTTTTTGATTATGTCCTACAAGTGCAAAAACAGCAACACATTTCTCATTGAGTAATCGGACTTGTATTGCTGGTGTGAAAAAAAAAAACGCTGCAAACATGGGAAAACCCTGGTGATGTATGGCACTGTAAAGCACTCTTTCTTTGCATTCCGTCACAGGAAAACATTACATTTCTAACACGTTTTAGGTCATTAAACTTTATCTCACTGAGAGGCGTGCCTAAAATAACTCTAACTTGAGCCATCTCTTCCACTTGGCTGAGAAATACTGTATGCTAAAAAAAAATCCAGTCGCAAGATCTGCACAAAGGCTGCACAATGTAGTGAACAAAACACCGCGATAATGGCCCCTGCAAAATCCATCCATCCATCCATCCATCTTCTACCGCTTATCCGGGGCCGGGTCGCGGGGGCAATAGCTTTAGCAGGGAAGCCCAGACTTCCCTCTCCCTAGCTACTTCTTCCAGCTCTCCCCGGGGGATCCCGAGGCGTTCCCAGGCCAGCTGGGTGACGTAGTCTCTCCAGCGTGTCCTGGGTCTTCCTCGGGGTCTCCTCCCGGTGGGACATGCCCGGAACACCTCACCAGGGAGGCGCTCAGAAGGCATCCGAATCAGATGCCCCAGCCACCTCATCTGGCTCCTCTCGATGTGGAGGAGAAGCGGCTCGACTCTGAGCCCCTCCCGGATGACCGAGCTCCTCACCTTATCTCTAAGGGAGAGCCCGGACACCCTGCGGAGAAAACTCATTTCGGCCGCTTGTATCCGGGATCTCGTTCTTTCGGTCATGACCCATAGCTCGTGACCATAGATGAGGGTTGGGACGTAGATCGACCGGTAAATTGAGAGCTTCGCCCTTTGGCTCAGCTCCTTCTTCACCACGACAGACCGATACAACGTCCGCATCACAGCAGACGCTGCACCGATCCGCCTGTCGATCTCCCGCTCCCTCCTGCCCCCACTCGTGAACAAGACCCCAAGATACTTGAACTCCTCCACTTGGGGCAAGATCTCCTCCCCGACCCGGAGGGGGCACTCCACCCTTTTCCGACTGAGGACCATGGTTTCAGATTTGGAGGTGCTGATTTTCATCCCAACCGCTTCACACTCGGCTGCGAAACGCTCCAGTGAGAGTTGGAGAGCCCCGTTTGAAGGAGCCAACAGCACCACATCATCTGCAAAAAGCAGGGATGCAATACTGAGGCCCCCAAAACGGACCCCTTCAACGCTTCGGCTGCGCCTAGAAATTCTGTCCATAAAAGTTATGAACAGAATCGACGACAAAGGGCAGCCTTGGCGGAGTCCTACCCCCACTGGAAACGATTCCGACTTGCTGCCGGCAATGCGAACCAAACTCTGACATCGGTGGTATAGTGACCGAACAGCCCGTATCAGGGGGTTCGGTACCCCATACCCACGAAGCACCCCCCACAGAACTCCCCGAGGGACACGGTCAAACGCCTTCTCCAAGTCCACAAAACACATGTAGACTGGTTGGGCGAATTCCCACATACCCTCAAGGACCCTGCTAAGGGTGTAGAGCTGGTCCACTGTTCCACGGCCGGGACGGAAACCACACTGCTCCTCCTCAATCTGAGGCTCGACTTCCTGACGGACCCTCCTCTCCAGCACTCCTGAATAGACCTTACCAGGGAGGCTGAGGAGTGTGATCCCTCTGTAGTTGGAACACACACTCCGGTCCCCCTTTTTAAAAAGAGGGACTACCACTCCGGTCTGCCAATCCAGAGGCACTCTCCCTGTTGACCACGCGATGTTGCAGAGGCGTGTCAACCAGGACAGCCCCACAACATCCAGAGCCTTGAGGAACTCCGGGCGGATCTCATCCACCCCTGGGGCCTTGCCACCGAGGAGCTTTTTAACCACATCGGTGACTTCAACCACAGAGATAGGAGAGCCCACCTCAGAGTCCCCGGGCTCTGCTTCCTCCAAGGAAGGCGTGTTGGTGGAGTTGAGGAGGTCTTCGAAGTACTCTGCCCACCGGTTCACAACGTCCCGAGTCGAAGTCAGCAGCGCCCCATCCCCACTGTACACAGTGTTAGTGGTGCACTGCTTCCCCCTCCTGAGACGTCGGATGGTGGACCAGAATTTCCTCGAAGCCGTCCGGAAGTCGGCTTCCATGGCCTCACCGAACTCTTCCCACGCTCGGGTTTTTGCCTCGGCGACCACCGAAGCCGCGGTCCGCTTGGCCAGTCGATACCCGTCAGCTGCCTCTGGGGTCCCACAGGCCATAAAGGCTCGATAGGACTCCTTCTTCAGCTTGACGGCATCCCTTACTGCTGGTGTCCACCAGCGAGTACGGGGGTTGCCGCCACGACAGGCACCAACCACCTTACGGCCACAACTCAGATTGGCCGCCTCAACAATAGAGGCACGGAACATGGTCCACTCGGGCTCAATGTCCCCCGCCTCCCCCGGAACATGGGAAAAGCTCTGTCGAAGGTGGGAGTTGAAACTCCTTCTGACAGGGGATTCCGCCAGACGCTCCCAACAAACCCTCACGATATGTTTGGGTCTGCCAGGACGGACTGGCATCTTCCCCCACCATCGGAGCCTACTCACCACCAGGTGGTGATCAGTTGACAGCTCCGCCCCTCTCTTCACCCGAGTGTCCAGAACATGCGGCCGCAAATCCGATGATACAACTACAAAGTCGATCATCGAACTGCGGCCTAGGGTGTCCTGGTGCCAAGTGCACATATGGACACCCTTATGTTTGAACAAGGTGTTCGTTATGGACAATCCGTGGCGAGCACAGAAGTCCAATAACAAAACACCACTCGAGTTCTGATCGGGGGGGCCGTTCCTCCCAATCACGCCCCTCCAAGTCTCACTGTCATTGCCCACGTGAGCATTGAAGTCCCCCAGCAGAACAAGGGAGTCCCCAGCAGGAGTACTCTCCAGCACACCCTCCAAGGACTCCAAAAAGGGTGGGTATGCTGAGCTGCTGCTTGGTGCATATGCACAAACAACAGTCAGGACCCCTCCACCCACCCGAAGGCGGAGGGAGGCAACCCTCTCGTCTACCGGTGTGAACCCCAATGTGCAGGCACTGAGCCGGGGGGCAATGAGTATGCCCACACCTGCTCTGCGCCTCTCACCGTGAGCAACTCCAGAGTGGAAGAGAGTCCAACCCCTCTCGAGAGAACTGGTACCAGAACCCAGGCTGTGTGTGGAGGCAAGTCCGACTATATCCAGTCGGAAATTCTCTGCCTCACACACCAGCTCGGGCTCCTTCCCTGCCAGAGAGGTGACATTCCATGTCCCAAGAGCTAGCTTCTGCAGCCGAGGATCGGACCGCCAGGGTCCCCGCCTTTGGCTGCCGCTCAGCTCACATTGCACCTGACCCCTTTGGCCCCTCTCATGGGTGGTGAGCCCATGGGAAGGGGGACCCACGTTGCCTCTTCGGGCTGTGCCCGGCCGGGCCCCATGGGTGTAGGCCCGGCCACCAGGCGCTTGCCAACGAGCCCCACCTCCAGGCCTGGCTCCAGAGGGGGGCCCCGGTGACCCGCGTCCGGGCAAGGGAAACCTCGATCCATTTATTGTAATCATCATTGGAGTCTTTGAGCCGTGCTTTGTCTGGCCCCTCACCTAGAACCTGTTTGCCATGGGTGACCCTGCCAGGAGCATAAAGCCCCAGACAACTTAGCTTCTAGGATCATTGGGACACACAAACCCCTCCACCACGGTAAGGTGACGACTCACGGAGGGGTATTAATATATCAACAATGCTTTTACGAATGTATGTGTTGCAAGTAAGTCAACTCTGATTCACACACAACGCCAAATATCAGCAAGAGTTACCTTTTTTTTCAGCCACAGCTTGGAATGCAGGTTGAACAATTATAGTATTTTTAATGTTTTGGATACATTTTCAGTATATGGTCCTCAGTAAAATCAACAAGCGCACTGGGTTTTTTGTTTTTTTTCCTTTTCCAATGTAAACAATGTACTCGTGTCATCTATAAAAGCAATGCTATTCTGTTGTTTGGGAGTTTCCAAAAATGCTAATGTCATGCTTCGGCTCTGACAAGCTGACATCTATGTGCAACTGGCAGCAGTTTTTGAGCCGATTGCTTTTTGCGTTTGAATGATTGTAACGGAGAACGAGTTCATCTGTGTTGCAGAAACAGTGTATGTTAGCATTTGGCATCTCTTCCTTGTGCCACTTCAACTTGATTGACGCATCATGATGCCTGTGGCTGTTGAAAATCAGCTTGAAACAAACACGGTGCCATATACTGTATCTTGGACAGTGGCACTATGTTGTCACAGCAAATAGCACTTATAAAAAATTGATCTATTGAGCACAGCGCAATGTATAAGCTTCGCCCACTAAACACATTTTTAAAAATCTGAACTGTTGTTTATAAGCCACACCGAAGTAGATCCAAACTTAAATTGACCTTTAGTAAATCTAATTGTATCCACTGAGCAGGTCATTTTTGTATGTGGGTATTGATTGTCTGTCTGTGTTCCTGCCACCATGTGTAGTAAGAGTTGTCTGATGAGTTTAAATGACAACTGTAGCGATGCTAATTCCAGCTAGCCTGTCTCATCATTTCCCATTTTATGTTAGAATTGAGATTGCGGACTGGTGTTCAAGTGAGGCTAATGATAATAACACTGATGTTGTGTTGAAAGTTGTACATCGAATGTACATTGATGACAAATAAACAGCTATGAGCAAGAACGTGGTGCCTCCTATTTGAAGAACTTCCAGCTAGATGAACTAAAGTACATGTACTGTATAGAGAGGGAAAAATGAATACAAATAAAAGATCAAACAAAACCTACCAACCATAAAGAACGAAAAAAACTAGTGGAAACTGCACTAACCGAAGTGAAAATAACAGCAACCAAATATGTACAAGGAAAATACTTTCAGGCATGGTGAGGCCGTGCTTTGAGCAGTATACTGAGCCGAATGATTTCTTGTGTGCGCATTTGATATAAAAAGAATGTGACCAGTTCACACTTCGACACAGTAGAACTCATTGAAGAATTCATGAGCAGGAAGCAAGATGTTGGTCCTTCCGAAACTCTCTAACCTTCTCAACAATGAGTCTAACTGCTGAGATGTGATCTATAGTGGACCGGTTGGGCATGAAGCCAGCTTGTTGGGGGCAGCGATGGCTTCGAATGGCGGGAAGGGCGCGGGTGACAAGGATCCGGGTGAACAGTTTTGCGGGTATGGAGAGCAGTGAGACGCCTCTGTAGTTGTTGCAGAGTTGCTTGTCGCCTTTCCGCTTCCAGAATGGCAGGATGATGCCTCGGGTCCAGTCTGTGGGGGGCTGTTCTGCCACCCAGACATGGTTAATGATGTGGGTGAGCCACTGGGCCATGGAGTCACCACCTTCTTTGAGCAGCTCTGCGGTGATGGCACAGATTCCAGGGGCCTTGTGATTTTTTAGTGATTTTATTGCTGCTCTGACCTCGTCGATTGTGACTGGGTCAGTTTTGCGGTTGGGGTTAGGGGTGGTAGAGGTGGCAGCAGTGACAAGACGGGGGTCGGTGGGAACTGGAGGGTGATGAAGGAGGTTGCTGAAGTGCTCTTTCCAGAGTTCAAGGCAGTCTACTTCAGTGGTGATGCGATTTCCCCTGGCATCCTTCATGAGGGCGGTCTTGATGTGTGGTCCGATGCGGGCTTGGCGCAGCATTTGAAGGACCTGTCTAAGGTCGTTGCGCTGTGCTGCTGATTCCATGCGTTCGGCCTCTTCTCCCCAGTATCTCTCCCTGTCAGTTGCAATTGCCGCATTCCGTGCTGCATTGAGCCTTCGGTACTCTGTGATGTCACCGCGCAGGCGAGCAGCACGGCGGCGGTCAATGATGTCGAGGGTCGGTTGTGAGATCCATGGTTGTTTGGGAAGAGATCTTGATCTTCCCAGTACATCCTGGGAAGACTGGTTGACCTTTAATTTGAAAGTCTCCCAGTCTGCGATGTCATCAACGGCCAGAGCGGTGAAGGCGTTGGTGATGGAGCGGCGATATGCGGAGGCAGTGGTGGGGTCGCAGAATCTGGAAGACATTAAGCGTGGCTGTGGCCTGATAGATGGGTCTGGTCGTATTTTAAGTCTTAGCTGGGCAACCAACAGGCGGTGCTCAGTGTTGCCCAACTGTGCAGCTCTGAAGACCCTGCAGTTGGTGACGGAGGATCGCCAGCGGCGGGAGATGATGATATGGTCTATCGCCTTCCGGGTTCTTCCATCAGGGCTATACCAGGTCCAGTGATGGATCTGCTTGCGGGGGAACCATGTGTCTGTGATACAGAGGTTATTTGAATGGCAGAGGAGAAGCAGACGTTTGCCGTTATCATTTGTGGTGTTATCGACAAAGGTGGTGCCAATGGGTTGTGTGGGGGTTTGGTGAGATGGTCCTTCTCTGGAGGAAGAAGAGAAGGTTGCATTGGCGTCCGTGAGGATGATGACAATGTCATGTGGTGGGGTTTGGCTAACGACCTGATGGAGTTGGTCGAAGAAGGTGTCCTTCACTGTATCATCGGCGAGTTCTGTGGGGGCATGAGCAACGATGACTGTCATCTTGCCATGTCGGTGGAGGAACCGTGCAGACAGGAGTCGATCGTTAATTGGGATCCAGCTGATAAGTGATTGCCGTGTATGTTTGGACATGGCCAGCGCAACTCCATGGAGGCCCGTCCGGATTTCAGGGCCACTCCATATGAAGCTGTGTTCTCCTGCTGTAATTTCGCCGCTGCCTTGCCATCTTGATTCACAAAGACCCGCCATGGTGATTTTGTAGCGGGAGAGCTCCAAGGACAGCAGTAAAGGAGCTCCATCCCGAAGAAGCGTTCGGACGTTCCATGTGGCAATGCGCGTCTTCAGGCGTAGGTCAATCCGTACTCGTTGGTCGGGGGCGTTCCTATGTCTTGTCTTGGTTTGGGCAGTCTGGTTTCTTCTGGTCGGTTTCGTAACAATTAATTTCTCCTGAGTGGGTTGTTGGCCCTCTGCAGGATAGTCGGATGATGGGGCTGCCATCTCAGCGGCGTACCGACACACCGTTGGGACCTTGTTAGTCTGGAACCTCCCCGAAGACCGGCCCGCCAAGGGAGACCCTACCTGGAGCAAGCTCCAGACGGTAACGCTCTCCGGATCATTGGAACACACAAGCCTCCTTGCCACGGCAAGGCCAGGACCCACAAGGAGGAGTCAGTCAAGTCAGTCAAGCGTGTGCGGGTTGCATTTTTTTTTTTCTTGCGTCATTACCACATTCTGTGTATGCAGGGTTGTTTTGGTGATAAAAGTCTTTTGATTTAAAAAAAAAAAAAGAAAAAAAATACTTTTGGGCCATTTTCAGCACCTACCACACAAAAATTCGATTTGTATGTTGGTAATGGCCCGACACAACGGCATAGTGGCCATTGTCCATCCGGCCACTGTTTATGTTGAATCCTGCTTCCAATCATCGACAGATTTTCATTTGGATAGTTCGACTAATTATGTCCATGTCCGATGCAGCCCAGCTTGACCATGGCCCAGTGGAATCGCATCAGCCAGCTGATACAGTACCTGCCTGACCAGACTATGAACGACTTATACCCCTCAGCCACATTTGCTATTGAAGTGCGATACTTTTTATCTGAATGGATTGAGAAGCAAAGATGGTAAGCCACACACACACACACACACACACATGCACACAGTACTCTGTACTTATCGTAAACAATAGAAACATGTCTTACTTGAGACTCGTGGCTTTGAGTTGAGCTATGTTTTCTCTCAGGGAGGAGTTTGCTCTGGAGAAAGTGGAGCAAGAAGCAAATGCCCGCGCTCTATTGGACGAGATCATCATGCTGCTGCAGTCGTTTTCTCAGCACAATGCTAATGTGGTGGATAAAATGAAGCTGATGCAGATCAGCAGGAACATGGTAGGGACTCCAGCAAAATCCACGGCTAATATTGAGGTGTTTGTTGAGTGGGTCGAATGTATGACATTTTACTTGTATGAACCGTCTTGGGCCATTAACTGTTTTGAGGATATACCGTGGTTTTAAAAGGTCAAGGTTTCCATAACGGCTTATACAGTCTGTCAGCAATTAAACCTCTTCTTTTCATTTTGGAGAGGACTTCCTCCGCTGCTTGCTGAGGAGAGGGGACTGTCTGAGGAGGGGGTGGAGGGAGGTTAGACAAAAGAGACATACCGTATTTTCACGACTATTCGACGCACCGTACGGTTGGGCGCAGTCTCATTAATGGGTGACATTTCTGTATTTTACACATAGACAGACCGCACTGTACCAATGGGCGCAGTTTTACAGTGGTAAAACATACGCCAGCTTAAACATACGGCATGCATGCGCGCACGCTAACACGTTAGCTTGAAGCATACGGTAGCATGCCAAGACATAGAGATAAGATAAAAACACGTTTTTAAAAAGGCAACGAAAGCAGAACTGAGTTCAGGTGTATTTTATTTAGCCATCGTACAATGTTCTCACGTTTTTCGATCAATCATCACCCAGAAATCCATCAAAGTCCTCATCCTCTGTATCAGAAGCAGAGGACTGCACATCCCAGTTGTCATTGAATGCATCACATGCCAGTGTGAGTTGCTACGCATTGCCGAGCGGAAAGAAGGAGCAGCAACAGCTAAGTCAACATTTCTCTCGTGTGAAGCTTTCCCACATTTGAAAATAAAGAACAGAGCGAAACATGGTGGCAGCGCGTGTGTGTGTGTAGAAAGAATTGAACCATTGTGCAAGTACCGTAATCCATCAAAAAGGCCGCGTTCCCTCTCGTTGTTGCGTATTGTGGCGTAACTCGCCCAGCGCTGCCTCTCACTCTTTGTAAAGTTGTGTTTGCCATCGATCATCCATTGTTCCCATGCCGTTCGCAACTTTACTTTGAACGCCCGGTTGATGCCAATGTCCAGCGGTTGGAGTTCTTTAGTCAAGCCTCCAGGAATAACGGCAAGCTCAGAGTTCATTTGCTTGACTTGGTTTTTCACCGCTGCTGTGAGATGGGCATGCATGCCAAAAGCATAACCGGTGGCTTTAAGTTTGAACTGAGCTTCGTAGGCGTGTCTCTTTGTCGAATTTATTTTCAGGGGTTCTTGGAAACCAAAACCGGAGTTGTTTTGCAACAATGCCCACCCTTCACCATTGGCGGACTGCTCCCCAGCTTGCCTGCCCTCTCTCTCTCTCTCTCTCTCTCACTCTCTCTAACTCTCTCTCTTTCTCTCTCTCTCTCTCTCTCTCTCTCTCTCTCTCTCTCTCTCTCTCTCTCTCTCTCTCTCTCTCTCTCTCTCTCTCTCCCTCTCCATATATGTATATATACACGCCCACCCTTCCCTGATTGGCCGACTTCTTTTGGAACTCAGCGCATACAAAGGACACTCCGCACCATAAGGCGTCCTGTCCATTTTGGAGAAAATTTAAGACTTTTAATGGCGCCTTGTAGTCGTGAAAATACGGTCGTTACAGATACGCGGATGCATTGTCTTTAAAAATTGTGTACATGCCAGGATGTACTAGCTAGCGCACTAACACAACATGAGTAGCCCATGGCTCCTATTCGAAAAAATAGCATTGATGGGACACCCTGACTTGCTGAGAAGATTTAAAACAGAAGAACGTTAACATGGTACCAAATCGGGCTGTCGAGGTTAGTCAGTTAGTCATGACAATCTCAACGATGTAATGTTATATTTAATAATGCAATAGTCGCCGAGTCGTTTATTTATGTACGTATTCGTTTATTTGGCGCTTTGTTTTTCTGTAGAACACAGGTGTCAAACTGAAGGACCGGGGACCAGATCCGGCCAGGCACATCATTTTATGTGTCAACTTCAAGATCCTTGCTGAAATCTGTACCGAAATGTCTAATTGTCAAATGTAATAAATAACATTGACATTTTTCATGAATTTTGTTACGACATTGACACTCACTTGAACAATAATTGAGCAAAATCCATACAAATAGTTGACTTGAGTGATTTGAAAACGAGTACAAGTACAAATACGATGAGATGATGAAATTTCATAACGGCCCTCCGAGGGAAGACGTAACTCCAGAGTGGCTTGTGACTGCACGGGGTCTACTCTATTCAAAACGAAACGAGAACCCATACACCACTCACACAATAAAAATAAATAAATAAATAAAAACAATTAACAAACACCTCACACACGTTACTTTCCAACCAGACTTTTGAGATTAATGCCTGAATGAAGTAATAACACTGCAATGGATGATGTCTTCCAGCGCATGTTTCAGCATCAGCCACTGCAGTTTGCAGTGATGGTGAGGGACACACTGCGCAAAGAGAGGGTCCTGCTCACCACTGTAAGAACTTTTCTTTCTCATTTTCTGTTACTTTATTCCACATGTCCGAAGTCTGTTATTCATGTTCTACACACTAGCATATGGGTAGAGTGAGTCTAGTGAGGTGCATTGACAGCTTACACAACATATGATGGTTAGAACAACAACTAGTTTGAACTTTGGGACCACTCGATGATAAAAGGAGTTCACATTTCAAATTATTCATTCATTCATTCATCTTCCTAACCGCTTGATCCTCACTAGGGTCGCGGTGGGTGCTGGAGCCTATCCCAGCTATCTCCGGGCAGTAGGCGGGGGACACCCTGAATCGGTTGCCAGCCAATCGCAGGGCACACAGAGACGAACAACCATTCGCACTCACACTCACACCTAGTTGATCTCAAATTAAAATCTATACTGTTTATTATGATCTTGTCCACTTAAGATGCAACAGACTAACCTTGTTTGCATGCTCTCAATAACCCTTTTAAAACCTGATTATTGGCAATCTTGAGGTTCTAAAAGGCCACGTTCATGTTTCTCAGTGTGTGCAGGTAAAAATCTCATCCGGTCGCACAGCACGAGTGTAGGTTTTAATTCTCCTCCCGCCACATACAATGAAGGCGCTCCAACTCTTGTCTTTCTGTAAGGGTGCACACAAAAGGTAGAACGTGTGTCAACTTAAATCCTTCCTAGATTAATTAAATAAACATAGAAGTCTGGATGCCACCTTGAAGGCCATCTAATGTAGTTCACGCAATTTGCGTTATAAAGGACAGCTCTCAGTCCAGCTTCCTTGAGGTTCTCACGGCCCACTTTGCATTTTGGCAACAGAGATTGTGCGTGTGTCTATTTTCAGTGGTACATGTGGAATTATAAATACTGTATGGTACTGCTGTTGTAAAAATAATATGTATCATGGCCTGTTGGGTCTGGGATTATGAACTTGTAATAAGTGATCGCTAGCCCGAACATTGACACTTCTCATGTTCAAATACAGTTGGACATTAGATAATCAAACAGGAAAAAATGTCTGTCTATGTTAATAGCTACAAATATCTAAATATTGTGCTCTTTCTAATGATCTAAAAAAGTTCACAAATGTCAAGAAGAATGATGGGTGTTCCATATTGTCACTTGTGTAATTAATGAAGGGTTCGGTGAACGTGCATATGAACTAGTTGGGTTCGATACCTCTAACAAGGTTAACAACCACCGGTCTCGTGGTTGAGATGTCAAACGATAAATATCCAATGAGATTATCTACCCCTCAAAGGCTTAAAACAGAGATGATTTCCGCCGATCAGTAGATTACTGACTTTTTCAAACTCAATTGATCGTTCTCAAGATAAGTGCAAATCCGTTGAGAGATTTGTTGGAGTGGGGTCTCTCGGCGTTGGGGTCACGTTATTTTCTGTCTGTACGGTGAAAATGACAGCACGCAAATTGACACACACGTGTCTGTCTTCAATATAACTCCGTGCACTGGAAATACACAAGGGGAGATAAAAAACGTGGCGAAACTCAGACGCAGCACAGAACCGCACATTCGGAACAAGGAGGAACCCGACTGGTTTATTCCTGTGGCGAGTTTAATTGACAGAAATGATGTTTATTTGTAGCATGATGTTAACTGTGGTTTCAATCGGAATATTCCAAATGATCAAACGACCATGTATACAGGACGAACCGTCAACTCACTCATGTAAACGGATTATCCTCGGAAACCTGAATTTTGACCGTAAACAGCACGCAAATTGACACACACGTGTCTGTCTTCAATATAACTCCGTGCACTGGAAATACACAAGGGGAGATAAAAAACGTGGCGAAACTCAGACGCAGCACAGAACCGCACATTCGGAACAAGGAGGAACCCGACTGGTTTATTCCTGTGGCGAGTTTAATTGACAGAAATGATGTTTATTTGTAGCATGATGTTAACTGTGGTTTCAATCGGAATATTCCAAATGATCAAACGACCATGTATACAGGACGAACCGTCAACTCACTCATGTAAACGGATTATCCTCGGAAACCTGAATTTTGACCGTAAACCCGAATATTGACTGCATGTTAACGAAGCCACTGAGCCGAGTGGTGTGACATTATGTGATTTAGGTTGTGTGTCGTATGTGCAGATGCCACAGGTAAACCAACCTCCACAGCATCATCCGCATGTCACCAGGGAATCTGCATTTCCCAGCACAGATGTGGACCACCTGGTTCTCAAAGTGCTGGAAGTCCAGGACTTGCGACAGAATATACACCAGGTGCAGGAAGAGCTCAATTGGGAAAGGCAGAATTATGAGTCTTTGCAAGGTAATACAAAAAAATAATAATTTAAAGTACAGTTGTTTATATTTTTTGTGTAATGTTTAGAATTTACGGCCCACTAGTCCAGTGGTTAGCACGTCGACTTCACAGTACAGAGGTACCGGGTTCAATTCCAGCTCCGGCCTCCCTATGTGGAGTTTGCATGTTCTCCCCGGGCCTGCGTGGGTTTTCTCCGGGTACTCCGGTTTCCTCCCACGTTCCAAAAAAAAAAAAAAACATGCATGGCAGGCTGATTGATCACTCTAAATTGTCCCTAGGTGTGAGTGAGGGTGTGCATGGTTGTTCGTCTCTGTGTGCCCTGCGATTGGCTGGCAACCAATTCGGGGTGTCCCCCGCCTACTGCCCGAAGACAGCTGGGATGGGCTCCAGCACCCCTGCGACCCTCGTGAGGATGAAGCGGTTCGGAAGATGAATAAATGAATGAATGTTTAGAATTTATCATTTTAACTCTGATTGATTTAGGTTGTTTGTACTATTTTTTTGAATTTGTTTTTGAACTCAGCAAGCGATTTACTCATTTTCAGGTCCGTTTCGAAATTATTCCACAGATTATCACCTTTGATAGATACACTTCTTTGCTTGATGTTTGTTCTTGTTTTGAGTTTTTTGAAAAAGTTGGTACAACTTAAATCATAGCTGCTTTCTCGAATTTTGAAAAACTTCAAAATGTTTTGGCAGAATGTTTTCATCGTATTTAATTTGATAAATAGTGGATTTGTGGGTCCGTATATTTTGATCTATTAATAATTCTAATTGCTTTTTTTTTGTAGTTTTAGAATAGGGAGTGTCTTTGTTTTGCAGGCATTTCCCAATATTTCCACACAGGTCATATATGGTAAAAATAATGAAGAGTATAATGTGTACAAAGATCCCTTATTTAGCACTTCCTTGGTTTTGTCGAGGATCCCTATGGTTTTGGCTATTTTTCATTTTACGTTATCGATATGTGGCTTTCAACATAGTTTTGAGTCTATTACTAATCCGAGAAACTTAGTTTCATACGCTCTTTCTATCTCGATTGAGTTTACCATAATTTTAGCTTGGTGTTTGATTTGTCTTGTGCCAAAAACAATTAACTTAGATTTTTTCAGGTTAAGCGACAATTTATTTCTGTCGAACCAGTTTTTTAATTTGTTTAATTCGTTTTCTATAGTTGTCAGGAGCTGTTTCAGATGTATTCCAGAACAGTATCATCAGCAAATAGGACACATTTAAATTGTTTTGAGACCTTGCAGATCCATCCATCTATCATCTACCGCTTATCCGGGGCCGGGTCGCGGGGGCAACAGCTTTAGCAGGGAAGCCCAGACTTCCCTCTCTCTAGCTACTTCTTACAGCTCTCCCCGGGGGATCCCGACTCGTTCCCAGGCAAGCTGGGTGACATAGTCTTTCCAGCGTGTCCTGGGTCTTCCTCGGGGTCTCCTCCCGGTGAGACATGACCGGAACACCTCAACGGGGAGGCGCTCAGGAGGCATCCGAATCAGATGCCCAAGCCACCTCATCTGGCTCCTCTCGATGTGGAGGAGAAGCGGCTCGACTCGGAGCCCTTCCCGGATGACCGAGCTCCTCACCTTATCTCTAAGGGAGAGCCCGGACACCCTGCGGAGAAAACTCATTTCGGCCGCTTGTAACCGGGATCTCGTTCTTTCGGTCACGAACCATAGCTCCTGACCATAGATGAGGGTTGGAACGTAGATCGACCGGTAAATTGAGAGCTTCGCCCTTTGGCTCAGCTCCTTCTTCACCACGACAGACCGATACAGCATCCGCATCACAGCAGACGCTGCACCGATCCGCCTGTCGATCTCCCGCTCCCTCCTGCCCCCACTCGTGAACAAGACCCCAAGATACTTGAACTCCTCCACTTGGGGCAAGATCTCCTCCCCGACCCGGAGGGGGCACTCCACCCTTTTCCGACTGAGGACCATGGTTTCAGATTTGGAGGTGCTGATCTTCATCCCAACCGCTTCACACTCGGCTGCGAAACGCTCCAGTGAGAGTTGGAGAGCCCTGTTTGAAGGAGCCAACAGTACCACATCATCTGCAAAAAGCAGGGATGTAATACTGAGGCCCCCAAAATGGACCCCCTCAACGCTTGGGCTGCGCCTAGAAATTCTGTCCATAAAGGTTATGAACAGAATCGGCGACAAAGGGCAGCCTTGGCGGAGTCCTCCCCCCACTGGAAACGATTCCGACTTACTGCCGGCAATGCGAACCAAACTTTGACATCGGTGGTATAGTGACCGAACAGCCCGTATCAGGGGGTTCGGTAGCCCATAGCCTCGAAGCACCTCCCACAGAACTCCCCGAGGGACACGGTCAAACGCCTTCTCTAAGTCCACAAAACACATGTAGACTGGTTGGGCGAATTCCCACATACCCTCGAGGACCCTGCTAAGGGTGTAGAGCTGGTCCACTGTTCCACGGCCGGGACGAAAACCACACTGCTAGTCCTCAATCTGAGGCTCGACTTCTTGACGGACCCTCCTCTCCAGCACCCCTGAATAGATCTTACCAGGGAGGCTGAGGAGTGTGATCCCTCTGTAGTTGGAACACACCCTCTGGTCCCCCTTTTTAAAAAGAGGGACTACCACCCCGGTCTGCCAATCCAGAGGCACTCTCCCTGTTGACCACGCGATGTTGCAGAGGCGTGTCAACCAGGACAGCCCCACAACATCCAGAGCCTTGAGGATCTCATCCACCCCTGGGGCCTTGCCACCGAGGAGCTTTTTAACCACATCGGTGACTTCAGCCACAGAGATAGGAGAGCCCACCTCAGAGTCCCCCAGCTCTGCTTCCTCCAAGGAAGACGTGTTGGTGGAGTTGAGGAGGTCTTCGAAGTACTTTGCCCACCGGTTCACAACGTCCCGAGTCGAAGTCAGCAGCGCCCCATCCCCACTGTACACAGTGTTAATGGTGCACTGCTTCTCCCTCCTGAGACGTCGGATGGTGGACCAGAATTTCCTCGAAGCCGTCCGGAAGTCGGCTTCCATGTCCTCACCACACTCTTCCCACGCTCGGGTTTTTGCCTCGGCGACCACTGAAGCTGCGTTCCGCTTGGCCAGTCGATACCCGTCAGCTGCCTCTGGGGTCCCACAGGCCATAAAGGCTCGATAGGACTCCTTCTTCAGCTTGACGGCATCCCTTACTGCTGGTGTCCACCAGCGAGTACGGGGGTTGCCGCCACGACAGGCACCAACCACCTTACGGCCACAACTCAGATTGGCCGCCTCAACAATAGAGGCACGGAACATGGTCCACTCGGGCTCAATGTCCCCCGCCTCCCCCGGAACATGGGAAAAGCTCTGTCGGAGGTGGGAGTTGAAACTCCTTCTGACAGGGGATTCCGCCAGACGCTCCCAACAAACCCTCACTATACGTTTGGGTCTGCCAGGACGGACCGGCATCTTCCCCCACCATCGGAGCCTACTCACCACCAGGTGGTGATCGGTTGACAGCTCCGCCCCTCTCTTCACCCGAGTGTCCAGAACATGCGGCCGCAAATCCAATGATACAACTACAAAGTCGATCATCGAACTGCGGCCTCGGGTGTCCTGATGCCAAGTGCACATATGGACACCCTTATGTTTGAACAAGGTGTTCGTTAAGGACAATCCATGACGAGCACAGAAGTCCAATAACAAAACACCACTCGGGTTCTGATCGGGGGGGCCGTTCCTCCCAATCACGCCCCTCCAGGTCTCACTGTCATTGCCCACGTGAGCATTGAAGTCCCCCAGCAGAACAAGGGAGTCCCCAGCAAGAGTACTCTCCAGCACACCCTCCAAGGACTCCAAAAAGGGTGGGTATGCTGAGCTGCTGCTTGGTGCATATGCACAAACAACAGTCAGGACCCGTCCACCCACCCGAAGGCGGAGGGAGGCAACCCTCTCATCTACCGGTGTGAACCCCAATGTACAGGCACTGAGCCGGGGGGCAATGAGTATGCCCACACCTTCTGCGCCTCTCACCGTGAGCAACTCCAGAGTGGAAGAGAGTCCAACCCCTCTCGAGAGAACTGGTACCAGAACCCAGGCTGTGTGTGGAGGCAAGTCCGACTATATCCAGTCGGAAATTCTCTGCCTCACACACCAGCTCGGGCTCCTTCCCTGCCAGAGAGGTGACATTCCATGTCCCAAGAGCTAGCTTCTGCAGCCGAGGACCGCCAGGGTCCCCGCCTTTGGCTGCCGCCCAGCTCACATTGCACCCGACCCCTTTGGCCCCTCTCATGGGTGGTGAGCCCATGGGAAGGGGGACCCACGTTGCCTCTTCGGGCTGTGCCCGGCCGGGCCCCATGGGTGTAGGCCCGGCCACCAGGCGCTTGCCAACGAGCCCCACCTCCAGGCCTGGCTCCAGAGGGGGGCCCCGGTGACCCGCGTCCGGGCAAGGGAAACCTTGGTCCATATATTTTGCTCATCATAAGGGGTCTTTGAGCCGTGCTTTGTCTGGCCCCTCACCTAGAACCTGTTTGCCATGGGTGACCCTGCCAGGGGCATAAAGCCCCAGACAACTTAGCTCCTAGGATCATTGGGACACACAAACCCCTCCACCACGGTAAGGTGACGACTCACGGAGGGGGACCTTGCAGATATCATTTGTATATAATATGAATATGAATAGTTTTGGACCAAGCACTGACCCCTTTTTATTGGTTTTTTTATTGTTGAGCTGCACGTACTGATATCTATTTTCTAAATAACTTTTTATCCATTTATAAGCTACACCTCTAATGCCATATCTTTCTAGTTTTTCAATAATATACCGTGATGTATTGTGTCAAAAGCTTTTTTTAGATCTAGGAAAACCCCAACAGTAAATACTTGTTGTCTATATTAGTGGCTATTGCTTCCAGGAAACTCTATAACTGCCATTGAGTTGGTCCGTTTTTCCCTGAAGCCATATTAATTCTCACTTAACAGTGTATGTTTTTTATAAAGTTATCAAGTCTGCGAGAAAATAGTTTTTCTAATATTTTTGAGAAGTGTGGGAGTAGTGATGTTGGTCTACAATTTGTAAATAGATATCTTTCCCCACTTTTATAAATTGGAATAACTTTAGCAATTTTCATTTTTGATGGAAAGATACCAGCTTTGAATGACAGGTTGCATATGTGCGTGCAAGATCGCACTACATATTCTATAATCTGCTTTATTATTGTCATATCAATATTAAAGCAATCCGTTAACAGTTTTTACAATATTTGATACTTATTGTTTTACAGCAGTAAGGAACATCGTGGAGGAGTTTTTTCTATGTATCTATCTATTTCAAACAAGTTTGTTGGATCAGGAATTTGTTTTGCTAGGTTACTGCCGATGTTGAGAAAATACTCATTAAATTCAGTTGCTATTTCTGCAACTTTTTCCAGAATAGTATTTTTGCCTTTGATAAAATACTCTGGATAATCCACTTTTTTAGGACTATTTCTGATTACTTGATTAAATATTTTCCATATTTCTTGTGTGTTACTTTTATTCTGCTCTAATAGTGCATGATAATGATCTCTTTTACTGGTTCTTATAATATTTACGAGTTTATTTTTATAGGTCTTCTATATTTTTTCTGCTTCTTCAGTTCTCAATTTTAAAAACAATTTATATAAATTGTTTTTCTTTTTACATGCGTTTTCTATGCCTTTCGTTATCCATGGCTTACTTGGGTCTTTATACTTTTTGGAGACTTTAGTTAATGGAAAATGTTTATCATGTAAGGAGATTATGGAAGACTGAAATACTTCAAACGCTGTATTTGGGTCTTCTTTTGAGTAGACCTCGGTCCAGTTTTGTTTTTCTAGGTCTTGCTTAAAGGCATCGATGGAATGTTGGGTTCTTAGTCTTATTTCTGTCATACGAGTTGTTGATTTAGCTTTTCTATCAAAATAATTATGAAAAACTGCAAAAACATGTAGGTGGTCACTTATGTCATTAATGAGAAGTCCACTTTCCATTTTATGATCAATCTTATTTATAAATATGTTATCTATTAATGTGGCCGTGTCAACTGTTATTCTGCTAGGTTTCAGGATTACTGGGAAAAGGCCGTTGATGTACATAGTATTTATGAAGTCAGTTGTTGTTTTTTTGTGTCCATTTGGGTTTAATAAGTCAATGTTAGTCACCACATATTATTCGTGTTTTCTTATCGTTGTAGTAGCTGAGCATATCTGTTAGTTTTTTATTGAATGTGTCAATACATGATCCTGGTGTCCTATAGATGCAACTTATGATGATATTTGATGCCTTTTTTGTTTTCCCTATTAGTTGCAAACATTTCATAACCTTCTATTTCCATTTCACTTGTTTTATCTTCATCAAGCCAAGTTTCTGATATGGCAATTATTTTAAATTTATTGAATTTAGTCAGGTATTCTTTGATTTTTGTGAAGACTTTTGCTGTTTACTGAAAGTGCGTTTTCCAATTTTATATTCGTGTTGAATTGTTCATCCAGGTAATAGTCACAGTTTGTTACCCTTTGTTTGTTCTTGAAGAAGTTATTGTTCGGGTCCAAATTGTTCTCGGGGTCGACTGGCTTATCGTCAGTATCTTCAAAGGGTTGGAAGTCCATGTTTTGGGGATGTGAATTTCCCACTCCCACGCGGTCGTCGCTGGCTCCCTCGCGGTCATCGGTGGTTCCCTCGCGGTTGTCGCTAGCTCTCTCGCTGTCATCGCTGGCTCCCGCGCTGTTGTCGCTGGCACCCTCGCTGGCTCCCTCGCGGTTGCTGGCTGAACGTCTCCCGGGTCCCTCGCGGTCGCTGGCTCCCCTGCGGTCGTCGCCGACTCCCTCACGCTCGCTGACTGGTTGCCTACCGGCTCTCTCACGCGCGCTAGCTGGTTGTCTCCCGGCTACCTCAGGCTCGCTGGCTGGCTGGGTGTCTCCCGGTTCCCTCGTGGTCGCTGGCTCCCTTGCGGTAGTCGCTGGCTCCTTTGCGGTTGCTGGCAGGTTGTCTTCCAGCTCCCTTGCGGTCGCTGGCTCCTTTGCAGTCGTCACTGGCTTTCTCTTGGTCGTCTCTGGCTCCCTCGCGGTCATTGCTGGCTCCCTCGCGGTGGTAGCGGGCTGGTTGTCTCCCGGCTCCCACGTGGTCGTTGGCTCCCCTGCAGTCGTCGCTGGCTACCTCTCAGTCGTCTCTGGGTCCCTTGCAGTGGTCGCTGGCTCCCTTGCGATTGTCGCTGGCTCCCTCGCGGTGGTCGCTGGCTGGTTGTCTCCTGGCTCCCTCGTGGTCGTTGGCTCCCCTGCAGTTGTTGCTGGCTACCTCTCAGTCGTCTCTGGCTCCCTTGCGGTCGTCGCTGGCTCCCTCGCGGTGGTCGCTGGCTGGTTGTCTCCTGGCTTCCTCCCGGTCGCTGGCTTCCCTGCAGTCATCGCTGGCTTCCTCCCGGTCGGTCGTCACTGGCGACCTCGCGGTCGGTCGGTCTTGAAAAAGTTGTTGTCCGGGTCCAGGTTGTTCTCAGGGTCAAATGGCTTGTGGTCAGTAGGGTTGGAAGTCATCAAAGGGCTCGAAGTCCATGTTTTTTGGTATGTGAATTTCCTGCTTCAGTCGGGTCAGCGTTTTTGTCGTCGGGTGGTGAACAGTTCTCAGTATGCCGCTTGATGGTGTTGAACTCGAGCCTGTTGTGTTGGAGTACTGGTGTGGGTGTGGACGATAAGTTTGTCTTGTCTTAAGTAGGCAGTTTCCCCTCTGTCACGAGCAGCTTTTAATTTAGGGAGGAGCTCTTTTGTTTTTTGTCGTATGGCATCCGTTTTGGGGGCCTCAGTATTGCATCCCTGCTTTTTGCAGATGATGTGGTGCTGTTGGCTCCTTCAAACAGGGCTCTCCAACTCTCACTGGAGCGTTTCGCAGCCGAGTGTGAAGCGGTTGGGATGAAAATCAGCACCTCCAAATCTGAAACCATGGTCCTCAGTCAGAAAAGGGTGGAGTGCCCCCTCCGGGTCGGGGGGGAGATCTTGCCCCAAGTGGAGGAGTTTAAGTATCTTGGGGTCTTGTTCACAAGTGAGGGCAGGAGGGAGCGAGAGATCGACAGGCGGATCGGTGCAGCGTCTGCTGTGATGCGGACGTTGTATCGGTCTGTCGTGGTGAAGAAGGAGCTGAGCCAAAGGGCAAAGCTGTCAATTTACCGGTCGATCTACGTTCCGACCCTCATCTATGGTCACGACCTATGGGTCGTGACCGAAAGAACGAGATCCCGGATACAAGCGGCCGAAATTAGTTTTCTCCGCAGGGTGTCCGGGCTCTCCCTTAGAGATAAGGTGAGAAGCTCGGTCATCCGGGAGGGGCTCCGAGTCGAGCCGCTTCTCCTCCACATTGAGAGGAGCCAGATGAGGTGGCTTGGGCATCTGATTCGGATGCCTCCTGAACGCATCCCTGGTGAGGTGTTCCGGGCATGTCCCACCGGGAGGAGACCCCGAGGAAGACCCAGGACACGCTGGAGAGACTATGTCACCCAGCTGGCCTGGGAACGCCTCGGGATCCCCCGGGGAGAGCTGGAAGAAGTAGCTAGGGAGAGGGAAGTCTGGGCTTCCCTGCTAAAGCTGTTGCCCACGCGACCCGGCCCCGGATAAGCGGTAGAAGATGGATGGATGGATGGATGGATGGATGGATGGATGGATGGATGGATGGATGGCATCTGTAAAGTCAAGTCAAGTCAACAGTATTCATAGAGCACTTTCAAACAGCCATCGCTGCATACAAAGTGCTGTACATGGAGCAATTTAACATGCACAATTAACAGTAAGATAAATCAGTAATAAAGGCGGTAGAAAGCACCAAACAGTAAAACCAAGAACAAATCTAAGTCATGCTGAGTCGAATGCCACAGAATACAAGTGAGTTTTGAGGAGGGCTTTGAAGTCTTCGTTTATGTAGATGTTGGAGCCTTTTAAATATTTTGCTATTTGTAGGATCCTTGTTCTGTCCGTGTATTTTTTAAATTTCACCACAACTGGCCTCGGTCGAGGTCTTCCACGTTCTTGTCTTCCTGTGCGGTGAGCTCTCGACACCTCAATTTGGCCCTGTATCAGCAGCTTCTCTTTGAGGATTTTTTTAAACTTTTTCCTCTGTTTTTCTGTTCCAGTCACTAAAGCTATTCTTTGTTGTAAATTGGTCCATATTTCTTTCTTCATATTCTCTTATACGTTAATAAGGATACAATGTTATGCAAAGGTGTACTTGTAACAATTTTATAGCCAAATGATACTATTTATCGTCATGCGGGGGTGTGGGGGGGATGGTTTCCTCTTCCTTGGGGGGGCACGACAGAAAATAATTGCGAACCACTGTGCTAAGCTAAGTTAGCCGGGGAAGCTTAATTAAACTTACACGAGACAAGTTTAACTTGTCACGATAATTTAGTGGAAGACACTTTGCTCCCGTAAAGTAGAGATGAGATGTACTGTGACGAGGCTTAAGCTTATTCAGTGCTACTATTCGGAGTATTTCAACAACTACTAGCACGACTAGTGTTACTGCACTTTGTCAAAGGAAACGGCCACTCACACAAGTGTCCTTGGAAACTGAATATACTACAGGGTGTAGGCTATAAACAAACACCATGGAGTATGTTCTAGCCAGCGATGGTATTCTATAGTCATTGGCTAATGATTAATAACCCCCCCACCCCCCTCCAAAAAAACATTCTGTCTCGTAGTAGGCGTTTGTTGACATGCCAACCAGTCATAATCATATGTTCCCGTATTTCCATCGCCAAGCTCCGCCAGATCCTCTTTTTCATTTTTTTTTTTTTTAAATAACTATTGATTCGAGGAAGTTTCACATTTGGTGCTGACATACGGTCCATCAGCAAAAACATTCCTTGTAGTAAACACCGAAGTCAAGTCAAGTCAACAGTATTTATAGAGCACTTTCAAACAGCCATGGCTGCATACAAAGTGCTGTACATGGAGCAATTTAACATGCCCAATACACAGTAAGACAAATCTGTAATAAAGGCGGTAGAAAGCACCAAACAGTAAAATCACGAACAAATCTAAGTCATGCTGAGTCGAATTCCAAAGAATACAAGTGAGTTTTGAGAAGGGCTTTAAAGATGGGCAGCGAGGAGGCTTGCCGAATGTTCAGTGGGAGGTCATTCCAGAGAGAGGGACCAGCAACAGAAAAAGGCTTGATCCCCTCTGAGCCTCAGTTTAGTTCTTGGTACTTCTAACAAAGTCTGGTCCACAGACCTGAGGCGCCGGGCAGGTGTGTAGGGGAGGCTGAGCTCAGAGAGGTAAAGTGGCGCGAGATTATTCAGAGATTTGAAAACAAAGAGGACGATCTTGAAAATAACTCTAAAATGAATGGGGAGCCAGTGAAAGGGATGCCAGAGTAGGAGTTATGTGCTCCCTCTTACGAGTACCAGTCAAGAGGCGAGCAGCGGCATTCTGGACCAGCTGAAGGCGCTTAATGGAGGACTGGCTGACTCCAAAGTAAAGGGCATTGCAGTAATCAAGCCGGGATGTGACAAAGGCATGAATTACTGTATCAAAGTGTTCATGTGAGAGGAGAGGTTTTATTTTGGCCAGCTGTCTAAGGTGAAAGAAGCTGGATTTAACAACGGCACCAATTTGCCGATGGAGTTTGAAATAAGGCCCAAGTTTGAGACCGTTGATTTCAGATAAGGACACAGGGGGCCCAAGTCTACAGGATGGAATGTACAAGGGCCACTGGGACCAAACAATATCACCTCTGTCTTCTTTTCGTTGAATTTCAAGAAATTTTGTGCCATCCAGGTTTTGATTTCTTCCAGACAGGATAGGAGTGGCCTTAATGAGAATGCGTCTTTCTTGCCCAGTGGGACATAGATCTAGTCTACAGGATGGAATGTACAAGGGCCACTGGGACTAAACAATATCACCTCTGTCTTCTTTTCGTTGAATTTCAAGAAATTTTGTGCCATCCAGGTTTTGATTTCTTCCAGACAGGATAGGAGTGGCCTTAATGAGAATGCGTCTTTCTTGCCCAGTGGGACATAGATCTGGCAGTCATCTGCATAGCAGTGGAAGGGAATACCATGTTTCGTTAAGATGGAATCCAATGGGAGCAGATACAGCGAGAACAGCAGAGGCCCCAGAATTGAGCCCTGTGGAATACCACATGACAGGGGAGCAGTGCATGACTCAGAGCAGCCAAGGCTGACACAAAAGGTCCTGTCAGCTAGATAGGACCTAAACCACTCAAGAGCACTTCCGCCAATGCCCACCAAGTGCTGCAAACGAGTCAGCAGAATACTGTGATCCACTGTATCAAATGCTGCAGTGAAGTCCGATAAAACCAGACACACGTGGTCTCCAGAGTCATTTGCCAGGAGGATGTCATTAGAAGTGGCCAAACATTGTTTCCCGGTGTTGTAAATTTGGTTTTAAAATTATTAATTGTAGTTATTATAGTCATTGATGCAGAAATGTTTGTGTTTTCAGCTCAGATGCTTAAGTCCCAGTATATTTATTTGTTTACGCAAGCAGAGGGTAATGACACTTATTTGCAGAGTGATGTTTTATTGTTGGTTCAGAGTAAGTCCCAGAATGCACCTCAGTAGCGTTGTCAGCAAATGTCACCCACCATCCTCCCGTTCGGATTTGTTGGCACTTGTTCTCTAAATGGTGTTGCTTGTCCACTCAAGGTGGTTAGGATGCCACTTGCCACAGTCCCATATCAAGTGTTACATTAACATCAACAGGAAACACATGAATTATGTCTATATGAGGCATTAATAAACTTGTTAATAAGCATTTATACAACTTTGTCCTACTTGTAAAGTGATATCAATACACTCAATATCTTTTGTATCCCAGGAATGAATTCTTAAGGAGTTTGACAGCAACTTTTCTTTGGAGCTTTTGTGTTCGAGGGATTAAACGTGCTATTTGTTGGTGCGCAGGGTCCATGAATCCCACGGTGTCAGAAGTCAGCAGGCTGCAAAAACACATCCAACAGCTGGAGTACAATGCCAGCTCAATGGCAACGGTGAGCAGCATTTTTTCTGTTTTATGAACTCCCAGGATCCTACAAAGGAGTGGCTCTGGGAAGTAAACACACCAGTATACATGTTGTTACAGTGAGAGATGAAACAGATCTCTGCATTTTATTCCTATTGCCTTTATCCAGCCATCCAATATCTGTGTCACGTTGTGCCCGAAGCGATAGAATGATCGCTCCGTGCACAACAAAATAAGGAAGTGGATCCCCGAAATAGCAGACACAAAAAGAGATCTTGTCAGATAACAAAAGGTGTCTTTAATAACGAACACAAAATAACCCGACAGAGAGAATAACAAAAAGCGCTGGTCAAAAATAGGGACCAGGGATAAAATAAAAGGACAACAGAAAACGCTTGCGGAAAAAGATGGCAAGGAGGGTCAGATTAGAATAATGAATATAAGTTTCACTCGCAAGAGGAAACAACGACGCGTCAATACAGCACAAGGCTAAGAGGCAATGAATAAATCCAAGTAGGAATTGGGCGAGAGAAATTTTGGCACGGCGTGGAATTCTCCGGCAGTGAGTAGACTGCCAGAGCGTCCAAATAAAGGCTGCGCAATTACTCCCTAATGGGTGACAGGTGTGTAAACGGCGGGCAGAAAGCCCGCCCTCTGCTGGCAACCACGGGACGTGACAATCTGAACCGCTCACGAAGGTCACAGGTGTGCTCGAGCCTATCCCAGGTGATTTCGGGCAGTAGGTGGGGTACACCCTGAACTGGTTGCCAGCCAATCGCACGGCACACATATTCGAACAACATCAAATAGTAAAGTGGTAACATTATCAATGCACCCTCCAGGGTTGTGCATGTCTCCCCACAAAAGACGATTAGATCTGGTTTTCCATATGTTTGGTGCGTTATGATTCAAGGACGGTTCAATTTGAAAGCGGAACGATTTAATTCGGTTCGACGCAGTGAGATTCTGATGCAAATTGATATGCCGTGGAGACACAATGACTTCTTTGTCATTTCACACACACATTTGAATTCAATTTTCAGTCCTGTCAATGTGAATTTCCTTCTAAAATAGATGTCTCGAAGATGATTTCATACATACCTCTATACATTTCAGAATTATTCGGTTCGATTCGACATCCTTGAATCCTTTCAAAAAACGCGTTTCCGCTTCAGAACCGGGTTTTTGTTACACCCCTAATGACCACACTCTACCTCATGATTTTCATCCTGGTCCTATTTCTGAAGCAAATACTTTCTTTGTGTCGATTTTTAAAAAAAAGTTATTGCAGTACAATGATTTTTTTTTAATTAATTGCTTTGTGAATGTTCATGACTGTCATGAAATAGTCTAGTGAAAATGGCCTTTTTCATATCCTTTTAGATTGAAATTTAGCTTTTTTGGGGGAGGGGGGTTTTGCTTAACCCACTGTAATATCATTATTTGAGGATTAACTACAGTTATATTGTAATGATGAATGCTTCCCAAATGAAGTATTTAGTAAGTTTAGTTCTTGAATTTGCCCCAAATTGACTTAACTGTACAAAAAATATTTGCGAAATGGAACCCACGTTTACAGCGTTTTAATAAACGACTTTTGAACCCCCCGCCCCCCTCCAAAAAAGGACCGCACATAGACAACGAATCAGTATCATGAATCAGTAAGATGGGAAAAGATTGTCCTTGGGAGATCAGATAACCCAGACAGGGTTTGCAAGATCGATCAACATGCATTTTGGGCTCACGCTTTTTGAAATGGCTTTTAAGATTATCAGCTAGATTGACCAAGTATGTCAATCGCACAAGAAATGTAATTTTCCAGTTACAACCCATCCACAATGACCAACAGAGGGAGACAGAACAAGATTTCTTGACTTTAACCATTCTCCTTGAAAGGAAGCATGGCTTGAGGGTGAGGGGAAAAAAACTTCAGCACATGCAGTGTACATTTAAAAGACAATACATCTCAAGACTTTACATGTTGTGAATGTGAAGGATGGAAGCGGGGTGGCGCACGGCATAACCAGTCTGAATATCAGCTCAGTCCATTTGAACACTCCAAAGCTCAGGTTTCATTGCTGAGCGGAATAGCAATCCAAATAAGGCAGAGTTATCAATTGAGTGTGTGTGTCTGTGTGTGAGCTTATTGGCTCCACTGAGACATCCTTGACATGCCCGTTTCAGGCTGGGGAGGGAGGGGAATGGGCTGATAGGAACGCTAGCGTCCAAGCCTATTTTTCCCTCAAGGGAAAGTCCAGACAACAGATGTTTTGGGAAACAGGCCAACAACTATTTCAGATAGCCTCGAAAGTCTTTTGACCTGTGACTGTGGCGTCAATTAGCAAAATCCTCATTCAATTTTCAAGACTGGAGGACACCAGCTGCTCCTTGTTCTTCTCCATTTTGCAAAGTAGCTCCAAAACCGTCCACTTTGCAATTGAGTTTGTGTCAGGTTTATCAATTAGACATTCAGAAATCAAACACAAAGAGGAGACAGGGGACTCAATTCTGGTACCACGGGGGAACGAGGAGAAGCGTTAGGTTTCAGTTCTCTGCACGTCTCCCAAGGATCTCTCCGCTCGCTCTCTCATTTAGTGGGAATCTAATACATGGGTGTGTCCAACCGAAAGGGTGAGGGCTGTTGATGATCCACTCAACTTGTGTGACTGTGTGTGTACTGTATGTGAGTGCAAATTACATACATATATGCAATCATTACAAAAACACCAAGTTGCAGCTGGTGTTGACAGCTCCATCCACGTTAGACCTTGCTCTTGGTTTGTCTTAATCAGAATCAGAATCAGAATCATCTTTATTGGCCAAGTATGTAGAACACACAAGGAATTTGTCTCCGGTATAATACGCTGCACTAGTATCATCGTAAACAACAAAATCATTGAACCATTTTAGAGTAGTTTTGTAGTACCATTTTGTGGTGCAAGAAGAGTGACTATGTCAGTGACTGTTTAAGGAGTTAATGGCTAGAGGGAAGAAGCTGTTTAAGTGTCTACTGGATTTGGTGCGCATGGATTTGGTGCGCATGGATCTGTAGCGTCTGCCTGAGGGGAGTGGCTGAAAAAGGTGGTGGGCAGGGTGCGGGGGATCCAGGAGGATTTTCCGTGCCCTTGTCTTGATTCTTGCAGTGTGCAAGTCCTCAAGAGTGGGTAGGGCGGTGCCAACGATTTTTTCTGCCGTCCTAACTGTCCGTTGAAGTCGGATTTTGTCCTTTTTTGTGGCGGCCCCAAACCAAACCGTGATGGAAGAACACAGGATTGATTCGATGACTGCCGTGTAGAACTGTCGTAGCACCTCGTGTGGCAGGCCATGCTTCCTCAGCAGCCTCAGGAAGTACATCCGCTGCCGGGCCCTTTTCAGGATGGAGATGGTGTTGACTTCCCACTTCATGTCCTGGGAGACTGTGATTCCCAGGAACTTGAAGGTCTCAACGGTTGACACAGGGCAGTTGGATAGTGTGAGGGGAAACTGAGGAGAAGAATGTTTCCTGAAGTCCACGATCATCTCTACAGTCTTGAGCGTGTTCAGCCCGAGGTTGTGTTGGCCGCACCAGAGGTCCAGCTGCTCCACTTGTTGGCGGTACGCAGACTCGTCGCCGTCTTTGATGAGACCGATGACCGTGGTGTCGTCTGCGAACTTTATGAGTTTGACAGCTGGATCTGTTGAGGTGCAATCGTTTGTGTAGAGAGAGAAGAGCAGTGGCGAGAGGACACATCCCTGTGGGGCTCCAGTGCTGGTGGTGCGTATTGATGATGTTGTTGCTCCCAGTCTCACCTGTTGTGTCCGTCCCGTCAGGAAGCTGAGGATCCACTGGCAGATCGTAGGGGACACACCGAGGTGGAGTAGTTTGGGGGTGAGGAGTTCCGGGATGATGGTGTTGAACGCAGAGCTGAAATCCACAAACAGAATCCTTGCGTAGGTCCTTGTGCTGTCGAGGTGCTTGAGGATGTAGTGCAGACCTATGTTGACTGCGTCTTCCACAGACCTGTTTGCCCCGTAGGCAAACTGGAGAGGGTCCAGCAGGGGTCCAGTGACGTTCTTTAGGTGGTTCAGCACAAGGCGTTCAAAGGACTTCATGACCACAGACGTCAGGGCGACAGGCCTATAGTCGTTCAGTTCCGATGTTGCCGATTTCTTGGGAACTGGGATGATGGTAGACTGTTTGAAGCAGGATGGGACCTCACACAGCTCCAGATATCTGTTGAAGATTTGTGTGAAGACCGGAGCCAGCTGGTCAGCGCAGACTTTCAGGCAGGAGGGGGACACTTTGTCGGGCCCCGGAGCTTTCTTGATCTTTTGCTGCTTGAAGAGCCGTCTCACGTCCTGTTCGTGGATCTGTAGTGGAGAAAAAGAGGGTGGGGGGGGGGGGGGGTAGGTAGAGTGGTTTCTGGTAGAGGTGGGTGTGTGTGGGAAATGGGGGTGTCCTTTTCAAATCGGGAGAAAAACATGTTTAGTTCATTAGCAAGACCCTTATTGTTCACTGTTTGGGGGGATGGCATTCTATAGTTGGTGATTGCTTTCAGGCCATTCCATACAGATGCAGAGTCGTTAGCAGAGAACTGGTTTTTCAGCCTCTCTGCATAGCTTCTCTTTGCGATGTTAATTTCCTTTGTCAATTGGTTTCGGGCATGTTTGTACAGTGCCCGATCTCCACTTCTAAATGCGGCCTCTTTCTCTTTCCTGAGTTGCCTGAGTTTGGGAGTAAACCATGGCATTCTATAGTTGGTGATTGCTTTCAGGCCATTCCATACAGATGCAGAGTCGTTAGCAGAGAACTGGTTTTTCAGCCTCTCTGCATAGCTTCTCTTTGCGATGTTAATTTCCTTTGTCAATTGGTTTCGGGCATGTTTGTACAGTGCCCGATCTCCACTTCTAAATGCGGCCTCTTTCTCTTTCCTGAGTTGCCTGAGTTTGGGAGTAAACCATGGCTTGTTATTGTTGAAGGAGCGGAAGGACTTCGTTGGTACACACATGTCCTCACAGAAACTGATGTATGATGTTACAGTGTCTGTGTATTCATCCAGTGTGCCCGTTGAAGTTTCAAAGACGCCCCAATCAGTGCAGTCTAAGCATTCTTGTAGAGCTAGCTTTGCTTCATCTGTCCATTTTTTCACAGTCTTAACAACCGGTTTAACACATTTGAGTTTCTGTCTGTATGTAGGTATTAAGTGGATTAAATTGTGGTCAGAAAGACCCAATGCTGCACGGGCGACCGATCGGTATGCATTTTTGATTGTTGTATAGCAGTGGTCTAGAATGTTGCCTTCTCTGGTGAAACAGTCGATGTGCTGCTTATATCTGGGAAGTTCACGGTTAAGATGTGCTCCACTAAAATCGGCCAAAATGATCAGGGGTGACTCTGGGTTTTTTAGTTCGAGTTTGTTTACTTGTTCGGCTAGCGTTTGTATCGCCGTGTTAGTGTTAGCTTGTGGCGCAATGTAAACACCGACAAGTAAAAAGGAGGTGAACTCACGTGGCGAGTAGAATGGCTTGCAGTTTAAAGACAGGGACTCCTTGTCCGGGCTGCAGTGTGCGTCGAGCTTCGTGACATCAGTGCACCATTCTTCGTTGATATAGAAGCAAATCCCACCACCTTTCGATTTCCCTGATAGCTCCGTGTCGCGGTCGGCTCGGAGAAGGCGGAAGCCGGGTAGATGTAGCGCGGGATCTGGATGGCGGTCACTGAGCCAGGTTTCAGTGAAGCAGAGCGCAGCAGAACGTGCAAATGTTTTGTTGGTCTTTGTGAGGAGAAGAAGTTCATCCATCTTGTTTGGCAGAGATCGTAGATTAGCAAGATGGATCGATGGGAGCGGGGTTCGAAATCCGCGCTGCTGGAGCTTGACGAGCACGCTGGCTCGCTTCCCCCTCCTCCGGCGGCGTTTCCATGCTCCGTACAGCGCAGCCGCTCCGCTCGCGATTAGCTCCGAAAAACCTTGTGGATTTTCGTGTGCTGGTGAAAAAAAACCGCGCGTAGACTCCCCAATGCGCAGCAACTTTTCCCTCGTGTAAGTAAGCCGCTCAGGGTCGCCAAAAACAAACGAAAATGACAAAAACAGGGATAATACTAGGGAGCGTGTGACCGAGGCTGCCATACCTGTCGGCGCCTGATGACGTATCTTAATACTTTTAATACTTACTTAATACTCTTAAGACGTACCTTAATACTTTCTCGTAAAGGTGGTTACGTACCTCAACTGTCACCCAGTGCACTAAGCATTCTTATATTATAAATGTGAGCATATCTTCATTAAAATAATTATATTTGTATTAAAAGCGTTCTTCATTGCAAGTATAATCAATTTATCATTAATAATATGCAAATGTATGATAACTAAAAACAATCAACCTAACAGTTTGATCAACACCTCAGTGTGAGTATTGATCATCCGCCCCACACCCTCCAGAAAGACCGGCGGCTTATTCCTTTTCAATGATACTAGGGTAGCCTCTACTACCGGAGACCAATTCCTTGTGTGTTCTAAATACTTGGCCAATAAATATGATTCTGATTCTGATGATGCCGCTCCTGTCGGCAGAATTTTGTAATAGATCAGGAAACTGCCAACTCCAAACAGCAAGATACCTATTATCAGAAATCCAATAATATAGATGCTTTCCACATCCTCTATGGACAGTATTGACAGGCACACTCTCCACTTTTCCAGAAGCGTTTTCAGTTGCTCAGTGAGTGTGTGGACTGTCTGGACCAGTGTCAGGCCCAACTCCTTAACAGACTGAAGGCCTGGAGGTGGGAGCAGTACAAGGCAACCATTGGACATCCTTTTGATGACAACCTCAATGTCCTGCAGATGTGGTGAGATTTCAACTTTATTACTGCTGCTTATTGTAATCATTTTGAAGCGACTGTCTTACACCACTGTTGCAACCTGGAGCACTTTGATGTCCATGTTTGCTTGATTTGGTTAAATGAGCTTGTATGGGGCTTTCACATATTTAAGGCTTTACAGTGTTGGGGGAAGAGCGGGCTTTCTCTTCCTCCGCATGTTCGTTAATTTCGGATGATGAGGATGTTGGTTATCCAAATACAGGCTGGAGTCAATGAACAGTTCCTTCAAAGGGTTTAATTTATTTTCTGCAGTTTACAAATTGATTCAGGCTCCTGAGGATTCCAGATTTCAGTCAGGAAGCCTAGAAGAAACACGGTCATGAGATTATATAGAGATGTTAATGAGATATGATTATGAGAGGCGGGGAATTGCGCCTCCATGCAAATCCCAGAAACAAAGAAAGTAACATGTCATCTGACCCGGTGTGGCTGGAAGAAGTTGGGAGTGGTGAGGTGAGACCAGACCACCACCAACCATTTGGTGTGATGGCAGGAACACAGATACTTGAGATAACAGTTCTTCTTTTGATGTTAAACATGTTTTATGAAGGAGGGGGGGCTAAAAGTGGTGGGGGTCGAGGGGCACTAAAGGTGATTGTAAACACAGTGAGCAGGAAATACCTCCAACAACATTGTACATTCTTTGTTTCTTTCAAATCTAACTAACAGAGAGTAATAATTCCTTAACAACACTTACAAGGCACTCAACGCGCTTCAACACTGACTCCTAGGGTTGTGCATCTCTCCACAAAAGACGACTTAATACAGTTTGCGATATGTCAAGTTTCTGCTGAAACAGAAATACATGTTTAAAGGATGTAAATAATTATACAGACCTGTTTAACTTAGATTTTGTAGAAAAGACAGGCTTTTATTTGTTATGACAAATCACCCCTCCTCCTCCCGAGTCATCACAAATGAAATGGGGCTGCAAATCAAGTTAATTGGTCGGGCTTGGGCTGGGTCGGGCTTAAATACCAGCGGGCCGCGTCGGGCTGGTTTTTTTTGGCCCGATCTTACCTCTACATAAAATCCATGGTATCGTTTTAATCACTGTCATGACATTTATTTTCCACATGATGGAACAGTAGTACAAATAAAGCCTCATGATGCTTTGACCCAGGAACGAAGCAGTTGGATGGAAAGCCTCATTGCTTCATGAGGCTTCATTTTCCCATCACTAGTCAAACGTCAGCGATCAAATTTCAGCATGCGTGAAGGCATTGTTTTGTTTTTTTTTTAATATTCCTTGGCTTGTTGGTGTCACGTTGCGAAGTGGTGGTGGACCCCAAAAAGCAGGCAAGAGGGAGGAGCAGGGTGTACTTGACAAATTGTATTAAAACATAGAGAAAACTAAATCCAAAACAAAGTCCAAAGTATCAAACCAAAAAAAAAACATAAAACATGACTGAGGGCGGCCCGGTAGTCCAGTGGTTAGCACGTCGGCTTCACAGTGCGGAGGTACCGGGTTCGATTCCAGCTGCGGCCTCCCTGTGTGGAGTTTGCATGTTCTCCCCGGGCCTGCGTGGGTTTTCTCCGGGTGCTCCGGTTTCCTCCCACACTCCAAAAACATGCGTGGCAGGCTGATTGAACACTCTAAATTGTCCCTAGGTGTGAGTGTGAGTGTGAATGGTTGTTCGTTTCTGTGTGCCCTGCGATTGGCTGGCAACCGATTCAGGGTGTCCCCCGCCTACTGCCCGAAGACAGCTGGGATAGGCTCCAGCACCCCCCGCGACCCTAGTGAGGATCAAGCGGCTCGGAAGATGAATGAATGAATGAATGAAAACATGACTGAAACAAACCTGACAGCAGCAATAAAGCAAACAGTGACCTGACAATGAATGATCGGCCAGGAGTCCTTTTATACTACTAATTACATAATGACCAACAGGTGTGCAGCTGCAGGGGAAGCCCTACAGTGCCACCTGTTGGTCCCAAACCGAATCATGACAGTTGGTGAGTGAACTCCAAGCTGGTTTTGAGATCTTTGATGTCCTGACTCCTGATGTAATAAGTGGAAGAGTGCTACAGTGCTGCTTTACCGTCACTTCGAGTTTAAGAGGAGTCATTTATCCTATAATAATTCTTTTAAAAACACCCAGAAAATTGTTGAGATTAGTGTTTCTTTTGTGCTCATGTGCCAGGTGTGAGCAGCTTCTTGGGGTGAATGGACAGCTGAGACAGGAGTTAATGCTGCTCATGGAACCAATCCCAGAGTTACAGGAAAGGCTAAGACAACTTCTGCAGCTTCTCGTTCAAAGGTAGGCTCATTTACGTCATTCAGATACATGACAGGATCAAAACATTAGAACAGATCGATACAGCTGTGACAACAGTAATAGATATGGAATGAACACCTCTGTGTCAAGTTTTTTTTTCCCACTTTGACATGTTTAATTTTTCCCTCGAGCTCTCTTGTGGTGGACAAGCAGCCGCCTCAAGTTATTAAGACACAGTCCAAGTTCTCCACGACTGTGCGTTACCTGCTGGGTGAGAAAGTAGCACCCGGGAAGCCTGTGGTGCTAAAGGCACAAATCATTAATGAACTCCAGGCCAGAAGCCTAAACATCACCCCCAGGTGAGTAACTCATCATGTATTCACATGCAGTAAACCAAGTATATGACCTAATCATTTATATTCATCAGGGTATCTGCCGCAGATTCTTACACTCTTGAATTATGATGTCCGAATGCAAGCTTTCACGTTGAGCGGGTGAATTTGTCAATTCAGATGAGATCATCATCAGTTCTCATTCCCATATTGTCAGTCATCTGATCAAAACATCAAGTTATCGACACCTGAGTGTGGTTGCCTGTCATCAATAAAATATAAAAGTGAAAGTTGTGTTGGCAGACAGGGCTGAGTTTTGGTTGTTTGATTACCCGCTTTTAAGAGTACAGTCGCTTCCTGTATCATTTATATCGAGAGCTTCCAATTTTCTATTCGTGTTTTTGTCCTTCTAAACCACTGTCCTGATTCTGTACCTACCTGTTGAATTCAAATTGTCATTTGTGGCAAATGAAAGAACAAAATAAGATTGATGTCATAGACGTTAAACATTGGGGGCGGGCACTTTTGAGGCCAGGAAACATTCCATGTGGTTTTATCTGCAGCGATGATGTTCAGGCAGTGATCAATAACACAGCCATCCTGGAACATAACACAGCTACCAAGAGCACATGTGCCACCTTCAGGAATATGGTATGTCCTTCACTCCACTTAACTTGCACTTTTGAGGTGAGTGCACACAACTTGAAATTTGAACCTGTCTGCAACAGTCCATCAAAAAGATCAAGAGAGCAGACCGAAAGGGGACTGAGTCCGTGACTGAGGAAAAGTTTGCCCTCCTTTTTTCAACAGAGATCACCATCACGGGCTGTGACACTCCCTATAAAGTCCAGGTTTGATTTATGTGTTTCATGTCATTGTCCTGATTCATCTGGATTGGCTGCTTTGATCAATTGTACAATACAGCAAAGCTCAGTCAAGCGGTGACTACTAAATATTCCGCGATGAATTTGTCATTCCAGATGATCTCGTTACCACTCGTCGTCATTGTCCACGGCAGTCAAGACAACAATGCACTGGCGACCATCATTTGGGATTGTGCTTTTTCCGAGCCAGTAAGAGAAACTTTCTCTTTTTCACCGTACATCCATCTATCCATTTTGGAATCCGATTGTTAACAAGGGTCATGGGAGTCTATCCCAGATGTCTTCAGGTAGTAGGTGAGGTACACCCTGAACTGGTTGCCAGTCAATCTCAGGGCACACAAAGACAAACAACCATTCGCGCTCACACTCATCCCAAAAGGACAATGTAGTGTCATCCATTAACCTGCCATGCATATTTTTGGAACGTGGGAGAAAACCGGAGCACCCGGAGAAAACCCACGCAGGGCCGGGGAGATCATGCAAACTCCACACAGGAAGGCCGGAGCTGGAATCGAACCCGGTACCTCTGCACTGTGAAGCCGACGTGCTAACCACTGGACTATCGGGCCGCCCTTGATGAAGGCTTCTACCAAAGGACGGTACCGGGGCTCGAACTTGAGTTCATCAGTGGAGAATCCCTGTCATATATCACTGGACTGTCCTCCCATGGTACACGCAGGCATGTGGAGAACATATAAACTCCACACAGGAAGGCTGGGCCCTAGAATCGATCCCTCTGCGCTATGAGGCAGACGTGCTAACAAGTCGACCACTGTGCCGCCTTTCAAATAGTATTTCCCCTAACTGATTTCTGTGTTCTTTGCATATTTATCACATAGAAAGGTTTCGGTTCATCAAGCCAATCTGAATTGCACACGGAGAATACCCAAGGAAATATTCCCTTCTGCAAATACTTTTTCACGGCACTGTAGAGTCGTAGTTAAAAGGTGCACCCACAATCCATTCCTTTCAAATGGCAAAACTTTCATTCCCTTTGACATCAATTCTACTCATTTTGAAGACCAAATACAGTCATACCTCGGTTTCCGACCATAATCCGTTCCAGAAGGCTGTTCGAAAACTGAAACCACACTCTTTTTAAGAAAAAAAAATCTTTCTCCAACACGTCTGCTCAGTAATGGAACGCTACACGAGGAAGCTTCACTTCCTGTGTAAGGAAGGCGAGAGGAGTCAAGTGGCACACTCAAGTGCGCTCAGTTTGTTCGAGAACCGATTTTCGGTCGTCATCCGAGGCATAAAAAACTCGAAATCTTTTGGGTAAAACCGATTTATTCAAGAACAGAGACGTTTGAAAATCTATATATATATTGCGCATCGTCCCGCACGCGGTCTGTCCTTCCGTCTGTCCCTTTTCAAAACGTACCTACTTTACCGCGCCGCCACTGCGTCGCTCAGGCAGTGGCTCACTACGATCGCGCAGGCACCACAAGCATTGCAATGAAATTGTTAGTTATTTAGTAGAGCTAAACATCTCTTTATTTTCGCGATAAGCAATGAAGATTAACAAAAAGTTGAACCAAGCAACAACACTTTTGTGGGCCGAAGGCCCACCTTACCAGCCTTCCGCAGGAACTAGCTGATGAGCCGCCCGGAGGGCGGCGAACCAGCTAGTAATAATAATAATAATAATACATCACATTTGTAAGCGCCTTTCACAACACTCAAGGCCACTGTACAGCCAATAGTAAAACACAGATAAAATAATAAATAAAGAAAGAAAGATTTAAGGCGGGTAGGCAAGTCTGAATAGGTCGGTTTTGAGCTGGGTTTTGAATAAGGAAAGAGAGTCAATATTACGAATGTTGGGAGGAAGTGAGTTCCAGAGTTTTGGGACAGAGCGACTGAAGGCTCTGCACCCCATTGTACTGAGACGGGCAGAGGGTAGAAAAAGGTGGAGGGAGGATGAGGACCTGAGTGAGCGAGAGGGAATGGAGATTTGAAGAAGATCTGACAGATAGGGGGCTGCAAGGTTATGGATGGCTTTGAATGTATAGAGAAGTTGATTCTAAGTTTGACAGGAAGCCAGTGGAGCTGTCGGAGGATGGGGGTGATATGATGGAAGGAGGGGGTTTTCGTGATGATCCGGGCTGCTGAATTCTGAACAAGTTGAAGTTTATGGAGGAATTTTTGATGGACACCGAAGAGGAGTGAGTTGCAGTAGTCAATACGGGAAGTGACGAGACTGTGAACAAGGATAGCGGTGGTGTGCGGAGTGAGTGAGGGACGGAGGCGGTTCATATTGCGAAGGTGGAAATGAGCGGACCGGGTAATGTTATTGATGTGGGAGTGATAGGATAGTGAACTGTCAAGGATGACACCCAGACTCTTCACCTGGGGGGAAGGAGATATAGTGGCATTATCAATTGCGAGGGAGAAACTGTCGGCTTTGTTTAGAGTGGATTTGGTACAGACGAGTAGGAGTTCAATTTTATTGCTGTTTAGCTTGAGGAAATTGTGGGTGAACCAAGATTTGATTTCTGACAGACATTGAGAGAGGGACGAGGGTGGGAGAGAAGCGACGGGTTTGCTGGAGAGATAGAGCTGGGTGTCATCCGCAAAACAGTGAAAGTGTAAGCCAAATTTGCGGAAAATGTTTCCGAGTGGAAGGAGGTAGACAATGAAGAGGAGCGGACAGAGGACAGAACCCTGGGGAACACCAGAAGAAACGGGGAGGGATTGTGAAGTAAAAGAATCAAGTTGAATGAACTGAGAGCGGCCAGTGAGATATGAGTGGAACCAATGTAGAGGGGTGTTGGTGATGCCTATGGTAGAGAGTCTATTGAGGAGGATGGGGTGAGAGATTGTGTCGAAGGCTGCACTCAGGTCAAGGAGGATGAGGATGAGATAAGGCCAGAGTCTGCTGCCATGAGAAGATCGTTTGTGATTTTTATGAGGGCTGTTTCAGTACTGTGACGGGGACGGAAGCCGGACTGAAATTGTTCATAAAGACTATTGTCGGTGAGGTGGGAGTAAGGCTGAGAGGCGACAGTTTTCTCCAGAATTTTCGAGATGAAGGGAAGATGGGAAATGGGGCGTAGGTTATTGAAGTCATTGGGATCTGAACCAGCTTTTTTCAGGATTGGGGTGACAGCTGCAATTTTGAAGAGCACAGGAACAATTCCAGTCGACAGAGCGGAGTGTAATGTTGAATGAGATAAGGAAGTGGTCCGTTATTGGAAGTTCATCAGCAGTACAGTTGGAGGGGGAAATACCAGAGCAGCAGATCAGATCCAGGGTGTGACCTTTGATGTGTGTGGGAAAATCTACAAATTGATCAAAACCAAGACTGTTAATTGAAGAAGTGAAGTCAATGGTGAGAGGAAGAGCAGTGTTGTCCATATGTATATTAAAATCTCCCAGGATTATTACATTTGGTGACAGAGAGGAGAGATGGGTGAGGACAGTAGACACTTCATTTAAAAAGTCCCGGTGGGGTTTGGGGGAGCGGTACACTTTGGCAATAATCGTGGGGATGGGTCCGGATATTTGACAGGCAAGGCATTCAAAGGAGGAAAGTGGCGGGAGAGAAACCGGAAGTACTTTCCACTTCTCGTGGTGTACTATCGCGAGACCTCCTCCGCGACCAGAATCGCGGGGCTTGGAAATGTAAACAAATCCCGGGGGAGTGGAATCGTTCAACTGTGAGAACTCCCCGGGAGTTTGCCAGGTTTCATTCAAGCAAAGAATGTCAAGCTTACGGTCCGTGAGGATATCTTGAATGAGATTACCCTTCCCAGTAAGCGAACGGATGTTAAGTAGCCCGAAGTTGACGGCGGCAGTCTCGCTGCTGCGGGGGCCGTTAGCCGACCTAGCCAAGCCGGCTAACGCACGATGGTCGATGGATCGGCCGGCGTTTCTGGATGGCCGACGGGAGGAAGACCAGAAGGAGACGATGGTGTTGGATCGGTTGAGGCAGAAGCCCCGACGAGACCCACGATGAATATATTTCCGGGAAGGAAAGCGAACGATGTCCGGGAGCCGGTGTAGAGCAGGAGGAGGGCCCAGCCACTGGAAGCGGAGCCGAAGGAGCTCGGCCACCGAGTACTGGAGCAGACCCTTGACAGGTCGATGGAGGAGCGACAGGTTGACAGGTAGGACGCTGAGTCGCCGGGACGAAACAGTCGAAGATAGTTGAGAGTGCGAGGCAGGCGTGAATGGGGGCTGGGTGGAATGACTGTGAGATGATGATAGTGATTCCATGCGAAACAGTAAAACAATCGAGCGTAAAAACACCGTAAAACACAAAAGTTTGTGGGAGAGCAGCGGCAGCCAGAACGCGCCAGCATTCACTCTACCCGGAAGTCCCAGAATGCAACAGCACAGGTGAAATCTGTAAACGTCACACTACCTGACAGGCACATTTGCTTGTGCAAGCCTCCGGGTGATCGAAAACCGAGGTTTGACTGTACTTATTTCCTTAGGATGCAGTTTTTCATTTTACGATTAATTGACGTGTGACAATATTACAAGCTCTGGCAAAAATTATGGAACCACTAGTCTCAGGGCATGTTCATTCATGTTTTTCAACTTGTGGAAAAAAACAAGTCGTGTACATGACACAAAACTTAAGTCAAGCCAAATGGCAACTCTCTGTCTTTAAGAAAAACTGTAGAAACTGTGGTTGTCAGTAACAGTTACATTTTTAGACCAAGCAGAAGGGAAAAATGTTGAGGAAAGAATGAATCACCCTGTAAATTTCCATTCCCCAAATTAACTCTTAATGCCACATTTTTTCTTGATTTCTTTCAGGAGTTGAGAAAGCCAAAAAGTTCCGATTTGAAATGACTTTAGTTTTTTGTGTCTCCCATCTGCTTATTCTACAAAATTAAACAACTAAATCAACTGAGAACTGCTGATTACATTTATTTATTTTTTACGGTAGTTGTGATACGTAAAAAGGCAGAAATCTAGATATGCATGTTTAAAAATGTGTTCTCTTAAATGACAAGTGAGATGTCATTAATGTATGAAATGTCACTCAAGACTGAAAGGGAGTCTACCACTATTGTCACGCTCTAACATTTTTAACACAAGTGGCATGCTTATGGGAGCTAGCCAAGTGGCTAGCTTAAGAAGCTAATGCAAATGTCAGTCTTCAGTCAGCATCCCCCTTGTCCGGCAACACAAACAGATGCACTCAAATTCTCCTCTTGAACTCAGTTTCTTGATTTATGTTTTGTAAACTTGTCACTAACTGTGCCGCACCCTGCTCCCTTAATTGGCTGCTGACTAGAAAGTTTTTGTAATCGAAATGAAATATGTCACACTGATCACTGATCAAAATCCAATATCCCTTTATTCACAAAATTGGGGGAAATTGTTTGTTTGAAATGTGTAGAAAAGTTACCTTTATTTATTGCTCAACTCTTCTTCATTGATGCCTCTGTTGGTGTCATCAGGACAGAGTGCCATTTGTGGTGCCGGAGCGTGTGCCCTGGAAGCTCATGTGCAACACTCTCAACAGTAAATTCACCTCGGAGGTCCAGACGCATCACAACCTCGACCAGTACAATCAACACTTCCTGGCCCAGAAGATATTTGACAAACCAGACTTCACCGATGACTTCAGCAACATGATGGTTTCCTGGGCTCAGTTCAATAAGGTGCACGCACACGCACGCATTCGCACACAGACAAAATGATATGACAGAGATTGTATGATCACATACTCGGCTACCACACATCACTAATGAAAGAACAAACGCTCACACTTGCTATCACAATTGTAATAATAGTCAGAGGAAACAGCGATGCTTCAATTTAGTTACTGTATTTGTTTTGAAGAGCAGCTAAATACTAAAAAGACAACCTGTGTTTTTGATCGGCCATTTAGATTTGCAGTGTTAACAGAACATAATGGATAAACCTGTTATTCACAAAACATTTCAAAGTTGAACTTAAGACCCTGTAAAGTGATAATAAATGGCCTGTCATTTTGACAAACCAGAGGGGTGTTGTTGACAACCCTGCTAAATTTGAATGATCAAAGAAATTGAACTTATGAAATGAGGCTGAAAATCCAAGCTTTTGTCTCCCTTCCCAAACACTGTCGGTGTGTCTGCTGATTGCACTGAAACCATGCCACGTTCTTCTGTCATCTGTCAATCATATACATCTACATCTAAAATCCTAATGCCCACACATCCCTACTCTTTTGACCCATGAAAATATATCATCTCAAAGTCTTCGGCGGTCCACTCGGACGGCGTGCTGATTTCAAATGACCTAGATGCATGGAAATGCAAAGTTGAAAGTTGTTTTGTCAGGTGATATGGCGTGCGTGGATTTTTTTTTCTTTTTAATGACTGGCTCCATTCAATCATTCAGAAGCTCCAAACTTGCATTACTGTCACAATAATTTTTGTTTCTGGCATTTCAAAAATGTTTAAACATGGAGCGGGGATTCGACAAAGGAGGTAGTAAATCACAATCAAAGGATCAATTCCTCAACACACACAGAAACGTTATCCTTGCTGCCTCTCATATTGACTGCGCTATGCAGACATTTGCGGGTACCAGTTTGCACCTGCCTCTGGGAAGGCTATTTGAAGACTGATATCTCAGGTTTGAGTAATCAAGCATGTGCCATGTGATTTGCCTATTTCAATATACCTGTTTCATGATAATTCATTTGGTTCCGTGCAATCATGGGCGCACCCGGTGAGTAGATCAACTTTCATATCTGTTTGCGTTCTCAGTCAACTTTGCCCTTGTTTTTGTATGTGCAATCCTTTTTGTGCCACCCATTCCTCGTCATGACTGTGCTCACATGCACGCACACACACACACACGCACAATCTGATAGATACTATTGATACTATTAAGTATGTGACAATGTCTATCTTACAGGAAGTGCTCCCTGGTCGACTGTTTACGTTCTGGCAGTGGTTTGAGGGAGTGATGGACCTGACCAAAAAACACCTCAGGACATACTGGAGTGATGGGTGTGAAGACCCTTCTTCTTGGAGTAACAATTAATACGCCATTAGTTAGAACTAAGACACTGTGCTTTTCTCTATAAGGCTCATATTTGGTTTCATTGGCAAGCAACATCTACACCTGATTCTCAAAGAGAGGCCCAACGGAACTTTTTTGCTGCGCTTTAGCGACTCTGAGATCGGCGGCATCACCATAGCTTACGTGGCTGCATCAGAGAGTAAGTATAGGCTGTGATCATGTTTCAAATACTTAACCTCTACAAAGACAGTAATGTTGGCTTTTTATTGACACAGTCAACATCTAGTTCTGAACATAATTGTTTCTGTTAGCCCATTTGTAAATAGAAACTGTTCATAAATAAGGGTAATATTTCCCATTGAAGTGAATGGAAATGCGTTGAATCCGTTCCAGTTCCAAAATTAAGTTATATTTAGCCCTTTTTTCACCAAAGTGTGGTTAAAAATAAATATAATGCAGTTTATAAACAAGTGAAAACACACAATATTATAGAGGAATAAAACACTTTGATCACTTGTGTATTGCTCATTGACCAGAGGAGGACAAGAAAAGCGGAAGAGGATGACATCTCCTCGTTGAAAAAGTCTTCTGAAATAAGATGGAGGAAATCTGATTGTAGCTTTTCTCATAATGTCTTATTCTATTCTAATTCATTAATTGATTTGAGCCTGCAAATTCAGAAAAGATGTCTTTTTCTGTTCAAAATAAACTGAACTCATATTCCACGAACGTATTATGAATCAGAATGCAGTGTTTAGATGAGTGAAGGCGCTGCGAACATATTGTCAAGAAACACTTGCCCGATGAAATAGAACTGCAGGAAGTTGATAACAATTGATGAGCTGTTGATGAATCTAGCGCCCGCTGTATTTGGAAGGCTATTCCATTCGGTGATACGAGATGTTGTTTCAGCAAAGTACTCACAAAATCAATCACCAATGTTCCTTTCGGCCTTATATGATGGCTGTTTGAAAGTGCTCTATAAATACTGTTGACTTGACTTGACTTATATGGCACACCATGATTTTGAAGGTTGCTCCTTCGCAAGCGGCCTTCCAAATCAGCACATTTCTTTTGCATGCCAGCCTTCTCTTTCAACATCGCTTGTCCATTACTTGGCATGCCAGCTCAAGCTAGACGATGTTAGCGTTATGCCTCCGCAGTTTTCTCAAAACATCATTCTTGAAGTTGTCCTTCCATTGCCTGATTAACATCAGTCTTAATCAACGAGGTTTTGTTTGAAGTCGGCTTTGAAGTCTTTTAACTCCTAGGCAAGAAGCGAGAAGCTTTGGAGCATTATGTCTTGAGTAGCCATGTTTGCTTCAGCCGACTTCATTAGCCTCTGTCTAATGAAGCTAAACAAGGAGATCTTGATTGGGTGCCACCAGAAGTCCCTTACATATTTTTTTTCACGCCTTCGGGACGGCATGGCCTCAAGAAAGCGATTCACACCAGACATGCCGAGGATACGACTGATTTAAAACCGTTTTGGAAAGAGGAATGGTCCAAAATATGTCCTGACCATTGTGCAGCTCCAATCTGCAATGATAACTATTTGGTTGCAGTTATTGCTGCCGAAAGTGGACCAAGTAGTTATTAATTCCAAAAGTTCATTTACTTACTGCACCCTGCACTGTGCCATTTCCATGTTGTGTTCCGTAAAAACATGGAAACGGAAACGTCTCATTGTGTTCAAATCCAGGTCATTCCAAAGGGTTGACCCCCCCCCCCCCCCAAACTTGCAACTCTATGTTATTTATCAGCGTTGAAATCATTTAACTTTGCTTTCCCTAGTGGGTGAACACAAACAAATCATCAAGAACATCCAGCCCTTCACCAAGAAAGATCTGGACATCCGGAGCCTCGGTGACCGCATCAGAGACATCAATGAAATCACATCCCTCTACCCTGACTTTCCAAAACATGACGTTTTCAAAAAGTACTATTCAGGTAATGACCTCATCTCGTCACATGTTTTTTTTGTAAATGTATTTAGTGAACACTGATGAATGAATATCATCTTTTAATTAGATTTTTTTTTTTTTTTTTTTGTAGAGCCCCAAACGTCCACCAGCGCTGGCTACCTCCCGGTGACACTCCAGACTAAAGTGGGCATGTAAGGAAGTGCCTAGCCTAAATGCTCTATGTCTCGATTAGTTCATGTGATTCTGAGATATTATCTGTGTGTTTGTGTGTCTCTCGCAATCTTTTTTGTTTTGTTTTGTAGGGACACCGGGTCAGTTGCAGCTAATAGCGCCTGTGAGGCGCATCGGACTGACAGCCTCCACAATGCTGCCAGTTATCCAGTGTAGGTCATGATTGATCCATTCAGTGTGTTTTAACATCTGTGGCAAACAAAGCCCTGAATTCTGGTATCCAAACCAACATACCGTACTCATAGAAAGTTAGGGATATTCAGCTTTTATGCGAAATTTCTGGATAATGCCAAAAACATGCTCTTACCCCTACGGGTGAACTTAATTTGACCTTCTCTAAACTTCGGAATGCACAAGCCCGACTGTTGATATTTCACTCAAAACTGTTCTGTCATGAGGAGCTGAATGGCAAGATTCACAGTAGTTGTTTGACTACATTTCCAATCATGTCTACTTTTATGCCTATCTGTGACCAGTGTTTAGCAATCTGCTGATGAGAATTGTGACACTCTCAGGTCAGTGGCAACTTCCCTCTGAGAACATCCTGTTTGATGGCGAGTTACTGTTGATTAATTGTGGTGCTCGCTAGAGACCACTACATTCAAAATCGGGTATGAATTTTGACCGCTTGGGTCAAAATTCATATACCACCCAATGTGGTAATACATGTCGATTACGTCTTTGTATCCTCTTCCAGCCACATTGTCCAATATTGTTTTGTATTGTTGTTGCTGTGTGTGTGTGTGTGTGTGTGCGTGTGCGTGTGCGTGTGCGTGTGCGTGTGTGTGTGTGCGTGTTTTGGGTATTATTTGGCTGTGCGTCCTTTTTTTTTCTTTCAATCAACTTGATTTGAACTAAGTATACAAAATATTTAGAAAATTAAAATATAGAAAAGGTATACTGTACAAATTCACACCAGGGAGATTACAACGCGTATAAAATGATATCAATGTTAAATGAAAAAAAAGTTGGTTGTGCATTTGCTTTGTGCCTGCGTGTGACCTCGTAGTACTTTCTGGAAGCCGATTAGCGCTGTCGCCGATCCAATGCCGCCGAAGAATATGAAGACGGTAAGGGAAATAAAAGTTCTGATGGTCCTAAAATAGCAATGATGAATTGTCATTTTCCCACGAGAGAAGCGCGGTTAAAATAACGACAACGCATTACCTTTACTGGCGATTACAGTTTTAGTTCGGCTTGGAAAAAAACGATGGAATGACGATGACAGATGTGTGGCCTGGCCGAATGACAGACGGATAATTTACTGAGGCGTACACTTCTGTAAAAGACCTCTTGTGAGTTTTCCCATTCAGCTCCTTGTTACATAACAGCCAGTTGTCTAAAAAAAATAGAGAAACATTGTACAGTTGGACATGTGCGTGACATGACATGAGTCGGAATCGTTTCCAGTGAGGGTTGGACTCCGCCAAGGCTGCTCTTTGTCGCCGATTATGTTCATAACCTTTATGGACAGAATTTCTAGGCGCAGCCGAAGCATTGAGGGGGTCGTTTTGGTGGCCTCAGTATTGCATCTCTGCTTTTTGCAGATGATGTGGTACTATTGGCTCCTTCAAGCAGGGCTCTTCAACTCTCACTGGAGCGTTTTGCAGCCGAGAGTGAAGCGGTTGAGATGAGGATCAGCACCTCCAAATCTGAAACCATGGTCCTCAGTCGGAAAAGGGTGGAGTGCCCTCTCCGGGTCGGGGAGGAGATCATGCCCCAAGTGGAGGAGTTTAAGTATCTTGGGGTCTTGTTCACGAGTGAGGACAGGAGGGAGCGAGAGATCGACAGGCGGATCGGTACAGCGTCTGCTGTGATGCAGACGTTGTATCGGTCTGTCGTGGTAAAGAAGGAGCTGAGGGAATGGGCGAAGATCTCAATTTACCGGTCGATCTACGTCCCAACCCTCATCTATGGTCACGAGCTATGGGTCGTGACCGAAAGAACGAGATTCCGGTTACAAGCGGCTGAAATAAGTTTTTCCCTTAGAGATAAGGTGAGAAGCTCGGTCACACGGGAGATGCTCAGAGTAGAGCCGCTTCTCCTCCACATCGAGAGGAGCCAGATGAGGTGGCTCAGGCATCTAATTAGGTTGCCTCCTGGACGCCTCCCTGGTGAGGTGTTCCGGGCATGTCCCACTGGCAGGAGACCCTGAGGACAACCCAGGACACGCTGGAGAGACTATGTCACCCAACTGGCCTAGGAACACCTCGGTATCTGCCAGAAAGAGCTCAAAGAAGTGGCTGGGGAGAGGGAAGTCTGGGCTTCCCTGCTAAAGCTACTGCAGCCCAACCGGGTGCAGTAAGCGGTGGAAAATGGATGGATGGATGGATGGATGGACATGTGCATTCAATGGTTTACGAGGGGCGAATTAAGTTCACCTGTAAAGGTTAGAGTGCATTTGAGGTTCATCCTGAAATGTCACTCGAACCCTTAAAATCCACAACTTTAGAGTCATTGAATAATTAATGCCGAATGTTTTGTGCAGGGATGCTGGCTCAGTTGCCCCGTGTGTCCCAAATTTGACGCATCACGCCGAAAGCTCCCACAATTCTGTTGGGTACCCCCTGTAAGTCCTGCTCACTCACTGTCACTTTGTGTCCATCAAACGATAACAATTCAAAAAACAATTCCAGCCGGGGTTATAATAGTTTGGGATTTTTCATTGTAATAACGATAATAATAATCCATTTTATTTTTAAGCGCCTTTCACAGAGTTTGTTTTTATTTCACTTTGACTTCTGTTTTTTAACTCTGTTTTTTAATGCTTCGTTTTAGTTGGGTTTTTCATAGTTTTAGTGTTAGTTTTTTGTTTTAAAATATACGGAGTATTTCATTGCTGTCCTGTGAAAAACAATCTTTGGCATTTTCTTCAATTTTTACTTCATTGCGATGTCCGAAACGCGGATATCCCTTTAACCTGTTGGTCTGTTGGCTCCAGTTGTGAGGCAAGATGCCAGTCAGACCTGGTAGACCCTAAATGTGTTGTGATGTCTGGCTGAATACCCTGCCAGGAGGAGTTTCAACTCCCAAAACTTCACAAACGTCCCAGGGAGGAGATATTGAGTCCGAGTGGACCATGGTCTGCCCACGCCACCATTGTTGAAGTGGCTGACAGGAAATGTTCCTGTAAGTTGGTCGCTGTCTGTCATGGTGGCATCCCTTGAACCTGTGGTTGGGCACCAGTGATGAGGGATGCCATCAAGGCTGAAGAAGGAGTCCTGTTGGGCCTTTTGGGCTTGTGGGACTCTGGAGGAAACTGATGGTACTGGCAAAAAATGGGCCATGGAAGGAGTTTGACTAGCCCATGGAAAATGACTTGCGGATGGTTCTGAGGAACTTCCAATCCACTGTCCAGGGTCCCAGGAGTGGGAAGCACTGCATCCACCATCAACAATGGGAATGGGGTCCTGTTGACCTTAGGTTTGGGGCGTTGCGAGTCCATGGAGAGACTACTTCAAAGACTGCCTCAATTCCACCGACAAGTCTTGTCATGAGGAAGCAGAGGCTGGGATCTCTGAGGTGGGCTCTCCAATCTCTGCGATTGAGGTTCCCAAGGTGGCTAAAAAGCTCCTCAGTGGCCGGGCTCCGGTGGTGTATGAAATGAGGCCAGAATTCCTAAAGATTCTGTTGTGGGCCTGTCCTGGTTGACACGCCACTGCAACATCACATGGACATCAATGACTGTGCCTCTGTATTGGTAGACTGGGGTGTTACTCCCTCTTTTTGAGAAGGGCGACTGCTGGGTGTGTTCCAACCATGGGAGTATCGCAGCCTTCCTGCTCAGGTTTTTTCTGGAGATCTGCAGGGGGCGGTCCATCAGGAATTCCAATCTCAAATTAAGGAGCAATGGTGTGGGTTTAACAATGCACCAGCTCTATAGCCTCGGCAGAAACCTCCAGCATGCAATGGAGTTTGCACAACCAGTCTACGTGTGCTTGGAGAAGGCGCCTTGTTCGACGATGTCCTGAGGGGTGTCCTGAGCGGAATCCTTCAGAAATATGGTGCACTGAACTCCATGATACAAGCTGTTTGGTTCTTGCACGACCGCTGTCACTGTTTGTTCCCCATTGCCAGCAATCAGTCTGATTTGTTTCCGGTGAGAGTTGGACTCTGCCCCTTGTCATCAGTTCAGATCATCACCTTTCTGGACAGAATTTCTAGGCGCAGCCAAGGCATTGAGAGGGTCTGGTTTGGAGGCCTTTCTGAGTTTTTTGCAAATCTTGTGGTACTCTCACTGGAGTGGTTCGTGAAGCAGTTGGAATGAAAATCAGCACCTCCAAATCTGGGAAGATGGTCTTTAAGTCAGAAACGGGTGAAGTACTCTCCAGGGTGTGTATGAGGTCCTGCCCCAAATGGGGGAGTTCAAGTATCTTGGGATCTTGTTTATGAGTGAGGGAAGAATGGAACAAGAGGTCGACAGCCGGATCAGTGCTGCGTCTGCAGAGATGACGACTTTCTATCTGTAATGGTGAAGACGGAGCTGAATCAAAAGGTGAAGCTCTCAATTTACCGATTAATCCACTTTCCTAACCTCACCGATGGTCACGAGCTGTGCGTCATGACCAAAAGAACAAGATCCCGAATGCCTCGCAGTGTTTCCCATTCAGGAGGAGCTCAGAGTCGAGACGTTGCTCCTCCACATTGAGAGGAGGCATAAGAGATCATTTTCTTTCATTCCCAACATCTAAAATTCTTCTCATTTATGATCCCGCTGCCTCGACTGATGCTATAAGTTTTCACTATCAAGATATTTTATGCAGATTTAGTGTACGCAAGTCTGATTTTTGGTATTGTGATTTGATGAGATATATGCTGAAGGTTTTTCAACTCCAAAATTGTTTGAACACATAGAGGCATTTTTCACCATCATTTTGGTGGTTCCGCAACCCGTACAACTTTTGGACTGTTGGAACTTGAAGGCTCGTACTTGATGGAAGCTTCATGATTTTTTTTTCCTTGTGTTTTTCAGGCCTCAATTCCAGCAGTTCACACCTCAAGAAGCCATCACAAGAGAGCAAATGGAAACCTCCAATTCGTCTGCAGTCAATTTTAGTCCAGACCCAGCTGTCTTCAGTGACGTGTAGGTTTGATACTTTGTCTTAAGCCGCTGCTGATGGTGTGACACACATGGTAACATCACGTCTCTCTCTTTCTGTTTTTCTACCAGGACCACAGGAGACATGGAACTTGTCTTGAACAGTTTTCATGAAGAGCTAGCCCCTGGGACTCCAACTGCCTCGTCTTCCCTTTGGGCCACATTCAGAATGTGACAGGAAACAATACAAGCACTGACACCACATCCATTTCCCGAGCACATCCATCGTGGATTTTGATTTTGACTTCATGCGCGTCCACATTAGCGACACATTTATTACTGGATACAATTTATGTCCCTTATCATGGTAATGAAATTGCATTATAAGAGGTTTTAAGGCAAAAATGAAGCCAACTTCAGAATTTACGATGTAATTCAAAATTATAACCCGTCATCTGTGGTGACTGAATGTAGTTTTTTAAAAATTATTATTATTAATATATCCATCCATCCATCCATCATCTACCGCCAGGTCGCGGGGGCAACAGCTTTAGCAGGGAAGCCCAGACTTCCCTCTTCCTAGCTACTTCTTCCAGCTCTCCCCGGGGGATCCCGAGTCGTTCCCAGGCAAGCTGGGCGACATAGTCTCTCCAGCGTGTCCTGGGTCTTCCTCGGGGTCTCCTCCCAGTGGGACATGACCGGAACACCTCACCGGGGAGGCGTTCAGGAGGCATCCGAATCAGATGCCCAAGCCACCTCATCTGGCTCCTCTCGATGTGGAGGAGAAGCGGCTCGACTCTGAGCCCCTCCCGGATGACTGAGCTTCTCACCTTATCTCTAAGGGAGAGCCCAGAAACCCTGCGGAGAAAACTCATTTCAGCCGCTTGTATCCGGGATCTCGTTCTTTCGGTCACGACCCATAGCTCGTGACCATAGGTGAGGGTTGGGACGTAGATCGACCGGTAAATTGAGAGCTTCGCCCATTGGCTCAGCTCCTTCTTCACCACGACAGACCAATACAACGTCCGCCTGTCGATCTCCCGCTCCCTCCTACCCCCACTCGTGAACAAGACCCCAAGATACTTGAACTCCTCCACTTGGGGTAATATCTCCTCCCCGACCCGGAGGGGGCACTCCACCCTTTTCCGACTGAGGACCATGGTTTCAGATTTGGAGGTGCTGATTTTCATCCCAACCGCTTCACACTCGGCTGCGAAACGCTCCAGTGAAAGTTGGAGAGCCCCGTTTGAATGAGCCAACAGCACCACATCATCTGCAAAAAGCAGGGATGCAATACTGAGGCCCCCAAAACGGACCCCCTCAACGCTTCGGCTGCACCTAGAAATTCTGTCCATAAAGGTTATGAACAGAATCGGCGACAAAGGGCAGCCTTGGCGGAGTCCTACCCCCACTGGAAACGATTCTGACTTACTGTCGGCAATGCGAACCAAACTCTGACATCAGTGGTATAGTGACGGAACAGCCCGTATCAGGAGTATGAGGAGTGTGATCCCTCTGTAGTTGGAACACACCCTCCGGTCCCCCTTTTTAAAAAGAGGGACTACCACCCTGGTCTGCCAATCCAGAGGCACTCTCCCTGTTGACCACGCGATGTTGCAGAGGCGTGTCAACCAGGACAGCCCCACAACATCCAGAGCCTTGAGGAACTCCGGGCGGATCTCATCCACCCTGGGGCCTTGCCACCGAGGAGCTTTTTAACCACATCGGTGACTTCAACCACAGAGATAGGAGAGCCCACCTCAAAGTCCCCAGGCTCTGCTTCCTCCAAGGAAGGCGTGTTGGTGGAGCTGAGGAGGTCTTCGAAGTACTCTGCCCACCGGTTCACAACGTCCCGAGTCGAAGTCAGCAGCGCCCCATCCCCACTGTATACAGTGTTAGTGGTGCACTGCTTCCCCCTCCTGAGACGTCGGATGGTGGACCAGAATTTCCTCGAAGCCGTCCGGAAGTCGGCTTCCATGGCCTCACCGAACTCTTCCCACGCTCGGGTTTTTGCCTCGGCGACCACCGAAGCCGCGGTCCGCTTGGCCAGTCGATACCCGTCAGCTGCCTCTGGGGTCCCACAGGCCATAAAGGCTCGATAGGGCTCCTTCTTCAGCTTGACGGCATCCCTTACTGCTGGTGACCACCAGCGAGTACGGGGGTTGCCGCCACGACAGCCACCAACCACCTTACGGCCACAACTCAGATTGGCCGCCTCAACAATAGAGGCACGAAACATGGTCCACTCGGGCTCAATGTCCCCCGCCTCCCCCGGAACATGGGAAAAGCTCTGTCGGAGGTGGGAGTTGAAACTCCTTCTGACAGGGGATTCCGCCAGACGCTCCCAACAAACCCTCACTATACGTTTGGGTCTGCCAGGACGGACCGGCATCGTCCCCCACCATCGGAGCCTACTCACCACCAGGTGGTGATCAGTTGACAGCTCCGCCCCTCTCTTCACCCGAGTGTCCAGAACATGCGGCCGCAAATCCGATGATACAACTACAAAGTCGATCATCGAACTGCGGCCTAGGGTGTCCTGGTGCCAAGTGCACATATGGACACCCTTATGTTTGAACAAGGTGTTCGTTATGGACAATCCGTGACGAGCACAGAAGTCCAATAACAAAACAACACTCGGGTTCTGATCGGGGGGGCCGTTCCTCCCAATCACGCCCCTCCAGGTCTCACTGTCATTGCCCACGTGAGCATTGAAGTCCCCCAGCAGAACAAGGGAGTCCCCAGCAGGAGTACTCTCCAGCACACCTTCCAAGGACTCCAAAAAGGGTGGGTATGCTGAGCTGCTGCTTGGTGCATATGCACAAACAACAGTCAGGACCCGTCCACCCACCCGAAGGCGGAGGGAGGCAACCCTCTCGTCTACCGGTGTGAACCCCAATGTACAGGCACTGAGCCGGGGGGCAATGAGTATGCCCACACCTTCTGCGCCTCTCACCGTGAGCAACTCCAGAGTGGAAGAGAGTCCAACCCCTCTCGAGAGAACTGGTACCAGAACCCAGGCTGTGTGTGGAGGCAAGTCCGACTATATCCAGTCGGAAATTCTCTGCCTCACACACCAGCTCGGGCTCCTTCCCTGCCAGAGAGGTGACATTCCATGTCCCAAGAGCTAGCTTCTGCAGCCGAGGATCGGACCGCCAGGGTCCCCGCCTTTGGCTGCCGCTCAGCTCACATTGCACCCGACCCCTTTGGCCCCTCTCATGGGTGGTGAATCCATGTGAAGGGGGACCCACGTTGCCTCTTCGGGCTGTGCCCGGCCGGGCCCCATGGGTGTAGGCCCGGCCACCAGGCGCTTGCCAACGAGCCCCACCTCCAGGCCTGGCTCCAGAGGGGGGCCCCGGTGACCCGCGTCCGGGCAAGGGAAACCTCGATCCATTTATTGTAATCATCATTGGAGTCTTTGAGCCGTGCTTTGTCTGGCCCCTCACCTAGAACCTGTTTGCCATGGGTGACCCTGCCAGGAGCATAAAGCCCCAGACAACTTAGCTTCTAGGATCATTGGGACACACAAACCCCTCCACCACGGTAAGGTGACGACTCACGGAGGGGTATTAATATATCAACAATGCTTTTACGAATGTATGTGTTGCAAGTAAGTCAACTCTGATTCACACACAACGCCAAATATCAGCAAGAGTTACCTTTTTTTTCAGCCACAGCTTGGAATGCAGGTTGAACAATTATAGTATTTTTAATGTTTTGGATACATTTTCAGTATATGGTCCTCAGTAAAATCAACAAGCGCACTGGGTTTTTTGTTTTTTTTCCTTTTCCAATGTAAACAATGTACTCGTGTCATCTATAAAAGCAATGCTATTCTGTTGTTTGGGAGTTTCCAAAAATGCTAATGTCATGCTTCGGCTCTGACAAGCTGACATCTATGTGCAACTGGCAGCAGTTTTTGAGCCGATTGCTTTTTGCGTTTGAATGATTGTAACGGAGAACGAGTTCATCTGTGTTGCAGAAACAGTGTATGTTAGCATTTGGCATCTCTTCCTTGTGCCACTTCAACTTGATTGACGTAACTTCACATCATGATGCCTGTGGCTGTTGAAAATCAGCTTGAAACAAACACGGTGCCATATACTGTATCTTGGACAGTGGCACTATGTTGTCACAGCAAATAGCACTTATAAAAAATTGATCTATTGAGCACAGCGCAATGTATAAGCTTCGCCCACTAAACACATTTTTAAAAATCTGAACTGTTGTTTATAAGCCACACCGAAGTAGATCCAAACTTAAATTGACCTTCAGTAAATCTAATTGTATCCACTGAGCAGGTCATTTTTGTATGTGGGTATTGATTGTCTGTCTGTGTTCCTGCCACCATGTGTAGTAAGAGTTGTCTGATGAGTTTAAATGACAACTGTAGCGATGCTAATTCCAGCTAGCCTGTCTCATCATTTCCCATTTTATGTTAGAATTGAGATTGCGGACTGGTGTTCAAGTGAGGCTAATGATAATAACACTGATGTTGTGTTGAAAGTTGTACATCGAATGTACATTGATGACAAATAAACAGCTATGAGCAAGAACGTGGTGCCTCCTATTTGAAGAACTTCCAGCTAGATGAACTAAAGTACATGTACTGTATAGAGAGGGAAAAATGAATACAAATAAAAGATCAAACAAAACCTACCAACCATAAAGAACGAAAAAAAACTAGTGGAAACTGCACTAACCGAAGTGAAAATAACAGCAACCAAATATGTACAAGGAAAATACTTTCAGGCATGGTGAGGCCGTGCTTTGAGCAGTATACTGAGCCGAATGATTTCTTGTGTGCGCATTTGATATAAAAAGAATGTGACCAGTTCACACTTCGACACAGTAGAACTCATTGAAGAATTCATGAGCAGGAAGCAAGATTCAAGAGAAGCTAAAAATAGACAATGCATCCTTGCGTTTGGTTGCAGGGGTTAAAGTTGGGAGGAAAAAAGACGTGGATTGAGGTACAAACTTTGTTCCATACCTCTCATAAGAGCGGCTTGTTTCTATGTACTTCAGCGATCAAATTACTGTGCTCTTTTCAATAGTAGAAAAGAAAGTACAGATTGGCAAGTATATCGATAAGACGTATCGAGATCGGTGCCAAAACGAGCCTCATTTTAAGCTATCCGTATCACTTTGCCACATCAGTGAATCATCATCCGCTTCAGAAAGAAAGGTCTTTTTTCACACTTTTTTGTCATTGTTAAATTTTATATATCAAAAGTAATCGCGCACCCAGTAGTCCAGTGGTTAGCACGTCGGCTTCACAGTGCAGAGGTACCGGGTTCGATTCCAGCTCCGGCCTCCCTGTGTGGGAGGCCGGACATTAACGACATTACCCGCGCAGCTAGGCAGGAGTGTCGCAAAGCTGAACGCAAGTGGAAAAGAGACAAATTGCATGTCTCTTCTCAAATTTGGAAAGACAGCTGGCGTATCTACCAGCTCACAGTAAAAGAGGCCAAAAGAAAATATCTGTCGGACCTTATTCTAGCCAACCGTCACAACCCTCGTGCACTATTTAAAACGATAGATTCTGTACTCAAACCCCCTCTGCCTACTTGCGCGGATTCTTCAGCCGAGATGTGCAACTGATTCCTTCAGTTCTTTATTGATAAGGTCTCTACAGCTAGGATTCCGGTCCCAAATACCGCATCTGACCCCTCTGTCCATGTTCCATGTTCAGCTGTCCTAAATTCTTTTGATACTGTGTCCTTGGCGCTTTTGGAGGATGTAGTTCGCCAGACGAAGCCATCTGGCTCCCCTTGCGACTCTCTTCCCCCACGCTTCTTTCAGGAGGTTCTCCCGAGTGTTGGTGCATCGGTCTTGGATATCATCAACAGCAGCCTTTCTTCTGGTGTAGTTCCCCAACAGTTTAAACATGCTGTGGTCCAACCCTTGATCAAGAAACCTGGTCTTGATCCAGATGAGCTGTCAAGTTACAGACCCATTTCCAAACTGCCTTTCATTTCCAAAATTCTGGAAAAAGTGGTGCACATGCAGTTGAAACTTTTCTTGGATGAACATAACATCTTGGAGGTCTTCCAGTCAGGTTTCAAGACGATGCATAGCACGGAGTCAGCCCTGTTACGCGTTTCTAATGACATCCTCCTGGCAAATGACTCTGGAGACCACGTGTGTCTGGTTTTATTGGACTTAACTGCAGCATTTGATACAGTGGATCACAGTATTCTGCTGACTCGTTTGCAGCACTTGGTGGGCATTGGCGGGAGTGTTCTTGATTGGTTTAGGTCCTATCTAGCTGACAGGACCTTTTGTGTCAGCCTTGGCTGCTCTGAATCACGCACTGCTCCCCTGTCATGTGGTGTTCCACAGGGCTCAATTCTGGGGCCTCTGCTGTTCTCGCTGTATCTGCTCCCATTGGGTTCCATCTTAAGGAAACATGGTATTCCTTTCCACTGCTATGCAGATGACTGCCAGATCTATGTCCCACTGAGCAAGAAAGACACCTTCTCATTAAGGCCACTCCTATCCTGTCTGGAAGAAATCAAAACCTGGATGGCACAAAATTTCTTGAAGTTCAACGAAAAGAAGACAGAGGTGATATTGTTTGGCCCCAGTGGACCTTGTACATTCCATCCTGTAGACTTGGGCCCCCTATCTCCTTATCTGAAATCAACGGTCTCAAACTTGGGACTTAAACTGGACAGTGATTTCAAACTCGATCGGCAAATTGGTGCCGTTGTTAAATCCAGCTTCTTTCACCTTAGACAGCTGGCCAAAATAAAACCTTTCCTCTCACATGAACACTTTGAGACAGTAATTCATGCCTTTGTCACATCCCGGCTCGATTACTGCAACGCCCTGTACTTTGGAGTCAGCCAGTCCTCCATCAAGCGCCTTCAGCTGGTACAGAATGCCGCTGCTCGCCTCTTGACTGGTACTCGTAAGAGGGAGCATATAACTCCTACTTTGGCATCCCTTCACTGGCTCCCCATTCATTTTAGAATTATTTTTAAGATCCTCCTCTTTGTTTTCAAATCTCTGAATAATCTCGCGCCACCTTACCTCTCTGAGCTCATACGCCCCTACACCCCTGCCCGGCGCCTCAGGTCTGTGGACCAGTCTTTGCTAGACGTACCAAGAACTAAACTGAGGCTCAGAGGGGATCGAGCCTTTTCTGTTGCTGGTCCATCTCTCTGGAATGACCTCCCACTGAACATTCGGCAAGCCTCCTCGCTGCCCATCTTTAAATCCCTCCTCAAAACTCACTTGTATTCTTTGGCGTTTGACTCAGCATGACTTAGATTTGCTATTGGTTTTACTGCTTGGTGCTTTCTACCGCCTTATTACTTATTACTTATTACTGATTCGTCTTACTGTTTATTGTATATGTTAAATCGCTCCATGTACAGCACTTTGTATGCAGCGATGGCTGTTTGAAAGTGCTCTATAAATACTGTTGACTTGACTTGACTTGACTTGTGGAGTTTGCATGTTCTCCCCGGGCCTGCGTGGGTTTTCTCTGGGTGCTCCGGTTTCCTTCCACATTCCAAAAAAAAAAAAGACATGCATGGCATGCTGATTGGATGTTCTAAATTGTCCCTAGGTGTGAGTGTGGCCGTGGATGGTTGTTCGTCTCTATGTGCCCTGCGATTGGCTGGCAACTGATTGAGGGTGTCCCCCGCCTACTGCCCGGTGACGGCTGGGATAGGCTCCAGCACCCCCCGCGACCCTAGTGAGGATCAAGTGGTTCGGAAAATGGATGGATGGAAAAGTAATCGCGGTATTTGTACTCTGTATCGGTGGTATCTCATACTGGTATAGGACTGGGAAAAAAAAGTAGTATCGGACATTTCTTCAATAAATAGACAAGAAGAAAAAATGGCCAACAAGTGCTTCAGGACATTTTGGCAGAGTGCGGGGCAGATAAAAATTCAATTGGTGCCATGAAATTGGGCTGACATCCCTGCACGGTGATATAGGCTGTCCATTGAATGCGAGTTGTGTCAACTGCTGCTCAACATCGCTTGCATTAGCCAAAGAGAACACAATTACATCACAAGAGTATCTGATGATGACTGTATTATTAGCTTCAAAAATCCTCAAACATCATTTAAAAAAGATAAAGAGACAATTTGTACACTGTACATCACAAAAAAAGTAAAAACAATTCTGAATGCCTCACTAAAATCTATTCAATCCATCGCTTCTCAGGGAAACCACACAGGAAACGGCAGAAGCTGCTTGCATGTCTGGCCAATGAGGCAATGTGATCATCGGAGCATAACATCGAGCATGCGGTTTTCAAGTGAGCGCACTTCATGCACTCAGATTTTTTAGGGGAGGGGGTGGGAGTCCTGACCTCCATCCTGATGTCACGCAACAGCAGCCTGTGTATGTTCTTTGACAAACACAAGGAAATGCAAACCAACAGTACGAAAAAGTGGAAGGGGACCAAATTGACATTGAAACGGGGAGCCTCTTTTCGTTTGAAGTTGTACATGCCTGCGGATCAAGTGGCAAATTCACAATGACCTCTACCTTCGCTGAAGAGTCCTTTCAACAGCATGGACCTCAACATTGTGTGTTTAAGAATTATTATACTAAATGAGCATAGGGCTTGTTTTAAAAGGCTCCAATCATGACGAAATGAAGATTGGCTATGCTGACTTCTCTGTCCACTGTTCTATTTTGTAACCAACAACAACAAAACAATCCCTTTCAATTTGGCTTTTGTAGATCCATGCTTTTCATTGGACACTAACAATGTGATTGTTTGTGTGTGTGTGTCTGTTTCTTCATTTGCTCAAAAATGATAAGGCCTCAAATATTACTCAAGGAAAATTTGTGATTTTTGGCATTTCATCTGTCCTTTAAAAAGCATGTTTCCACATAAACTTTTTTTTATTAAAAAAAAAGAAAAAAATGGCAACACATGATTTGATTTGAATATCATATGTAGTATGAAAAGTGCTCTCCAAATAAAGTTTGATTTGACTGATTGATAGATATCGAGCAGTGACTATTTGTAAATAGTTGATTTTTTTTTTCATCAGCACCCTGATTAAAACTAAGTTTGGATGATTTATAATTCGCATACATGTGCAGAAATGAAGTTTAAAAAAGAAAAGTGGTAAAACAAGCCTACGTACAGTGACAACAATCATTCTCTGACAAAAAGCATTCTCTGACACACACTTAAAAAATGGTATTCATTCTGGTTAAGTACAATACACACGTTAAATGAAGCGGAACAAAGCAAAGAGCAAAATCATGGAGGCTGAATAAAGAAAAGCATGCTGAAGTCTCTACTGTATAGCTTCACTCCTAGCCCAAAAAAAGAAGGGGAAAAAAACGAGCGAAAAGAAAGAAGGTGACTTGGTCGAAAGCCTTCATCTTTGTCCTGCAGTCCAAAAGGAGGGAGGAGACCCAGTTCTGCTGTCAGAACCAGGATTGAAATGGAAAGAGGTGTTTGACCAGCAGCTCGCGGCTCTTCTGAGGCCTTATAGGGCCTGTGTTTTGAGCTCCACGGGCTCTCCCCTTGTCTCCTGCGGGCCCTCGGACTCCGGGAGCCGAGTGCCCTTCAGTGTGGCGAGCCTCTCGGAGAGGCTGCGCATTCGCGGGAAGAGCATGAAGTCATAGAGCAGAGCGCCGATAGTGCCGCCGATCAAAGGCCCCACCCAGTATACCTGTAAAAAAAAGTGAGTGTAAACATTTTTTTTTTTAAAGGAAAATACAGTGTGTTCTGCTTTGGAGCACATCAGTCATTTGAAATAGCTTACATAAAATCACACACAAAAAAAAGAAAGAAAAAAGAAATGGGGGAGCTTCCGGTGAGGATGTAGGTGCAGGAAGCTTCACATTTGCTCGGGAGACATCTTAGGTTGGACTTTGAAAAGAGCTTTGGAAATGAAGCTTCTTGATACTTTTTGTGGGTCGACTCATGACAAACACGATTACCAAATTCCATGTTGCAAGGAAGAACTGCTGCATTTCCCAAAACCAAATACAACTTCCAAGACGGCGGTTAAAAGTTAAGTCTTTGAAGGGGCAAAAAATGGCTGACGTGGGAATCGCTGTTTCGACCGCATGATTGTCACTGTTTTAAATTATGTGGGGGGGTGGGGGGGGTTGTATTATTGTTATTGGATGTTAGATGTTCTGTGAAACGCTTTGTTAATTCTGCAGCGTTTGCGAAAGGTGCGAAATAAAGCTGCATTGGATTGGATTCTCAGGAATGGCTTTTGGAGATTTGGGGGATGGCAAGTCTGAACAGCTCTTTCTGAAACTGGCTTTTTGAAACCGACTTGGTGTTGCGTTTTGATCATGTTCTCATAATGCTGCTTTATTTAGAGTTTGGGAGTGAGTGGGTTCAGGTTTGATTCAACACCTGTGCAAAAATGGGCAAAATCACTTTTGAAATGTCTTTGTTTTCACAGAGGACTAACAAAATCATCAAACACCGTATTCGCATGTAATTGAAATAATTCGATTTGGACACTTTTTTAAAAACAATACTTTTTGTGTGCAGTTAGCAAGCTAACTGTAGCGAGAAGCACATTTTACTGAATTTTTCCTGTTCACCGTTTCCATTAGGCATTTGAGAAACCGTTTTAACTTCGCTAAGAGTTTGGTCACTCTGGAGAATGTGAGAGGGAGGTAATCTGCTCATCAAATGTTGTTCAAAGACAGCATGTCAGGAATCCCCCACACACTAGTTGTTGCTGGCAAGTCGATGAGATTTGCGGTAAACTGTGATCTTACCCAATGATTGACAAAATTCCGGACCAGCACAGCCGGAGCGAAGGACCTCGCTGGGTTCATCCCTGCTCCAGTGTAGTAAATCTAAGTGGGGGGAAAAAACACCGCCTACTAAGTTGTCGAGCACTGACAAGGTCATAAATGCGAGGCTCTTGGAAGTCCCACCCCGAGAAGATGTCCCATCAGCACTGAGAAACCGATAGCCAGCGCAGCAGATCCCAAGCGCCCGTTGCGACGCTCGTCCGTCACGGCGAAGATGCAGACCACCAGCTGCAGGGTGAGGAAGACTTCCATGGTGGTGGCCATGCCCAGACTGATGCCCGGCTGCAGCTGCCCAGGTAATGAGGAAAGAAATCACCTTCATCACGTTTACATTTCTCAACTTCAAGGTACGAGCTTCTCACATGTGCAGCGAATTATTGCAGGACAGACACAGTATTGGAATGCAAATGGTTTCGTGAAGGGTTTTTATTTTTCCATCGGTTGACTCCTCCCGCATTTGAAGCGAGAGACGGCGACGAATGCTTTCACAGAGTGGGCCCCGGGTGGTCTTACCGTGTTCAGGACCAAGTTGCCCCTCATATTAATGGGCGTGACTCCATAGAGCACGGCGGCACCGGCCAGGGCTCCCAGACATTGGGCCACTATGTAGAAGATGGCGCGGAACAGCGACATCTGAGAGCCGACCAGGAAGGCGAAGGTCACCGCTGGGTTGATGTGTCCGCCGCTGATGTGGCCAATGGACTGGATGAAGGTCGCGGCCGCCAGCCCGAAGCAGAAGGCCACGTGCAGGACGTTGTGGGGTCCTGTGGTCCAGCGGAGGGCGGCCCCCAAGCCGAAGAAGACGAAGAACATGGTGCCGTAGAACTCGGCGAACACCGCTCGCCAGAAAGACACGGACCGTAATTCCCACATGGTGACCCGAAATTGGACTCAACACAAATTCTCAATCAGCTCAAGAGAGACCCACGCACCCCACCCTGCACCCTGCACACCAACACCACCAAACTGGAAAGTCTGACTCAAGCCAAACTCGGGACACTTGGAGAATGTCGTTCATGGAGGGCTCCTGAGTGGAGCGCCGCGCTAGTCTGCTCGCATCAAAGGGCCAACAGCAGCGTAGTTAGCAAAACATGGAGACGCCTACGGTGCACACATTCGGCCCCTTTGCCAGGCCGGGGGGAATTTGGAGGCCTTTTTATAAGAGCCTCACTGAGCCCAGGGGAGGGTTCCGTACACAATGGCGTCATTGCAAACGCCATCCTTAACCCTTGCCACGTCTGCAACCGGCACACACTGCTCATTGGCTGATGGGAGCAAAGGGTCCATCTAGAACTGAGCCGAAAAGAGGCTGCAACAAAATAAATACAAAGCACACTGCGCTGTGATGTCTATAAAGTGCCGTGCAAATGTCCAAAATGTCACCATATTTTTGCTCTACAAAGCATGGCTTTTCAATAAAAAATGTCCGATATGGATTTTTTTTCATCTATTTTAGACCCTTTGGACTCTTACAAGGGTGAAAATATGAATGCAAAACGATTGACTGTTTTACAAGAATTTCTCATTTGTCATTTGTTTAACTTAACGTGAAAAATCTGAGTCTTTTTTTTTTTGCTTGAATATCATTTATCTTTGTCGCAAGTTGTAATGCGTTGAAAAAAATAAACAAATAAAATCTCTCTCTCTCAGTGTGTGTGTGTAAGCTTGTCATCGTGTGCTGTCAAGCAATGACAATTTTTTTTCTTTTACTAATTCATCACACAATTTTCCATACTTCATCATGATTGTAACACATTTATTCGTATAAAATCTTGGAATTCTTGTTTCATCAAATAGAAAGTACACTATTTTATAGACTATTATAATGGCTTTAAACTGCTTTCTTTGATCTTTGCAGCGGTGCAAAGGTCGATGTCTCCTGGGTGGAGTTTGCATGTTCTCCCTGTGCCTGCCTAGAATTTCCCCGGGTATTGTGGTTTCCATTTCAAAACATTCTAAACACAGTAAACTTATCCTTTAACAATTATATTCTACAGAGGGCCAGAAGGTTTAAGTTTTTTTCTGAATAAAGTATTTCATTGAAAAGTGTTTCCATGGGTTGTTTTTTTGAGAGGTTAAAATTGGTGTGATGAGGAACAAAGTGATTTTTTTCGGCAAAGAATTTCTATTTGGCTTCATACCCATAATAAACCACACAGGTAACATATCTGATGAAAATGCTTGGTATGTATTTAATTAAAAAGTATGAGTGATAACTCATGTGCCAGTGTGACCCGCTGCATTTGTATATGAGCAATATATAGATATGTGTACATATGTATATAACTATACTGTATATATACATATACATTATTTTCTGGGTTTCATATTATGTTCAAGCTATTGCAAATGAAAAGATTTTACCTGACACGCACATTTCTTTTTAAAGTGCTCAACGCAGTCAAAAGATCAATGTTGATTAATTTAAGTGGATATGACTCAAAATATTGAATATGAAATACATAGAATATGAAATATAAAGCAAGAAAATGTTGACTTCATTGTATTTATTAATGAAATGAAGTCAACGTCAGTGAAGTTCAGGTGGTCCCACATCTTCACCTATTATATCAACTGTTGTTATTTATCAAGAATACAATCATTGTTGGTTTGTCTGTTTTTTTTTTACTCTTGTTGAGGGATTGACAAATTGATCCATTTAAACAAGTTAAACAAATATTTTTAAAATGTGTTGGGGTTTTTTTTTCCTTTTAATTTCTTAACTATACATGAAGACTTCTGCGATTGGCTGGCAAACAGTTCAGGGTGTAGCCCGCCTATGTTTAGGTTTTATTGGGTCTTTTGATTATGTGAACGCTTGTAAATGGCCCGCATGGCAGCAGAAGTGATTAGGCAGATATTTGCATTGTGTGTACTGGACAGCGCCGCAGGCTCAGGCCGCACAAAGCGGTGACAAATCCACAAGTAGTGACAGGGGGCACGGCCATTCAGCATGCTGCTGACAAGCCTGGACGCTGGCGGCGGATTTGAAAGAATTGTGCTGAGCTCACTGACGCTTTTGTCTTGCGTACAAAACTGCTTGCTGGCAGCTACATGTTCGACAACATTATCCATGTTTATTTTGCACTTATGCACTTAGCAAACTTTCTGTCCATCAGACTGCAACAAAAAAATGCCACACTGGTTCACACTATTGCCCATTAGCCCTCCTCGCCGTTCATGAATATTCTCCTGTGTGTGAGAAACGTCTGTCCTGGTCGGACGAATGACCTGAGCCGCAAGTGTTTATTTTAGTCAGTGAGACTTTGTTTGAAGAGAGTGAGTCAAGTTTATTTGAAACTTTGAGTCAAACCAGCAGCCGAGTACAAACAATAAGAAAACGGAATCGGGCCAAGGCTCAAAAGCGCTGTCGTAGTGTTTTCTCGTGAACACACCTCAACTGAACCTGCACTCGTCCTCATTAGTCAAATGTGAGGGGGGGGGGGGGGTTGTATTTGCTTCAAAGCACAAAATTTTGAAACAAAGTTTGCCAAAACGTTACCACTCACAACATGGGGTGTCATTTGCACGTGAACTTGTTTTTTACATTGGTTGAAATGAACTTAACTGTTGTTGTGAAATATTTGTCGACAGTGACATACAAATGGGGGATAACATTTGTATATTATCCAGAGATGAAAGTGGACTTTCCTGAAAATTCTGGCTGATCACGGGTGAATTAGTTTACACAAAACGCTATTCATATACTCGACATTCAATGATTAATCTTCCTCTTGCGTGCACACGTGCACCCTTTGTATCTTCCGTTCTTGCCGACATTTCAAAATCTCCGATATGGCGAGGCCATGAGAATGCGAGGCGAGGGTATTACTGTTGTGGCGATGCCACTCGAGTAAGCGCTCCTCAGCAGTGGATCGTCCGCTGCTCTCAGCACGAATATGTACACAAGCGCGTCTTTTGATTTCAACCAATCAGCGCCAACGCAACCTACGTCACACACGACAAGTCGACAACAGCTAAACTGACAGAGTCCGACTTCGAGAGACGACACTCGAAGTCGGACGCCCATGTTTTTCTGCCATTCTGTTTTCCCCTTTTTGTCCAAATATATATTTTTACGACAAAAACTGTCTTGTCCACGGCGTCTTTGATTTGTTCCACTGGGGTTTAGCAAGTGTGTTTATAAAGAGACGAAAGTTGTTTGGGGACTACCCCCTCCCGTTCTAGTTGAGATGGTATAACCCAAGAGGCAACGTGCCGCTTGCTACTGTAGTTGCGAGTTGCCATTCGTTCTACTAAAGCATGAGTCAAACGCCATCATTATCATTATTACACAAACAAACACAAACAAAAATCTCTTTACTGTTACTAGTGTTAGTGCCTCGATATGGCTACACTCGTGAAAGCAAAACAACGAACTCAAACACGTGTTCGTTCAATGTTGTCAAATAATACCCGGATTCATTTTAGGCAATTTTTCCTCACAATTCTCCGGTGACATTTTCATTAAAATGTGAAAATCAGGAGGACTTTCATCCCTGATCAAAGTAAATACTGTATGTGCAATTTGCATGACAAAATATAACGAGAGAAAAGGTGTCCGTAAAAAAAAGGAGCATTTCGACTGAAAAGTTAAAATGACAAAGGGAAGTGACATCCCTGTGCATGCATGTAGGTGAATGGAGAAGAACGCAACACAGTGGTAAGAGTCCAGGCAGAAGAAGAGAAGAGGAGCAGCTCCTGTGTTGTGGTGCTTTCAGTCCGAGTCAGGACTTTCTTTGGTCTTCTCTCTCTACCGCCGACTTCGACCAACTCTTACACTTTAACTCACAAGGTGCAGTCTTCTATTCAAGGCGAGGCATTTCTTGGGGAGGCGACACAAAAAAAATGTCAATAGTTTCAATATGGGCTCGGTACTAGGTAAAGAAAAGACCACGAAAAACATGCGAGATGGTGAAAAGTCCATTTCTGTCAAACGCTGGGATGTCTGAACAAATTAAAAACAATACTTACTTTCATCGTCACTGTCTGCGATGTCGTGCTGAAAGAGAAGATCAAAATGACAGTGTGAAATCATCCCAATTTCATTTTATCGTACACTACGCAGATAAAATCAATTCTGGTATGATTTAATTAAAGCTGCAAAAAAGAATGAATGGGCGATCGCAACCCCTTTCTCGTGACAAAGCCTCGAAAAAAAGCCTCTTTTATACTAGCCAGTGTTTACATTCCATTTCGTGCCAACACAAACACCGCAAATGCTGGCTAACCAAGTAAACATACTTGAACTAAAGCAGCCAGATTCACTCCGTCATCAAGAAAATGCACAGCTAAATGGAGGCCATCTAGAACATATGCTGTAGAACAGAGAAAAAAAGGCCAAAGACCCTAGAGTGTTTTGATGTGATGTTTTGAATATAATAAACTAGTTATGGCCAAAGTTTCATTTCATTCGGACAAAACACTAAGAAACGGGGCCGAATTGGACTTGGGGTCCCTTTTTTTGCCCGCAACACCCTGATCGCTATGGTAATGTTAATGCATTCAAAATACAATCAACGCAAATTCAAAGTGCATGAAAATGAGGACTAACCACAGCCGCGTGCTTGATTTTCTGTAAACAGACGGTCCTATCTCGGGATAATAGGAGACAATGACACCTCAAGTGTGTGGTTTATGGCCAGTCTACTTCATAAATTTGTTTTAGTCGCCGTTGCTACACGAAACCCCCGCTTCACACAGGTAGGATGTCGGAAATAGCAACAGTGCTATTGTAGCGATCTCAGAGTATTCAGCCATAACTTTAATCCAGTTGTCTCGAACCTACTTTCAAGGCCGCTGTCATTTACGATCTCCAGCAGTTTTTTTACTCATTTTGCGAGCTCCGGCATTTGTTTTTAGTGTTTTTGGTCACGTGACGGAGAAGCGTGGCTTGACGTGTGTCAAGCGTGACACAGACGGATGTAACGGAGAATCTGGTAATTTTTCAAAATAAAACATTGTGTGTATTCCGAAATAAATAAAACTGAATTAAGGTAAGTTCTTTCTGTGCGGCCTGGTACCAAATGCCCTGCGCGGACCGGCGGTTGGGCACCACTGACTTAGAGTACTTCAACGGAGCAAAACGTAACCAGGAACAGGGAAAGCAACATTCTGGGCCACTGCTACGGTACACTGAGAATTGTACTGCTCTGTTGCCCATGCACCTTGGGTTTCATCTGATCACTGCTTCATGCGCAAAATGGAAAGGCCGATCCCTCCATCCACGAGGAGGCTCTACTGAACTGAAACGATTGATCTCCCCTTTTTATTTCAATATTGGAAATGGAAAAACAGAACACAAGCCTTTATCCGATCTTCTGTGTACTTATTTAACATGAGTCGCTGCAACAGCCAAAGAGGTAACACTCTAAATTGTCCCTAGGCGTGAGTGTGAGCACAGATGGTTGTTCGTTTATGGGTGCCCTGCGATCGGATGGCAACCGGTTCAGGGCGTCCCCCGCCTACTTGCCCCAAGACAGCTGGGATAGGCTCCAGCACCCACCCACCGCGATCCTTGTGAGGAGAAGCGGATCGGAATTGTTCATCACATCTCCGTCTCTGTCATTAAAAACCCACCTCTTCATCACCACAGTCTAGGTCGGGTAGATCATCACCTCCCATGCTGTTCATCATCTAGAAACAAGACAATTCTATTTACGTACGTGTGTGTGTGTGTGTGTGTGTGTGTGTGTGTGTGTGATCTAGAGGCTGTTACCTCTGAAAACTTGTCAAAACTGTTTAAGTCTTCATCTGAGTCGTCTTCCCAATCCTTCCAGTTATTGAAGTCCACGCTGAGGCAATTGCTCTGAAAGAGACAAACGTGTTAAGGGGGGAGGGGTGTTGAACAAGATGCAATTATTATTAAGGGGACCTAATTAGGCCCCCTTAATAATAATCCATACTGTATAGACAGCGCTTACGTACTTTGCTCCATATATACGTAGCAGTGCCTCTCCCAATCAAAACTTATGAATGGCGCCTTACGAGAGAACCACAAGCATCATCAGGGACGTCAACGCCGCAGCCGTATTGGATGTGACAAAGTAAAGCGAATTGTCAAGATGTCTCAGCCACGTGGTGCTTGTGGCATTTCAAGTAACAATTCACTCAACTACTATTGAATCAGTGACATATCATCCAAATACAGTGGCCACATCCAATATGGCGGATGTGCTGACAAATCACATCGACCGGGCTAACCATTTCAACAAATCTCTATTGCAGAATTGAAAAGGAAAAAAGTAAAAGAACCTGCGTCATGATTTTAGATCGAGAGTTTGTGGCTCACGTGGAATCTTTTATGAAATGGTGTGAAAGGTGGGCACCCCGGTGGTTCAGTGCTTAGCTCGTCGACCTCACAGTGCGGAGGTTCAATTCCAACTCTGGCCTCCCGGAGTGGAGTTTGCATGTTTTCCCCGGGCCTGCCTGAAGATGGCTGGGATAGGCTCCAGCACCCCCCGCGACCTTTGTGAGGATGGATGGATGGCTTCCTCAGTTGCAGACACTAATGTAATATGTCCCTCCGCACTTGCTGTAGTTACGCCCCACCACAAGCATCTTGGTGCGTGGGCCGTGCCCCCGATGTTGACGGGTCCGCTCTATTTAATGTAACTTTTCATAATTGTGAAGATTCATAATTTGTGTCTTTGATCTGTGTTATCTTACCCGTGTGCATGTGTTGCCACAGCATTGGTGTGTGACCATTGGTTATTTGAGGGACTGTCACTCCCGAAGTTGATGCTAATTTAGCATTTGAATGAGATTCACCAAGTTTATAATTTACGCAAGCAATGTTTTAAAAATGAAGCATGCAATGTGGGTAATTGTTGTGTGTTTAGTATGACAGTAAACTTCAACTAGGGCAGGGGTGTCAAACATACGGCCCGCAAGGTGGTTTGATCCGGCCCACAGAGTAATTTAAAAGTTTAAAAAATGCATAAAAGACACGGAATGAATATTTTCAACAAGGTGCAATTCATGGAGTATCCGCTAGGGGACACGCTGTTTTGATCAGAGTAAAAGACAACATTGTTTTGATCACAGAAGAAGAAACAGCAGCCTCAGTATGTCACCGAGATAGACCCAACACAGCAGATGTCATCAAGGACATGTGAATACTTTATTCTTTGCATGTTTAATAGCACTCTCCTTAGTTTGTAAAATGTAGGCAGGGATTACATTTAGATTTTATATACATGTGTAAATGGTTTTAAAATTCCTTTCTTTATAAAGCTCGTTTAATCTTAAAAGTGCATTACGATATTTTTCAATACCCATTAGTTGTTAAAGTTGTGTGCCTTTGTACAATCAGTGGGATCAGTTGCAATGCATACATGTGAATTATAAAAGTAAATTGCACATTTGTCTAAGGAAATCTAAGGAGCTTCATGAAATGTTTTGTAAAAGATCTGTTTATTAAATGTCAACATTTTATGAATGTTCTTGTGCTTCTTTAGACCAAAACAAAGGAAATACATTATTTTGGTTATTTATAGCAGAGTATGGTATAATTTTAATGGTCCGGCCCACTTGACATCTACCAAGGCCGTATGTGGCCCCGAATGTGAAATGAGTTTGACACCCCTGGACTAGGGTGTCAATAACCAGCTTAAAGCAAGCACAGCAATGGCAGAATCGCATATGCTACAAGTTTGCCAAGCGAGCAACATGGCGCATTGAGTTCTTTCACAACTTCGGCAACTTGTAAACGGGGCATGCCATTCAACACATTCATTTTTCTTCGATTATACTGTTTTAAAAATCAAGAGAAGCCAAAATCAAGATTCGAATATAATTTTTGGTTAGTCATCCAGCTCTAATAACTTTAGCTTTTGAGAAGCAGTTTTTACTTGATGATTAAAATTGTCAACAAAGGCTCTGGAACAGACGAATTTCCTCATTTTCATGAGGAAAAAAATTACCTCTTTAGGGTTCCCACTCTTCCACTTGCTTTTTATTTATGGGCCTTTTAATGACTTTTGTGGACCAATGTAGCAATGTTTGAGGACTTTTTCTCCATTCAGCGGTGGATTTAATGCCCGCTCAGCAATATACAGGCTGAACAGAAAGACACATATCACTGAGCTGGTATTCAAATCATTGCTGCCAATGGAAGGGCACATCTTTATTTTTAGGGGCAATCACTTAACCCAGGGGTCCCCAAACTTTTTCCTGTGAGGGCCACATAACTTGTCCCTTCTCTGATGGGGGGCCGGTGTCAGTTTGTAACATCAGCGATCATAGGGGAGCTTAAAAAATTTATTGTTTCCCAGAAAGCCACACATAACCAAATAACCCTTTCCAGGTTCTTTAGAGAAAAAAAAGTCAGGAAACAAATAACAGTATTAATGAAATAAATAATAACTAAATAACACTCTGAGTTCTTCACAGAAAAGACAGGAAATAAATAATAACTAAACAACTCTCTCTCTTTATAGCCCCTTGAAATCCACAAAAAAAAAAGAGTTCTGCCATTTACGAGTACGCCACCTATCTTGTCTTGTTTATGTCTGCTACCGTCTTGTTCACGTGTTCCACTAATTGATCTGAGACACAACTAAAACACTGAAACATTCTATGGTGCGTCATGGGGCATTTTGCCCCGAAGACCACCTTTGTACATTTTTTTGTACAGCTTCCATGGAAATGTGAATAAAAACAACATTTCAAATTTTCTGCAGTTGGAGACAATCTAGGAAAAGCCATAAAATTTCTAGTAAAAAAATGAGCATTTAGGGGGGTTTGGGGGAGTTTTTAACACAGTGATGGGTCATTTTGACCCAAGGACAACAGAAGGGTTAGAGGGCCGGGTCAAATGTGCCGAATACGGCCCGCGGGCCGTAGTTTGGGGACCCATGACTTAACCCTTTGACATACTGTAAGTCAAATTTTCACTTTGCTACCTGTATCACAAGGAGGAAAATGAAAAAAAAACCTTTTTAATTAATTCTCAGAAAAAAACACGAAGAAAAATTTTAATTGAGAAAATATAAAACCAATTTATTTTCGAATAAACACAACTCTAAGAACAGAGCTAATGGTCATATGGGTCACCTGGACAGGGTTTAGAAAAATCTGGTTTCACTAACAGTAGTACTGATTGCCCATTTTAGCAGTATTCAGTATACCTGAACAGCTGAAATGCTTGTCAGAAGTCTTAATCCCAAATGGTCCAACCCTATTATTTTCCCTCATATCACCTTCAATGATCAGACATGTTTTAGAATGACAAATATGAAACTGATATGACAATTAGGGAATAGCAGACAGTGACTTAGTTTTCTCCTCAATCTCTTTTGCAAGTTCTTGGCGATCAATTTTCTTCTGTTTTGCTGTGTGCCTCAATGCATTTGACTTGACCAGGAGGCTATGACATGTTTTACCTCTCACGGAGATGCCCTTCTTGCACACTCGGCAGTAGGCCGAGTGTGCAAGAAATTTTGCTGACCCAAACACGGAACTCCGGCTTCTCCAGCCACGCCACTTGAAAATAGCATTGTCCCGGAATATTTGTAGCGACGCCACTCGAGCGAAGCGCGCCTCAGCAGTCGAAAGTCCGCTGCTCTCTGCTGTGTGTGCGTCCGCGCCAACATGTACGCACGCGGACGTCTTTTGGTTTGAACCAAGCAACCAACGTCACAAATCAAATACGCTTTGATCTACGACAACAAAAAGCTAGCCAAGCCGAAACAACAGCTAAGCTTAGCTGACGCACACGCAGCAGAGAGCAGCGGACTATCGACTGCTGAGGCGCAATTCGCTCGAGTGGTGTCGCTACATATTTGTCTGTCACTTGTTGAGATCGATAAATTTGATGAATAGATTTTTCCAGAAAATACGGTAATTGTTTGCCGAGCCGGCAACCAAACCATCCATTCACTGCCCCAGGATGGCGTAAATCTATTGTTGTTTCCCGGAATGACCCGAAGTGATCACGTGATCATCGTCGGAACTAATCGGAGACGGCGAAAAAGCAGAGCGGGTACCAGGTCCTGCATGTTCCGACAAAACTATGAATTGGAAGGGTGGGGGAAATGACATACACAAATGAAATAAACATCGCAGGTTAATTTTGATGGATTTTAGAAGATTTCCCTGAAAATTATGGACAATTAAGAACATAATTGTATCATTTCTTTTTTTATTGATTTTTATGAACTTTATGGACCCATACGAACCCTGCTCTCAGGAAAACCCTATCAGACTTCAAGCAGCATGCAGGAGCAAATTGCATTTTAGCGGTTGCACTGTAGCAATGAAAATTAAGTCAAAGTGACCAAGCGTTACCCTCGTCTTATCTTTGGTCAGTCGAGGCCACGCCTTCCCAGTCTCCACTTTTCGTAAACAGCATAACACAGACCTGTCTGTGCGTCTGTGTTTAGATTCCTGCGACAGGAGAAAGACATGGGCTTGAAAACATTCAAAACATGGTCCAACATCCACTCATGACATCAAAGTGCACTCACTTTGGGGTCAATCTCCCGATAAAGTTCCACTACATTCTGATGTTTGATGTTATTCGTTCCGCTGGCACAGCTGTGTATGGATGACAACAGATTACTATTACTATAAGAACAGAATCAAACAAGACATGAGCAACACTTGACCACGAGTGGAAACGGCTCACCTGAAATCAAGTTTAGTCTTGTCAAAACGGACATGCACGTCTTTACTGTCTTCCACGCAGAACTCTATAAAGACAGAGTCCCGTCTGTCGTACCACTTGGCTGTTGCAGGTTGCCTAAATAACACACACACACACACATGTGTGTGCTCAACAACAAGCGTGTGCACACATACACACGCTTCTGAAACCTCAAAACAATTGAGTTCACACATGTCTAATCGGTTCTTCATAGGCACATACATGGGCTTTTTCTCATTTGTTAATGAGCCAAAGCAATGTATGGTAGCGCTAATAATACAGTAATCCCTCGCCACTTCGTGCGTCATGTTTTGCAGCTTCAATGCTTCACAGGTTTTCCAAAATACTATATTTATTTTGTATTTTTTTTTAATACAGACGTATCGGCAGCCCTATTACGGAAAGACGTGTTGTTTCATAATGATGCACGAGAGAGAAGGTTGTGACATGACTCAGACGCTTTGTACATGCCTGTACTGTCCTGTCCATGCCAGGGGCACTCAAATAAGGTGCGTGATTGGTTAACGGCATGACATGGACCAATGAGAGCACGAATGGATTTATCTGGTGAGCTGATTGGCTGCACATCATGGCAGCTTGACCCAGCAAAATGCTGGGACTCGCCAGTCTCGTGCAGGCCGTTGACTGTCTTTCATGCTGTATCTTAGTGTTGTGTTCTTGATAACTTTTTGGGATTATATTTATTTATATACTTTATGTTCTTCTACTTTTCCCTTTCACATTTTTTATCCTGTAAATTGGGAATTTCTCCATTGTGAGACAAATAAAAATTTTCTTGTCTGATTTTATCTGATCTTGATCGGGTCGAGGAGGGTTCCTGGCCCGTTTAGTTGTGTTTTAAACATGTCACAAGGAAGACAGCTCAGACGAAGGCTGAAGTGACATTTGAAACTGTTAGCTTGGTAAGGGTTTATTTCTTCACTAAAAAAGACCACTGTCAGATACAAAAGTAATCTTAAAACTATTTCAACTCATAAGACAAAGGAACGTCTTAGCGCTACCCATCACCATGTATGTCTACAATTGTTTGTCCAAGCTGGTATGTCGATGTAGCTGAGAAGTCCGCTTGTTGCTAAACATTCATACAAACACATCAATCTATGTATACAGTATTATGTCATTATATTTTTTGCGCTTTTATTTAGGTGAGTATTGATTTGATGAGCTGGAAAAACAACCTCTGTTTAGCCAGGGTACCCATTTTTCATTCCATATTTCAAACAGATCACCAGTAAACAAAAAAAAAAGGAAATGAAATAAAAGCTTGAACACTGTACTGAAAGGCCTAGTCTCATTTTAGTTACAAATGTACTCATGTCAGGGATGTAGCTCAAGTATAACCTAACAACCTAACAAGGCAAGTACATATGTTTTCGCAAAATTTGGCTCATCAAAATTAAATACCAAATTTGAAGACACATTCTGACAAGTGTGTCCTTTTTTCTTTAATTTTTAGCGGACATTCTAAGATTCCTCAAATTAAAAATGACATAGAAAATTGTATGTACAGTATATACATATATATTTAAGTCTAACAAAGCGTGTGATGGAAAAGTGGTTAGGACTGCACGACTGTCCGTGTTTTATGTTATGTGTTGTGTTTATTATTTTACTTTTTGTTAACTGTTTTGTAAAGCGCTTTGTTACAGCTGCCGCTGTTGTGAAAGCGCTATATAAATCAGCATGTATACATACATACACAAATACAACATGTGTTGCCTTCATTATAAGGCTTAAATAAGGCTTTTAATTTTTTTGCGGCTGCAGACATTTTTTGGGGGTCCAATATGGCTCATTCAACATGTTGGGTTGCCGACCCGTGTCGTAAAAACATACATTTTATTCATCTAGCGCTGCAAGTATAACAATTGAACGGACTGAACACCACCGACAAACTCATAGTGTAGCAGTCAACTATATTTAATAAAATATATATTCCCATGTATTACTGTCGGTGTTTGATGTGAAAGTTAGTGTGCGTTTGCTCGGTGCCAATCCTGACTCTACGATTCCGCTCATTAAGCATGGCCCCTTTTGCCTGGCACATGCGTAGACATTAGCTTGAGAGCAAAAGCGAAGGAAGACATGTGACAATGAAAACGAAACTACAGCAAAACACAACTTTATGGACATTCTTCCTGAGGAGGGAATGCTGTGATTGACCAATCGGGTTCACTCGCGAAAGGTTGTTGATTTATACAAAGCATATATTGTGTTTTGTTTTGTTCCGACAGGCACATGTGTTTCGAATGAATACACGGATGCGGCTAAATCATGCGTTAGCTCCATTTAGCTACGTGACCCCCGAAGGTACGCCTAGACTAATGGTGTCGGCAATGGCGCCTACATATTAAACAACAGACTTACATCTTCACTGTGTTTGCAAGATAACGTCCCTCTTCAAATCGCGATATCGACAGCAAGCGCTATATGGATCGTCGTCATACCAAGCAAAAAGATTAGTGAGACATAAATTGCTAACGGGATTATAATAAACCCGCCCAAACATCGCGCGGTTTGTGTATTCTCGCGTGATGTGCGAGTTATGTTGCTTCGCGGATTTATATATGAATGGACTAACAATAGGCCCCCTCGCCGTTGAAGTCAGAGGGCAGCCGTCTTACGTTGCTACGGTTCCTGGCCACTCTTGATATATTTTTGCTGAAAACACTTAAAAGTGCGTGTTTACGGAGGATCTCTGTATGTAGTCATCAGAGCATCTACAGGAGGAAGGCCACCGTTTGCAATCGATCAATCAGGCTCTATTATCTCGATATGAAGAATTGTAACCGACATAGGTTGAGTTTACATTTGACTGCGAATTTTGTTCCAACAGGCTTTGCCTTCATTTTAGTTTTCATTTCATTTTTAATGGTTCTGAGATGGTTCTCACCGTTATAATTTATGAGAGGAAATTTAAAATTGCATCCTTACGGATTAAATGTGTATGTAGCGCTTCTGCTAACCTTATTTGTACAATGGTATGCCATACACACTGTTTTCGCCGTTGAGAAAAAAATTAGAACCCCGCGGAAAAATCAATGTATTCACTTAACGCGGTTGGCAACGTAAGATGGCAGTTGAGTGGCTTTCCTTTTCCCGATGGCCAATTCGCGGCATAGTCAGTCTATTCACATAAAAGTCCGTGTTCTGCTTTCTTGGAAAGGAGGAAGTTGTAGTTATCCCACACGGGTTGTCTCATTTCCGACGTCAAAGCCTTAAAGGCAAATGTAAACAACGCATGACTGATTCCGACAAATACTTTCTTCTTCTTGTTTATCACAAAATATTTTGACTTCCAGACATCCTTTTCACAATTTCCTTTATTCACGTAAATAAAGCAATATCTCATGTTGAATGCATTTCATTCGTTTCACCAAATAACATGCAGGAGATTACGTCATCTTCATTCACTCAGACAGTGAACTATGTTAGATAACATGGTCAGCACTCACAATGGTACAGTTAGTTGTAAGATACATTTTGGCACTGTTAAATTTCCACCCCAAAAAAAACAACTTTGGGCTCGTTTGGCACCAGGGACAGTGCTTTGCTTGGCATGTTTCAGTTTTATGTTATCTCCAGCAGGTGGCAGTAGAAGGCTACCATTATGCACCTGTTGCTCGTCATGCATTTCATTATCTTTCACCTGTTATAAGAGACACTCACGACGTCACCAATCGTTGGATAATTCGCCTTTCTCATATCCAAGTGCCAATTTTCTTGACCTTCGTCGTTCTCGACCAGGCATCGCCGGGGTTTGTATTTCTTGTTTGTTCCGCTTTTGCCTTGTTCTTATTTATAGCTTGTTACCTCTGGTTGTTATGGTTTTTCTTGTCTTGTCGTTACAAGTGGTTTTGCGTGATTAATTTGCTTTGCTTTTTGCAAGCGCTTTTGGTTAGACTCGTTTTTATCCTGGGTATTTTGTTTCTGGTGTTTTCTTGTACTTGTCTTGTGACCTTATTTTGAAATTAAACTTTTTTTTAAACTCCATTTTATCCTTGTCTGAGAATGTGGAATCCACTCCCAGTCCGGAACCACAACAGTGTTGGTGCTTAACATCTTACGAAGAACATGTTTGGGTTTTCACTGTCAAAGAGCCAAGTAGGAGTTGAGTCATCATAAAGCGTCCAAATGTCACAGATTACGTCGACGTTTACCCAAGAGCGCTTGTGCCAATGATATTAATAATGCGCTGCTAGCATCTGCATAACCGCGATTGTACTTGGATGTAGTACATAACAATCAGGAACATGCCGTCAGCAAATACTGGTACTGTATATCTTAGTCAGTGTAGATCAGGGGTGGCCAACCAGTTGGAGACAAAGAGCCTTTTTTAACTGTGTTACTGCAAAGAGCCACATACACATGGGCACACATCATCATCCCATCCGTTCTACACACGCACAGACCTCTGCCAGATTTATTGTAATTTCACGCACAAACATGATAATGACAGAAATTGACTACTTCAGTAATAAAACCACAGGCCAATCATTTTCAACAATGAATATTGTGTGCAGTGTCTCACACACACAAACTCTCAGGTCAATCAAGTCCAAAAAGAAAAATGTTTTTCTCTGACAATGCATGTTGCTTAGCACCTTAGTGCAGGGACTTCTGGCATTGCTTCTCTTGAGCAATGCTCTTCAAATCTAGTTTGTATTCCGTTATTGCCACTCGAAGCAGGCACTGTCTGCATGCGGGCTGCAGCGGTTACTTATGACTTGGGTCAGCTTGCCAGATAGGGCAAGCTTTTTTTTAACCGAAGATCAACTTTTGAAGCGACCAACCGCTTGCAATCGATCCGATTGCGCACATGCAAACATGCACGCGGGCGCCAACCATGCACTCGCGCACCGTGAATGAAACTGAAACACAGATATGCAAATCTTTTTTTCCCTCCCATGTACTCCTCCCACCCCTCGCGGTCAACTTGGGACCAGACCACTGGCTCTCGGTGAATCGCGATCGATGTATTGGGCACCCCTGCCTTAAAATCAGGTGGAATTTGCTGACTAGGGCAGCGCTTAGCGCCGTTGTTTGCGTATAAGCAGTGATGTAAACGTCAAAATTCAGTTGTCATCTGACAGCTTGCCCAGTATGTCGATCAACTGGATTGATGATAGGCTGACGCTGTCAGTTCTGCAGGAGTTCACCACTCAACCGTTTTTGCAAAACTTCCATGTGTCCAGGGAGTCATTCCTCAACAGTTGCGATCATCATAACCCTGCCCCCTGAAGTGGTTGGTGCCCGAGTCTGGTCCAACAAATAAATGGGGACAGTTTCAAACACCAGAGCCAGAGCCAATTTCAGGGGTGGAAAAGGAAAGAACTGGTGCTTACCTGCACACTGGCCCCGAACTCTCATGAAAAGACAAGAGGGAGCTGGGCAAGGGGATCAACTTGCAACAGCAGAGGCTGCCGGGGTGGGCTGGGGGTGATGAATCCTCTGATGCCAGACAACACAAAACAAGGTGCTTCCAAATAAATAGTTTCATAATTACCGGTAACAAAGACCCCTATGCTTACACATAACTGACTGTACTATGTGAAAATGTTGAAGTGTGTATTCTGCTCATATCATGCAATTATAACTTTCTAATGTCCATAGTGAGACTCTCTTTTATAGCCAGATGTGTCCTAAAAGCACACGACCTCATTAGTTAGACATATGAACACACCAGTTGATACAAGCTTTCTGAGAAATAAGTCCTGATGCCACACCATTAGTTTCGGTACCGCCTTTCTGATGATATATGATGTGAATCCCTCTCTTCTTCGCACTCGTGATTGATATTGCTTCATGTTAAAGGAATCTATGAACAGAATTCTATCATGTTTAAAGTTCCATTTAATTTGGGCCTGACTAGACATGTTGTGTATTTAGCACCCCCCCAAATGTGTGCGCGCTAGGGTGTCGGCTGTCTCGGGAGGAGGCTCTTTGAATCCACAGTAATCACATTACAGCAAGAGTGCGAACAGATAGGCTAGACTCAGTCAACAGTTTAGGAACGAAGTGTTTTAGAACATCAAAGGACGATCTGGGAACTGGTCGCGGCCCAGGCGACCATTTGTCATGTGCGAAGTCTGTGACTTGTTTATTCGTGGGAGACAGTGTATCTGTGGTTCAAAGCTTGACAAAATCACATCACCGACCGAGGGGCCGGACTGGGGGCGTAGTATGCAAATATCGGGGGCAGTGTCTTTCTTGTATTTTGCACATGTAAATAAAAGACCGATGAGGAGCACAGTGTACTTTGAGTGTGATCGTAGTCTTCGCGGAGAAACTGCCCGCCGTTCCCTCTGAGAGATCCGCTCCCGTCAGACTGCACCAGCAACCTTCTCTGAGTCGAGTTCTTCTGTTTAAACATCTCCAGGTATAACTCTGACACTTAGCCTAGACAGACTGGCTTAATGCTCAACATTAAGCTATGTTATTCACGTGACATACAAAAAAACTTGCAGGACGTACACAAAATGAAACCTGAATTAGTAATCTGCATGTACGTTTTAACCCCCCCCCCCCCCCCCCCCCGGGTAAAACTGTCTCAAAGCACCAATGCCTGTCATGTTGGTAGCCCTGTGTAATTTTTCTTAGAAGACTGAATAAGATGATTAAATAATTAGGTGATGTGCTTCGCTTGGTTCTTTATTCATCAAATCTGCCAAGGGCCTGTATATTACTGTCACATGGATTTATAAAGATCGAATTGCACTAGGGCAGAAACCCACGCATCACTGGAAACCATAAGATGTCTTTCTGCCCCCACAGTTAGTAGGAGGTTTTGGTGGTAAAAAGGGAAAGAACTTAGCAATTACAGGACAAAATGTTTGGGCTGAAATCCCCAAAACCTTTTTGAGCAACTGGGAGCAAAATGTTTATGCTAGTCTACATAGCAAATAAAGGGACTTCAAAGTCAATGGAAAACATTGACCCACATTATGATAATAATAATAGTAATACATTTTATTTATAAGCGCCTTTCAAGACACCCAAGGACACTTTACAATAACAAAAAACAAAACAATTTTACATCTTTTGAACAGTTCAACCTTAAACGTCTTGAGTTCAGAATGGGAATCGTGTGGAACTTGGATATTGAATGTCTCGTTGGAAAGAGTGAGGATTATTTGGATGGGGGGGGGGGTAAAAATGTCTGATTTGGGGAAATGCAGAAATTTGGGTAATGGGAAAAATAATAGCACAGATGTCCAGAATTTCTGGCATGTTAATTGTTGGACTCATTTGAATCTGTTGGACGCTACAGCTTGTTTGCTTTCAAATTTAGCTTGTAGCAGACGTGTGCACATTTTCAGCATGACCTCTCTGAGCCACTTGTAAAAGGAAACTTTAAATCTCTCCTCTTTCATCTAGAACTGCTTCAAAAAGCAAACTATGCAGAAAGTGGAAGATTGCACGACTGTCTGGTCTTACGTGTTGTGTTGTGTTATTTTGTTATTTTATGTTGGGTGTGAGTGTGAGCGCGGATGGTTGTTCTCTGTGTCTCTGTGTACCCTGCAATTGGCTGGCAACTGATTCGGGGTTTCCCCCGCCTACTGCCCGAATACAACTGGGATAGGCTCCAGCACTCCCCGCCACCCTAGCGTTAGTAGCGAGGATTAATCGGTTCGGAAGATGAATGAATGAATGAATGTTCTGTTGATGACTATGGTTGAGAGGAAAGAAATTTCCTCTGTGCTGTATGTTGCACGTACAGCATATTTGACAATATAGTTGACTTGAAATGTGGAATTAGATGTCGAAAAAGTGGAGTGAAAAAGAGAACAGCGTGTAAATTACATGCACGCAACAAAATACAAGCGTTTTAATTGGTAGTTCACATCATGTATGGTACTGTTTATCATAAAGCGAGCCTTTAAGTGACGTCGAGTGTCGTCACAGAAACCGTCCGTCCTTCCAGCCAATCACATCAACACTGACGAACTTCCGGGCTACGTTTTTTATTTATAAACTGGGTTTGGCCACATTACACACTCGCCAACGACAGTTTCTCCGAACCTCAACAACAGTGTAGAGTATGTGATTAGAGCGCGGTGTGACGTGGTCGAGGCTGTCGGAAAAGAAGTCCAAGGGCATTAAGAAGTGACGGTCTTTGAGAAGCATTTGCCGGATAGCACAATTGCTCGGTTTTGAAGGCCAACGCGTGAAAATACAAGACAGGCCGTTTGAAAGCCGCACGACCAGACTGCTTCTTCCTCTTCCACCTCCTCGCAGTTGGCTAGCTTACACCGGCCACAAAGCTAATAGCAAGGCTTGCCGCTATCTGTGGGTTCAAAACAAGCAAATGACGGTGGCGTTCAGCTAGGGAGCAGAAGGTGGAGATGCTTAAGAATTAAGGTTTGTTGACTATCACCAGGAGACAAATCGACGGCTGAACCGATGTTGCGAAATCGCTAAGTCTTCCGTCGGAGAATGGCGGACCACCGAACAGCTTCCATAATATTGGCTCATCCGTACAGTCATCGCGTGTTGCTCTTCTTTTCTCGCCCGCTTGAAGCCTCCGTTGCCATTGAGGAGATTTATGGGCTCACAAGGTAAATGTCTGCGAACGTGTGTTGTGACGCCATTGTTTACAGCCTCCGTTCGTGATCAGCTGATCTCATCGGAGCTCAAATGTTAAGTGTCGGTACAGTATTTGCGTGGCGCCACGCAAAACCCTGCAAATGTGTCATGAGAAGCCCTGACGATTGTTTGCGCGAAATACCTACTCTGTGTACTTGTGGAGACACTTTGTTTTCCATGTGATTGTCTGCAGTTTCATCTGATGAGATGAGCGTGCGTGCTGGCCAGGGGAGTGATGAGGTGCTGGTGTCACAGGCTGTGTGGGACTACCTGGCCGCTGCTGGCAGGCCCTGGCTTCTCGACTTCCAGCACAAGCAGGGCATGAACGCTGGCATCGTCCGACGCGGTGAGAGCGGGGGCTGCTGCGCGGTGAGGCTGCAGCCGGTGCCAGGCGCCAGGGTAGCCGCGGTGGCGGACGCCCCCGTTTCCAGTGAGACGCGCAAAGCCTTCATCGATCTGTGCCGCTCTGCCCGCAAGGAGATGAGTAAGCAGGATGGTGGCCCCAAGAGGAAAAGGGCCCAGCTGCCTTTTATAGGGGTCCTGCAGCCAAACGGGGAGGGGACCCTGCTCCAACTGCCACCCCAGCCGCCGCCTCGCCGCTCTCTGAGACAGCAGCAGCAGAAGTTCCGTAAGGCTGTGGACGAAGAGGCCTTCTCCGTGCTCCATGAAGCAGCCCACCGGAAAGACTGTGGAGCAACTTCCCACAGCGAGGCGGACGACAACAGTTCATGCTCCATCTGCATGGGGGACATTGTAGATAAGACCACCCTGGAGAAATGCGGCCACTCCTTCTGCCGCTGCTGCCTGGATCAAGCCTTCAAGGTGAAGAGGGCATGTCCTGTATGTCGCCTTGTTTACGGCCAGCTGATTGGTAACCAGCCTGCCAATGGCACCATGATTGTCGAGCGGGATCCCGCCCTGCAGCTTCCGGGTCACGAAGGCTACGGTTGCATCTCCATCATCTACAGCTTCCCTCCCGGCTTCCAGGCGGTGAGTTCGCCAACTGATGCTACCTGGAAAAATTGATGGTGCGACATAGGGGTGGGAATTACACAGTTGCTCCCAATTCGACAGGAGTGATTAGACTCCACATGAGCAGGATTTTGGGGGCTGATCACCAAGTTGAAATAATCCAAGCCCCATAACTTATCACAAGGCCGAGCAATATGTCAACATTTAAATAACTTGTTTATTTGCTGCATATACTTGCGTACGGTTTATACAGTGTATCGCCAATCTGGGGCAAGTGTGCTTTGAATTTGAAACATTTATACGTTAACACTTGAGCAGAGCCCCACTAGTTCATGACATCGCTAGTTAATAACAGTACTAGAAAATAACTGACTCCACGATGGAGTACCGTATGCGTTTTTATGAACCAACAGGAACAGAATCAACTCTCCACTTGACACATGAAATAAAAGGAAAATATTTCATTTTGAACCGTGAAGCATGATGGGATGAGTTCAGATCCACACAAGTGTGTGTGTGTGTGTGTTGTGTGCGTGTACGTGCGTGTGTGTGGTGGGGTTGGGGTTTTGGGGGGGGGGGCTGAATTTCATACTTAGATTTAGAACCCATTGCAGTGTTCCCTCATTATTCACATGTGCATTAAACCACACAAGAAGCTTCTGTTGACTGTGGTGATAGAACGCCATCCTTTAGCATAGCATTTAGCTACGCTACTTTCCGATCATAGGTGATAAAAGCCATGGACGTCGTCACGGGGGTGCCGTCCAGTGTTAACACTTTGACACCACATCCGGTATTAAAACGCCCGTTAATTGGGAGATGCTCCTGAAAATTACCTCAAGCACTGTTGTTTTATATTAATTTCTTTGCACGTGCTTTGAGAACCACTTGTACAACTCCATATCTTGATAGGAACTTTTCAATAGCCATTTTCCTTTCATGTATTTATTTTTATTTAATTTATTTAGTTGGGATGGTGAACATTAATCAACACATGAATAAACGGTGTAAGTGCGCCGGATTTAGCATAAATGCTCGTTTTCAGCCGTAGCCCCAAAGCAGGTTTCTTAACATAAACATAACATATAAACAGTTAAAATAAAATAATAAAACACAACACACAACATAAAATACAAACAGTCATCCTATCGTAGAGCATAGGTGTCAAACTCAGGTCCTGTCCTGCATGTAGTGATGGGTCCAGCGACACCGATGCGTTGACGCATTCGTCGGGCTTACAAAGCAATCCACATGTCGCTGCATGTGCTGCTTCATTACATCACGTGATTGACACGTCAACTGCACCGGCGCAGTCTAGACTGCATCGGCTGCGTCGACACAGTCCAGGCTGCGCCACTCAGTGCAGGGGGCATTCACGCAGCAAAAGCCTGCACAGTGTTTATAAGGAAGTGCGTCTGGCGACACGATGCCGACTGCCGAAACAAGCTAGAGCTCAGCCTCGCTCGAATAAAAATATATGTTTGGGCAATACGGGAAACGCACCGACTATCAGAAAAAATGTGTCCGTCTGACTTCGAGCGTCGTGTTGGCTGTCATATAATAGGCAATTATTATATGAGAAGTGCTTTATGAATGTTTGTACTGTACGTCATACTCCAGTTGATTGAGAGGTCCCGCCTATAAGGGGGAGTTCCAGAAAGTGACTGTGAGTGAGCGCACCGCATGTTTGACGACTCTGCCACGTTGTTATTAAAAGTCACATAAAACGTAAACCTTGTCTGCTGACCACCATTACATCGGCTAGGCTAGCTTAGCTGTTGTCGTAGTTCAAAGCTTAATATGTGGCGTGGGTTGGGTCGGCGCCGCGAGTATATGCTCGTGCTCACGCGCGCACAGCAGATGGCGGCAGGCTATCGACTGCTGAGACGTGCTTCACTTGAGTGACATTGCTACAGTACGTGCATATTATGGAGCAGCTTCCGGACAAACACAAATTGTCCGCCGTGTAGAGCCATTTTGATCTCCTTTTGGAGAGTAAGGTATTTATTAAAATCTTGTCTCACCAAGTGGCTCTCGGATTTTTGACATGTCTTTTTCCATTGTGTGTGTTCTCCACAACAGGGGAAATGGCATGCATTAAACGCAACAGACTAAAATTTAAAACACTGGAGCATCTTATTTTTCTCAATCAAAATTTGTGAAGACAAAGCCCACAAGCATCCTCATTCACATGATTTTCACATGATCGAAACACATTGAATGATGCAATGTGAATGATATTGTCAAGGGTCAAGGTCATCTTTATTGTCAAATATGCCTTATGTATGACATGCAGCATAGGTGTAATTTCTTCCTCTCAATCCTCAGTGCATATATGCATGCTGTACATTAAACACACACAGCTAAGAAAGGATAGCAGCTACACTGTATAAAAAAGACATGTAATCTGAACAGTATAGACGATATAAACGGCATAAACAACAACATAAACAATGGCACTTGTGGCTGTTGTGGGTAGAGTGAGGTAGTGCATTGTATACACTTCATCATCAAATCGATCTGTTCAGTCTGTCAAGTGGGTTGGCTGCAGGGATTTTGAAGGTCCAGCAGGTGGTAGTGGTCAGCGACAGTTTCAGCACAGTATCAACACAGTGTGTCATTGTATCGACACGCCTCATGAGGCCTCATGGACCCATCACTACCTGCATGTTTTCCAAGTCTCCTTGTTGCAACACACCTGATTCAAATGATGAGGTTCAATGTCAGGCTTCCGCAGAGCTTGCTGATGATTTACAATTGGACAGAATACACGCCACCACCACGCAAGCGACATTAAAAAGCAAGGCCGTGTAGAGTATTTAACGAGGCGGGTTTGATTTGCGTGAGGGGGATCTGCCCTTCCTCTTGAGTCTCATCGCTTTGCAATGCAGGCGGTGGCTCTTGGGTCTTTATCTTCTAAGATGTGAGCGGAGCTGCGCGCGTAAATTAAACTGCTGAGACAGTGGACGAAAAGGTAGGAGGAAATGTTTCCTCCATTCTGCATGCGTGTTCCACTCCTCCAAAGTGTAATTTGTGTCCTCAAAAGATCGTCTGAAAATGCAGCTTTCACATCAAAAGTGTACCCTCACTGCGTAGACTTATTTCACGGTTTTGGCTGGAAACGATGTGGCTCCATTCTTCCAGAATTTATGCTGTAGAGGCCTAGCTCTATGTGCATACCATTGTGCAGTCTAAGCGAAAGTTGACACGCAGCAGTTGCTCAATGAACACGGCGACCATTTACATTATTTTTAAACAAATGAGAAGTAGTCTCTCCTTTAAGTTATATTTCCAGTTGAGTTTTGGTTGTTGTGGCTCAAATTTTGAAATAAATTAGGAATTGTGACATTCCGGTCTGTCGTGGTGAAAAAGGAGCTGAGCCAAAAGGCGAAGCTCTCAATTTACCGGTCGATCTACGTCCCAACCCTCACCTATGGTCACGAGCTATGGGTCGTGACCGAAAGAACGAGATCCCGGATACAAGCGGCTGAAATGAGTTTTCTCCGCAGGGTGTCCGGGCTCTCCCTTAGAGATAAGGTGAGAAGCTCAGTCATCCGGGAGGGGCTCAGAGTCGAGCCGCTTCTCCTCCACATCGAGAGGAGCCAGATGAGGTGGCTTGGGCATCTGATTCGGATGCCTCCTGAGCGCCTCCCCGGTGAGGTGTTCCGGTCATGTCCCACCGGGAGGAGACCCCGAGGAAGACCCAGGACACGCTGGAGAGACTATGTCACCCAGCTTGCCTTGGAACGACTCGGGATCCCCCGGGGAGAGCTGGAAGAAGTAGCTAGGGAGAGGGAAGTCTGGGCTTCCCTGCTAAAGCTGTTGCCCCCGCGACCCGGCCCCGGATAAGCGGTAGATGATGGATGGATGGATGGATGGATGGATGGATAGGAATTGTTTCTTAGTGATTTCAATGTCAATCGAAATAATTGTGACGGCTTTGTCGTAATCGTCCAGCCAGAGTGCGAGGGACCGCTCATTACTTGTTTGTAGCTTGAGCTGCAGTTGTGGTTCGTTGTGTGTTCGTCACACAGCCCGAAACTCATTGACTTGAGTATGTTGTGTACTCTTGATGCCAACAGCCAGAGCATCCCAACCCGGGCGTGCGGTACCCAGGAACAGACCGTTTGGCCTACCTCCCTGACAGCCCCGAGGGGAACCGTGTGCTAGGCCTGCTGAGCCGGGCTTTCGAGCAGCGCCTTACCTTCACCATCGGTACCTCCATGACCACAGGCTTGCAAAATGTCATCACCTGGAATGACATTCACCACAAGACCTCAATATGGGGCGGGCCCCGCTGGTACGTGACAATGTCCGTCCGTCTATTGGTAACTGAGCCCCTTCGCTAAGGCACACCTTGTAAAGGCAGACTGGCCAATCACAGCACATAATGGACGACGCAGATGAAACTTCAAAGTTGCAATTTTCTATTTTGTCTTTTCAAAGCTAATAATGGATGGACAACAGTAAAGTTCTATACTTCCATCAATATAGAACTGATGGAAGCCGAGGTTCGTTGATCTTTGCTGCCTCGTCTTCCCATAGGTTTAGAAGTTGCTGTGATGTTTTTTTTTTTTTTCGCCCCTCAGTTTTGGATACCCAGACCCGACATACCTAGTGCGTGTGACAGAGGAGCTGCGAGAGAAAGGAATCACGGCGGAATGAAGCGAAAGACCTTCAGGAGCGTGCAGGACTTGAGAGCAAGTATGTCATGCGAAGATGGTTGTGGTTTGGTGTGTTCAAGACTTCATGTAATGGTTGGCCCTCAGCAGACAGGTGCTGCTGCAGCAGAGTCTCATTCGCAGTGCGCGCCGACTCGAGTTGATTTCGGCTCAGTGCTACGACCTGTGGAAGGCGTGAGTGAGCGCAGCTCGTGCTTCAGACATCTTATTTTGGAATCACTCTGTCATGGTGACTCATGTCACATTTTGTTTTGAATGTTTAGTTCTGCTCTGGGGATTCCCACTTTTTTTTCCCCCAAGCATATTTTTGTGATCGTGCGAACGTTCAAAATGGGTGTCTTGTTTCCCAGATGACAATAGCATTGCTAAAAAAATACTTTTGCAATCTAAAGCACTTGCAGGCACTTTTTTGGCACCTATTTTCTTCCTGTAATTTGTTTTCTTTTTTCGCGTAGCAGCTGTCTGTCGACGCTTGATGTCATTAGTTCAGACCTTTGTGATTTGTTTTCCCCGTGTCCATCATGAACTAAAATGGTTTAAAAAGTTTTTTCGAACACAAATGATGTGGTTTTTTAAGTATCGTTCACCCGTGTTATCCCAAGATGCCTCACAGGCATCCAGCTCATAAGACCGTAGTTCGTTAGTGCTATGCTCATCTAATTAGTAGTAACCAGATTTATGACGATGTCAAATATGAAGGGCATACAGGCCACTAAACCAAATCAATGGAACAAAAGCTCTTGAAATCAAATCAAATCTATGCCTCTCTCTCTGTCGAATTGGGAGATTTGCCTGCTGAAACGCGTTGAACTTGCTAACACCGTTCTCTCAAATGTTTATCTGGGTTGATGATCGATGACGTGCGCTTGGGGGATATTAAGAAAATTTAGGAGCAAATATGATTAGAATTGTTATGGTGTGGATTTCGTTGTGCCTTTTCTGATAATCACTTTGATTAAAAAAAATGGAGCATGACATTACTCAGTATGTTCTGTTTGTACTTCCATGTTACACCTCTTTGTTTGTAGCGGAGAGGCTCTCACAATATCAATGTATCAAACCGCTTTGCTTAAGCAGGTTACGCACATACCCACTTGAAACATTTCTCCCGGTTACCAAAATGAGAAACCCTACAAGGAGGAAAAAGGAAAAAAAAAAACAGACAAACCCACCATTGTCTCTCAACTGATGTGTGAGAGGCAGCACGGCGCTACACAATCCCGTGACTGATGTAAAATACAAAAAAAAAAAGGAAAAGATGGCATAAAGCTGACTTAGCTTATGCGCTGATTGGATGGCGGTTGAAAACTCTGGTTATATTGACTGCATGCATACATGAGGATTTGCAATTACAAATAACAGACAAGTTCTAAATTTAGAGTTTTCTATCCAGATGACACCGCCTACACCAGGGGGATAGTCACTCTGAAGGACATCAGCGGCCGAATGTAATGACATGTTTTCGCTATCTGATTTATTTAGGGGTTCGTAACATAAGAACGTTCTCGTAAGTAATTTCCATTGAATACAGTTAATAGAAACTTCATTTGCATAAGCAAGAGGTGCACCCGACCCACCCATCAAACCCACAAACAAAAACACCTCCAAAGGTCTCCATAAACGGAAAAAAAAAAGAAGCAAAAGTTGGTGTTATGTGGTGTTTCCCACAGGAACTAAAAGTTGTCTATACAGTTGTGTGCAAACAGAGAAATGCAGAACGATCAAAAGCAAGAAGCCCTGCTGGTTCCAAATCCACCAAGAGAATGCGCAAACTTGGTCCACGACGCTGCATATTTCATTAGACAAACATACCTTATGTAGTAAAGATAACGATGATAATATTGTTATTATGACTACAAAAATAAGTTTTGACATATTCACTGGCCCTCCGCTGACACAGTAGTCCTCCATACCGCAGTAGGCAACAGGAAAGGTGAAAGAGGCCAAATCGAACACCCGTCAATAGCTTGGAAGTTGTCACCTAATATTATTGAATGCATGCGGGGCTCGAGCAATCTTGGCTGTGTGATCTGGAAAAGAGTCAGCTCAGCTCACTGTAAGAGTGAAATCTGCGCCGTTGGCCTGGCATGTGCTTAGGTTGAAGCGCTCCAGATGTGGCTCCTTTTCTAAACCAAATGCCTCTTCTAAGTTGATCATGAATCTGGGCCCTCTGCAACTCCTACAAACCTGATGTGATCTGGAATCCAAATCTCCGGGCTTGGAAACGGTAGCAGTCAGGCACTCGAGTCGTTTTCATCTCCACAAAGTGCATGCTCCATCACACTCACGGCACCCCTTAAGCGTAGTAACAGTAGCCACGGTAGCAGCTCTTTCATTAGCCATCTGTGTCTTGTCGGCTTGTAAATCAAGCTTGATTGTAGATAAAGCATCGCCCAGAGCCTGGTGAAGTTCCTTTTTGAAAATACGAGCAATGTCCTTCCCCAGTGAAGCGAACCACTTGAGCTTGATAGCGGTGATGTCTTCATCTGCTAATGCCAAGGTGGCAACAACGGGGTCTGGCGAAACACTTGGAAACGTGCCCGCGGTGAGCTGCAGGCCAGTTTATCGTCATCCAATGTTACATTTCGAGCTTTAAAGTAAAACAAAGTGCAACGAGGGAGGGGAAGTTGCCTGCGCTTTTTAATCGAAACCGACAGGAGCTTCTGAACAGCGCCCCCCTCGGAGTTCCTTTGAAAGAAATGCCTCATGATATGTTGTCGACCTATCTGCGAATTTCGCCAAGTGGGTGTTTTCCGTGGCCAAAATGCACGCAAGTACGGCAATCAAGGCAGCCACTGAAAAAAATGTCCACCCTCTCCACTCCGCAGTTTACAGATAGTGTGATTTAATGAACATTATTATCCAATATAGCCTACCTGGGATGAAGTAGTGAAGTGGACTCGGCCAAAACGCATGCAAGTACAATGCTTACTGAATGGGGGGCCAATTGAATGTGCACAGGAGGGGTGGAAAAAAGCAAAGATTATCAAGTGGATAAAACAAACATTTAACAATTAGCTATTAAAAAGCAAAACAATGTTGATTTCAGCATTAAATTTGCACTGTCCCCGTCGGGCCAGCATTAGTGCACTGCGGATGGCCCGACAGTCACGCCGTGGCATCGGGCCACCGCTAATCTTGTACCCCTGGGACATATTCCAGACAGTGAATCGTTCGTGCCTTTGGTGACTCTAAAAACAGAATAAGCGGGCAAATTTGCCCCAGTTATTGGTATGTGTGATGCCCGCTCAAGTGCAGTAACTTGCTTGGCTTAGAGATACTTTTTGTCATTTCATACATTTCACCTCGGTATGTTTTTTTTTCCTGTTTAAGGGACCAACACATATTTTGGACACAGGATTGTAGTTTTGCGAAAGTTATTGTATTAATATTTCTATGCATCATGTGAAAGAGAAAAAAAGGAAAGGAAGCTTTAGACATGATATAGATGGACAAGCTCACGATTTTACTTTTATTTTTTGGGGAGGGTTCAATCGGTACTTTGTTGATATTCAGAATGATGTGCTTTACACTTTAATACTTGAATAAAATTTTGTTTGGCAGTGTGTTATTTGTCTGCGCACACACCACATCACTCGAGCGATGCATTATGACCTCGCTCTCACACATAAAATGGCGGATCTGCAAAGTTGATCGGAGTCAGAGACATGCACTTATCAGCAATAGCTTTGAATTGACTAAATTTTAATCGCTTTCAGGGTTAATGTACAGCATTCTACCACAAACTATTGACATTTGCTATAATGGAGAGGAAAAGTAAAACTTAGCATGCACTATTTGGTAATCAGTTTCAACACAAAATAATTTGACCATTATGGCTCGATGTATCCAGCGGAGCCCCAACTGTGAAAAACAAAAAATGCCAGAGCTGTCAAATGTTACGGATCACATGGATTTCGGTACTTTTACCTCACTAAAAGATGTGCAAGAGTACATACATTCAGTGAAGACAATTCTGTTTTAAGGTTAAAACATGAACAACTTGTGTCATGTTGACAAGTTATACACGATTGCATTTAGGAGAGTAAAACTTCGGTGTCATGGCACATTCTGCCTACGTCACTACATTTGTTTAACAATTAATGCAAGATCTTTTTTCATTTTGCATACAGCTGGTTGAGGCTTTTGTTGCAATGTCAATTATACCTTACCAATTTTAAGTTCTAAATAGTTTTTTCCCCTAGTTTTTCAAAACCATTGAAATAGGACTTGGGCAATTAAGACGAAGACAAGTTCCGTTTCAGAAAGATGTACCCTTTGTACAAACCCAATTCCAACAAATTTGAGTTTAACACAGCGTCCCAAAGAATACATTGATTTGCAAATCGCGTTCCAATACACTGAATACACTTCATAGACAAGCTATTTAATGTTCCAACTGATGGACTTGATTGTTTTTAGCAAATCATAGAATTTTATGGCTGTCACATATTTCCAAAAAGCTGAAACTGGTGGCAGAAAAAAAAAAACCGAAAAGATCATCAAACACCTGTTCACCACCTTGTGAGAAACTAGTTGACAGTTTAATGACAATGTTCCACAACAAAAAATTGCAATGAATAGGGATTTAATCCTATAGAGTCCATAATATCAAAGGTCTTAGAGAATCTGGAGAAATCACTGCATGTAAGCGGCAAGGCCGACAAAACAACATTGAATGCCCGTGATCTTCGATCCCTCAGGCGGCACTGCATCAAAAATCGACAACGTGGAAAAGATATCACCACATGGGCTCAGAAAACCAATGTCAGTAAATCTAGTTCAGCGCTACATCTCTTAAGTGCAAAGAAAAGGACATTTATCCACAGCACCCAGAAACGTCATCTGAGCTCATCTAAGATGGACTGATGTAAAGTGAAAAAAGTGTTCTGTAGTCGGATGAGTCCACATTTCAAATTGTTTTGGGGAAGTCCAATTTTAAACAGGCCAAAACTTAAAATTGCAAATCACTTTATTGAATTTGATGATTAAAAATCTTTTTTTCAAAGATAAAATAAAGTTCCACGTCAGAGGTTTTGAGATCTTCTGCTCCTGAGGCTGTAACGTGGTTGGACCTGGTCAACCTGCTTATCTTCCACAAGGATGCTGTAGACCAGAGGGGAGGAAGAAGAGAAGGCCGAGCGCCTGCGAGGATGCCGGCCTGGAGTCACTGCGGCATTGGGGGTAATGACAGGCAGCACTGAAGTGTCTGTCACAGTTGTGACTGCTGTACTTCTGAGATGATCAGCGCTCCAACCTGCACGCGCACACGCACACCAATTGTGGCTCTGCACTGCCAAAAGCAGGCATTTTTTTACTGACCAGTGATTGAGAGGTGTGAGATGTCTGAGGCATCTGCGCTTGGGAATGCCATGTGTCTCTCGTCTTCACATCTCGCTTTCTTCATTGTCTCTTTTTGTCTTACCTGGAACAAAAAGCCATTTTTCACTTTTTGTTTTTTTTCTAATGCACTTTATAACAACTCATCTCACCTTCACCTCAAGTTGAGGGTCTTTGGCCTTCCATCGCCCACAAGTTTCTGTCGACACAAACGCGTCATTTTCTGGCTGCGTCGCTCACAAAAGAATGACCATGTGACCCGTTTATGTACACTAGCATGCTTACAAACAACAAACAAATGTAAGGCCACACAACTCTTACAGCAGGCACAGGTGTGCTATAGCCATGTCAGAAATCTGTGCAGCCTCAACACAGACCCTCCTTACAAAATTACATTTTACATGTTAAAATGTTTTTTAAAATATATATAGGGAAGGGGGGGTGGCAAACATACGGCCGGAACGGCCCGCAAGGGGGTTCGATCAAGCCTGCAGGATAATTTAAAAGACACGGAACGAATACTTTTAATAAGGTGCAATTCATGGAGTATCCGCTAGATCTGTTTATTAAATTTCAACATTTTCCTAATGTTCTTGTGCTTCTTTAGACCAAAACTAAGGAAATACATTCTTTTGGTTATTTATAGCAGAGTATGGTATAATTTTAATGGTCCGGCCCATTTTAAATCTACCGAGGCCATATGCGGCCCCTAATATGAAATGAGTTTGAGTATAAAAACATGATGTTCACAGGTCGGTCTGATTTTTTTTGTTGAATGTTCCATACACTGACGTACTATATAATGATATTCTTGTGCTGTTTATCGTCCTTTCAGTTAAAAACCTGAACCTTTGAATAAAGAAAATGGTGTGCTGAAAATTATTTTATCAATATCGGCCCACACAATGTATATGTACTGAAGCAATATGGTTGGTTATATATTTTCGTATGGTTGAGAGTTTTGGAATGGGTTGTATTTTTTATATTTATTGTGGTTAGTTTTAATTTTGGAAAAACTAAAATAAGAAAAACCAATTCTCAGATGGTGCCCAGAAGATTTACTTCTAAGTCTTCAGACCGACCTGCTCGCTGCAGCACCTCCTTCAGGCGACATTGTGTGTCCTGGAGCTGCTGCAAGACCAGAAGACTCTGCTGGGTGGGGTCTTTGTGGCTTGCACACACCCAGAGCAAAAGACACACTGCGACCACCATTATGCACCTCCTCAACATTGCGACATAAACATCGACCACCTCCTGGACACGCAAATTGCTTGTTATACACACGCTGGCACACCCGCACATTAGGAGTCACACTTACCATGTGTTTGTGTTCAGGATAATCGGAGGTTACGTGCTGGTAGATCTTCTTCTCCAAGTAGAAATTCATGCACACCAGACCCATCAATGGCAACCTGCAACCATTAAAACAGCAAATGCACGCAAGCTAGCGGTGATATGGCTGGACAGAAATTCTCTTGCTGCTGAAGTGGGAGGAGCTACCTGGCCCTGGAGGAGCGCTGGGTGGAGGTGAGAAGGAAAGAGGCACAGAGGGCGGCGGCATTGTACAGACAAGAAGTGACAATGTGCGCCTCCATGATCAGGAAATTCTGCATGAAGGAAACTCTGTTGAAGAGTTCTGAGAGTGCCACCTGCTGCTCCTTGGAGACACTGCTCAGCTCCGAGAACATTGAACGAAGACCTGCGGGTGTCGTGACAATGAGCGGTGATGGCATACTTGAAAGTAACCTCCAGAAGTCAGAAGATTGAGTACAAAGGGGTACCTTGAAATTTCCCATTGTCAACAATTTGATTTATAATTCATTCCAGAGTTGGGAATGATGATGAAACCTGTGATTGTAATAATAATTAAAAAAGAGGCTAACCAATCTATTGATCTGTACTCACCCCAACAATCATTAAAAACAATGGCACATAACTTTACTGACAAATGAAGAGACCTAATTCAACATACACATTTTTTACAGTCACATCAGTATGAGATGCACTCAGCCACTCATGAGATGCAAAACGTGGCAAGCTGCCCCAGCGATGTGCCATCAAAATGTCAAAACAGTCACACAAACCCAAAAGTCCTTTGCAAACAAGATGCTTGAGAGTCCAATTAAGCCTAGACCAATAAAACTAATAAAAAAAGTAACTGGCAGACATGTAGCGCAGCCCGACGAAGCCCAAGTCAGCGCAAACTGTAGGCCAATCTCAGCGTCAGATACATACGGTAGGTTTGGCATAACCACAAAGGATATCCAGCATAAAACCTTTTCAGAACAGCCATGAGCGTTCATTCTAATAATTTCATATCGCATTAGTCAAGGCCCAGGTTAATAATGACCACAAGCTAATGTTGAAATTTGAAAAGTAGGCATGTCCTGCAGGTGAAAAGTGTGTTAGATTCAGCGATGAGCAAATGTGAATGTACATGATGATGATGATGATGATTAAGACATGATGGAATTCAGGGCAAGAGTCTAGAGCACAGGTGTCAAACTCAAGGCCAGATCTGGCCCGCCACATCATTTTATGTGGGCCACGAAAGCAAATCAAACATGTCAACTTCTACCATGATTGCTAAAATCTGGACCAAAATTTCTCAACTCCTCATATGTAATAAGTAAGAGGGATGTTGTTATTTTTGATCTATTTAATTCACAGTCAATGGCCATCCAAGGAAAACTGACAGTTTAATGTGGCCCGTGACAAAAAAAAAAAGAGTTTGACACCCCTGGTCTAGAGAAACTGAGAGTGTAACATTTTGTCAGTGGATGGAGATGGCTGTGAGGATGACTTTCTTCCAGAAGAGGGAGAAACATACGCTGTGACCTACAAGAGCGGGCTCGAAGCACGAGTGTTTGTAAGATGAGTCTGGTGGTGGTAAGATGACGAAGACACAGGCAGAGCAGAGAACCATGTTGTGGAATCTTAGACAGGAAGAGTGTTATGCGGCTGTCGGAGAAGAGGTGAGAAAAACTCTTGGATGGTAAGAGGATCTTCCAGAAGACTGGACCACGACAGGTGGTCAGAACACAGGAATCCATCGTGCGCTACATTCGAGCAGACACTCGGAAATAGTTACAAAGCTGTTGGTCGCTAGCTGCATGCTAGCGAGAGACAAATTAGCTTCGTGTAAAGCTCGAATGAGGCTAGTACAACACAATGCAGATGGATTTAAAATGGGCCCTAAGAGAAAAAACATCCATTCTGAAATTGGCCAGGGTGAGGCGCAGGATCTTGGAGGTTAAAGAAAGTCATTTTAAACAAAAACGGAAAAACCGTGTTGATGCGCTGCGTCAACACGGCGTAGTATGGCTACACTCCGGTACGTTTGAATGAGTGAATGTCTTTGTGAACGTTAGTTAGTTAGTTCCGCCCGTTCCTATTTGGAACATTGGGCGACGAGTTTCCTCCATTTGGTCCGGTCACTGGCGACCCTTCTTGCTCCATGCCAGCTGACACCCATCTCACTGAGGTCTTCTTTGGCAGTCTCTCTCCACGTCTTCTTTGGCCTACCTCTCTTCCTCTTTCCACCCTCTGGCATCCAGTCCATGGCCACACTTGCCGGTCTCTCTCTTGGCAGTCGGAGTACGTGGCCGATCATTTTCCTTCTCCTTTCAGAGACAATGTCTGACAGTTCAGCCACTCCTGCCTTCTTCATCACCTCCTCATTGGTGACGTGGTCTCTCCATGAGATCCTCAGGATGGATCTCGGGCAACGCCGATGGAAGACATCTAACTTGTTGGTTATGTTGGCTGTCTTCATCCATGTCTTACAGGCGTAAATCGCTGTTGGGATAACCACTGACATATAGAGGCGTAGCTTGGTGGTCGTAGTGATGGCTTTCGATGACCAGATGTTGCGGAGGCGTTGGAACACTCCCGCAGCTTTACCAAGTCTACTGTTGACGTCTTTCTCCACACCACCTGTATTTGAGATGTTACTCCCAAGATATGTGAAGCTGTCAATGTACTCTATGTCATGTTGGTGTAGAGTGAGTGGTTGAAGGTGTTGGTGCTGTCCGACGGCCATGGCCTTGGTCTTTTCCTGGCTAATTCGCAAACCGACCTTAACTCCGTGCTCACACAGATTATTGGTCAACTCCTGGAGTGCGGGCTGGGTGTGACTTAACAGGGCCAAATCATCTGCAAATTCCAGGTCAGCTAGTCTGCTCCCTCCCCACTTGATGCCAACGTTTGCTCCTGAGATGGACTTCCTCATCACAAAGTCGATTATGATAATGAAGAGTAGGGGTGACAGAATGCAACCCTGTCTTACACCAGTGACAATGTCAAAATCGTCAGTTGTGCCACTGTTGGTTTTGACACAACAGGTTGAGTTGTGGTACAATGACCTGAAGATGTTGATGTACTTGAGGGGTACACCATACAGCTAGACGATCTGCCACAGTGACTCCCGGTGGATGCTGTCGAAGGCTTTCTTGAAATCGATATAGTTGATCATGAGTGGTATCTGAAGTTCTTGGCACTGCTCTATGATGTTTCGAAGGGTAAAGATCTGTTCAGCGCAAGACCTTCCCTTCCTGAAACCGGCTTGCTCTTCCCTCAAGATGTTATCCACTTCATCTTTAAGGCGATGTAGCAGAATACTGCAGAATACCTTGCTGGGAATTGACAGCAGCGTAATGCCCCGCCAGTTATTGCAGTCTGCGAGGCTCCCCTTCTTGGGGAGCGTGACAATAACCCCACGTCTCCAGTCGGCAGGAACCTCTTCAGCATGCCAAATCAGGTTGAACAGGTGGGTAAGGCTCTTCACAACAGCATCTTGGCCATGTTTCAACAGCTCGGCAGCTATCTCATCGAGTCCCGGTGCCTTGTTGTTCTTAAGGCCCTTGATTGCTCTGGCAACCTCAGTCTCGGATATCTCTTTCGATGTAATATTTAGAACTGGAGCTGGTGTCTCTTGATCGAAATTGAAGAGCACGGGAGGTATTGGTTGGTTGAGAACCTCCCTGAAGTGTTCCAGCCATCTTGCTTCTTGCTCCTCGTCGCTTAGAAGTGTCCTGCCATCCTTGCTCCTGATTGGCACGCCAGAGCTGCTCCTGGAGTTGGTTAGCTCCCGCACGATCTTGTATAGGGTCGTCGTGTCGTTGTTCTCTGCTGCTTCCTGTGCCTCTCTTGTTTTCTCTTCTAGCCACTGTCTTTTATCCTTCCTGCAAATCTTCTTCACTGCCCTGTCCAAGTGTCTGTACTCCTCGTCTTCCATCCTCCAGCTCCCGAGCCTCCTCTTTTGATCTCTTTTTATCTTAGCCACTTTCCTTTCCTCAATCAACTTCCAGGTGTCGTCTGTTATCCATCTCTCTTTGTTGGTACCCGTTTTTCTGCCTATAACTGCTTCTGCAGTGTCAGCAATGGCACAAGAGAACATACTCCACTGGTCCTCAATGTTTGCAAGGTGTTGTGATACCTTGAGCTTCCTACTCAATTCCTCACAGAAGCGTTCGGAGAAGTTTTTATTCTTTAGCTTGTCCACCGCGTAAGGTCTCTTGGGCTGCACCTTTTTCACCTTCTTCAGCTTCAGCTTGATTTTACTTACCACAAGGAAGTGGTCTGAACCCACAGCCGCACCTCTGTAGGAGCAAACGTCGAGCAATGACGAGCGCCACCTTGTGTTGATGCAGATGTAGTCCAGTTCGTTCCGGGTCCCGCCACCAGGTGAAACCCAGGTTACTTTGTGGATCCGCTTGTGCTCAAAAAAGGTGTTGCCAATGCTGAGGCCGTTGGTACTGGTTAGCATCAACAGTCTCTCCCCGTTGTCGTTCGTGGAGCTCGCAAACCCATGTGGTCCAACTGTGGCATTCAGGCCCCTTCTGTCATTATCCAGTTTTGCGTTGAAGTCTCCAATCAGCATTTTGATGTCATGTCTGGGGATCTCCTCAAGCACGGTCTGGAACTGGTTGTAGAAGGTGTCTTTATCGTCCGCTGAGGCAGCTTCGGTTGGGGCATAGACTTGTACGATGGTTACTTTGGCATATCTGGTGTAGAGCCTTGCTGTAATAATCCGTTCATTCACCGGCTTCCATCCAATCAATGCTTTTGCTGCACTACTGGAGAGGATGATGCCGACTCCATGGGAATGGTGGTCTTGCTTCCCAGAGTAAAGAAAAGTTGCTCCATTAACCATGAGGCGGCCTTGCCCCGTCCACCTCATTTCACTAGCGCCTAAGATGTCCAGGCGATAGTCCCTCATATTCTTCAGCACCTGGTCCATGCGACCAGACTGGAACATTGTGCACACATTCCAGGTGCCTACTCTGGTGTTGGTTTTGGTTCCAAAGATCGGGGTCATCAGGGGTCGGGCTTCCTGCTGGATTTCACCCGGCCCCGTCATAGATACATCCAAGGATGTGCCGTCTCTTCTTCGCCGTGGTTTACCGGAATGGCTTCCTCTCGTCGTTTCTGTAACAGGTTTTTGTTTTTACAGGGTGAGGTTGTTAACCTCACGCCCAACCCCTTCTGTAACAGGTTTTTGTTTTTACAGGGTGAGGTTGTTAACCTCACGCCCAACCCCCAACCTGGAGGACCAGTTGGATGCAGTTTAACGTCATACCCAGGGCTTTGTGAACGTATGATGGAGATAAAGCACTACATACTGTAAACATTAACAGTGACCATTTTGATCAAATTTGAGTTTTCATTTTTTGGACTAGAAAACTTGAAATAATTCGTTTCACATTGTAGTTAGCGAGGCAAAATTGGCATTTTTGTGCCTCATCTAAACACACAGAACAGCAGAAGTGGCCACTGAGACAATCCCAAAAAGCTTCGCTGTGATAGGCGAGCGCACATTGTAGTTGGAGATCCAGTTCGGTGCTACTTACTCACAAGCAAGCTCGCAATGAGTTTCAGCTGGCTGCGAGTATGGCTAAGCACTTTGCGGAATGGTACGGCTGACCGTGATGCTCGGGACCGGCCTGGAAATATACTGGGCGTTCTGGGAAATTAACACATTTTCCGAAAAGTCCCATTAGCCAGCCTGCCCCTGTCTTCAGGAACAATTTGAAAACAGGTTCCCGTGTGCAACAAAGCAATTGTTGAAATGGAATCTATCCATCTATGTGAGGTGTTGTCTTTCAGTTCATGAAAACAGCCATTGTCTCACATGGCCTTCAATCCATCCCTCCATTCCTCTGCCTATTTAGTTCTTCTGCTTTGGATTTGAATTGCAGGTGCTCAGGCTCCCTTCGCCATTCAGAAATCACGCACATTCAACAAGCACAGGATATAGAACAATATGTAAAAACTGCTTGTGCATTAATCAGAGGGGTTGAGGGGGTTAGTGTGACAGAAGAGAGAACGGATGGGTTAAGAGAACACATGAGGGCAGTTGGTGTTGGAGAGGAAGATGCAGCAAATAGGCATAGAAAGGAAAAGATGATGCTCTGTCACTACCCACAACAGGACAAGCCAAAAGAAAAACAAGACATGTCTTGGTGGACATGTCTTCATAGAGGCTGTACATGACTACACTCAAACATTGAAAAAAATACAGAGACAGCGCTGGAGTCTTTTCTGCTTTAAACGGGAGAATCCTTACTTCACGGTAACATCCTGTGGACCTTCGTCTCTTACCACCAATGATCCTTTAAGAAAAAGCAAAACACCCACAGAGTCGATCCTTCTATTCTGTCTGAAATAAGCTCTACTGTGACGAGCTGATGACTTGCTTGATTTGATCACTGATGATGGCACATCAGACTCGAAATAGGATTTGAACTTGAGGGTGTTTTTTTTTTTGGTCTGGGAAATTCTAATTCAATCCTCAAATTGCTGGAGTTTGGAGCATTCCAATTTCAAGGTACCTCTCGATGATGTTAATGTTCTATCCTCAACAACATCCTGGAAATGGCAGCATGACAGAACAGTGTTCAAACTGGTGTGCGTGTGTTTTTGTCTTGCCCTGGGTAGCGTCTCTCAGAGTGACTCTAAGCTCCTCCCCGCTTTCCAGGATCTCCTGTTGTGCCTGTAAAGCAACGCTCTGGGCCTCCATCAGCTCCTCAGCCATTTGCTGAGTGGACTGAAGTTGCTCGACAACACCTGCGGAACTTTCCGTCAGCCTAACACACACACCCACACAGACACAAACAGACAGACATTTCTTGAGGCTTCATGTGCACACCATCCCCCCCCCCCATAAAAAAAAATACACCCCACCAACCCCCTCTTACTTGCCAAATAAGATTGTCAAACTGGCAGCCATGTATGATGTGGAGAATATGCCGTCATGAACTTCCAGTGAGACTGACTCATTCAAAGCACTTGGCCAAAAAAGCAGTCGGAGAAGTGATGCGCATGCCATGTTAACAGACATTCTCAAAATACATCAATGCTTAAATGTCAAGTGTGAAATAATTTGGAACATCCCAAACAATACATCTTTATACAGGTTGAAAAAAATACTTCCAACAAAGCACGAAAAAATTATTTGTACTCCGTAAATCCGACAAAGTAATCGTTTTCCCGGCGTGAGATCCTGGTGATCAACAAACGCAGCCGGAAGTGTGACGTCACGTCAAGGGCAACAACAGCGGGCTCACTATGGAAAGTGTACAAAACCAGCCGGAAAGTGACGTTTCCACTTTATTTTAGGAGATCCAGGTGTTTGAAAAGTTGGAGAGGCTGTTGGCAAGATGTATGTTGGACCGTCTATGTATGAGCCAGATGCTCAGGATGCAGAAAATGTTGTGCCCAAATGGCCGGACATGGAGTGGAGACAACATCTGTCGGGATTGGAAGATCGGCAAGTTATATCGGCTGTTCGATGCTGTAAAATGCGCACGATGGGATTACCCATTTGGTTCCCACTAGCACTGAGCACACACGTCATAGTGGGATGGTGTCCGACATTGTCATTGCTAAGGTAGTTCTTCGTCCACTCCGCACAATATATCGGCAGCATTGTTAGCTGCAAACCATTACAGAGGACTCTGTCCATGCACTCAAATAGTTTGAATGTTTTTTGTACAGGATTACATCCATGTACACGTACAATACAGTGAAACTCCTCTACAACGAAATCATGTTTGCAGCAAGAGGTTTTTCACGACAGGGGGTTTTTCACTGTAGCAAATGTGATCTCAGATGTAAACACACAAACACACACACACACGTGTACTCTTTATTTTTATTCCAATAGTGCATAAGTATGAGCACACACTTATTTGACACTTCATATAGTCAGTGTAGAAAAAAAAGTGAAAGAAATTGCGAAATGTACGATCAGCATTCACTTTCCCATACTGTATTTTCACGACTAAGGCGCCATTAAAAGTCTTAAATTTTCTCCAAAATGGACAAGATGCCTTATAATGCGGAGCGTCTTGTATATGCGCCGAGTTCCAAAACCTGACTGACAGCCAACACGCTGTTTATATAGAGAAAAGGCGGAAGTGAGTGTGGACAGCCATGCGGCAAAGAAGTCGGCCAATCAGTGAAGGGTGGGCGTGTATATATACATATATGGAGAAAGAGAGAAAAGGCGGACGTGAGTGAGGACAGGCATGTGGCGAAGAAGTCCGCCAATGAGTGAAGGGTGGGTGTGTAAGTGGACGCCCCAAGCAGGTACCAACACCTGTATAGTGTGGCTATGTGCATTATTGCAAAACAACTTCGGTTTTGGTTTCTAAGAACCCCCGAAAATAAATTCGACAAAGAGACAAGCCTACAAAGCTCAGTTCAAACTTCAATCCATCGGTTATGCTTTTGGCATGCGTGCCCATCTCACAGCAGCGGTGAAAAACCAAGTCAAGCAAATGAACTCTGAGCTTGCCGGAGGCTTGACTAAAGAACTCCAACCGCTGGACATCGGCGTCAACCGGGCGTTCAAAGTAAAGTTGCGAGCGGCATGGGAACAATGGATGATCGATGGCAAACACAACTTTACAAAGAGTGAGAGGCAGCGCTGGGCGAGTTACCCCACAAATTGCGAATGGATTGTGGCTGCTTGGACGAATGTGTCTGCTTGCACTGTTGTTCAAGCTTTTGGCAAAGCCGGCATAATTTCTGTGGAGCCACATGCCAATGAGAGTGACTCTGACAACGAGAGGGAACCCGGCGTTTTTGATGGATTACCGGTACTTGCACAATTGTTCATTCTGGTACAGAAGATGAGGACTTTGATGGATTTCTGGGTGATGATTGATCAAAAAACGTGAGTACATTGTACGATGGCTAAATAAAATACAACCGAACTCAGTTTTGCTTCCTTTGCCTTTTTAAAAACGTGTTTTTAGCGTGTATCCGTATGTCTTGGAATGCTACCGTATGCTTCAAGCTAACGTGTTTTTAGCGTGCGCGCATGCATGCCGTATGTTTAAGCTGACGTATGTTTTACCACTTTAAAACTGCGCCCAATAATACAGTGCGTTTTGTCTATGTGTAAAATACAGAAATTCACAGAAGTTCACTATGTAAACCAGTGTGGTGGTTGCTGTTGCCGTTTCCGAACAAAGCAGTAGAGGTCGCTGTTGGATTAAACTTCGTTGTAGTAAATGTCTTTGAGAGGCTGGAGCAGAGAAAATGACTTCGTATAACGCAATAGGGTTTTTTTCGTCGTATGGGGGGCAGGAGAATGGGAATGGTGTTAATGCATGAAGATTTTTTCACATTACATGGAGTATTTTTACCCATGTAGGTTTCGTTGTAGAGGACTTTCACGAGCTCTGATGCTGGAAGAGAGGGTAAAAGTGATCAAAATGAAAGACGGAGCAAGCAAAACAAAAGACATTATCCAAGAAATTGATGTAAGTGAAAGTGAATGCTGATCGGACATTTCGCGATTTTTTCACTTTTTTTTCTTTCTACACTACACATATGAAGTGTCAAAGTGTGTGCTCATACTTATGCACTATTGGAATAAAAATAGAGTACACATACGTTTGTCTGTGCGTGTGTGTGCTTACATCTGAATCAAATTTGCTACAGTGAAAAAACCCCCGTTGTGAAAAATTTCTTGCTGCAAACATGATTTCGTTGTAGAGGAGTTTCGCTGTACCAGTCTATCCTGTCCTACTCTATGAAATTGAACAGACAAAAAAAAAAGGAAAGAAATACCCCCCTCCCCACGCACACAAAATAATTATGTGACATTCATGAAGGTTTTTAAAAGAATGTAATAATTACTTTCTCTGGTATTTACATTTGTGAAGAATCAATTCATTTGATAACTCAATTAGTTTTGAGGGAAGTAATTAGTAACACAAAATACTTATTTTAAGCAATTTGCCCAACACCGCCCAACGGAAACACCATGCCTCAAAACATTTCAAATTGTGACCACTCGCCCACGCAGTTACCTATGCATGGTGTTCTCAGCTCGGTTGTGCCAGGCTTCAGACTGGAGGAAGTGACAAATGGCGTGGGCATGTGTGAAGAACTCGGTGTAAGTATTGAAGGCCACAGTGTCCATTGATGCTGTGCACCTGCTGACCCCTGAGCCCTCAGGGCATGCTGGGAAATTCCTGCCTGAGCTGAAACACACACAGTAAAGAATTGTCTTTATGGACCAGTGATGTTATGGCCTCTTTGAGGTACTATCAAAGACACCTGATGTACGTCATTGGAAAGAGATTCATTTCAGCACATTCAACGTTAATAGGAGCAGACCAGGCCATTGAGATGCATCTGTAGACTTTGTGTTTCTTAAATACGGTACATTAAACATAAGTGACCACCTAAATGTCTTTGCAGTTTTTCAAAATTATTTTGATAGAAAAGCAAAGTCAACAACTCACATAACAGAAATAAGACTAAGAACCCACCGCTCCATCGATGGTTTTAAGCAAGACCTAGAAAAACAAAACTGGACCGAGGTCTACTCAAACGAAGACCCAAATACAGCGTTTGAAGTATTTCAGTCTACCATAATCTCCTTATATGATAAACATTTTCCATTAACTAAAGTCTCCAAAAAGTACAAAGACCCAAGTAAGCCATGGATAACAAAAGGCATAGAAAACGCATGTAAAAAGAAAAACAATTTATATAAATTGTTTTTAAAATTGAGAACTGAAGAAGCAGAAAAAATATAGAAGACCTATAAAAATAATCTCATAAATATTATAAGAACCAGTAAAAGAGATCATTATCATGCACTATTAGAGCAGAATAAAAGTAACACACAAGAAATATGGAAAATACTTAACCAAGTAATCAGAAATAGTCCTAAAAATTGATTATCCAGAGTATTTTATCAAAGGCAAAAATACTATTTTGGAAAAAACTGAAGAAATAGCAAATGAATTTAATGAGTATTTTGTCAACATCGGCAATAACCTAGCAAAACAAATTCCTGATCCAACAAACTTGTTTGAAATAGATAGATGCATAGAAAAAACTCCTCCACGATGTTCCTTACTGCTGTAAAACAAGAAGTATCAAATATTATAAAGACTTTTAAAAATAAAAAGTCAATGGATTGCTTTAATATTGATATGACAATAATAAAGCAGATTATAGAATATGTAGTGCAACCTTTCACGCACATATGCAACCTGCCACTCAAAGCTGGTATCTTTCCATCAAAAATGAAAATTGCTAGTTATTCCAATCTATAAAAATGGAGAAAGACATCCGTTTACAAATTATAGACCAATATCACTACTACCACAATTTTCAAAAATATTAGAAAAACGATTTTCTCTTTTTATACAAAAGCATGCGCTGTTAAGTGGGAATCGATATGGCTTCAGGGAAAAACGGACCACCTCAATGGCAGTTATGGAGTTTGTGGAAGCAATAGCCACGAATATAGACAACAAAGAATTTACTGTTGGGGTTTTCCTAGATCTAAAAAAAGCTTTTGACACAATAGATATATTATTGAAAAAAATAGAAAAGATATGGCGTTAGAGGTGTAGGTTATAAATGGATAAAAAGTTATTTAGAAAACATATCAGTACGTGCAACTCAACAATAAAAAAACGAATCAACTGAAAATCACTCACGGAGTTCCTCAGGGGTCAGTGCTTGGTCCAAAACTATTCATCTTATATATATAAATGATATCTGCAAGGTCTCAAAACAATTTAAATGTGTCCTATTTGCTGATGATACAACTTTCTACTGTTCATTTTAGAATTATTTTTAAGATCCTCCTCTTTGTTTTCAAATCTCTGAATAATCTCGCGCCACCTTACCTCTCTGAGCTCATACGCCCCTACACCCCTGCCCGGCGCCTCAGGTCTGTGGACCAGTCTTTGCTAGACGTACCAAGAACTAAACTGAGGCTCAGAGGGGATCGAGCCTTTTCTGTTGCTGGTCCATCTCTCTGGAATGACCTCCCACTGAACATTCGGCAAGCCTCCTCGCTGCCCATCTTTAAAGCCCTCCTCAAAACTCACTTGTATTCTTTGGCGTTTGACTCAGCATGACTTAGATTTGCTCTTGATTTTACTGCTTGGTGCTTTCTACCGCCTTATTACTTATTACTTATTACTGATTCGTCTTACTGTTTATTGTATATGTTAAATCGCTCCATGTACAGCACTTTGTATGCAGCGATGGCTGTTTGAAAGTGCTCTATAAATACTGTTGACTTGACTTGACTTGTTCTGGAATAAATCTGAAACAGCTCCTGACAACCGTAGAAAACGAATTAAACAAATTAAAAAACTGGTCACTTAACCTGAAAAAAATCGAAGTTAATTGTTTTTGGCACAAGACCAATCAAACACCAAGCTAAAATTATGGTAAACTCAATTGAAATAGAAAGAGCGTATGAAACCAAGTTTCTCGGATTAGTAATAGACTCAAAACTATGTTGGAAGCCACATATCGATAACGTAAAAAGAAAAATAGCCAAGACCGTAGGGATCCTCTACAAAACCAAGGAAGTGCTAAATAAGAGATCTTTGTACACATTATACACTTCATTATTATTCCCATATATGACCTACTGTGTGGAAATATGGGGAAATGCCTGCAAAACAAACACACTCCCCATTCTAAAACTACAAAAAAAGCAATTTGAATTATTAATAGATCAAAATATACGGAACCCACAAATTCACTATTTCTCAAATTAATTACGACGAAATTTTATGACCTGGTTGACTTTAAAATCGCCCAATTAATGTACAAAGCACACAATAACCTGCTCTGCCAAAACATTCAGAAGTTTTTCGAAATTCGAGAAAGCAGCTATGATTTAAGAGGTACCAACTTATTCAAAAAACTCAAAACAAGAACAAACATCAAGCAAAGAAGTGTATCTATCAAAGGTGTTAATCTGTGGAATAATCTCGAAACGGACCTGAAAATGAGTAAATCGCTTGCTGAGTTCATAAACAAATTCAAAAAAATAGTACAAACAACCTACATCAATCTGAGTTAATGATAAATTCTAAACATTAAATATAATGATAAATCAGAACTAACTTGATAAATAGAGGAAGGTATTGAAATATCCATTATGAATACAAGAGAAAATTGACACAAGAGTGCCAGGGTGTAGATGTATATAATCCCGATACAAACCAAAAGTTGTAAAAATATCACGGTTAAGGGTAAAGTATGAGCCTTAATGGAGACTTCTTTCTTCTTACTTATTTTTCTTTTCTGATTGATATAAAAATGATTTATTAGACATAAACACATAACGGGGTAGGACTAGATACGTGTTTTACTTCTTCCTACTCCCTTGAACATAATAACTGTGTTGAATGAAGACTGATTTCTTTCTTTTTACTATTTTATCTACCTTATTTTCTGACAAATTATTACTGTATATGTTTTATGATCAATAAACAAACAAATATGCTTGAACACTAGTGAGGGGAAAAAAAGACAGAAAGATTTTGTACTGAATCGTTCAGCTATAGCGTTAAACTCTTTATCATTTGACTTATCCACATTTTTGGGATGAGGCTAAAACCTAATGATGCATTTAGTCTTTTTGGCACTAGTCGGCCCTCCGCCACCTACTTAACTGAGCACCGCCTTTCCATCAGTGGCTATCTGACACAATATAGTCATAAAATTTCATTTCTATCACTGCAGCATGCAGTTACAAGCTATGCTAAAAATGGATCCTCCCTGAAGAGTTTTGTGTAGAGCGTCTCTGTTGTGTCGACTCAAACAAGGCGCACACAGCGAGGTCATGGCAAAGGGGTGCCGATCCTGATGCTAGCAAGCTAGCGCTAGCACACTGCCAATTCCCCAATGCCTCACTCTATTCACAGGTCCACGCAATAGAATAGTGATGTGTCGTTCGCGAACGAGCCGGCTCCGAGAGCCGGCTCTTTGAAGTGAACGATGGGAGCCGGCTCCCACCTCATTGGGAGCCGGCTCCTCATTGGGGAGCCGGAAGGGGAGGGTTACGCACGCACGCACGCACGCACGCACGCACGCACACACGCACGCCCTGCAGTTTAGAGAAGGGGCAGGGGTTAGAGAAGAGACACACAGTCAGCAGCACACTGAGCAGCACGCGAACAAGACAGACGAGGAGACGAGAGAGCTAGTTAGTGAAAAAAAACAACACAGTGGAAAGTGGAAAAGTGAGAAAATGGATAGGAAACGCAGTGAAACATGGACTCATTTCAATTTAATTGATAGTTCAAAGGCTGCGTGTAGACTGTGCAAGGTTAAAATATCCCATAGATCAGGCCCCACGAATAACCTGCACAGGCACATCAGAAATGTCCACCCATCAGTACAATTTGAAGAGAAAAGACAAGCAAGGGAACCAGCTATTAATGAAGGTGCTAGTGTGTCTGCAACTGTTGCTGCTACTGCAATGTCACAACTGCCTAGATGTACAACCCAGAGCTCTATGAGCCACTTTATGCAAAAAGCTATACAACCAGCAAAACAGAACACAATTGATGAGGAACTGGGTAAATGATTGCAAGGGATTTTCATCCATTTTGTGTTGGCTGTGTGTTGTCGCAACATCTGTCCCCTCAGAGAGAATCTTCTCCAAAACAGGGCAAATATTAACAGAGAGGAGAAAGAGGATCAACCCCTCAAAGCTGAGGCACTTGGTTTTTCTTCATGCCAATCTTCGCTCAAGACAAGCTAAAACCTTTACCTGGATGCTGCTCTTTTTCTTTTTGTTTTCATTCATTCATTCATCTTCCGTACCGCTTACAAATTTTAATTTATAATTTGTTGTGTGGTATTCAAAGCGTACTTATGTTGTTTTACTGTAAATAGTTAAAAGCTTATAAATATACACATTCAGAGATTGGAACTTTTTGACGACCTTGTTTTGAGATGGGTCTTTGTACTTTGTTTTTATTTTTGTAGCACTCCATGTTGAGTATGTTCAGAAGAATATAAATAAAGCCATATAAATAATAAATATTTGATATAATGTCTATTTTTTTGCATTAGTAATTCATTTTACACATAATATTACGTTATTTTTGGTATTAAATTAATTTAAGCAACAAAAACTTTGCTTGTAGCAGACGTGTGCACATTTTTCAGCATGATGTCTCTGATCCACTGGTGAAAGGACACTTTGATCCTCTCCTCTTTCATCTATAACTGCTGCAGACAACAAAGTGTATGCAGAAAAGTGGTGAAGATTGCACGACTGTCTCTGTCCTATGTGTTGTCTTGTGTTATTTTTTTGTTTTTTTGACTTCAAAATGGCACCGCGAGAGTGGCTGCCTTTCCAGCAGCTCCTATTTTTTTGTTGTTTCTACTTCTTCCTTTCATAACTTTGCTGCTGTGAATCTGGAATTTCTCCATTGCGAGACTAATAAAGGTTTTCTTAATCTTAAAAAACTGAGGAGCCATTTGGGAGCCGAAAGAGCCGGCTCTTTTAAGGGAGCCGATCCAAAAGGGCCGGCTCCCTAAAAGGAGCCGTATTTCCCATCACTACAATAGAAATGATTCGGGAAACGTTAAATGTTTACTAGCCTGTGAGCTGAAGAGCCCGCTATTTAAGGAGCAGACTGATCACGCCTCATCGATTACGTCACCACCTGTTGTGTCAGTGTGTAGGTCCACATACGGTCAGAGCGACACTTCAGGGAAAATCAACTGTTTATTAAACCACAATATCCGTTGAATAAAACTACCAGCCATTAGAGCACATACTGTAACAACATTTATTTGATTGACAGCTGAAAATTGAGCCGAGTGTGTTTTCAGTGCATTTAGTGGAAATGCCCACAGCACCCTACAGCTGGGAGCTGGGCTCTATGTTGCATGGTTTTGGAGCCTCAATTCATATACTGTACTTGGAAATGCATTCATTTATTTAATTCAAATTTAGCAAGTTTGTTAACAACTCTGTCATATCCATAAGACATTTTTATTTTTGCTTAGTAGAGACTTTAAGTTGCTATAAATCACTGTATATAAAAAACATTCATCAAAATCTGTCCAATTAAAACGTTAGTGCTTTTACATAAAATTTACATTTCAGGATACAGTATAGCTGGTCATTAGAAACGCAGATTTAATATTTACAAGCAAATATTTAATATTTATCATCACCATAACACACAGAATCAAAATACAGGTATGGTTATAAAAAAATTAGATTATTTTGCAGAATTAATTTTTTTTCATGCGGGAATAGAGATGGCAGAGTCGAGTCCTGGCTCACTCTCAATATACTGTAGTTGGCTCAACAGGTATTCCCAGATTAAAGTGGAGAACTGGTCACAATCTCGCTCAACTGCCCGACATTTCTCATTCCACGTAAAGTTTTTATTGGCCAACAATACATGCTGAATGTGCTCAGATAGAAAAGTGAATTTAAGTAAAAATAAGCTTTAAATAACATTCACAAAGAAATGTGTGTGCTGTCCAAAACATCAAGACTGCTGGTAGTGACCATGGAGGAAGTAGCAGTCTCAGAGGAGCCAAATGTAACTTCACTAATTGTCATCACAAATCACCCTCAACCAGTGGCGGGCCGTGCATTTCAACCTTCAGTGACGTCACATACATACACAATACTGTATAGGCTCGTCAAGCAGCACTTAATTTCAGGAGCATTTAAAACCATCAAGTATGCATTCACAATTAAGAGCAGGAAACTAAATTTACAGATATTGTCAAAAATAAAAAAGATTATTTAAAAATACTAATGTCACCCAAATTATGCTGTGTGATCTATTACAAGTCTGTCCAATAAATTGCGCAATGTCGCAGTTTCATATAAGACACCAAACAATAACAAAACAAACTATTTTTTGAAAATAAACAGATCATTTGCATTTTGAAAATCGGCGATACAACAGCAAATACAGTAACTGAAAATGTTGAGCAGCTGCGATTGAACGAACTTTCGTGCACGAAAGTGACTACAATGCGTTATACAATGCATTATAAATCGCAGGTGAGCAGATTTATTTGATATATTTTTGTATCTTTGTCATTTTATTTCGTTACCATTAATTTTCATTCATTCATCTTCCTAACCGCTTGATCCTCACTAGGGTCGCGGGGGGTGCTGGAGCCTATCCCAGCTGTCTTCGGGCAGCAGGCGGGGGACACCCTGAATCGGTTGCCAGCCAATCGCAGGGCACACAGAGACGAACAACCATCCACGCTCACACTCACACCTAGGGACAATTTAGAGTGTTCAATCAGCCTGCCACGCATATTTTTGGAATGTGGGAGGAAACCGGAGCACCCGGAGAAAACCCACGCAGGCCCGGGGAGAACATGCAAACTCCACACAGGGAGGCCGGAGCTGGAATCGAACCCGGTACCTCTGCACTGTGAAGCCGACGTGCTAACCCCTGGACTACCGGGCCGCACCATTAATTTAATACTAGAAATAAAATGACAAGAAGAAATGTAAAATACAATTAATTTACTCACCAATGTAGTGCCTGTTCACTGAGCTGCAGATCTACGCGAGTGTCCCCAAACGTTTTTAAACGCACTGTAGCTTGTAAGTGCCCAGCCGTCCTCTGATGTTTCCTTGCTGCCTTGATAATGCAACTTAAATTGGTAAATCCAGTGTGGCTCCAAACACCAAATCGGTCAGTTGCGAGCAATAGACATTCCCAGCGGTAATATTTGCAGCGTTTCTCAGAGGCTGTGAGCCACGGGTACCGTTCATAATTCCTCGTCTGAAAATGACGGACAAACCCTTTTCCTTGCTCGGACAGGCTAGGTAGCACAGGAGTTGGGCGACCTCTTCGCACAATATCCAGCTTTTGGTGGAAGATCCGTCTTGAAAATTGTCTGGAAAGTAGTGCTGCAACCAGATCAACATCTTCTCCTTCGGCCATTTTGGATTCAAATGCAGTGATCGCTCTAGCAGGCGCTCATCCAATCTTTTCTTTTTAAGAATCTTTATTGAACAAAACAGGATACAATTCTCAGTAAACAGAAAAGGCGCTAATCCAATCACCGAACGTGCACGGCCAGTCTCGACGTAAGGCCTTCTGCTGGCCCAAGTACGCAGACTCGCGATCTGATTGGCTATTGCAACCTGACAGTGCCGTTCACTTACAGCGCACAGGGGCCTGCTCTGTTTAATCTGAAGGCCCAAAGCAAGTTTAATTTACCTGGCAACACAAGCTAGCTGAAATATGATTGGTTAACTCTACCATAATAAATCAGTTATTTATCGAGGGGCTTTCAATGTTGTTTAAAATAACATTGAAAGCCACTGAACATTCAAAGCCACTGGACTAAGTGGAAATAATATGACGTAAAGAATACAGAGAATAATTTTGTTTACGTATTTATGAAAATAAAATACATTAAATTTATGTTATTCTCAGAAAAGTAAATGTATTAAATTTACTTTTCTGAGAACGTTTAGGCCAGCAGAGAAGGCCTTGCTGGCCCTGACGTAACGCCACTGCCCTCAACTTTACTATTTAAAATTAATACTATCGATTGTAATTTTTTTTCACGTTTGACTTCATGTATCATAGTCATCATATCAAAATTATGAAGGTGTGCTTGCATGTGCGTGTATGCGGACAACGGGTTCAACATTTTTACTTTTCACTTGTTTTAACATACACTGTTCATGTGTAAGGGTTTGAAAAACTTTATGGAGCTAGTAAATCTCATTTCCTTCGCGGGATGAAGCATCTGTGTGCCGGTCGATCTGTCTATCTATCTATCGATAGTTGCAGCACGGCGAACAAGTGGTGAGCAAGTCTGCCTCACACTTGGTTGGAACCTGAGGCTTCCTCCCATATTCCCAAACCATGCATATTAAGCATCCATAAAACATTAGAGACCAGATAAATATCGTATTGGTTTGTGTGTCTTTCATTAAACATATTAGCTATTGGAGTTATTTATTTAAACATAATCACATTACATCACTTTATTATGATACTTGCATCGCGTTACTATCTACATATGTTTTAATCCTCTAACAAATCACTGCATCAGAATACATTTTTAAAGCAACCCCGGTAATTACGCCATCAAACACTTTGTCTAAGCACGACCTGTGTGTTCGTTTATCTAGGCAGATGCCCGATTGAAAGGCACAATATCAACAACGGTGGCTGGAGGCACAGAAGAATGAAACGTGAGGATTGGACTACCGATGAAGTGAAGTTAATATAACATTTGAAAGGAAAGTTAACGACAAGAACCGCTCTCACCTGCTCAGGTGACAATGTGTGAATTTGAGCGCTAAAAGGCCTTGAGACTCTGACGTCAGCTCCGCGCAGTGTGTATCGAGCTGCTCCAGCGTACTTGCCCAACACTCCCCATAGTTGGAATTTGTTGCGAGGCTCCGGATGCGACGCAGCTCCATTTGACCCCGCTCTATGCCCGGTGTAGATCCGCCAAGTAGAGGACGAAAGAGCAGCAACGACAAGACCAGCAATACCACCACCACCGTAAAAGCCATGCGACGGCCACCAGCTTCCTGTGCTAACTGCTCAGCCAATCACAGAGCTCCATTTGAACCCTGTCAATGCCACAGTTCTTGTAAACATGCTCATAACAATTTGTCAACACTGATTTTGCAATGGCTTTTTGGGTCGAGGAAGAACACATCTGTGCCTGAGTCGATAAATTTTTACTGCATGCATATCATTATCATGTATGAGTATAAAACAAGCCTAAAGAACAGAATGTCCAAAAACCTCCAACCAACAGGTGGCACCAGTGCACCGTTGATCCCCTCTTCTTCAAAAGAAATAATTAAAACGATCTTCTTGATCTCTGCTATGTGGTTATCCAATTTGCAACAACAATTCAAAGAGGAATGTGACTAAAGGTTATTGGGAGATATACAGGTGTATGGCAAAATAACAACGCCTTGCAATTCTCTGGGCAAAAAAAGGGGCATGGAGCCTTACATATCACAGGAATTATTTTCCCTTTGCAATGAGAGTGGGCGCAGATGGCAATAGGACGTGGGGGACATGACTCCTCAGTTTCATAAAGACCCCTCCACTTTCACCACCCTAAGGCAACAAAAGACTTTTCGGGAAGACAGTCAAATAATGTTCCTTTTCCATTGGCATGGAAAAGAAAAGCCTGTAGTGCACTGTTTCAAACTCGGGGCCTGGGGGCCAGATTGGGCCCACCACATCATTTTATGTGGCCAGAAAAAGTGAATCAGGTAAACTTCCGTTATCCTTGCTAAAATTTGTACATATCACCTGTAATAAGTAATGTTGAGATTTCGCTTTTTAAATGATCCTTTTTAGCATAATTTGAACAATTATTGAACAAACTATTTTCCTTGACGTCTGATTTCAAGTAATCCATCAATTTGTTCAGGTATATTTAATAACACGATAAGATGATTAAATATTCAATTTTTAATCATCTTATCGTGTCATACCTGCCCTTTGAGGGATGACTTAATTCAAGGTGGCCCACAACCAAAATTAGTTCGACAGCACAGCTGTACAATGGCTATAGTGCTGGCTAGATAGATGCATTTTGAGCTGAGGAATTGACCGATTTCTCCAAAACAAATTGATCAAATCGAAAATGCAAACTCATATAATTTCCTGATTTAAAAAAAAGAAACACAACAATAAAAAAACAGGCCTCCTGCACCGCGATGCCAAGCTGCATCTCTGGCTGGACAGAATTAGCATTCACCCCACTACGACTGCATGAACGATGGGTAACCCTGATGCGCAGGTCCAGTAAAAGGGCAATGATTTAAAAAAACAAAAACCAAAAAAAAATCAAATTGAACTTGTTAGTTTAAAATGGACCATCCCAGCCGGATGATCCGTTTAATTACTGTAAGTAGAAGTACAGTATTCACAAAAAAGTGAATGGTTAATATTTTGATTATTTTTACTTTATTTTACCTCAGTGATTTACAGAAGCTACAAAATCTGTGTGTTGGCAAATGAGCAAAGTCCTGCCATCACAGGACGCTAGCAGCTACTGGCCTCAAGACAGAGAGCAACACTAGTAGTGCGCCCAACCTTCCCGATTATCCGCGTCTCATTTTCATGAGCACTTCCCACTCCCTTCCACAGCAGTATAAGTAGGACAATTCTTCTGGCATTATCTATCTATTGATTTACTATTCCACTTGTCCTCGCGAGGGGTACGGGCGTGCTGGAGCCTATCCCAGCTGAATTTGGCCAGTAGGCAGCCTGAACTGGTTGCCACCCAATCGCAGGGCACACATTGTCAAACAACATTGGCACTCACAATCACACTTAGGGACAATTTTGAGTGTTCCATCAACCTGCCATTCATCTTTTTGGAATGTGGTAGGAAACCGGAGTACACGGAAAAAACCAACCCAGGCATGAGGAGAACATGCAAACTCCACACAAGGAGGCCTGAGTCGGAAACAAACCCTGCATCTCTCTCTCTCTCTCTCTCTCTCTATATATATATATATATACTTTCACGCCAATTTCCTAAATAAAATCTACACATTTACTCAGTTCCCCGAACCTAACCTCATGTTAATACAAAATCCAAGATAATTGTGTGTGTATGTGTATCTCTCTCTGTATATATATTTATACACACACACAAAATTATCATGGATTTTATTTTGTAGTAACATGAAGACTGAGTATATGTGTAGATGTTATTTAGGAAATGTATGTGCGTGAAAGTTGCCAGAAATATGAAAATTCTTCCGAAATTGTACTGGTAAGACTGTGTGTGTGTGTGTGTGTGCGCGCGTGTGTGTATGTCTGTGTGTGTGACAAAGTCTTGATGAGACAAGGACACTTGTAGGGGGGACAACAAACGCTTTTAATAAGAAAAAAAACTCATAACCCGGTAAAAACTAGTGAGTCTACAGTGACAGTGTATTGAGTTGAAAGCAGAGTATTATTATTCAGCAGCTATGAGCTCACCACACATCACTACTAAGTCTAGGAACAACATGGCTGCTGGCTGACATGGTGGCTTCCGGCAAGACGCGCAAGGTTATAGGCACTAGACTCTGGAACATGCAATATGGCGGCTGCTTACACTGGTCCCATTCGGTCTGACAAAGGCCAGCTAAGGGGCTTGTGGCCACCAAATGCCACAAACACAAAGGTGATCTTGGGTCGTCAGGTGACCCACAATTCAGCGGGAAGATTCCCAAGTGAGGTGCACTTTTCCAATGTCACCACATCCTAGCTGTCAGAAGAATGCCAAGATGCAAATGTAGGAATAATGCATGAGTGTATCCCTTCCAAACGGAAGATTGAGAACATTTTTGAATGTTTGGCTCGATTGACATCCTTCATGAGCAATTGGGATGCAATTTCTTTCACTTGTGGTACCATTGAGCGATACCGAAACAATCAGGGTAAAATCTGAGCTCCTCCACCGATGACACTCTCCAACATTTACTTGTCGCGTGGAAGGCTTCATTATGTGTCATGTGTCACATCAGTGCATGACATCCATGGCAACAGCATCCACGATCCACAAATTTCCCCATTAATGGACAAATAAAGGTTATCTTATCAGACATTTCCTTGATTTTCTTAAACATTCCAATTCAGAAGTGGACACTTAGACGAAACATCTTGCAAATTTGTCAAAACTGAAGAAGGGCACAGGCTACCATTATTTCCAAGAACTGAACTGTTTCTGTTTAGGATAAAACTCTCTTGTGCTGTGACCGATGACAACACATTCTGACAGGATATTACGACTACAACATGAGTGAAAAAAAGACAGGAAAACCTGTATTATTTATCTGTATCTTCACAAGATGGGAGGAAGACAAAACATTCCAAAAAAGCAGCAAAAAAAAGAACAACAACAAACAAACAAACAACCAGGAACCACTTTTATCATCCAAACGGTCTGTGAATCCTAAATTCTGGCTTGTCGAACCCCTGCCCCGCAACTACTAGCAAAACCTGCGATGTGTGCATGTTAAGTAATCAGTAGCTCTTCAACCAACCAAATGGGTTCAGAATGTTAAAGTTGTAGAAAATCCATTTACATATGGTGGTGAATGTAGTTTGCCGCTGCTCCCACCCCGCAAGAGGAGTTCGGCTTATTTGGCAAAACAGTAAGATGGATAAGATGGACCTCAACTCCCAAATCTTCCAGAGGCTGTTCCACAACATTCAAGACAAAGAGGAAACTCTAATCAGAACCAAGGTGAAGAAGAAGTTACGTGCGGTTCGCTTTGACGAAATGCGTGCTTCCTTGGGAAACACAACCAAAATGGAAGAACGACTCATGTGTAAATCGACTATCGGATGTCAGTTTGAATATCACTCCGGAAGATAACAGTACTTGTCAGCGCAAGTGTTCAAGTGTTTGAAATCAGGTGTCTGGACAAAGTGTAGAACTGTTGGCTACTAGATTGGGGCACTGGAAGAGATGAGAAAACGAACAAGGTCTTTGATGAAGCCATTCAACTGAAATAGGCAGTTTCAATCAGCAGTACAGTCACGTGCTCGGGAGTATCTGTCAATTACATTGAACTTTAAAGCTGTAAAGACGAAATCAACTTTCAAAAATACAAAATAAAATAAACAGATTATATTCTGCAAGCAACATTTTGTTGGAGACAATGTGCACTCAGCCGTTTGTTTTCAGTTTTAAACTGCCCCCCAATTCATCTACCCAAACGAGCGGGACACAACAGCTGCCTTTTGATTATGTACACGCACGCACGCACGCACAGAGAGACACACAGACACACAGACACACACACACACACAGACTTTAAATCTATGTTTTCCTTTTTTTTCCCCTAAAAAAATGACACCATCCATTCTCATCGTCAGTGCTAGCTTCGCGCTCATTCCATTGACAAAAAGTGAAGGGGTCGTTCCATGGAACAACAGTGCACAAAGATGAAGGAAGAGCCCTCACTGGTACCACCTCAGTCCACAACAAAGGCGGATTCCGCTTCCAAACGCACCCACTCATCAGCTGACTCTTTCACTGACGGCAGTCCGAGATTCGACTGTTTCCTCTCGGCTGGGACAGGGAACGGCAGATGGGGGTACCATGTCTCTTAGCTCCCTGCTCTCGTCCACCGCCTCCGAATCTGCCCGAAGCCGCGCCCTGCCTTCTGCCCCGGACACAAGACTGACACCGTCTTCTGTCCCTGTTCCTCCAGGGGGATTGGAGCAGATTGAGCTGGAAGGGATCGCAGTGCTGTTCGACTCCCCAGTTGTCTCTCTGCTTTCTGAGACGCGTCCTGCTTCAACTGGTATTTCGGTTATGGACCCCCCCTCCTGGCTGCGAGTGGAGGGTGTGGTGCTCAGGTCTTGAGGTTGCTCGCTCTGTTGAGCAGAGACCATGTTGGGTCTCATGCGGAGAGATAGTTGTTGGAGTGGGAGTTGTTGCGATTGCGGCCTGGGCATCTGTGGTTGAATCTGATGCAAATGTAGTTGCGCTCGGGCCGGCAGGGGCCTGGACTCTGCAAGAGAGTGTCTGGTTTGTGGTCTGCTTTCAATGTGAAGTTGGTGTTGCAAAGAGGGGCTCATCTTTGTCGAAAGTTGAGTCTGTGTGGGTGAACTGTATGAGAACTGAGTTTGGGCAGAGGTTCTGGACTGGTGTTGTCGATGGGGTTGGGTCGTGGTTCTGGGCTGTATTTGCGGGTCGGCTGAGTGATACGCCCTGATCTGAGTTTGGAGTTGATCAAGTGGTTGAGTCTCAAAGTGGGTTCTGGATTGGGTTTGAGACTGGAGCATTACTGAGGACTGGGGTTGTGGATGAGGATTCTTTGTCTGTGGGGGCTGGCCCTGCGAGGCTGATGGAGGTGAAGCATGCTGAACTGCAAGCTGAGTTTTGTGTTGGACTGATGGTGATGTTTTGTCGGGGTGAGGCCGAGGAGGGGAATGCCTGATGGCGGAGGACTGAGTAACTGGAACTTGAGACAGAGCTTGGCTTTGTCCTGGATATGAGGTCTGGAGTGCTTGCAGTGGGCAGGGTTGAGGCGAGGGGTGTGAAAGGGGAGGTGGTTTGAGGGCAGTGGACTGGGATTCAGTGTGTAGATCGGTTTTCGGTTGGGACTTGCAGGCGGGTCCAGATGCTGGATGAGGATGATGCAAAGGGGAGTGCTGTTGGTGGCGGTGGTGATGACGATGATGGTGATGATGGTGATGATGATGTTTGTGTGGCGAGCGCTCCTTCCTTTTGTGACTTTTGGACGGACTCGTGCTACTGCTACTGCTACTACTCCTTCCACCTTTTCCTCCTTTTTCATCAATGTCTTCGCTCACTTCCTCCTCTTGACTTTCTGCTGTTCCACTCTTCTCCTTGTGCTTCCTCCCTTTGTGCGATTTATGTCCGTGTGAGTGACTTTCTTGGGGAGCAGAAGGCGGCCTCTGGGATTGGGACTGGCTCCCCTCCAAAGGGGCAAGTTGGGTAGTTTGTGTGGATTCTTTCTGACTGGTCTCCCCCTCGGAGGGCGCCATCTTTCCAGGTTCGGTGGTGCTAGATCCTGGAGTCGGAACTTTCTCCCTCTCCTCAACTGTCTCTCTCGTCTTGCGTTTTTTGATTGGCAGGGCTGTTTCCTGGACAACAGGTTTGCTGGAAGACTCCTTTGTGGCTCTGCGCTTGGCCTCAGCGGCCATGATAGCGGCGGCGGCGTAGCTCCCTGCTGCTGACATACCAGAGGTTGATGCTGACGAGGAAGATGCCGTGGCAGATGTCGCTGCTGCTAAAGCCGAGGCTGGTTTCCTGCCACGTTTTTTGGGTGTAGTCTGCAGGGGAGCAGGAGGATCCTGTTCTGATTTCCTCTTCCTGCCTGCACGTGACTTGACTGACGGCAGGGCAGGAGCTGACACCTGAAAGGGAGTCACCACGCCCACAAGTAAGACTCTTTCTTTTCATTAACACATTCCAACACTAAGTTATGAATATTCTCGTATGATACGCAGCGTTCCTGAAAACGCCACACTTCGCACCTTTGAAGTGGTGGGTGTGGTCTCACCGGTGGACTCCGCCTTGCTGTATGGCATTTTGACCAACAGTTTTCCAGGAGACTTCTCAACCACGCGCTTCATAGCTACACCCTCCGTAACCTGACGTATCTTCCCACTGCCTAAATAAAGCGCACACACACGCCGTCACCAGGTTTGTGTTAGCTCCGTACGTACCAGTAGACATTGTACACTGCCACCATTTTGTACCTTTGGGCCTTCCACGGCCTCTACCAGAAGGTTTGACCACTTTTAGTGTCTTGGGAGGTTTCTTCTCCCGGCGGGAGGGGCTTCCGCGTCCTGTCACGGTGAAGTCGAAATCGTTGGGGTCAGTCGTGGTGTCACCGACCTTCTGGAAGTAAGCGATGAGCTCCACCTTGGACCGGAAAGCCTTTCCCTCCGAGCTTTGCCGCAAAAATAAAAGCTCCTAGCTTAGGTCCGCAACAACAGGATGGGTGTACCATGTTTGTAGTGCATCTTACTTGATCAGGTAGACGTCAAACTTCCCTGCAGAGCGTCCGGACTTCCTCTGCTTGAGCTTGCGGGTCCAGCCGACAGGCAGCGAGGGGTCGTTGTACAGCGGTCCGCGATCTCGGATGATGGAGCGTCGCTGCCTGGGAGATCCTGCAGACTCGCTCCCGGTTGCTGCTTGCGAGGGCCCCGCCATCGGCTCTGATTGCTACCAGGGAGCCACGACAATAAACGTACTTCACAACCATGTTCCATAATCAAAATGATGACGCCTTTGGCGTGGCCTTAACTCACCGAGATCTCCACCCCTGATGAGGGCAAGGGCTCCTGAGATATGGCCACCTGTTCAACATGGCGCCGTTCCTTGCGAGCCTTCTTAGTCTTACTGTGTGGCCGTTCTCTCTCCTCCTGGCCCTCTGTGGCCTCCTTTCTGTGGAAGACAGATGACATTGCACAAATAGATGAATTAGTGAGATGCAGCATAATCACTGACAAGAACAGTCATGAATTACTATCTACACCCCTTCCTTTTCCTTCTCTTTCAAGTGCATCTTCAAGATATCGAAAACATGACAATTACATTAAATATGGTGGGACCTCTAAATTCCAATGCGCCTTGTACAATTCAGCATTTCAGAAGATTGTTCAGGAAAAAAGAACCAAGTTACATCAAAGTTCAGTTCAAAACAGTGTCATGCATGAGACATCATCAAATAATACACACAAGAAGGGACATAACATTCAAAACATTGAGACCACAGCATCACCATACTCCGTGTAACCCATTTTTCAAACTGAACAACATTGTTGTTTTTACTCCTACTTTTATCTCCTACTTTTACATGATACTTGAATTTTATGAAACACTTCATGAGTGAAAAGTTATCGTACGTTGCTAGATTATTAAATTATTGTTATCTGATTGACATGGAACTTCACACAAGAGAATCCACGCACTGTAATCCTTCCGCTCTTTAAGGCGGTCAGAGTCTGCATGCTACAGGAAGTCATCTTAAACACACGCTTGCTTACCTGCGCGGAACTTCTAAACCGTTTTTTTTTATTCCTCCCCCCTTTTTCGGAGTCTCTGTTTATTTTGACTGCAAGTGAAACGAAGAGCAAATGTACTTGTCTCTGATGGCCCCCCTGCGTTTGTATCATTCAAAGCAGGAGTGTGACAATACTAAACACATTCAAAAGTCGCTATCTGTTCCAGGATGCTGTTCCAACTTTGCAAACATCTGCTTTTAGTTTAGAAAACGATGAGTGAAGCAGTAGCGGAACCAGTTTCAGAACACTCAGTGAGTACATCAGTCCCTCTTCAGCGATATTGCTTAGTTGTTGTTTAGTTAGTTGTTGTCATTAAACAATACCAAATAAAGAGCAAATAGCAAAAAAAATTGTTTCGGAATACAATTCAATACAAAATTTAATTTTATGCAATTATTACTTTTATTAGAATATAAGATAAGATAAGATATCCTTTATTTGTCCCACACTGGGGAAATTTACAAAGTCAATCATCGCTAGAATTGTCAATTTTAAAAATATTCAACGGTAACAGCCCTAATTTATTGGATATTGACCCACAACTGGTAGTACTACAGTAGGCCACAACTGTCTTCCTCACCACTAGAAGTCAACCGTAACTGCTTTAAATGCAATGTAGTGTAAATGTAAAAAACATGCTCACACAGCTTCCAGACAATTAGTACATAGAGCACTTCTAAGTATCTTCAACAAAATATTCTCCAACAGTTTTGTCTTCAAAAGCGGCTTCAACAATTAAACAATAAACATTTTTAAAATCCTTGACTAAACCAACCATCCCACAGGTACAGACAACAGGTAAATAAAGTTGGCCATCTGCTCGTGTTTTCTTTTACAATAAGTGATTTTTAAAATAGAACTGAAAGGTTCCAATTACATTCCCTTTGACTACTATTGTGAACTTATATCTTAAGCGAGTGAGAAAAAAAGTGCGTGTGTGTGTTTATTGAGAGTCATCAATGACATTTTGTGTTTTTAGCACTGTTACTTCGATTACAGCGTAACTGTCACACAAGTGTAAAAAGAAGTTGAGCACTGTTCACGGAAACAAATCTAAACAAATGTAGTATAGTGACAATCTGAAACTCTTGTTGGTAACTAGAAAGTAATTGTTGTAACTGACTGCAACACCATCTCTCACATGCACACTCCACTTGTTTCCTGCTTCTCGGCCAATCAACATCAGCCACTCTCATCCATATATAATCTTCCTATTTAACAGCAAAAGACATTTGGAGTACTTGTCACATAAATTCAAAACATTCCAATTTTTTGAAGCTCGCTGAACTGAGCTCTACACTGCGGTGACATCACGAAGTGGCAGCTTGAACTCTGAGGTTGTTTGTGTGACTTTAAGTGTGTTTGAGGTTGAATTCTGACTTGCATTACATCATAGGGGTTCAACAATAGTGTTGTGTTTTTGGGGGAGCCCCTTTTACTGAGCCCAGCACCGCTGGCAGGAGGTGGGGGAAGATGGTTTGAGGTGAGGATGACAAAGATGAAGCTGAAGCAGAAGTCATAAGAGGTGAGCTGGTGAGGACAATAGGCCACACACAAGAGGTAAAAAGTCACTCACTTTTAGCAGCTTGACATATTCACCCTAAACTGTGATCATGTCTCTACGAGGTTTAAGTGGTGACAACAAGAGGCGCATGTGACGCCTGGCTCAGCAGCACTTGGGCTAAGGATGCTGACCGGAAGGCTTATGGGCATGTAACGGCAAATACACAGGTTCATAAATACCCATTCACTACCATTGAAAACACTGAGTCTTGAGCAAATTACTAGCAAATAGCCTGCAAGACACCTGCGTGCTAATACCATTGAGTGCCCGAGGCTGGAAGGCGGCAGGCGGGCTTGGCATCGCCATCCCGCGGGCCAACCTCCAAGCGTGCACGAACGTCTGCTCAACTCGGGTCCGGGGTGTACTCGGTGGAGTGGCGCGGAAAACGGGTTGAGCAAACTGACGAGTCCTAACGGGAGGTAAAGTAGAGACTAAGCTGGAAGTTGGTGACGTATTGCAGTTAAGCTCGCACCGCCGAGAAAGGCCGGTGTAAAATGAACGCACTTCGAAGTGATATAAAAAAGACGACAAAAAGATGGCGGAGGCGGCCAACTCAGCAACGCTTTACCAGATTATGAAATATATTTTTTAAAGCAGCTTACGTACATTCTCTCCTCTTCGCTCTCCACGGCAGCCATTTTTATTTAAATAAATAATGTTATATTTAAAAAAAAAACTCAAAATCTCTCTTCTGCACCCCGCCCCCTCCAACTCCCTTTCCGAAACCGTCACTTCGTAAACATCGCGAGATGTCAACGTGAACACTGAAATGTCGAGTGGCGAAGGCGTGCTGAGATCTCGCGAGATGTTCAGCCAGCTAGCGTCTGACTGAGACGATGACTACTTTCACTTGCGTATATGGAAAAACGATCTCATAAAACTAAAAATAAAAACATAATAATGATGATATAAATAATGATGATGATTTTAATACTAGTACTTATATAATAATAATAATAATGAAAATAATAATAATAATAATTAATACATCAAAACATTTTCTAATCATTTTATCCTCCCATGGGACGTGCTGGAGCCTATCCCAGCTCTCTTTGGGCAGGAGGCGGGTTACATCCTGAACTGGTTGCAAGCCAATCGCAGGACATATATTATATTATATTATATTATATCTATATATAGGGCGGCCCGGTAGCCCAGTGGTTAGCACGTCGGCTTCACAGTGCAGAGGTACCGGGTTCGATTCCAGCTCCGGCCTCCCTGTGTGGAGTTTGCATGTTCTCCCCGGGCCTGCGTGGGTTTTCTCCAGGTGCTCCGGTTTCCTCCCACATTCCAAAAATGTGCATGGCAGGCTGATTGAACACTCTAAATCAGTGGTCACCAACATGGTGCCCGCGGGCACCAGGTAGCCCGTGAAGACCACTTGAGTAGCCCGCCAGTGCCTGGACATTGTGATTTGCTAGTAGAAATTATGATTTAAAAATGCAAACATTGGCAGTACTGTGAGACATTTTGAAACACGATCAAAGTCTGACAATTTAAATCATCAAGTATTAAAAATAACACATCCTCATATTATTGAAGGTATTTTGGACAAATATGTTATTTCAGACGTGTATCAATTTGGTAGCCCTTCACACAATCGGTACACATGAAGTTGCTCTCACCCTCAAAAATGTTGGTGACACCTGCTCTAAATTGTCCCTAGGTGTGAGTGTGAGTGCGAATGGTTGTTCGTCTCTGTGTGCCCTGCGATTGGCTGGCAACCGATTCAGGGTGTCCCCCGCCTACTGCCCGGAGACAGCTGGGATAGGCTCCAGTACCCCCCGCGACCCTCCGGGCGGCTCATCAGCTAGTTCCTGCGGAAGGCTGGTAAGGTGGGCCTTCGGCCCACAAAAGTGTTGTTGCTTAGTTCAACTTTTTGTTCATCTTCATTGCTTATCGCGAAAATAAAGAGATGTTTAGCTCTACTAAATAACTAACAATTTCATTGCAATGCTTGTGGGTAGACAACATTTTTTCGCTAAGATGCCCGCCCGATCGTAGTGAGCCACTGCCTGAGCGGCGCAGTGGCGGCGCGCAGCGGCGTGGTGAAGTAGGTACGTTTTGAAAAGGGACAGACGGAAGGACAGAACGCGTGCGGGACGACGCGTCTACTAATATATTATATTAGTAGACGGACAACCATTCGCGCTCACACTCACACCTAGGAACAATTTAGAGTGTTTCATTAACCTGCCCACCATGTTTTGGAATGTGGGAAGAAACCGGACTACCCGGAGAAAACCCGCGCAGCCACGAGGAGAACACGCAAAGGCCATACAGGATACAGGAAGTCTGGAGCCGGAATCGAATCATGCACCACTCCACTGTGAGGCCAGCGTGTCACCCAATTATTATTGTTGTGATTATGATCAAGATGATGATTATTGTTATTACTGATTGTCATAAAACAATAGCAGCAAAGTATGCTAAAAACCTGATGGAATAAGCGAATTGCAGCTCTTATCTGCGCGTGTGTTAATCTGGTCAAAAAAATGTGGCTCCCAAACGAGCGGTCAATTAAACATTGTAATGTTTGTATGCTTTGCACCTTAGTGTAAAGCATAGAGGTTTGCCGGCATTGTTTAAAAGGCTTCTAGCCTTAAGTGACAAAACGACAGCTGCCTTTTTGTGCCATGTTTAAGTGCTCGTATGGAATTTATAGCCTTGAACATTGGCCTAAAAAACATTGCAAAGCTCCAACAAGTTCACCAAAGATGGAAAGAGGAAATGCAGTTGTAAACCTCTGTTCATTCTTCACAATTTCTCCAGAAAAAGAAAGATCTTTTTGGGGGGGATGGGAATGACTTGTTCAGTTAGGTATCTCCTTCATAACTCATCCTGGGGTTCCTTCATTAATGAATGAATGAGTTTTATGTTTCCATGTTGTGTTATCAAAGTCATACGTTTTAGAAATCATCTTTTGATAAAAATCTTTGACTCAGCGCCGGTTTTAAAATACTAGTTTTGAACTGTTAAATTATTTGAGTTGAAATGCAAATATAATAACATCTGTTTGAAATATGGGCAGCACGGTGGACGACTAGTGAGCACGCCTGCCTCACAGTCCAGAGGTCCCAGCATCGTCTCGAGGCTTCGGCATTCCTGTGTGAAGTTTGAATGTTTTCGCCTGTCACGTCGCGTGTCCGCCAGCAGGTGGCGGGTTTTCTCCTCCACCATCGGCACACCTGCCCGTAATTTCGGGCTGATTACCCCCCTTTATTTAGAGACTCCGGCAGTCATCTCACTGCCGGAGAATTCCTCGCCGAGCCATTATTCGCTCTCGTTCTCTATTTGCGCTACTGCTATTTGCCTCGTTGCATACTTGCCTTACGACCTATACTTGTTGCCCACTTATTTCGACTTTCTATATTTCGTATTTTTCTACTATTACCACCAGCGCGATTATCTCCTCGCGTTTGCTTTAGCCGCGAGCGTTTTCTGTTTGTTTCCTGATCCTTATTTGATCAGCGTTTTCTGTTAATTTCCTGATCCTTATTTGATCAGCGTTTTCTGTTACCGTTTTTCCCTGTCGGGCTCTTTCTGTTGTTTTTTCGTTCTGTCATTAAAGACACCTTATTTTGTGACAATACTCTCTCTTGTCTGCCTTACCTGGGATCCAACTTATTTAATTCATTGTTCTGCTCGGAGCGATTTATTCCCCTCGAGCAGAACGTGACATCGCCATGCCAGTGTGGGTTTTCTCCGGGTTGTCTGGTTATCTCCCACATTCCAAAAACATGCATGGTAGGTTGAATCAGCGCTCAAAATTTCCCTAGGAGTGACTGTGAGTTTCGCAATGTTAACAATGCTCCATTTTCAGCCGCAAAAATAGCAAGGGAAATAGACTAGTGTTGATGTGAAGTCTGTTATTAATCTTTTCAGGTGGAAGTAATTTTCTAGAAGCTGTTGTATCATCACTTTACCAGTAGAGGGTACTAGCAGCCATTTATTCAATCATTCATCTTCCGAACCGCTTTATCCTCACTAGGGTCGCGGGGGGGGGGTCGAGCTGGAGCCCATCCCACCTGCCCTCGGGCAGCAGGCCGGGGACACCCTGAACTGGTTGCCAGCCAATCGCAGGGCGCACAGAGACGAACAACCATCCACGCTCACACTCACACCTAGGAACAATTTAGAGCGTCCAATCAGTCTGCCATGCATGTTTTTGGAAAGTGGGAAGAAACCGGAGCACTCAGAGAAAACCCACGCAGGCCCGGGGAGAACATGCAAACTCCACACAGGGAGGCCGCAGCTGGAATCGAACCTGGCACCTCCGCACTGTGAAGCCGACGTGCTAACCACTGGGCTACCGGGCCGCCTTATAATAGTTACACATGTACTAATTATTATTATTATAATTATAATTATTATTATTGTTATTATTATTATTATTATTATTATTATTATTATTATATTACTGCTTTATTTGTATGGCGTGGCACATCTGCAGATGTAACAAAGCACTTGACAGAACATCCATCCATTTTCCGAACCGCTTGATCCTCACTAGGGTCGCGGGGGGTGCTGGAGCCTATCCCAGCTGTCTTCGGGCTGTAGGCGGGGGACACCCTGAATCAGTTGCCAGCCAATCGCAGGGCACACAGAAACGAACAACCAGTCGCAGGGAGGCCGGAGCTGGAATTGAACCCGACTGTGAAGCCGACGTGCTAACCACAGGACTACCGGGCCACCCTGACAGAACATTCATTCATTCATTCATTCATTCATTCATTCATCTTCCGTACCGCTTGATCCTCACTAGGGTCGCGGGGGGCGCTGGAGCCCATCCCAGCCGTCTCCGGGCAAGTAGGCGGGGGACACCCTGAATCGGTTGCCAGCCAATCGCAGGGCACACATAGACGAACAACCATCCACGCCCACACTCACACCTAGGGACAATTTAGAGTGTTCAATCAGCCTGCCACGCATGTTTTTGGAATGTGGGAGGAAACCGGAGCACCCGGAGAAAACCCACGCAGGCACGGGGAGAACATGCAAACTCCACACAGGGAGGCCGGAGCTGGAATCGAACCCGGGACCTCTGCACTGTGAAGCCGACGTGCTAACCACTGGACTACCGGGCCGCCTACCTGACAGAACATGTAACATAAAATAACAATAATACAACAGAACACATAATAAGACCGACAATAATACCACCATAACAACTATTCCTTGTTTGAAGCTGTTAGAAATGAAACAGGATCATCATCATCAGTCATCATCATCATCATCCTGAACTTGAATATGACAAAGATGGCAGGAGTTGACATATTTCATTAATATGAATTGTGCCGCAAATGTAAAATAATGATAACATATAAAATACTGCTACTACCACTACTAGTACTACTAATTATACTAATAATAATAACTGTAATTGAAACTGAGACGTGCTCAAAAATATGATTTTATTTTGGCAGGCCGGCTACCGGAAGCGGCTCTTGTCCGGGCGCTCTGGTCAACACCATGTCCGGAAACATCCCAGCCAGAACTTTTGACACTCTCTAATCTGACGGGCTCGTCACATTTAGCACCAATGAGTCTGGGTGATCCAGGTCCGGATGTAAGCGGCTCCGCTGGTTCCTTGTTTTGGGCTCTTAGCCTCTTAGCATATTAGCTTTCCGGAGTCAGTAAATTTTTCATTCAGAGTTGAGGTTTTCTTCAGAAAATGTCCCACGGAGACGCCAGAAGCTATTTTTTGCACAGCCTACCAGCACAGGTCAACTGGGAGTTCTGTCGGGTCATGGATGGACTGTCAGACCTTGACTGGACCCGCTTTGGTGAGAGAGAACCCGACTTGAAACTGGACGGAGAAATGTCTGTTTTCATTTGTGTGTCTTAATGGGAAACTCGTAATTTGTTCTCATGTGTCCATTTAAAGTTGGTGTTGAATCACTTTTTGGTCGGAACCAAGACTACAACTTAGTTGACTTTTAATGACTAAGTGAACGAACGTTTTTGTTTAAATTAGTACAGTGTTTAAATCAGGGATCACCCACTTTTTATTTAACTCCTTGGGTACTGATGAATGCAAAGCTACCAGGTCGACACACACTTCAGGGGAAAAAATGCTGAAAATTACTAAATGTGGTAAATAATAATTAAGATTTGTTTTATGTTAGAGCACTAATCAGGTAATTATTTCTCACAATTATTATTAGCAATGAGTTGATTTTAAGTAGTCAACAAATAACATGCAACAGGATGGATGGACCATTTCTATACATTTCTACAAGTCTTCAATTGAGTTCTAAAACATTCCTAGGACATCACACTATCCCATCACTGTTAAGCTATTCTTAAGTGGTCCATGGGCCACTCATGTGGTTAGTGAGGGCTACTTGGTGCCCGTGGGCACTGTCTTTGGCATCCCCTGGTATGCAGTAAATGCTGCACTTCTAGGTTAATGTTGATGCCCGAAGACAGCTGGGATATGCTCCAGGACACCCACGACCCTTGTGAGGATAAGCAGATTAGAAAATGGATGGATGGATGGATGGATGAGGTAAATACAGTTTGCAAAGAAAAGGCAGAAGCTACATCATCTACATTGGAGCCAAACGGCTTTGAGAATGTGCTCACTATGACACATGTACACCATGTAAAAAGTTGTACAACACAGCCAGCTTTCAATTCAAGCCAAAAAGGAAGAGGCAGTACAAGTACTGTAGAATGTGTAGCCAGAAACTTGGTGTAACTGGTAAGTAAATGTATGGACTTGTTCACAGCTGTTGAACCAAGACAGCAATAGTTTTCGCAAAAGCCTCGGCCACCTGAATGACTAGCGATGGTCATGCATGTATTCATTGTCAGAGAAGGAGACATTGTAAACATGTGAGTCAAATGAAAAGTACATGTTTCAACAGATATCTCCATCCTCTGATCAAATCGGTGATCGAGTGTTGTTTTATATATTTTTTTCAAGCTGTCTGATCGACGCCAAAAATTATTATCGGATAAAGCCATAAATTATACCAAAATACAAATGAAGCCTCCCTCTCGAGTAAAGGGCTTGTGTGAACATTTTGCAATTCACATGAAATGTCCTTACAAGGCATGTTTTGATGGGGTTGGTCTGCAAGAGCGACTTTGGGGTTTACGGGAACAGAATTGATTCAACATCTTGTTTAAAGTCTCCTCAGAAGAGTGGAATCTGCTCAAGCTGATTGTTACATTATTAACATTTTAAGGGAAACGAAGGACTAAAGAGTATATGGTACATAATTATTCCTAATGGCCTTCTATGACACAACTTTAACCCATTTTGGAATGGACTTCTGTCTTAGCTTCAGCGGTCCTTGGAGATCAAGTCAGCGTGCGGTTAGCTGAGAGAAAGGAGAGGCGGACAGACGATGTAATGAGCCAATGGGGCAACAGGAACGGACGCGTTGGTGACCTGCTGGACCTGTTGGAGCATCAGCAGCTTCTCCGCGCGAGAGATGTGATCCTTCACTGTGCGTCTTCTGACCTCTGACCTCTGTACCAGTCACATGATTATTGCTGAATATTATTTTTTCTGCATAGGGGTGACGGAGGCATCTTCACTTGCTCCTACTCTTGTTAGCCGATCTCACTTGGATCCTCCTCCTCCTCCACTGGCAACCCACATAATCAGCACTCCTTCTAGTACGACATGCAGCCTTAATCATGCACTTGAACTAACCACACTGAACTAACAAGACTGTAAAAGAACAAAAAAAAAAACAACGAAACAAAAAAAGAATCAAACACATTTCATAGAGACATGACATCAAAGAATGGAATAGAGAAAATACATGCTTTCATGAGTCCTGCAATGGGGACATTTTACTAGCAGCAACATGGACCATAAGAGCATAGAAGACTTGAAAATCCACAAACCATCTTTGTACATATCAGACAAGACAGTCGTGCTGTGACAGCTACCCATGATTAAATACAGCAGACTTCCACTTGCTCATGGTTCGGCACACGCGGGTTCTCATTTTCACTGCTTTATTTTCTATATCTTTAAATACCTTTTGCATTCCCCATTTTTCACTGAAACCATATATTGGATGTTTATCAGCTTATTTTTGGGGAATAATCTGGGGGGCGGGGGTTAAGAGACAGCCGTCGCTTAATCACACATATAGACAGACAAACACTCACATTCACAACTACGAATTTTAATTCAATTCAATTAACCTAACAAACACATTTTGGAATGTGGAAGGAAGCCGGAGTCCCCGTAGAAAACCCAGACAAACACGAAAAAAAAAATGCAAACACCATGAAATGAATGAAAACATTCACACAGAAAATCAAACACCCAACCTTAGAAGTATGAAGAGCAAAACACTCAGTAACCGCTCGACTGATATAACATAGTTACTCAATGATTTATTAACATTTATGCACAGTCTGTTGTTGGTTGTAGACTCGGGAAAACATGTGTGAATGAGAGGAGCTGCTGAGTGCTTTGATTTGATTTGTTAATTCTGTTTCTCAGGAAATAGAGGAGCAGAAATAGCACTACCCCGACCAGCCCCGCCACCCTCAAGTTTGCATTCTAGTCAACCTCGAACCCTCCAGGTTAATTAACGCTCATGAGGAACTAATAATGATCACTGCTGGCTCATGTCACAAATCACTCAATTCTCTAGGGCCCTGCATTGGTGGTGTCTGGCGATGCCGGCTGTGGGTTGATGTGCTGGTCCTATGAGGAGGTGCATGCTGGGACTGAGGGGTTTTCGCCAACCCTGCAGATCGGTGAGGGCGGCTTTGGAGTCGTGTACAGAGCGCGCCTAAAGAACACTGACTGTGCAGTCAAGAGACTCAAACAGGTCAGCAAATCCAGGAATCTACGCTAACTTTGGCACTGGTTGCATAAATTTGGTCGTCGCCTTTTTTGTGGTGGTACAGCATGATCATATTTGCTGATGTATAGATAGTTGTCTCAATTGGCATGTTGTAGCTTTGCATGATGTAAAGATTGACGGTGACTGAAGATATACTTGCAAAATATTTTACTGTAACAAACTTGTTTACAAAAAGCAGCGGCGGACGAAACTGGTCAGCTATTTTATATTCTTTAAAAAGAAGACATAAAAAGGAAACAATACTGCACTGTGGCTTTGACGGTGCGTCAAAATAAGTACTTGCATGAAAGTGGTCCGTGCTTCAAAAAACAGTGACCACCAGACGGTTGTCCTATCCTTCTTTTCCATTACTCCCAAACAGCCTTACACCACGCAGCCTAATTGCAGTTACAACAGGCACGGGGCAATCTCACAAATGCTACGAGTCGTGAGTCTCCACCACTGTTTTCGTCGTGAGTCAAAATATGAATTGAAAGAAAATTTCATCTATGCTGCATATCATACATAAAGTGTATTTGACAATAAAGATGACCTTAACCATTGCATGATGTGGCCACATCGTAAAGTGCAGCGCAACAAATGCACAGAAGCTTTCATCCATCCGTCTATCCAACCCCAACCGTCGGGCCGGTGACGAGTCGAGAATTTTCTCAATGTATGGAAATATTTCATTCAAGTGAATGACACCCGGCGAATGCCGTGTGCGATTGTGAAAAGTTTTACCTCAACTGCACTAACGTAATCCATTAGTAAATCTGAAATTGTAAATATGGTTCGGTTTGCCTTTTATTGTTCATTTTATTTTATGTACTTTGAGGAATTTGGTGACGCCTGGCGTAAAGCCTGGAAATGGGCCTGTGCAGCCAAGTCAATGGCAATCAGATGTACAATAATAATAATAATAATAATGATGATGATAATAATAATAATAATAATTTGTAGTAGTAGTAGTAGTAGTAGTACATGGTATTTGACTGGTTAACATGTCTGCTTCACAATGCAGAGGTGCGGGGTTCAATTCCGGCTCTGGCCTGTCTGTGTGTAGTTTGCATGTTCTCCCCGTGCATGCCTGGGTTTTCTCTGGCTACTCCGGTTTCCTACCACATTCCAATAACATGCGTGGCAGGTTAATGATAAACTCTAAGATTTCCTTAGGTGTGATTGTGAGTAGGAATGGTTGTTGGACGATGTGTGCCCTGTAAATGGCTTGCAACCTGTTCAGAGTGTCCCCCGCCGACTGCTCGAAGACAGCTGGGGATAGGCTCCAGTATGCCTGCGACCCTCGTGAGGTTGAAGCGGTTTAGATAATGGAAGGATGGGTGTTCTGTGAGAATGTATGAAAAAGAAATAAAAGAAAGAAAGAAGTTTCCGACCGAAAGTGGTTGATAGGTGGTGGGAGGGCAGGGGGAATTCGACTCACTGCTGATTGGAAAGAGAAACTTAAAAATTATCAATACAAAATGTCCTCCTGTGGGATCACAGCAAAGATCTGTTTTCAAAAAAGGAAACCATAAACTTAATTTCAACTAAATATGGCATAGGGCAGGTTCAGTTGAACCATTCTGGCATGGCAAGGAGACTGGGTTTTTAGGATCATGAAATTGAGGAATCTGTTGAAATATAAAATTCATTTTATGATGATATTATTATTATTGCTTATATTTTTTAGAAATATTTCTGTAATGTATCAATTTTTAAGGATTTTGCCTGTATGCCACTTTTTAAATACATTTTAAAATTTCACATACCCCCGGAGTGCCTTAACTTTTCCCTCAGGGGCACACACGCATTTGAGAACCACTGCCCTACAGTATATTGTTACAAATCCCGATTGAAAATTAACTTGTCATCTTAACCAGCTATGATTCCAAATTTTCAATTTTCCTTTTAAATGTCAAAATCATTAATAAATCAATAAATCAGCAATTTAAAAATATAATTGACTCAAAAGTAATACAGACGTAATATTGTAAATAAACATATTTTCAAATGCAGATAACTTGTCATGTGAAATATATTACATTTTCAAAGACTCTTACTGTACATCTGCTGAAATGATACATCAATATATAATGAATAAACCCTGGATAGTGGGCTATTATGTTGTTTTCTGTTTGTAAAAAAAAGAACAACAATTTAAGACCATTTCATGTGGTTGACTTTGCCTTAGTCATATTGTTGTATCCAAAATGTTTTGGTGATATTATTTGGCAATATTTCAATGTGTATATTCCTAATTTATGCTATTGTGTCTTTGAATCAGAAGTTACTTCTTCGTTGATCAGTACATGAAGAGTTGGGGGCTTTTTTTTCATTGCATAATTACCCCGGTAATTATTTGTAGGATGATTTTATTTTTGTTCTTTCTTCAGTTATACTATTTTAAAAACAATACATTTATCAATTTTCTTTTTGACAGGACTACATGCAGGACTTGAACATAAAGGAAACCTTCAATGCTGAAGTGGAAAAACTGTCAAAGTTGGTGTCCTCAAGCACGTACAAATATACACCGGCATACACTTAAAACTCATGCGCCAAGCACGGGCCTTGTTGCGTGTTACGATGAAATATTTGTCATTCCATTCTGTGGCCGACTAGGTTCAGACACCAAAACATCGTGGACCTGCTTGGATTCTGTCAAGGCCCAAGTGTTTGTCTCATCTATAGCTACATGGAAAATCGATCCCTGGAGGATCAGCTCCACAGCGTAATACACACACACACACACACACACACGCGCGTACACACACAAGCTGATATAAGTGTGTGTGTTTAGGTTTCTTCTACTCTCACGTGGCCTGTGAGGGTCCGCATCGTTCATGAAACATCAGCAGCATTGCAGTACCTTCATTCTCCTCCAGATGGATGCAACTCTGTCATCCATGGCGATGTGAAAAGGTTAACACGTCACAAAACCTACTTGCACAAGACACTGTCGGGAAGAAGGAAACATTACATTTGGAACGGTCAAGGTCCAACATTATAACGTTCCAGTCAAATGTAAATGAGAAGAACGTGGCCAACAAGCATGATCGTGTGGTACATCAAAATTGGATTACATTTTCTTCAGTATCACGGGTGCTACATTTTTTATTTATTTTTTGGTGAGGGCCGGGGGGGGGGGGGGGGTCAACTCCTCTTTAACTTAGGGGCAATCTACTTCTAAAGAAAAGATAAGATAAGAAAACCTTTATTAGTCTCGCAATGGAGAAATTCCCAATTCACAGCAGCAAAGTTACGAAAGGGAAAGAAGTAGAACAACAAAATATAGGAGTTGCTGGAAAGGCAGCTGCTGGAAAGGCAGCCACTCTCGCGGCGCCATTTTGAAGTCAAAATAACAAAAATAACACAACACATTGGACACAGACAGTCGTGCAATCGTCACCATTTTTCTGCATACACTTTGTTGTCTGAAGCAGTTACAGATGAAAGAGAGGATCAAAGTGTCCTTTCACCAGAGGGTCAGAGACGTCATGCTCAGAATGTGCACACGTCTGCTACAAGCTAAGTTTTGAAAGCAAACACAAAGCTGTAGCGTCCATTGACGAAAAGAGATTAGTTCACTTCTCCTGTCCCACGTAATCCGCTTCAAACTCCAAGCCGCGACTCCCAGTTCCAAATCCGCATCGTCGGCTCCTCAAGCCATATATCCATCCAGCTGCAGACCGTTCAACAGCACCGATCTCTCCGCTGAAGAAAGCGGGGCTGTGAAAAATTCTGGCCATTACAGGCGCAAGACACAGGCGCCCCGGGACTGTCCAACAACGACAGTCAAATGGCGCAGACATTCCTCCCAGTCAAAAACAGTGCTGGCATACCCATGCTGCCGAGAAGGCGCAACCACCAAGCACAGATCTCCTTGATGAATGTCGTGGCCAAAAAATGCTGAAAAGGTCCATTTCCACATCAGGTCCACACGATGTAACAACTAACAAAGTGACAAAACAAACACACACACAAAAAAAAAGCAAGGCTTATAAGAGCACTTGCCGACGGCTGCCTACTCAGGCGCCATCTTGACTTCAAAGTAAAAAGGTTGAGTTGAGATGAATTTACTCAGGAATAATTCATTCTACTTTCACACTAACCCAAAAATATACCAAAATAGGTGATATTTAGTCTTTCAGTGTATCTACTCAGGCACCACTTCTGCCACTGTTATCCTAAAACTGGCATTGTGCAATAATGGATATAATGGAATCCCAGCAATGTACATCTGTTTTTACCGTCACCACCATATGTTGTAATAATGTAATTAATACGTATGTAATTAATAATACAAAATTAATGATTGTAATTAAGTTTAGTATAGAGTTTATGTAGACTTAAGCAGTATTTATAAAAGCATGACAAAACTGTTTTCATTGGTCGTTTTGATAGGCAGTCATTGAGCAACATATTCACTTATTACATTGAGATGACTAAGATCTCCATTCTATTTCAAGGTTAACATTTGACATTAAATGAACACCTATGATATCAATATTTGCCACTTAGATATCAATATTGTACTGTATGACAATACATCACAGTAATCGTAGTAGGAATTGTGACTTCAGAAATTTGTGACTGTCCAGTTTTACAGAATACATCATGTGACTTCCAGTAAAAAGTCAAATTAAGTGAATAAATTGGGTCTCCATCACTTCCATTTCCTGATGCAGTTCAAACATCCTTTTGGACCGCCACCTGGTGACAAAGCTCGCTGACTTTGGCTTGGCTCGCTTTGCATCTCCAAACACATCGAGCCGTCTGGTGTCCAAGACGACCACAGTGGGTCAAAAGTCCAAGGTGAGGGGAACGCTGGCATACCTGCCAGAGGAGTACTTGAGGAGTGGTCAGCCGAGGACGTCTGTGGACGTCTACAGCTTTGGTGTGGTGAGTCCCGATTATTTCATGCTTCAGATCAGAGGGTCACCAACGCCAGTACTTTAGGGTACAGCGGTCCCCAACCTTTTTTGCCTCACGGACCGGTTTAATGTCAGACAATATTTTTCGGGACCGGCCTTGAAGGCCGCATAAATACAACAAAATAATATGCTATGACTTGCATTAAAACTGTGATATTTGATAAACATAATAATAAACACGAATCATGACACGAGGAACGTCACATCTGGCCGCAACACTCTGGTCGCTATGGTAATGTTTAAACGTGCCTTCTAAATAAGATACGCCACAAATAAAAAGTACAGTGATCCCTCGCTAATCCGCGGTTCATTTATCGCGGCTTCAGTGCATCGCGGATTTTTTCAAACATATCCATTAAAAAATGTTTGGTTTTTTAAAAAATATACATGTAGTACAGTACTGTATATGTTGCTCTATGTGACTCACTGTTGTTTTGCTGACTTTCGCAGCGTCTCGCGGACTTTGTGCGGACTTAAAAAATAAATAAATAACATTTATGTTCACTGTATTTTGTTATTCATAAACTAACCTAACTTATACATGTTTAAATCTATTAGTATACAGCATAAAGTCATGTTAATGACTTCAAAATTTACTTCTACATGCATGTATACCATTAAATTTGGTCTTATAAATAATATGTACATGTACAGTGGGGCAAATCACCAATTGTGCAAGTTCTCCTACTTGAAAAGATTAGAGAGGCCTGTAATTGTCAACATGGGTAAAGCTGAGAGACAGAATGTGGGGAAAAACAACCTCAGAAAATGACATCGTTTGATTTTTAAATAATTTATTTGCAAATTAGAGTGGAAAATAAGTATTTGGTCAGCTACAAAGAAGCAAGATTTCTGGCTGCCAAAGAGGTCTAACTTCTTCTAATGAGGTCTAACGAGGCTCCACTCATTTAACTCATTATTGGTCTAAAAGACACCTGTCTACAACCTCAGTCAGTCACACTCCAAGACCAAAGAGCTGTCGAAGGACACCAGAGACAAAATTGTAGACCTGCAACAGGCTGGGAAGACTGAATCTGCAATCGGTAAAATGCTTGGTGTAAATAAATCAACTGTGGGAGCAATTATTCGAAAATGGAAGACATACGAGACCACTGATAATCTCCCTCGATCTGGGGCTCCATGCAAGATCTCACCCCGTGGCATCAAAACGATCACAAGAATGGTGAGCAAAAATCCCAGAACCACACGGGGGACCTAGTGAATGACCTACAGAGAGCTGGGACCACGGTAACAAAGGCTGCAATCAGTCACACAATAGGACGCCAGGGACTCAAATCCTGCACTGCTAGACGTGTCCCCCTGCTGAAGCCAGTACACGTCCAGGCCCGTCTGCGGTTCGCTAGAGAGCATTTGGATGCTCCAGAAGAGGACTGGGAGAATGTGTTATGGACAGATGAAACCAAAATAGAACTTTTTGGTAGAAACACAGGTTCTCGTGTTTGGAGGAGAAAGAATACTGAATTGCATCCGAAGAACACCATACCCACTGTGAAGCATGGGGGTGGAAACATCATGCTTTGGGGCTGTTTTTCTGCAAAGGGACCAGGACGACTGATCTGTGTAAAGGAAAGAATGAATGGGGCCGTGTATCGAGAGATTTTGAGTGAAAATCTCCTTCCAACAGCAAGGGCATTGAAGATGAGACGTGGCTGGGTCTTTCAGCATGACAATGATCCCAAACACACAGCCAGGGCAACAAAGGAGGGGCTTCGTAAGAAGCATTTCAAGGTCCTGGAGTGGCCTAGCCAGTCTCCAGATCTCAACCCCATAGAAAATTTGTGGAGGGAGTTGAAAGTCCGTGTGGCCCAACGACAGCCCCAAAACATCACTGCTCTAGAGGAGATCTGCATGGAGGAATGGGCCAAAATACCAGCAACAGTGTGTGAAAAGCTTGTGAAGAGTTACAGAAAACATTTGGCCTCCGTTATTGCCAACAAAGGGTACATTACAAAGTATTGTGATGAACTTTTGGTATTGACCAAATTCTTATTTTACACCATGATTTGCAAACAAATTCTTTAAAAATCAAATGATGTAATTTACTGAGTTTTTTTCCCCCACATTCTGTCTGGTTGAGGTTTACCCATGTTGACAATTACAGGCCTCTCTAATCTTTTCAATTAGGAGAACTTGCACAATTGGTGGTTGGCTAAATACTTATTTGCCCCACTGTACCTATATGGATGGAGGGGGGTCGCTACTTCGCGGATTTTTGTTTATCGCGAGTGGTTTTGGTCCCCATTAACCGCGATAAATGAGGGATTACTGTACACCGAGAAGCGCCTTGACCTGCGTCAAGAGTGACATGTTGTGGACGGATGTAACAAAGAATCAAGTCAATTTTCAAAATAAAACAGCTTTCAGATTCTGAAATCAATACCAAAAAGTCAATGATACCGACCGACCAGTTCCGGTCTGCGGCCCAGGGGTTGGGGACCACTACTCTAGGGCACCTATATTGCATGTTTTAAATCAGTGATCCCCAAACCCGGGCCGCGGACCGCTACCAGTCCGCGGGTCATTTGGTGCCGGGCCGCACAGAAAGACAAAATAACCTACATTACTTCCGTTTTATTCATTGCGGAATCTGAAAGATGTTTTATTTTGAAAAATGACCAGATTCTATGTTACATCCGTCTACAGCAGGGGTGGGCAATTATTTTCCCGGGGGGGCCAAATGAGAAGCAGAAAATATTGTGGAGGGCCGGGCCAAAAGTTAGATATAGGACAATTTGCTACAAAATGAGACGAGTAAGAGACCTTGTGGCTTTTTTTTCCTCTCACTCACTGTCTCTAACTTTACCTTGTCTCGATCACCACACATGACAGCATTGCTCAGCTGATGTCGCGCAACGAACTTATGAAGCCAGCCTCGGGACGCTTCGAAGTCTTCGATGCTCATGGTTAGCGCTATGGAACTCGCCTCCTCTGTTATTAGCGGTCCAGTTTGCTGAAAGTTTTTAACATGATAACAATTAAACCATTCTAGGAAATGTTCATTTACTCGAGCCACAAGCAATTCACTCTGAGCATGGAAATTGACAGAATCGGACTGAGTAAGAATCGCTTCCTTGTTTTTCAAAGTCTCGTAGAATTGAGTCTTTCCGACTCCAGCCGTCTCCTGAATGTTTGGTACTTTGTTACCTGCTTCGTTTAATCAGATACATATCACTTTCCCTTCCATGGTCATTACTCTCTCCCTCTTTCTTCGTCTTACCCTCCCTCCCTGTGCTCTGCAACTTGAAGTAACTGCGCCACCTGGTGTTGAAATACCTATCATTACAAGTCCAAACGAAATGAATGCAATCAAACCTTAATTGTGCACCAATCTTCGGCGGGCTGGATTAAAAAGACCAACGGGCCGGATCCGGCCCGCGGGCCGTAGTTTGCCCACCCCTGGTCTCCAGTATGTCACTCTTGACGCAGGTGAAGGCGGAGCCTCTTGGTCAGGTGACAGGTTACTGCTAAAATTAAACCCAAGAGCTAACAAAATGAGTAAAAAAATAACAAACGTCTTTGGAAAGTTCCTTTGGGAAGAGGAAAAGGCCCAGCCAGGAAGGAGAGAGAAGAGGAGCCTACAACTTCCAAGAAAAAGAAGGCTATATTTACTAGACAGTATCAGGAGTCCTAATTAAGACAACGGGAGATTCCCACGCACATAGCCCACTCTGCGTAATATGCGGCAATGGTGAGTTGTATTTTTCATGCCCTTTGTATTTGCGTTATATCTTATTTTGAAGGGATGTTGTCAGAGATGTTCGCTCGGACGATCGACAAAGGCTCGAACACAGGAACAAATTGTCTTTCTCTGTCGGCGGGAGGCACAGTTTTCAATGAAGCCACTCAGTGTGGGCTTCCCAACTGACACCCGACCCCTGCAACCTCTGCCGGCCCTTTTATTGACTGTATATGTAAATTGCAAGGAACATATCAGAAAACCACTCCCATCTTCATTAACGTGACACACCTCTGGACGGCCCCATTGGGTCGCCCCTCAGACAAAACATTCTCTTGGTACCAGCACCAACATCCAAAATAACAGACACATGTACATTTTAACGAGCGGTGTCTGTAATCTGGCTTGTGACCCTTTCTCATGATGGCGTGTTTAAGTACTCCCTTCCGTCCAAGGGTAAATCTTTCTCTCTGAGGTACCATCTGCTCGGATCCCTTTATCTCTCTATGCTTCCATTGTGTGCAAGATGCTCTGAACACAAGCATTTCAAGGTCAATCAAGCATGTAACAAGATCAAACTTTAAAACATGACAACATTGCCTTTTTCTATTCTAACACGTATAAACTTTACCATAGCGACCAGAGAGGGTTGCGGCCAGATCGGACATTCCTCCTGTCATGATGCGTGTTTATTATTATGGTACAAAAATACCACAGTTTTCATGCAGTCAGACCATATTATTTTGTTGTATTTATCCGGCCTTAAAGGCCAGTCCCTGAAAATATTGACCAACATTAAACCGGTCCGTGGGGCAAAAAAGGTTGGGGACTGCTGTTTTCGATGACTCCAGCACACCTGATTGAAATGATCAGCATCGTTATCAATCTTTTGCAGAGCCTGCTGATGAGCTGATCATTTGAATCAGGTGTGCTGGAGGAGGGAAACCTCTAAAACAGGGGTGCCCAAACCTTTTTTGACTGAAGATCTACTTTTCGATCAACCAACCTCCCTTGATTGAAGCGTTACCGCTGAAGAGGAGGGGGAGCTATCAATTTCCTTTCGGCCCTCCTTGGACACAGGTTCTTTTATCTATATATATATTGCGCGTCGTCCCGCACGCGGTCTGTCCTTCCGTCTGTCCCTTTTCAAAACGTACCTACTTCACCGCGCCGCTGCGTGCCGCCACTGCGCCGCCACTGCGCCGCTCAGGCAGTGGCTCACTACGATCGCGCGGGCATCTTAGCAAAAAAATGTTGTCTACCCACAAGCATTGCAATAAAATTGTTAGTTATTTAGTAGAGCTAAACATCTCTTTATTTTCGCGATAAGCAATGAAGATGAACAAAAAGTTGAACCAAGCAACAACACTTTTGTGGGCCGAAGGCCCACCTTACCAGCCTTCCGCAGGAACTAGCTGATGAGCCGCCCGGAGGGCGGCGAACCACCACCTTACCAGCCTTCCGCAGGAACTAGCTGATGAGCCGCCCGGAGGGCGGCGAACCTGCTAGTTTCTCTATAAGGTGGAAGAAGACCCAACACCACATTGTCTTTTCTTAAGTTTATCACAACGCAACACGAATCGATTCGAGCTCCTGAGAGTCTCAGATTTCATCAGGAAGCATAGAAAAAATGCAGTCATGAAAATATATAGGGACAATATGATAATGAGAGGCGGGCAGTTACGCCTCCATGCAAATCCTGGAAACAAAGGAATGTACATGTCGTCTGACCTGGTGTAGCTGGAAAAAGTTGGGAGTGGTGAGGTGAGACCAGACCACCACTGCCCACTATTGTCTTCGGTCTGATCTTTGATGTGATGGCAGGAACACAGATGCTCGAGATAACAGTTACTCCTTTGATGTCAAACATGTCCTCTGGAGGGGGCCCTGAAAGTAGTGAGGGTCGAGGGGCACTGAATGTTTCAGGCATTCTACATAATTTTTTTTCGTGTTTGAACAGAACCAACAACAGAGAGGGACTAAATAAAATCACAGTAAGTAATAAACTCCTTAACAATCCCTCTCATGAGGGAATAAAAAAACAAAATCATCTTTGTCAAAAGTGGAACAACCAATCCGATCTTGTGCAAAGCACTACCTAAAACCGGAAATAGACGTCTTAGTCAAACTTGACACCAATCCCCCACGTCAGTGTAGGAGTGGAGACCAAATTTACCAGTTTAATCAGAAAGATCTGTGTTATTATTTCTGGGCCCCCTGATAACTTTGTCTCGGTTTCAGTTGTTGGAAATGCGTCTTGGGGCTCTTGCTTCCCATCCAGGTAGACAGTATGACGGGTCCTTTGTGTCTTTTGAATGGTCCCATTCATCTCAGCTGATGCCATTCCCGCTTTAGGGCCCTCAGATGCATCTGCTCAGGACACGTCTGTGGCTTTGTGACCAGCACATCAGTGATGCTTTCACCGGTCGAGTCTGCTCCTTGAATTCAGGGACGAGAACACTCAGTGAGTGCATGTATGCTTTATGGGGAATATAATGTTCTGTTGGAGAGTGCCCGGGTCCACGGATCACCATGGAACAGGGAACTCCTGGTCGTGTTCCATCTTATGAGGTGTGAAACCTGTGGCGGACTTAATGGTGGACCTCATGGTGAGAAGCATAATTGGTAGCGCCCCATACGAATCCAATTCCCCGAGGTCATCACCATCGGAGTTTTGATATAAGCCTCTGATTCGTTGGTTCGAGCTTACCTTGAATTGCAGATGAAAAACCCATGCCTCCCAAATTGGAGTCTTCAATTTAGTTGCAGACAGGACTGGACATCCATCAATTTAATGCCGATACAAACCAGTCTCATCCCTGGCCACCCAGTTAGTTCTTCTCCTCCGGGATGCCCTCTCTTGATCTGAAAAAAAGTGGTTAGTTTGGAATACATACATTTTCCCATTCTTGGTTCAACTACCATCACTGACTAAGTCGTCGTCACATCACCACAAATGAAACAGCTAGCTTGGCTCCCGTGACTTCCTTGTCCACGCCCACCTTCCCGTCTCGGACCTCCCCCCAGCCATGCATCTCGTCCCTGCTTTGTGGGCAGGCCGTAATGTTGCGGTAGGCCTTGGAGCTGCGGTGGGGGTGTGATCAGCCGTGGTGGAGCCTGTTGAGAGACACTGATTGACATTTGATTAGATCTCCCAAGTTTCTCTTTTTTGCATGCATTACTGGAGACTCTCTTAGCCTCTTGTATTTGTGAGTTCAAAAAGTCGTTCTGTAGCGTGGATGTTTTTTCTTTTTTTTTTCTCTTCCTTGGCTCTCATTCGAGATTGCTGCACATAATATAGGAAATGAGTTCGCCAGTTCACGTCATCTGAAGTGGGCAAAGTCGGAGAGTTAGTCATCATTTTCTGCACATCAGGCAGACAACCCCCCAACACTGCTTGCCTGAACAAAGCTTGATTCAATGGATGACTATTGGGGTCCTGCCCAGTTGCAGTCACCCAAGCATCCATACAATTAACCAAATAAGTCGTTGGATTTACCTCAGATAACAATTCAAACGCCAATTGTTGTAGGGGAACCAATGGAGTAGGATAAAGGGACCTCAGCGTGTCTGATTTTCTATCATTCAACCTAGTCAATTTGCAAGAGGCTATTCCCTCTAAAAGGTCCATAATCTCTTTGGGTAAATACTTACTCTTAAGCCAGTCTTTTGCCCACAACTGAATTGTCATAGTCAATTTTAGGCAAATCCAGCAACATTTGCAAAGCCAATTCAGTCTCATTACTTATAAAAGCGGTCGCATCCCAAACACTCATGCTTGCATTATCCTGTTTAATTTGCATACATTTTTCTAATTTCACCAATTGTTTATGAACCACCCTGGCAGATCAGGGGGAAGCTTGGCACACAATGGATTGGGGTGGGCGCCAGTAATATGGCTCGAATGTGTTATCCCCTTTTCTCGCCTATGTTCAAATGGTCACTCGGCGCTTGTAGTGGTCATAAATTTAGCGCTCCTCACCCCATGCGGTGGAGGAGGCATCATCGCTGCCTTGTTTATCATAACTTTGTCAGAGTTACTTTGGTTATTCATTTTGTCTTTTTCCAATGTCGACGGCAGTGGTCAAGCCGCCCATGAAATGCAATATAGCTCAAATTGAATTTCACTTAGCTCTATCCTCTTTTTCTTTTTCTATTTCAAACTTTTGTCTTATTCTTACAATTTATTCTTAAAACCTTGTTTTCTCGCTTTACTTATCTCTCTGCGCAATGCATTCGCCTTCGTTTTTTTCCTACTTACTCCCATACAATATTTTAACCGTTTTCTTGCCTTCAGGCCTTCCGTCCATCTTACAGTTCACCAGATTTTTATCATACTCACCGTCCAATATTCTCCCTTATGGACCGTGTGACGTCACGTAATTCTCCAATTGTAACAATGGAGCTGTCCTTAACTTGCCCTAAAATACAGCTGTCTACTCAGACTGCGATCTCCAGTCGCCAGTCCTACGAATTTATCAGCATCCAGACGAATAGAAAATTGCCTATGAACTCAGTTTGGTCTTTGCTCGTCAGCTACTTGCCGAACCTACAACTCAGCGGTTCTACCTAATTAAAACCGCCTACCGGTGACTCAATAACTGTGCCAATTCAATTATCTACTACTCAGTGGCAAATTTTAGACGGTATATTGTTATGAATACCTACACTTTAATTCCTTTTTCCTGTACAGTACTTCCTTTTTCCATAGTCATATAAATCCATGTAAACTCATTATCAATTTGGTATTTGCCACCTCCGAAAAATCCAATCACTATACTTGGTTCAACACATTCAGGATCAGAGCAGTTTGATTTGATCGGTCCTTATTGGACATTAACAGGAACTGTGTAGTCCTTGATCTACTGGTCTATTGCGATCGACGTAATGAACACCTGAATGTCTCGTGGTACACCTGTGTGCCACGGCACAGGGTTTGAAAAACACTGCATTAGAGGGCCGGCATTGGTGACCTCTGTTTTAGATAGATGAGAATGTGAGACAGAATGGAAAGATGCAAGGAAATGAGTACCTGGCAGCATAACTGTTCAGTCTTGAATTTTGTCTCTGTTTCCACAAGGCACAGTTATGCTGATCCTCGTGTATGTGTGTGTGTGTGTGTGTGTGTGTGTGTGTGTGTGTGTGTGAGTGTGAGTGTGAGTGTGAGTGTGTGTGTGTGTGTGTGTGTGTGTGTGTGTGTGTGTGTGTGTGCGCGCGTGCGTGCGTGCGCGTGTGCGTGTGTATGTCAATTGCAGGTGTTGTTGGAAGTACTTACTGGTCGGCGAGCTCTGGAGGCAAACGAGAAGTTGGGAGATATTTACCTGGTTTGAACTCTTAGTCCCACACATGCTCACAAGTATAGGCATACACACGCTCACAAATATTTCCATGGTTCCGTAGAAGGACATAATCCAAGAAGTTCAGAATGGCCCGACTGATTCTTATGCAGCGGCCTGGGGTAGACAGCTCGACCGCCGGCTGATCTCAGGTCAGTGTTTCCCATCCGCTGTCCTTGGGTCTCACGGAGCCTCTCTTGACACTGCTTTTGGCATCAGCAGGGGACGCTATAGAGCTGGTCGGGAGCATGCAGATGGTGGAGCTCGCCTGTGGGTGTCTCAACGAGAAATGGAAGAAGAGGCCCACCATGACTGAGGTTTGTTTATTATTTGATCTATGCGAATAGCTATGACCGTGCCCTTTCAGGCTCCAAAAAGCATCAACAAAACTTTGTGGGAGCTGAGAAAAGCAGCGCTTTTCAGTAGTGTACTTGCATACGAACATAACAAAAACTATTTCATGAGGTCGTGAGAAGAAAAGGAGGCGGAGAGGGCAGGTCGGGGCTCTCGTTGCAAGGCAGGAGCAGTGCAATTCAAATAAACTCGACTTGGATATGAAAATGTATGTCAAATAAGGCCTTTTTAAATACATTGTGAATGATGATGAATGAAAAAACAATAATGGGCTGGCAAAAGGCCAGGTGCTTAAGCCCAACTTAGGTTCTATGTATGCGTGTGACAGTATTTATAATTTGAAGAAACATCAAGAACTCTCTAGGTGTTTGTGAAGCTCGTAGTAGGTGGTGCTGTGACTAAAAGTCAATAATTGTTTCTGGATGTCTTCAGACCTGAACTGTCATCAAATGCATGACCTTTTGAAAAGATGTAAGCCAACAACTGTTTTTTTTTTTCATGGCAAAAAGTCAAGGTTTAAGAGAAAGAAAGATCAACATCATCAACAATTAATTTACTAGCCAACAAGTACAGTAGTTGATTTAGGTATTTATTTGCTTTGTTTTTCTCTCCCGTTGGCTGAAAGCCTTCTCTGTGACGCAAATGTAATGTCATAGTAATGCGGTTCATCTGCGATATAAGCAGAAGCATTGTGGGTCATGTAGGGTGGTGTCCGAAAATGACGCCATATTTTTTTTTTTGCCACAGTGTTTTGGATTTTATGGGCATGAAGCTTTTTCCTCTGCAGAGATGTTCACGATTGAGAAAAAAATGAATGTGGCTTCGTGTTACAAATCTATTATCAATCACCACCAAAATTCACATGCATATATCGACCTATGCCCACACCAATCTCTAAAAATATTGAAAAGAATCCCCTCAATATTTTGATTTTTATGAACATAAAGCATTTTCCTCATTCAGCAACATTAAACATGAGTGTGTGCCTATGGAGAGGAAGATTGTGATGTCATGAAATCTCAAATATTGGTAAAATCCCAAATTCTGTGGTGATCGTTTGGTATTTTCAGAGGTTGAAGAGATGTGCATGTGCTGCGGCCCGGTTCTAATAATAAATCATTATCATCCCAGGGACCACTGAAAACCTTCTCGCGGGCCGGCACTTTCACATATGTGCCTTAGTGAATTCAAGCTGTAAGTTAATGTGGTTATATACGAGCCGCTGCTTGCTGGTGCGACATGCCACGATTGACCTATAATCCGATTAGTTGACTAATTGCTACTGCTGCTGCTGATTAGTCCATTAGCTTAGTTTGAAGTTGATCGAATAAAATCTCAAGGATAAGTTAGTATAATCATCCTTCTATAAAAGGCCCAAAATGCGACAGCTTTTGTTGCCACGGCGAATTATCTGAATTCCTGTTGCAGCCCTCGCCACGCCTTGTGCTGAAAAGTCACAATATTTACTATAGAGCATGATCAAAGTCTTGAGGCTTTTCTGACAAAAATTCAGGTAGATCTGGTCATTGTGCTCAGCGAAATACAGTACATATCTTCACCACTAGGTGGCAGTATATTTTAAACAAAATATTGTCTTAGAGATGTCAAGTCAAAACTCTAATTGTACCTATAAGGTTTGTGATTTTGTGGATTTTGTACAGGAAATTTATTAACCCTTTCAGGCGGTGACTACAGTGGAGAGCTTATCATGGTCTTAGGTTACAGCAGGGGTGTCAAACTCATTTCAGATTGTGGGCCACGTACGGAATCGGTAGATGTCAAGTGGGCCGAACCATTAACATTATACCATACTGTGCTATGAATCACCAAAATATCATCTCTTTCCTTTGTTTTGGTCTCAAGAAGCATTGATTGGCACTTTCATATCATTTGCTGCGTTGGGTCCAGATCAAAACAATGTTGTCTTTGACTGTGATCAAAACAGTGTGCCCCCTAGCGTGTAATCCACAAATTGCATTTTATTTAAAATATTCATTGTGTCTTCAATGCATTTTTTTTTTCACTTTTAAATGATCCCGCGGGCCGGATCGAACCTCCTTGGGGGACGGTTCCGGCCCGCGGGCCGTGGGTTTGACACCACTGGGTAACAGGGTGCATGAAAGGGTTAAGCATTTCCTCTTGTCGTTTAAGAAATATTAAATACTGCAATTGGATGGCGACCAGTTCAGGGTGTCCTCTGCCTCGCACCCAAAGACAACTGGGATTGGCTCTAGCATGCCCGTGACCCTCGTGAGGATCAGAGGTTCTGAAAAGCAGATGGATGTAAATATGAAATGCAAAATGTGATGCTCCCATCATGCAGTATGGTTAAAACTCAAACTCTTGAGATGGCGCAGTCTACTTTGGAAGTCAATCAAATGAAACCTTTGGGACAGGGGTAGGGAACGCTGGTTCCTCAAGAGCCACTTCCTGCCTGTTTTAGATCCCTCCCTATTCCACACACTTGATTCAACTGTTCATGATTCTTTCAGGCCTCGACAGGGCTTGCTGATGAGCTGTTGATTTGAATCAGGTGTGTTGGAGTAGGTAGTGATGGCCAAATGAAGCCCCATGAAGTAATGAAGCTTTGCATCAGAAGGGGTGTTCACACGGCAAGATTTGGTCCGGTGCTACGCCGGGGCTGCCCCAGTAGAGCGTTCACACGTGCAAATTAGCTCCGGCATAGCCCCGAAAAACAGCTTACACCGGACCAAATTTGATCCACCTCAGGGAGGTGGGTTTAAAAATTTGCTCTGGAGCAAATGCTTGTTAGCGAAGCAGCACCGGTGTAAATTTGCATGTGTGAACGCAACTGGGTTAAATTTGCTCCAGAGCAAATGCTTGTGAAGAGTTTACGTACGGCGAGAATGCGTTGCTTTCGCGCTCTATCGGACTTCCGTCATGTGTTTGTTTAATAACGACATAAGACTTGGCTGGTAACATCTTTCCTTTTGTAAGAGACTGGACCGTATCGGAGTTGTTTGTGCAGTTTGTTCCTTTGTTGTGTGTTCACAACCCCCCGCCCCCCATATAATTTATTTTGTGATTTCCTCTCGATTTTCCGTTTGGCGCATTACGTGTTTTCTTTTCTGAGTGTCATTGAAGTCATCGTTGATTTACGTTTTTGGGGGCGGTCACTCTCGAGCAGAAGGCACGGAGACGGAGAAGGAGAAGGACGTGCCCGTCCAGTAGTCGCTTGAGTTGTGTATACGTTTTAAAAAGAACCAACACGACAGCTCATTTGTTTTCTGTCGTTTTGCTCCGCTCCAGAAACTGCCGTGTGAACGCAAGTGGGCCTGCACCAACGCTGTGCCGGTGCAGACATGCTCAGCGGCTTTGTACGTGTGAATGCTCCACACAATTTGCTGCGGTGCAAAATATATCGCAACAAAATACATCGGTGCAGCGCCGGAGCAAATGTGTGCCGTGTGAACACCCCTCAATTGGTTTGCACATGTAGCAAAGCTTCATGGTGCATTATACTCTATGGCACCATCAAGTGGTCCTGAAGCCCAACAGGTCAACAGTGTTAAGAATTCAATGGCTATTTGCAAAGACAAAGATATGAATGTGCTTGTGTTAGTAATTTATAATGTAAACAAAATACAACGAGTGCTCAGGATAATTTGTTATTCATTTTTATTTTGAAATAATAGCTTTCCCACAGTGGCTGTCTTTAAACGGTTTCTTTTTTGGACAATATTTCACCAGCTTTAGAAAATATTATTTCACAAGGCACAGATGAAGCTGGGGTGCAGAGAAGTGCGAGTGCCAGTTTATATAAATTTGGGTAGGTATAGCCCAATTTCATGGCTCTCCTTGCTCATGCAAGGCTCTATAATGCCTCAACATAGATGAGGTGTTATGGTTGTATACAAGTTCCCTTGCACACAACAGACACTTCACCTGTGAAATAACAATAGTTAGACAAAAGAACAAGCGGAAAGCTGCATTGTCACATTTATATTAATGTATTTTTTCTCCCTTATCTTATTGGAAGCAATCACATCAAAATGTTCCCATACAGGGGAGAATCGCCTGTTTCACGCAGGTTCCATTGCAAGCGACGGACGCGGCTTGAAAAAAAGATTGCACAAGTAGCACTGTTGCGCAGAGGTGTAACAAGTCCAGGAGCCCGAAATCCACAAAATGTGAGATAACAGGCGATCGCCATTGCGTTTTGCAACCTATTTATATGTAGCCGAGTCTCTGGAAAGACTAGACTGGACACAAAATAATTTTCAAGTGGGCTTTATTCCCGACTGAACAATGAGAAATTGTACAGCTTTAAGATGAAAGTCTGAGATGTAAACTGAATTTTAAAAGAGTTCGAAAAGGGATCTATGACATCAAAGAAAATTATCTAACAGATTAAAGACAATTATGCCACAATAGACAACAGCAATGGCTTGCTTAATGGGGAAACAGAAATAAAAATACATTATTTCCAAGCCACAATACTTCTTAGTGCAGAACAAATAATCATTACAACCCAATGTTTTGAGATACAGACACACTTACTCGATATGTTCCGGTGTGTTGAGTGTGTACAAAGCACGTGGACAAACACAAATGATCTCCCCTCTAAAGAACAGGTAAAACAGTTCATATAATTTCACAGTCAAAACAAAACACATTTACATCTTGTAACATTGCGAACACTTACGCTGTACAGCTGTTTACACGACTCACTAGTGGTAGATTTCAAACTCCAAACCACGATATTGTGCTCTACAAATACCATTCAACTAATTAATCAGCTGTCCAAAATTAACACCTAACATGCATCATGGTAAACTAGTTACCAATTACCTGAATATTGCCAGGGTTACGATGACGATCATGGGTGTATCAAGTTGGGACAAGCAGTGGGCACAGTTCAGCGACTACCCTCCTTCATGTGCATGTCACCCTTACTGGTCTGATTCTCACACGCTGCATATGTTCCCGCGTGTTTTGATCTAGTGTGGCTCTTAAAGTGACAGTGCTACATTTGTTAAACAAGGAAGCCTTCGCTGCAAACGTCTAAGTAAGGTTCACCTGGTTACATATACCGTGGTCTGTACTGTGTTTGCAATGCGTCGGACCATTCACAAAACATTTGAGCGATTCCGCCCGGCAAGGCTTCCAACATCATCATTTCCGGGTTTTGCCGAAATGAAGCACGCCTCGATACAAGCTTCGTGGAAACGCCCCTCCCATTACTGGACACGAGCTTCGGAGCCTCAACCCATTTCGCCTCATCACGATAAATCGAGTGGGATCCAAAACAGGCAGAATATGGCTCTCGAGGAACCCGAGTTCCCTACCCCTGCTCTAGGACAAGGTCCCACAAACACAAAAATTGGCCAAAATTGTACATTCAAAAATTGGTATCTCATTTCGTGTTCATTTTAGGATGTTTTTTGTACATTTCGAGTTGCTACACATGCCTCCCAATTTTCTTTGAACTAGGCCAAAACCTGCAACAGGTCTCTGTTAAACTTTAGTACTGGGTACGAGAGAACCAGTTTTGTAAAATTGTGCATGACAACTTCAAAATATCCACCATTTCACCAGGCCCAATGGGCATACGTTTCATGAGTTTTGGGGCATGTTTATGCTCTCAAAAATGTGATTAATTTTGCTAAGAAGCAAAACAAAAAGAAGAAATAATTACAATTACAATAGGGCCCCAAAAATCCATTTTATATGTAGGTGTCTTTCAGGACACTGGAGTTTACAAGAAAACACACATATTAAATAACAGCAATTGAACATTTCAGGAGATTCACGAATTACTGTTGCGTTCCAGGTACACATCAGAGTTTATGCATGTAGTCTTGACATTGTCTTTTGATCTCCTTTCAGGTGTTTGACAGACTTCAGGACATCAGTCACCTGATGAGGAAAAGCGACCTCGTCCCCACTCCTCACTGTGTTTCCCCTGGATATCCCCGTTCTTCAGATGCCAGCGTGGAGGTTGTGACCCAACAATTGTCCAAACTGAGACCGCGCGAGGACACCTACCAGCCACCCATAGGCACCTGCCCACCTCCTCCGCCATTCACGAGGACCGCCTTCCATTCTTCCCTACATACATCCTCCCGCCCTGTTCACTTCTCCTCTCTACCGCCTCACCTATCCTCCCTCCGTGCTCCGTCTTCCTTCGCCTCACTCCCTCCTCACACATCTTCTGTGCCCTCCTCCTCGTTTGAGAGTCCGTGTGAAACAGATGAGAGTCGAGGTTTCTCCCAATATGACCTTTCTGCCGGGAGCCAGATCAACTCCAAACTGTCATCCTTATCCCCACACACCAGTGAACAGGACCAAAATCGAACTGGGCCCACAAAATCCCGGTCCAGAGAACCTTATGAGGACCAGTACAACCTTCATGACAGAATGGGACCTGGTCACCCACACAGGCCCCCCAGTGGCCCTCAGATTGCAGTGAGACCAGGACCAAGTGGATCAGAAATTTCCTCTCCAGCTCCTCTTCAGTCACTGTGTCCCCAGACCTCAGGTAAGGTTACAAAGATTGTCTGAAATGATGTCCATCAGTACATTATAACATGTCATGTGTTGGTCTGCTCTTGTGGGTGACCAGATGCTGTGCAGCCTTGTGAGGAGTTCAGGGGTCCGGAGGAGAGTGATGAGCTGGAATATCTTGCTGCTACAGAGATCTGACTGTTAGAGATGGATTTGGTATGGTTTGTGAACGAGTACATTCCTTTTGCTAAGGTCAACTATTGCCTATTATTTTGAAATAAGACACAAGTCGAGTATTGAGCCTCCCCACATGCTGAACCTGGATTACACCTGACTCTTGACTAATTGGGCATCCTGTCTGGCTCTTTGAAATCATAAAAATTGACCGTGGAAGCTCAAGGAAGAGTGACACTCTAAATTTCAAGATGACAACTGTGACATTCGTCTTGATTGACACTGGACATTCAGATTTTATTGATGAATGATAACAAGGGATACAGTTAAGGGTTCATCCTGTTCCTGTTGTCAACAGCTTGGAAAACTGTTCACTGCAGTGTACTTTGTACATACCTATACAGACTATAAGTAGTGTGGTACATTGAATGTTAGTAACATAACCAAAATTTCATTCAATCCCTTGGGGCTCGTGCACGGAGTGACTTGGCCAAATGCAACTGAACTGCCACTGTGTGGTGTTTGACAACAAGTTTTCCTGATTGGCTGACCATCAGTCAATAACTTTGCTACATGTCAAAATTTGAATCGCAGGTGAGTGTAGTTGCAACATTGGAGATGTAATCACAATTCCATTTCTTCTTATGAGCTTCACAACAAAAATCACATTTGTGGGTATGAAGCGAGATTGTATATCGAGATACTTTTTGTATTCACATGGGAAACTAATTGTTCCAATAGTCTACAATGAAAACAACATAAGAAAAGTAGGCATGCTGAATTACACATAAAAACATTTAAGAGATGAACATTTTTAAATATTGAGTCGGTAATGTTTTGAAAGACAAGACATTTTTCAGACAGAACTCCAAGTTTGTTTGTTTTTTTAATACGGAAATTTAAAAAAAGGTCACAGTTCCAGTCTGGTCATGAAAGTCCAGAATAAGGCACATGGTGATCAGTGTGTGAAATGTTGACTGTTCGGTACTGGGTCGAGGGAATGTGACATTTGGGTTTCCCTCAGGTGCCATAAAAAAGTGCATCCATGGCTTGGGGCAGGAAGCATTTCCTCAGTCAGGGGGTAACAGCCTGTCCCAGAAGCTGCCTAGAGGTTGTGCTGTACACTGGGAACTGTGGCTTGTCCATGGACAGAAACTTGTTGGCCATCCTCCTTTCTGCCACAGATGTCAGTCTCAATGCCAACAACAGAGCCTGCTTCTTATCCTCCTCCGTTTGTCTAGGCAGGAAGTGTCCCTTATCTTAACTCACTGTGGGTGCGAGTTGCCACTATATTTTTATCTGTATTTATTTAATTTTCAGGAATTCATTCGATGCTAGCAGATAACTGATTCATAAACAGTTTCCTGTAGTTTTTTATGCCAATTATTCAGGTGTATTTGTGCTGTTTCGAGGTTGCATTTAATTGGATTGGATAAACTTTATTGTCAAATGTACTGTATGTGTAACATACCACACAGATGAAATTTCTTCCCTCTTAACATAAAACAAGAGGAGCCGCTGTGGGTGTCCGCGCCGCTATCATTACAAAAGTTAACCAAAAAAATGACAAAATAATACAAAACAACACATGAAACACAGACAATCGTGCACTCTTAACCACTTTCCTGCATACACTGTGTTGTCTGAAGCAGTTATAGATTAAAGAGGAGCGAATCAAAATGTTCTTTTCACCAGTGAATCAGTTTGATGATCCGATTGAACCGTTGGAAAATGTTGCTTCAACCCATCGTGTCACGAACATTCGCAGGGTCCGTGTTTGTGATCTTTCCCAATCTACTTTACATGTAATAGTGGAACTGCTGCTTGGAAGAAAAATTACACCTGCAGCTGCTACAACGTGCTGTACACAAGATCGAACATAAAGCTTGCTATTGAATAATAATGCAAACCTGCAATAATTTTTCAATAAATGTTTTCTTTTTTTAAAGTTTGGTGCAGTTAACAAATATTTGTTCTCCATTGTAATATAAGAGAAGCAAGCATGAAACCGTATTTCTATAGGAGCTTAGTAACACAAAGTGCAATGCTGCTTGAGTGTGGTTGTTGCAGTCGACTGGACTAACGGCCATTTGTCTGTCCACTCATATGTGTCCGTTACGAGTCAAATTGCTGAAACAAAGGGGCTTCTGTGCACTGGACGACGACTCTAGCGATTAGCCGGTTGCTTGTTGCTAGCAGCTAACGGCTAGCCCTTAGCACTCTGCACCCTCTTGGTGTCGCGCTCTTTGGTTTGGTTACTGTTAACAGCAAAATGGCGCCTTCTATTCCGGCGCATAGACGTACCACTAAGTATTTTTGACTGCAGACAGGGCTGTTTCCTTGGTGCTCTACCGCACGCGTGCACATAGCCGTTGCCGAGAGGGACTCGTCTGGATCAGGAGATGCACGTCTGCTTCGTGTTTATGTGAACCCGCAGCGCCCGGCTACAGCGTTCAGTTCCCGACTGCTCCGTTTTCACTGGCAGAAAATGGCCGATTGTTAGCACGACTCGCCATGCTAGTAAGTAGCGCAGTGAAACCATTAAAAACGACCGAGCCGGGTTCAGACGTTTGTTTGAACGGTGATATCCAAGGGATTATATCTGGGCTAATCAACAAGTCATTGCTTTACAATTTTCAGCAAAAGCCCCTAGTTAGCTGCCGAGCAACTTCAAACTGGCCGGCTAGCAATTGAGCTAAGACGAAACTGCCGCTGGAGACGCGGACGGAGATTTTGAGTCTAACTTTTCGTTCGTTTTCTCCCTAACATAGAGCATTTAATAGTGGACTCTGACGGAAGCGACATGGAAGTCGAGCCTGCGGTGCTTCATCCCCGCTGGAAGCGTGTCCTAGGCTGGAGCGGTCCTGTGCCGCGGCCCCGTCACGGACACAGGGCCGTGGCAATCAAGGAGTTGATGGTGGTATTTGGTGGAGGTAACGAGGGCATTGTGGACGAGCTGCACGTCTATAACACAGGTACCAGCACCGATCCACGTGAAGAGTTTACTCTTTGGACAATATATAGGGTTTTGTTGTGCTGGGGGGTTGTCCTCTTTAATTACCAAACGATTTGTGGCCGCCTAAGTGATTCCGATTTAAATGCATCCTTCCTGTTCGTACTTCCGGGAACTGTATTCATCTTCGGATGAATTTAAAACGTCGTTGTATGGTTTGAACGTTGACGTGTTAGCCTCACTGCTGGCTTCGTACAATTTGTAGGCAGGATGTCAAAAGAGAAATGGCGGGTTTTACTGAAAACAATATCACGTCACAGCGACACGCCCCTTTGTTTCTGCTGAGGAATAAGTCACTTCTCCGCAATTATGATAAGGCAAAGTCATTAATTCATATTGTTGCTGGATGCTGAAGTGAATATTACACCCCCCCCCGCGAAAAAATAGGCCCATTTTACCCCCCCCCCCCACCCCACCCCCGGGGGGATACTATGCTATTACTATTGAAGTTTTAAATTGTAAACCTTTCTTGTTAGCCAACATGAAATGCATCCTCCGTCCTTCAGTTATGCCCCTTTACATCTCCACGGGTTTCATCTGATGGTGTTCCCATCCCCCCTACTTGTCCCTGTCTGACCTCCCCACCACAGCTACCAACCAGTGGTTCATCCCTGCTGTGCGTGGAGACATCCCACCTGGCTGCGCGGCTTATGGCTTTGTATGTGATGGCACCAGACTATTGGTGTTTGGAGGGATGGTGGAATATGGAAAGTACAGCAACGACCTCTATGAGCTGCAGGTGAGCAGGAACCTTGGTTGATTTGGTCGGGGGTAAAAACTATCATGTGTAGGGATCGGTATCGATAAGATTTTAACAATTCTGGTACTCTTAACGATACCTCTTATTGATCTGAACTGTAAAAGAAGACAAAAAATGGAAACCACAATAAAGTTGTACTTGACTTGACCATGCCATGCCAAAAACTTAAAACATAAGTAAAACGCAATGAAATAAAATGAAAAAAATACAGTATAACAAACTTGGGACTATTTGCTCTAAAATGAGACTAGTAACAAACAAACCTGGTGGCTTTTCTTTCCACTCACTCACTGTCTCTAACTTGACCTCCCCTCCCCTCGATCGCCACCCAAGACAGCCTTGCTCATCTTGTGTCATGCAGTGAACCTTTAAAGCCAGCAACAGGGCGCTTCGAAGTCCTCGATGGCCGTAGTTAGGGCGATGGAACTCTCCTTCTCTAAATTTAGCGCTCCAGTTAGCGGAAGGTTTTTAGCATGATAACAGGTAAAGTATTTCAGGAAACGTTCATTTACCCGAATGTCCGTCGAGCCACAAGCACTTTACTCTGAGCAGCTAATCGGATGCATTCCACTCTATCTTCCATAGATCTAGTTTTCGACACACATAGATACTGAGGTGCTTCTTGTACAATGGGGGACAGGATGACGCTCGGTAGTAGCCAATGGCAAAGCATGTTACGTTCAAGAAACTCGGAGCTGTGAACGAAATAAAAAATCGTTCACTCTTCCAGTAAAACTCAAACTAATAGAGTCACATGTCACCGTTTTGGATTCAATGAGATTAAATAGCAGCACGGACAGAGTTATTCCGTAGTATCGAGCGGGACTTGCTTGTGTTTGCGCCATTGCGGGCTTCCGTATGGCTTCCAGGTTCCGGGTACTGGAAATTCTGTAGTTATGAATGGATCGTTAATGTAATATCGTAGTTGAAATTTTAAGGCATAGGCAGCCATCTTGTTACCTCTGCGTCATAGACGCATAATCACGCGTTAAGTAATCTCACGTGACGAGATTGGTGAGCTCGCCGGAAGCAGACAATTGCCAAGTTGTGTAACATTAAAACAAGTGTTGCGAAAGTTTATTGTGGAGATGTCACGGAGAAAGCAGCTAAAGTTGGATAGTTTTTTGCAATGATAAGTTGACTTTGAAAAAGCCTTGCATCATTGGAAGCGGAGTAGAGAGGAGAATTTATGAACTCAAATACTGAACCATGGGATGAAGTAAGAACTTATTTCTCATCAAATCTTGTGTGCCTGAATTATTAAAAATTTTGCAGCATTTTATTTATAAGAAATTGTAAATTTCCCCAGTGTGGGACGAATAAAGGATATCTTATCTTAAATAAACCTATGATCAATGTATATTATTGTTGTTTGTAATTATCATATGCAATTGATTAAGTAGACCATTTCAGAATTTGAAATTTGGCACTCTCTAAATGCATACCGGGACTCATAGTTTTCTGATCAGCGAGTCCCTGGGACTCGCAGGGCTTAAACTGTAAAATTATAACTGATAGGTTTTTATTCCTGGTGAGGGAATTTCCGTTTGAAAGAAGTCCGTAGATGGGAGTTATATATATACATATATACGGTATATAAATCTGCACAGGATGTTTTTAGCCTAGTGCGTTCTTTGCCTTCTGCATGCAGTCTGATAGGCAGGCACCGAGTTGAATAACCTTCGTTGTAAACACCAGTAGGAGCATTAGAACACGCACTTGCTCTGCCCCATCGGATGAAAGTTTTACCAGCACACATTTAAATAATAGGAGCATTTGCGAGCATACAGTAGTGGGTGTGCTGTCGAGGCCTGCAAATCAATACAGCAGTTTTAAAAAATTCAGCCCCAAAGGCCAGTATACAACCGGGATTCGGTACCCATCCCTAATCATGTGAAAACGGTTATATGATATGAGCAATGAATACCCCCACCAGGCCAGTCGCTGGGAGTGGAAGCGTCTAAAAGCAAAGGCTTCAAAGAACAACCCACCTCCCTGCCCTCGTCTCGGTCACAGCTTCTCTCTGATTGGAAGTCGCTGCTTCTTATTTGGAGGACTTGCCAATGACAGTGAAGATCCCAAGAACAACATTCCCAGGTAAGAAGTGTGATTCGGTCATCCACAGATGTATTAGTTGATCTGTGAAGGATATCATATAAGCGCAGCGCAACAGAAGTTAACACCAGGTTCACCTCGGACTTTTCCTCCAGGTACCTGAATGACCTTTACTCCCTGGAGCTGCGTCAGGGATCCAGCGTGGTCAGCTGGGACATTCCAGTGACCTCAGGGCAGCCACCGCCACCAAGAGAGAGTCACTCGGCTGTGGTGGCGAGCGGGTGTCGAGGCAATCGTCTGATTATCTATGGGGGGATGAGCGGCTGCCGGCTGGGTGACCTGTGGGTGCTTGACATTGGTGAGACCACATACACAATGACACCACGCCGTTGCCAGGACATGGGATGTATATGCAATGAAAATAAATGTGTTCTGATGTCACAGACTCACTCATCTGGAGCCAACCAGCACTCAGTGGGAATGCACCCTTGCCTCGTAGCCTGCATTCGGCCACCACTGTCCATAACAAGTAACGTGGCTCAAACAGCTGGTTGGTTAGCTTTGCTCAAATGAGCTTAGCTTCTATCTCACCTCACCGTTTCCACCTGTCTGTCAGGATGTATGTGTTTGGTGGTTGGGTTCCTTTGCTGATGGATGATGTCAAAGTGGCAACACATGAGAAGGAATGGAAATGCACCAACACACTGGCCTGCCTCAATCTTGGTAAAAATGGGCGCGCGCACACACGCTCACACTCACACACACGATTTGATTGTTATATGTTTGAAAGAGGATGTGCTCAAAGTGTGTGAGGCGGTATAACCGATCCAAGGCAGACTCAAGTGTTCTACCTTAATAAGATTGAATGGCCTTCTGTGTGGACAGACACGCTTTGTTGGGAGACGGTGCAGATGGACAGCACAGAGGAAAACATTCCGCGAGCTCGCGCCGGCCACTGCAGCGTGGCCATCAACTCCAGACTCTACATATGGAGCGGGAGAGATGGATACAGGAAGGCTTGGAACAACCAGGTGTGCTGCAAAGATCTCTGGTACTTGGAGACAGGTGGGTGACTTGTGACTGTTTACAGGGCATCCCACCTCCCTCTCAATCGTTTGAATTAGCTCCACGTCTGTGTCCTCAGAGCGTCCCAGTGCTCCCTCCCGGGTCCAGCTGGTACGAGCCAACACATCGTCTCTCGAGGTCAGCTGGGGACCATCGCAGACCGCTGATACCTACCTGCTGCAGATACAGAAGTACGACATTCCCGCCACGTCCGTGGCAACCGCGGCTGTCTCCTCACTGGCCGCAGCAGCCAGCTCTCTCAAGAGCTCTTCCCCTGTTGGACCCAGTTTGACAAACCAAACCTCCCGCATCACGTTAGTCCCCTCCCCCACAGCAGCTGTACCTGCAAAGCCACTGGCTGCTACCAAAAGTCCAGGTAGGGTGGATCGATCTCTTTTTGGTTCTCCATTACTTTTTGGTTCTGAGTACCAAAGACATTAGTTTTCTTCCACTTATTCTGTTCATGGTCCCTGGTGAGCTGGACTGGATGAGACGTGCGGTACACCCTAGACCCGTGGCTAATCAGTCACAGGGCACATTCACATTCAGCATTCACACTCATTCACAATCTAGCACCAGTTTAGGACAATATGAAGTCTTTAATTAACCTAACGTATGGTTCTGGGACGTGTGAGGAAGCCAGAATACAGAATGTTGTTTGTTTGTTTGAGGCCTATGTAACTTGACTTTTTGTATTTATTAATATGAGAACTTTTTGAGGCTAATAGGTTTGAAGCATATCAAGCAGTAGCCACTGACTCCTCTTCAACAGGGTTGTTCTTTCTACAGCTGTCCTGAAAGTGGCCACTCCAGGAGCTACAAGTAGCGCCTCACTTGTCACGGTGCGGCAGGCTACGCCAAAAGTTGCCGTGACGACAATTCCTGCCGGCGTTCGCATGATGGTGCCTGCCCAAGTTGGACAAGCCACAGTAAGTGGACTTGTACTTTTCATTTTTACATAAGCAGAGACGCAAAGCGTTCTGATTTTGTCCCTTTTTTTGTTTTGGGCAGTTGCCGTCTGTTCCGCTGTTACTAGAGTGGAGAAAAATACATTATGGATCATTGCAGAGAAAACTTTTTTTGCACAGAGTTAACAGGGATGCCAATTGTTCCGCGGGCAGTTCCCTTCTGTTTCATTGTTCAGCGGGGATTGAAAATATTCTGGTAGTCACAAAACAACATGCACGGTAGATGAATTTGGAGTTCGCAAGTACCGTATTTTCACGACCATTCAACGCACCGTATGGTTGGGCGCAGTCTCATTAATGGGTGACATTTCTGTATTTTACACAAAACTCTAAATTGTCCCTAGGTGTGAGTGTGAGTGCGAATGGTTGTTCGTCTCTGTGTACCCTGCGATTGGCTGGCAACCGATTCAGGGTGTCCCCCGCCTACTGCCCGGAGACAGCTGGGATAGGCTCCAGCACCCCCCCGCGACCCTAGTGAGGATCAAGCGGTTAGGAAGATGAATGAATGAATACACAAAACATACGCCAGCTTAAACATACGGCATACATGCGCGCACGCTAACATGTTAGCTTGAAGCATACGGTAGCATGCCAAGACATACGGATACACGCTAAAACACGTTTTTAAAAAGGCAACAAAAGCAGAACTGAGTTCGGGTGTATTTTATTTAGCCATCGTACAATGTTCTCTCATTTTTCGATCAATCATCACCCAGAAATCCATCAAAGTCCTCATCCTCTGTATCAGAAGCAGAGGACTGCACATCCCAGTTGTCATTGAACGCATCACATGCTAAAGTGTGAGTTGCTACGCATTGCCGAGCGGAAAGAAGGAGCAGCAACAGCAAAGTCAAAATTTCTCTCGTGTGAAGCTTTCCCACATTTGAAAGTAAAGAACACAGCGAAACATGGTGGCAGCGCGCGTGTGTGTGTAGAAAGAATTGAACAATTGTGCAAGTACCGTAATCCATCAAAAACGCCGCGTTCCCTCTCGTTGTCACAGTCACTCTCATTGCCATGTGGCTCCACAGAAGTGATGCCGGCTTTGCCAAAAACTCGAACAACAGTGCAAGCAGACACGTACATGCCATCGATCATCCATTGTTCCCATGCCGTTCGCAACTTTACTTTGAACGTCCGGTTGATGCCGATGTCCAGCGGTTGGAAGTTCTTTAGTCAAGCCTCCGGGAATAACGGCAAGCTCAGAGTTCATTTGCTTGACTTGGTTTTTCACCGCTGCTGTGAGATGGGCACGCATGCCAAAATCATAACCGATGGCTTGAAGTTTGAACTGAGCTTCGTAGGTGTGTCTCTTTGTCAAGAAACCAAAACCAGAGTTGTTTTGCAACAATGCACATTGCCACACTCTATACAGGTGGTGGTACCTGCTTGCGGCGTCCCTTCAGCGTGCACTTACACGCCCACCCTTCACCCATTGGCGGACTGCTCCCCAGCATGCATGTCCTCTCTCACGTCTGCCTTCTCTCTCTCTCTCTCTCTCTCTCTATCTCTATCTCTATCTCTATCTCTATCTCTATCTCTATCTCTATCTCTCGCTCTCTCCCTCTCCATATATGTATATATACACGCCCACCCTTCCATGATTGGCCGACTCCACAGTTACTGCCGCCTTTTCTCTGTATAAACAGCGTGTCGGCTGTCAGTCAGATTTCGGAACTCAGCGCATACAAAAGACGCTCTGCATCATAAGGCGTCCTGTCCATTTTGGAGAAAATTTAAGACTTTTAATGGCGCCTTATAGTCATGAAAATACGGTAAGTCTGTAAATACTGCGCCGTGTCATTGGCTGACATAAGATTTGGTCTTTACCAGGACAATGTGTGTTGATGTCATCGACTTGACCATGTGCAAAACTAGCTTTGTACCTCCACAACTCTGTAACTGCAGGCGTCTGGCTGGCATGGTGGCTTAAATAAAGCAGCCGCTCCTCTAGAAGTCCCTCACCATCGCCTCCATGGTGGTGACGAAGGATAGATTTGACAAGTATCATCACAAAAGGAGGACGAGTACTAGTTATTTACAGTGGAAGACATGCTAAGGCTAAATTAAGGAAAAACAGAATCTAAGCTGGTGTGGCACAGTTGGCGACTGGTTAGCACGTCCACCTCACAGCGCAGACGTTGTGGGTTCGAAATAGCCCCTGGCCTTCCTGTGTGTAGTTTGTATGTTCTCCCCGTGCCTGCATGGGTTCACCACTCCATGGTGTATCCCGCCTATTGCCTGATGACAACTGACATAGGCTCCAGCACACCCTCAACCCTCCTGAGGATAAGCGGCTCGGGTTGATGAATGGATGGATCAATCTAGGCTATTGTTAAATGTAATCACGGAACACTGGAATAAATTATGTTCAAACCTATTTCCAATTAAGTTTGGACGTTAAACATACGTTAAACATAAAAAAAGAGAATAAAATGATTTGCAAATCACCTTCAACCTCAATTTCATTGAATACACTGCAAGACAAGATATTTAATGTTGAACGTTTTTTGGGGGTGGGGGTGGAAATAATCATGATCTTAAAATTTTATGGTTGGCAAAAAAATTTGAGGAATGCCCATCAAACTACAATTTCGAACAACACAAAGGTGAACAAGCTAACTGGGAACAGGTGGGTGCCAACAATAGGCATAAAAGGAGCGCCTTCAAATTGCTCAATCATTCACAGGTAAAAATAAGCCGAGGCTAACCAACTGTGTGAGAAAATAGTCACACAGTTTAAGAACAATATTCCTCAGTGTACAGTTGGAAGGAACTTAGGGGTTTCATCATCGACGGTTGATAATAATCATCAAAAGAATCTGGAGAAATCACTGAATGTAGGCAGGAAGGTCAAATACCAACATTAAATGCCCATGACCAGCGATCACTAAGGTGGCACTGCATCAAAAATGCAAGTAAGTCAACCAGGTGTGACGGATATCGCTACTTGTGCTCAGTAAGACTTGAGAAAGCCAAGCGTTACTCAATGCAGTTCAGCACTACATCCATAATGCAACTTAAAACTCTACTAGAAAAGTGTTCTGTGATGTCATGAGTCCACATTTCAAATGTATTTTGGAAATTGTGAATGGCATGTCCTCCGGGCCAAAGAGGAAAAGAACCATCTGGACAGTTCTGGAGGCAAAGTTCAAAAGCCATCATCTGTGATAATTTGGGGCTGTGTTGCAATGGCATGTGTGACTGACACATCTATTCAGCCAATTTTTTTCGAACGCACAATGCAGGAAACGAAGAAACTATTTTGCCAGGTGTGTTTCTCAACACTAGCAGTTCAAGAAAATCAGATAATATCTCTGGGATTTCTATCAAATGTGACTTCTATCCACCGAATTCCGACCCCACATGAGCCTTCGCATGAATTACTTCTAATGTAGCAAAATCGGAGTTTTGTTTGCATGGAAGCTGTTTGTTTGTCCACTTTCTATGACAGTTACAAACGTTAACAATGTCGGAACGCCAGTTGTTGCCGCCATTTTCTGAACCGCTTTATCCTCAAGGGTCGCGGGGGTGCTAGAGCATATCCCAGCCGTCTTCGGACAGTAGGCGGGGGACACCCTGAACTTGTTGCCAGCCAATCGCAGGGCACACAACGATGAACAACCGTTTGCGCTCACACTCACATCGAGGAACAATTTAGAGTGTTCAATCAGCCTGCAATGCATGTTTTTGGAATGTGGTAGGAAAGCAAGAGAGGGGAATCCCGCCCCATACATTTTGTTCATAAGCAAGGTCGCGCCAACAGTTAGTTTCCCACAGTTCGTTATACAATACAATACAATACAATACAATACATGCTGATTTATATAGCGCTTTCACAACAGCGGCAGCTGTAACAAAGCGCTTAACAAAACGGTTAACATAAAGTAAAATAATAAACACAACAACATAAAACACAACGTCATATATATATATATATTATAATTTTTCAGTTGGTAAGGCATCGGTTTGGCGTATGGGAGACGGTGGTTCGAATCCTGCTTGGGGCAACAAAAAAAAAAGAACACATAACACCATCCAGTGTGGGTCCTTGGGCAAGATCCTTCACGCTAATGCCTACCTCATACAATGATGAGAGACAAGAAAATGACTGACATGCCGGCTCAGATGTCGCCCGGCCAAACAAGGTCTGCGTCAGATACTGGGGAACCAGAGCACCTTGAAAAATGGGCTACTGGAACAAAGCGGAGATGGGCGATATACGATAACATGGCTCTGTTGGAATACTACTACTCAAGCAACCCTAGTCAGAGGGGTTACATGCAGAGAATGTGGGCTGAATGGTTACTTCGTAACCCACAGTCACGGTTGACCACGAAACAACTACTGGAACTCAGTGTTCCAACATCCACAAACAGCAACGACTGTCACAACTTGAGATTGATGAGGTACAATGCAGGTTCCATGGTGAAGGGCCTCAGGCTTCCAGATCAGAGAGTGGGAGGCAAGCCACAATGAATGCAGATAATGAGATTGGGAGGCCAGCCCCAATGAATGAAATGCTGAGCGAGGTAGCAACTGACCTGAAAGCCAAGATCATGGCGAGAATGAAAGCTGGGCAACCTAGAAACCGATTACAACGGCTAGGTGAAGTACCACCTGAAAGTCTCATGGAAAGTGTGAATGCAGCACTGAGGGCGATCCCTACCGTAAAGAACATGGAAACCAATGAGCTGATATACGCTTTAGCATCACTGATCCTAGAGATGCTTGGCTATCAGAGCAACCATGGAAGCCATGAGATATGTTACCCACCATGGAAAAGACGGTTGGAGACCAAGATCAAGGCGGCTCGGAAAGATGTTAGTCAATTGACGGAGGCCCAGAGAGGTGTGATGAAAAGGCTGATACCCGAGAGGTACATCCAGATGACCATACCTGAAGCACTCGAAACTGCCAAACAAAGGCTCCAAGCCCTGTCCAGCCGCCTAACGCGGTACACGAAAGAGACTGAGGCCAGGCGAATAAACAGGCTGTTCGCAACACAACCTGCGAAAGTATACGCTCAGTGGCAGGGTCCTAACAACAGAGCTGACACACCAAGACTGGAAACTGAAAGGTAATGGAAAGGCATAAGGGAGAAGGAGGTAGCACATAACAGCAGTGCACAATGGCAGGTGACCCTGAGAGAGGAGCACAGCATCCTCCCTGAACAGAACCCAGTTACCATAACAGTGGCAGACACACCGGAAAGAGTCTCAGATATGAAGAACAGCACCAGGCCCGGACATGGTCCACACCTACTGGCGAAAGAAAGTCACAGCACTCCATGAGCGCCAAGCAGCACAAATGAACCAGTTCTAACCACTTTTCCATCACACGCTTTGTTGTTTGAAGCAGTTTGTTATAGCAAAGTCTTTTTGACTATTTTAATCTGGTCAATAGAATGAAGTTTACATCATAAAGGTGTTGGTGTAAGCGCAATCAGCAAATAGAAAATGAATTACATGAAATCGGGACTTTGAAATGTGAACATTGTATGGGTTTAAACGTTAACGGTGTAGGTTGAAACGAGTTTCGACTCTATTGATATTGAATCTGGCAAAATATACAGAATGTTGAGCAATGTTGATAAGGGTTGGTATTTCTGCATGAGGAATAAAATGACATCCCGTTTGTTATTTGCTCTTAGCCAATTGGCAGCAGTCCACAAATGAGTGGAATGGCCGCATTGGCAGCGGCGGCTGCAGCTACCCGTAAGATCCCGCCAGCTACTGCGACTGTGCTCAACGTCCCGGCAGGGGCCGCCATCGTGAAGACCGTGACAGTCAGTCCCGGATCCGGCAGTCTTCCTTTAACAGTGGTAGGTAGGCTTCATATAGTTGAAGTACACATGACATGAGCAAACGAATTCCAGTCCTTTAGACTTCTCTTCTGGCAGGTGAGCAACCCTGCAACTCGTATCCTAAAAACTGCCGCAGCTCAGGTGGGCGGAGCAACCATTGTCTCAAGCCCTGGGGCAGGCAGCCGACCAATTATCACAGTGCACAAGTCTGGAACGGTGACGGTCTCCCCGCAGACGGTGGTGGGGGGAATCGCCAAGACCTATACGCTCGTTAACAGCCCACTGGGCGTGGGAGCGAGTGGCACTGTGGTGAGTGATGTCATTTGATGCTCATCTCAAACTTGTCAAAATGTACATGTTTTGATCTTACCCTGGTATAATTAGTAACACACAAAGCTTGTTAATGTACTAATTTCAATTGTTTATGTGTAACATATGTAAGAGGATGGTCATGGGTTTAGCGTTAAAAAAGAAAAAAAAATTAAAAAAGAATCAGTCATGGTGCCAGATTATTCTCAATATTTAAATGGATGAGTGTGGTAATAGCTATTCCTTATAGTCCCATATTATAATTCGAGGAATTAATGTTTTGGTAAGTGTTCGTACTTGTACTTGTTAAGTCATAGTCTTATTAACAATCCCCAGTCACTCACTTTGGTTTGTGCTTAATACTTAAAATGGAGCGAAAGCCATGTGCGTATGCCAAAAAAGATCTGTGATCTTCTTGGTCAGTTTGCTCAGTCCACTGATAACATACTTTTTCTGATTTTTCAGATCAGCAATTTGGGAAAGGTGATGTCTGTGGTACAGGCTAAACCTGTCCAAAGTGCGACCGGTCAGACAGGGAGCAGCTCTGTCGCGCAGATCCTCCAGGTACTTTTTAGAGCCCAGTTTTGCCATTAAGTCACTGAGTGCACTCTAACCATATTTGTGTGCATTAGGCGAAGGGTGCCCTCCCGACTGGAACCATCTTGAAGCTGGTGAGCTCTGTAGACGGCAAACAGACCACTGTGCTAAGCAGCCCGCAGGCTGGCTCTGTTGTAACCAAACCTGGTGCGACCATCATAAAGACCATCCCTGTGTCTGCGCTGCAGGGGGGGGCAGGTAAAGAAAGAAAAAGGTTGTAAGCAAATTTGATTTCACCAGATTAGTGCCATTCCAATTATAATCTCTCTTTCGCTCCCCCCAAGAGCGATTTGGACAAGATAAACAAAGATGACACATTTCATTTGGCTTGTGGAGTGCACATTAGGATATGATCTTTTAACATCAGTGTGTTTTGAGACTCACGCACACTAATTTAAATACAGCAATTGGGGAGCCGACGTGTACTGTACAGTGCCGTGAAAAAGTATTTGCCCGCTTCCCGGTTTCTGTGATCCTTGCATATTTATCACACACGTTTTTAGTTCATCAAACCAATGTTAATCTCACAGAGACAACCCAAGGCAATATGAAATGCAGTTTCTAAATGATGATTTCATTTACCAAGGGGGGAAAAAAATTAAAACCCATCTGGCTCTATGTGAAAAAGTAATTGACCCCCCTTGTTAAATCATAAAGGAACCATGTCCAATAACATTTTTGGGAAAGCTGAGTTTCACAGACTATTAAGGTTTTGAAGTGGCCAAGTCAGAAGTCCGGGTTTGAATCCAACTGAGATTGGACCAACTCAATGGCAGTTATGGAGTTTGTGGAAGCAATAGCCACTAATATAGACAACACTGTGTACATACATCTACTGATGCCTAGTCTGGACACATCATCAGTGATGTTCCTGGATTCACTGGACGTTTCGGGTCTTTCAACTATCAGACGCCCTCCTCCAGGTGACCCAGCCGGGGTTGATCAAGTCCCGGCTTGTGTCCAGACAGCTAGCTAGCTACCATGACTCCATGGATCTCCTCTTTTGAGCCACAGCCATCTTGAGGCTCTTTCTGCCGCTTCAGTGGTATTGCGGATGGCTCTCCTTTTCCTCTCTCCATCGATGCCTAAACTACAGTAGGCTCTGGCCAAGGAACGGGCTGCAAATCCTCTGCAACCAACCTCCACAGGGAAACACCTTGCTCTCCAACCAGCCAGCTGGCAGTCGCTGACCAGTCCTGCGTACTTGGAGAGCTTCCTCTCAAAGGCTTCTTCCAAGCGATCTTCCCACGGCACTGTCAGCTCCAGCAGCACTGCTTGTTTGGTGGACTCCGATACGAGGACAATGTCAGGTCGTAGGGTGGTAACTGCAATATGGCTGGGGAACTTCAGCTTTTTTTCAAGATCCACCAACAACTGCCAGTCTCTTGCAGATGTCAGGATGCCTGCAGATGATGTTCTGCTGGCCGCGGTCGGCTTGTCCCCAGCTCTGACAAAGGCAATGGTTTTATTGGAGGGGCGGAACTGTTTAGCCCATGCCAGCCCTGCGGTAATGGCTTCCGCGATAGTCAGGGGTGCCAGAGAGGGGGGGGGGGGGGGATGAGCACCCCAGTCGGACGGACACAACGGCTACAGACCCAGGCAACGGACAATCGACTTTGAGTAAAACGTGTACATGCGGCAAAGCCTGCAAGAACATCCATGGCTTGAAGATCCACCGAGCGTGGATGAAGTGCCCGTTGGGAGCAGAAACAACACAACGCACAGGTGTTACACCTGGTGAGACGCAGGAGGTGCCAGGCCCGGAGTCACCCCACAGTGCCCAGAACCTCCACGTGTTGCAAACTAATCCCTCGAGCATCAAGTCTGAAACGAGGCGGATCAAATGGCCTGCAGCTAGCATGACCTCTCTCTGGAAGCAATTCGACGACGATGTCGACCAAATTCTGGAGGCTATGGCGAAGGGACACGCCGATGGGAAGCTACAAGCTATGACAGCAGTCATTGTCAGCTTCGCAGCAGAAAGGTTTGGCGAGGAGGAGAAGAAAAGCCCGGGAACAACGTACGCAAAGAATCAAAGAGCGGTAAGGATCCACAACATCAGACAGGAGATGAAAACGCTGAAGTCCCAGTACAAGGCGGCAGGACAAGAGGAACGCACTGGCCTGGCCCAGCTAATGTGCATCCTACGGAAAAAGATTAGAGTTCTCCGCCGTGCAGAGTGGCACCCACCGGAGGCGGCGACGCGAGAGGGCACGAAGCGTGCTGCTTTCATCGCTAACCCCTTCAAGTTCACGAAGGATTTGCTGGGGCAGAAGCGGAGTGGCAATCTGGTCTCCTCGCAGGAAATCATAAACCAACATCTGAAGCAGACGTACAGCGACCCCGCAAGAGAGCAGGAGCTGGGAGAATGCAACATCCTCATAGACCCCCCTGAACCTGAAGAGCAGTTCGACATGTCGGAGCTGCAGCTAAAGGAAGTCAGGGAGGTTGTCCGCAGAGCAAGGGTGAGCTCTGCTCCAGAACCGAGTGGCACTTCATACAAAGTGTACAAGAACTGTCCCAAACTCCTGCTGCGTCTGTGGACAATCCTGCGAGTCTTCTGGAGAAGGGGAAGGATCCCTGAACAATGGAGAATGGCTGAAGGGGTATGGATCCCGAAGGAGGAAAACTCCACTCAGCTAGACCAGTTCCGCATCATCTCCCTGCTGTGTGTTGAGGCAAAGGTTTTCTTCAGTGCTGTTTCCAAGCGGCTGTGTACCTACCTGGCAAAGAACTCCTACATCGATACATCTGTCCAGAAAGGTGGCATCTCAGGAATTTCAGGATGTTTGGAACATACCGGTGTGGTCACACAGCTTATTCGGGAGGCCAGAGAGAACAAAGGTAACCTATCAGTGCTGTGGCTTGACCTGGCAAATGCATTCGGCTCCATTCCACACAAGCTCGTCCAGCTCACTCTGACAAAGCATCATGTACCCAGCAGATGCAGAGATCTCATCGCTGATTATTACAGCAATTTCAGGATGAGGATCTCTTCAGGAGCAATGACATCCAGTTGGCACAAGGTGGAGATCGGCATCATCACAGGGTGTACTATCTCTGTGACACTGTTCTCGCTAGCCATGAACATGCTCACAAAATCTGCTGAGCCAGAGTGCAGAGGGCCCCGCACGAACTCCGGACAACGGCAACCACCCATCAGGGCATTCATGGATGACCTCACAGTCACGACAGAATCAGTCCCAGGCTGCCGGTGGATTTTGAAGGGTCCTGAAAAGCTGGTGCCGTGGGCCCGGATGCGTTTCAAACCCGCCAAATCAAGATCTATGGTGCTAAGGAAAGGGAAGGTGGAAAACAAGTTCCGGTTCACCATCTCAGGCACAGCCATTCCATCAATCTCAGAGAAGCCGGTCAAGAGCCTAGGGAAGGTTTTCGACTGCTCTCTGAGAGACACAAAATCTTTCCAGTCGACATGCACGGAGTTGGATGGCTGGCTGAAATCAGTGGACAAGTCAGGCCTACCGGGGAAGTTTAAAGCCTGGGTATACCAGCACGGCATTCTTCCCAGGATCCTGTGGCCCCTCCTGGTCTACTCCGTCCCCATCTCGACAGTTGAGACCTTAGAGAGGAAGGTCAGCAGCCACCTCCGGAGATGGCTAGGACTTCCAAAGAGCCTGAGCAGCATCGCTCTCTACGGAAACAGCAACAAACTGCAACTGCCCTTCAAATCCTTGGAGGAGGAATTTAAGGTCACCAGAGCCAGAGAAGTGGTTCAATACAGGGACTCAAGAGATCCGAAGGTGGCTAAGGCTGGGATCCAAGTGAGGACTGGCAGAAAATGGAGGGCAGAGGAAGCGGTTGAAGAGGCAGATGCAAGGCTCCGGCACAGGTGCTTGACTGGAGTGGTCACACGAGGTCGAGCTGGGCTAGGATCCTTTCCATCTCCCCAGCTGAACACCAAGGGGAAGGAGGGGCGACGTCTTGTCCAGGACGAGATGAGAGCAGCAGTGGAGGACACAAGAACCTGCAAGGCTGTGGGAATGAAACAACAGGGTGCTTGGACAAGATGGGAGAACGCAGTTGAGAGGAAAGTGACCTGGGCAGAGCTTTGGAAAGCAGAGCCTCAACGCATTAAATTCCTCATCCAGGCAGTTTATGATGTGCTCCCAAGCCCGTCAAATCTGCACACATGGGGCATAGCAGAGACACCGGCATGCCCACTGTGCTCCAAGCGAGGAACCCTGGAACACATCCTCAGTGGCTGCATAAGGGCACTTGGAGATGGACGGTACAGGTGGAGGCATGATCAAGTCCTTAAGACTATCGCGGAAGCCATTACCGCAGGGCTGGCATGGGCTAAACAGTTCCGCCCCTCCAATAAAACCATCGCCTTTGTCAGAGCTGGGGACAAGCCGACCGCGGCCAGCAGAACATCATCTGCAGGCATCCTGACATCTGCAAGAGACTGGCAGTTGTTGGTGGATCTTGAAAAAAAGCTGAAGTTCCCCAGCCATATTGCAGTTACCACCCTACGACCTGACATTGTCCTCGTATCGGAGTCCACCAAACAAGCAGTGCTGCTGGAGCTGACAGTGCCGTGGGAAGATCGCTTGGAAGAAGCCTTTGAGAGGAAGCTCTCCAAGTACGCAGGACTGGTCAGCGACTGCCAGCTGGCTGGTTGGAGAGCAAGGTGTTTCCCTGTGGAGGTTGGTTGCAGAGGATTTGCAGCCCGTTCCTTGGCCAGAGCCTACTGTAGTTTAGGCATCGATGGAGAGAGGAAAAGGAGAGCCATCCGCAATACCACTGAAGCGGCAGAAAGAGCCTCAAGATGGCTGTGGCTCAAAAGAGGAGATCCATGGAGTCATGGTAGCTAGCTAGCTGTCTGGACACAAGCCGGGACTTGATCAACCCCGGCTGGGTCACCTGGAGGAGGGCGTCTGATAGTTGAAAGACCCGAAACGTCCAGTGAATCCAGGAACATCACTGATGATGTGTCCAGACTAGGCATCAGTAGATGTATGTACACAGTGTGGTGTGAGCTTAAATGGGCAGTTTATGCTGGAAAGTCCTCCAATATAGCGGAGTTGAACCAATTCTGCAAAGAGTGGGCCAAAATTCCTCCATAGCAATTTGAACGAACCATCGCCCACTGTTGCACAAGTTTGATTTTCTTTTATCGCTGCTACGGGTGAGACAACCCATTAGTAGGTTCAGGCAGCAATTATTTTTTCACATTGGAACACGTAGGTTTGGATTTTTTTTTCAGTACCCACATAGATTAAATTGGCATTTAGAAACTGCATTTTGCATTTCCTTGGGTTGTCTCTGTGCAATATTAAAAGTGGTTTGATGAACTGAAACCTTTGTGTGTGATAAATATGCAAAGAACACAGAAGTCGGGTGACTAAGACTTTTTCACAAATCTGTAAGTGCCTTCTGAATAAAAACATGCCAATGACTTTTTAAGTAGCGGAAATGACGACTAAGGACACGATAATACAAGGCGAAACCAATTTTGTTGTAACCAAACCCTGTGCTCCATCATCAAGACAAGGGGTGGGCGATAGGAGCAATTACCACTTGTCTTTTTAAAATGTTATGATCACAGTAATTTGTCAACATCCTACAAAAAACTGCTGTCAATAACTAATTGCTTCCCCGAACATTTATGGATACTGTCGACACCGCGTATAGGAACAACTGAAATGCAACAATAACAAACATGAATCCACTGAGTATTTTTATGTACCTTTACTCGCAGGGTCAACACCATAACATGGGTAACAACAACAACATTTTTATATGGTCATTATGGTTATGCTTAATCACGCAACAGACACCACAGAACAAATATAAAGTGCATGAACAATATGAGCAACACAAAAACTGGGGTATTTTGTAGTTATAACTATAAATGTGACGCTAGAGTAGCTACAGTATGTTAACCATATAAATGCCCCTTCAGAACAAGTATCAAGTGCATGAAAATAAAAAGTCACCATATTTTTATTGTTTCATAAAATAATTGCTGCAGTTCCCTGGGATTAACATAAAAATCCATCTCAAAATTGGAAAGTTGCTCCTCAAGTGAAGTGCACATGCATGGGCATTCTTTTCTCCAACTGTAGTCATGCTCATTCCCAAGTGGTTTAACAGTTTTTGTATCAGTAGTATCAGATTAAAAAAAAAATATATATATATATATATATTAGAGCTGTCAGTTTAGCGCGTTTTATTGGCATTAATTTAAATGAATTTTAACGGGATCAATTTTTTTTCTCGCGAGATTAACGCGGCACACGTCACAAGCGGATGTTACTTGTTTGGAACTATTTTGTGTGGAAGGTTACAGTGTTCTGCGTCCATATAAATAGAGCGGGTGGAGCTTCTCTGTGTTTGTCTGACAGTGGTAGCGACCTAGCGAAAATAAAACGTCTCCAGTGTTGTCATTCGAAATGAGGTCTACACAAAAACTGTAGAGGGACTTCAGCACAAGAAGGACCAACACAATCAACATAGCCTGACTGTGTTAGGGGGAGTGACCCCCCCCTCCCCCTTTCAGAATGGTTTGCCCCAGCAGCACGGGAGAAGTGCATGCGCTTTTTTGTACGGCGGGCAGTTTTGAATACAGCGGCACGTAATGAACACTGGTGTCCGGTGTCTCATTATTCTTCAACAAACATACAGAAACAGACTGCTGTGTTCACAGTAAACTTGAGAAAAACAAAGTGTGTAACCATGGTTTAAATCTACTATAGGCTGAGTACTAGTTTACCTTAGATGTGCACGTTATAATGTTATATTGCTCTGTTTTGATTTTATAAAAAAAGCTGTTAAAGCAGCTGTTGTGTGACAAAATATTGTTTCACTGTTGTTGATGGACAGTAATATTGTGTGAGAGATTATGTGTGAATAACTGCTCCAAGTGAAAAATGTTCATGTAAAATGCGCGGTGAAGTAGGTACGTTTTGGAAAGGGACAGACGGAAGGACAGACCGCGTGCGGGACGACGCGCAATATATATATATATATATATATTATATATATAATTTTTCAGTTGGTAAGGCATCGGTTTGGCGTATGGGAGACGGTGGTTCGAATCCTGCTTGGGGCAAAAAAAAAAAAAGACCACATAACACCATCCAGTGTGGGTCCTTGGGCAAGATCCTTCACGCTAATGCCTACCTCATACAATGATGAGAGACAAGAAAATGACTGACATGCCGGCTCAGATGTCGCCCGGCCAAACAAGGTCTGCGTCAGGTACTGGGGAACCAGAGCACCTTGAAAAATGGGCTACTGGAACAAAGCGGAGATGGGCGATATACGATAACATGGCTCTGTTGGAATACTACTACTCAAGCAACCCTAGTCAGAGGGGTTACATGCAGAGAATGTGGGCTGAATGGTTACTTCGTAACCCACAGTCACGGTTGACCACGAAACAACTACTGGAACTCAGTGTTCCAACATGCACAAACAGCAACGACTGTCACAACTTGAGATTGATGAGGTACAATGCAGGTTCCATGGTGAAGGGCCTCAGGCTTCCAGATCAGAGATTGGGAGGCAAGCCACAATGAATGCAGATAATGAGATTGGGAGGCCAGCCCCAATGAATGAAATGCTGAGCGAGGTAGCAACTGACCTGAAAGCCAAGATCATGGCGAGAATGAAAGCTGGGCAACCTAGAAACCGATTACAACGGCTAGGTGAAGTACCACCTGAAAGTCTCATGGAAAGTGTGAATGCAGCACTGAGGGCGATCCCTACCGTAAAGAACATGGAAACCAATGAGCTGATATACGCTTTAGCATCACTGATCCTAGAGATGCTTGGCTATCAGAGCAACCATGGAAGCCATGAGATATGTTACCCACCATGGAAAAGACGGTTGGAGACCAAGATCAAGGCGGCTCGGAAAGATGTTAGTCAATTGACGGAGGCCCAGAGAGGTGTGATGAAAAGGCTGATACCCGAGAGGTACATCCAGATGACCATACCTGAAGCACTCGAAACTGCCAAACAAAGGCTCCAAGCCCTGTCCAGCCGCCTAACGCGGTACACGAAAGAGACTGAGGCCAGACGAATAAACAGGCTGTTCGCAACACAACCTGCGAAAGTATACGCTCAGTGGCAGGGTCCTAACAACAGAGCTGACACACCAAGACTGGAAACTGAAAGGTAATGGAAAGGCATAAGGGAGAAGGAGGTAGCACATAACAGCAGTGCACAATGGCAGGTGACCCTGAGAGAGGAGCACAGCATCCTCCCTGAACAGAACCCAGTTACCATAACAGTGGCAGACACACCGGAAAGAGTCTCAGATATGAAGAACAGCACCAGGCCCGGACATGGTCCACACCTACTGGCGAAAGAAAGTCACAGCGCTCCATGAGCGCCAAGCAGCACAAATGAACCAGCTGCTGAGGGATGGGACTCACCCAGGATGGCTAACCGAAGGGCGAACTATCCTGATCATGAAGGATCCCTCAAAGGGTGCAGTCCCATCCAACTATCGGCCAATAACCTGTCTCTCCACAACATGGAAGCTCATGTCAGGCATCATTGAAGCTAAGATAAGTGGACAACGTGGATCAATACATGAGCAAAGCACAGAAGGGCATTGGTAGACATACCAGAGGAGCCAAACATCAGCTCCTGGTTGACGGAACAGTCGCACAAGACCCCGCACAGTCCCGACATACCAACCTGTACACAGCCTGGATTGATTCCAAGAAAGCCTATGACTCGATGCCACACACATGGATCACTGAATGCTTGGAGTTGTAAAAGGTGAAGAGGACCTCAACAGCCTTCGTTGCGAACTCGATGAGAATCTGGAAAACCACACTTGAAGGCAATGGCAAGCCACTTACCCAAGTGTCCATCAAATGTGGCATATACCAAGGTGATGCACTCTCCCCACTGCTGTTCTGCATAGGACTGAACCCCCTAAGCCAAATAATCACCAAGACAGGCTATGGATACCTCCTCAGAAATGGAGCTACGATCAGTCACCTCCTCAACATGGATGACAAAGCTGTACGCTAAGAGTGAAAGGGACATAGACTCCCTGATCCACACAACCAGGATCTACAGCAGCGACATCGGGATGTCATTCGGGCTTGAGAAATGTAGTCGGATGGTGACTAAGAGAGGAAAGGTAGTCCGCACTGAAGGGGTCTCACTCCCTGAAGGAACAATAGCAGACATTGAGGACAGGTACAAGTACCTCTGTATACCACAAGCCAATGGCATCCTCGAACTGGCAACGAGGAAAGCGGCTACGGCCAAATATCTCCAGCGAGTGAGGAGAGTCCTGAGAAGACGGCTCAATGGTAAGAATAAGACCCGGGCAATAAACAGCTATGCCCTGCCAGTGATCAGATACCCTACAGGAATAATAAGGTGGCCAAAGAAAGAGATTCAGACCACGGACGTTAAGACCCGAAAGCTCCTAACCATGCATGGAGGGTTCCATCCCAAATCCAGCACCTTCAGACTGTACACAAGCCAAAAGGAAGGAGGCCGGGGACTGTGGTGAGTCTGAGAGCCACTGTCCAGGATGAAACATCCAAGCTCCATGAATACATCAAGGAGATGGCTCCAACGAATGACGTACTCAGAGGATGTCTCAGACAATAGGGAACAGAAGATGAGGTGCTGGAAGAGGGGCCATCATGGGAGGACAAGCCCCTACACAGGAGTTACCACCGGACAATAACTGAAGTGGCCGATCTCAAGAAGTCCTATCAGTGGCTAGAGAGGGCTGGCCTGAAGGACAGCACAGAGGCACTCATCCTGGCTGCTCAGGAGCAGGCCCTGAGCACCAGAGCCATTGAGGCCCAGATATACCACACCAGACAAGACCCAAGGTGTAGGTTGTTCAAAGAGGCACCTGAGACGATCCATCATATAACTGCAGGGTGTAAGATGCTGGCAGGGAAAGCCTACATGGAACTCCGTAACCAGGTGGCTGGCATAGTCTACCGAAACATCTGTGCGGAGAATGGACTGGAAACCCCTAGGTCAAAATGGGAAACACCTCCGAAGGTGGTGGAGAATGACAGCGCGAAGATCCTGTGGGACTGCCAGATCCAGACTGACAAGATGGTAATGGCGAACCAACCAGATATCGTGATCATAGATAAAGGGCAGAGGAAAGCCGTTGTAGTGGATGTAGCGGTCCCAAGTGATGGAAACATCAGAAAGAAGGAACACGAGAAACTCGAGAAATACCAAGGGCTCCGAGGGGAGCTGGAGAGAGCCTGGAAGGTAAAGGTGACAGTCGTGCCTGTGGTGGTCGGAGCACTCGGGGCAGTGACCCCCAAACTAGATGAGTGGTTGCAACAGATCCTGGGAACAACATCGGACATCTCAGTCCAGAAATATGCAGTGCTGGGAACAGCAAGGATACTGTGCAGAACCCTCAAGCTTCCTGGCCTCTGATAGAGGACCCGAGCTGAATGAGGGACGGACACCACTCGTTTTTTTTTTTTGAACAAATGTTTTATATTGCCAGGCTTGTCCCATTCAGATGTGCAGTCTCTTTGCGAGAAGAGACATGGACTAAAATGAAATAGAAGACAAGGCACTTCATTTGCATTGTGGAACATACATAAGGTTTCTGTCCTTTAACATCACTGTGTTTTTGAGGACTAAATACACTAATTTAAGTACAGCAGGGGTGTCAAACTCATTTTTGTCACGGGCCACATTATAGGTACCGGTTCCCTTGAGGGCCGTTATGACTGAAACCATAAAGTAGTAAAGAATAATGTTTTATTCAACTATAGTTTAAGTTGCTGTAATGAGGGTTTTGGTCATTCTCTTAACTCTCATATATTCCATATGAGAATTTGAAGTATGTTCTCCTGCGTGGGTTTTCTCCGGGTGCTCCGGTTTCCTTCCACATTCCAAAAACATGCGTGGCAGGCTGATTGAACACTCTAAATTGTCCCTAGGTGTGAGTGTGAGCGTGGATGGTTGTTCGTCTCTGTGTGCCTTGTGATTGGCTGGCAACCGATTCAGGGTGTCCCCCGCATACTGCCCGGAGACAGCTGGGATAGGCTCCACCACCCCCCGCGACCCTAGTGAGAATCAAGCGGTTCGAAAGATGAATGAATTAATGAATTTGAAGTTTTGGTTCAGATTTGAGCAAGCCTCATTGTCAGGGTTTTTTTTTTCCCCCAGATGAAGTTAAACAAATGACTCGACACACAGGGAAGCTTGTCTTTCTTCGGCAGAAGTGAATCTCTGAGAGCGAATAACGGGGAGTTGCTCCGTGATCGCACTTAGCGTCCCTTGTCCTTCTGTCAGACTTTTGTTAACATATGCAAAATACAAGAAAAAAACCCCACTGCCCCCAAGATTTGCATACCACGCCCATGGTCCGGCCCCTCGGTAGTGATCTGATAGGCTAACACCTCGCAGTCTGGTCTACCCGAATACACAAGTCACAGACTTTACTGATGACAAATGTCCGCCTGGGCGCGACAGCTGTTCCCAAACTGTCTTTTGATATTCAACAACACTTTGTTCCCAATTTGTTTATTCCCACTTTGTGATTGAGCCTAGCTTTCTTCAATCTGTTCTCCGCCATTGCCAGAGATGAAAGTTCTCCGGATTTTCCCGAAATACCGGGTTTTTCACATTTTTATGGAAATCTCTCAGAAGAATTGAGGAAAATGTGCCCAAAAATTAGTCTGGATATTAGTTGAAAACATTGAACGAAGACGTGTTTGTGTTCGTTGTTTTGCTTTCACGAGCATAGCCATGTTGAGACACTAACACTAGTAACAGTTAAGAGATTTTCGTCTCTTTATAAACACACTTGCTAAACCCCAGTAGAACGAATAAACGACACCGTGGACAAGACAGTTGTCATAAAAAATGCATTTGTACAAAAAGCGAAACACACAGATTGGCAGAAAAACGTGTCCATCCGACTTCGATTGTCATCTCGGTGACGTCGTTGCGTTGGCGTTGATTGGTTGAAATAAAAAGACGAGCTTGTGTGCACGTTCATGCTGAAGCACGCACAGCAGAGAGCAGTGGACTATACTGCTGAGGCTCGCTTAGCTTTAGTGGCGTCGCCACAACAATAATACCCTCGCCTCGCATTCTCATGGCCTCGCCATATCTCGGAGATTTCTAAATTTCGGTGAGAACGTAAGCCACAAAGGGTACACGTGTGCACACATAAGGAAGATTAATCATTAAATGTCAAATATTTGAATAGCGGTGTGTGTGTGTGTGTGTGTTCTTGTACTCATTACATTGTGAGGACCGGCGTGAGTTTTTAACCAACGGAGTGAGGACATTTTGACGAAGTGAGGACATTTTGGCCGGTCCTCACTTTGACACCCTCTAAATCAACTCCAAAGTGTCCAAAACGGGTACCCTGTGCTTTTCCCCAAAGGTCCCCAGAATGGGTCCATGTTGAGAATTTTTCGCCGGGAATTCACACCCTTTTTGCTCTCTACTGCAGCTTCTGTCGAAATTCAGTACTGCACCAACTTCACACTTTTTGCTCTCTACTGCAGCTCGTGTCAAAATTTGGTACTGCAACAATTTCACACTTTTTGCTCTCTACTTCAACTAGTGTCGAAATTTGGTACTGGACCAAAATTATAAATGACAAATCCCCTTGCTGCTCTTTGAAGAGCCACCTTGAGAAATAGTTATTTAAGATAAGATATCCTTTATTCGTCCCACACTGGGGAAATTTATAGCCTCCAGCAGCAAGAATGTATGTAGAAAGAAGAAAGAAAAAAACAACAAACATCTTTCAATTAAATGCAATATGAACACAAAATGGATAAATCGCAGCACTATTTACAATTTTCCTTCACATAATTTAATTATTATTATTATTATGATTGTTATTTTTTATTCATCAGCCTGACAGCAGTCGGTAGGAACGAGCGTCGGTATCTCTCCTTCTTGCAGCGCGGGTGTAACAGTCTCTGGCTGAAGGAGCTACCAAGTGCTGTCAGGGCGGGCTGGAGGGGGTGGGAGGGACTGGCCATCATAGCTTTTTTTGTTTGTTTTTCAAAGACCTTTACAAGTTATGTGAATTCAATTTTTTTGTGAGGAATGTATTTTATTGAATGTGTTTGTTCTGAGTTTGTGTTGGACTCCTATTATTTCCATGTGATTTGGTTAAATGTATCCGATTAAAATTGGAAATGCAATTAATAATAACAGTACCCAAATTAAGTAAAGCCTCAGTCCTACCCAAAATCCACCATCATTTTTGCAAAACTTTAATTGTATTCAATAGAGCGCAATGAAGGGACATAGCATTTTTTTCTTGTCTACATTACATTTTACATTGTCTAGATCCAAAAGTACTGTACTTAAACAAGTAGAAAAATGTATTACATTACAAAAGAGAGGTTCGAGGCTCGTTAAAGCCACTTTTCATCAGTTGTTTTTGTTGAGGCACAAATAAACGTTGCATTTAGCATAATTTTAAACTGTCTGACCATTACAATTGGACAAAGAAAATAGCACTTTAAAACGATCTGACATTTGTATCTCTTCAATGTGTACACATACAGTGAACAACTGTGACATCAGCTCAATGAAATGTAGAGTGAAACTGAAATGAACAGATTTAAACACTAACCTCGTGTACATAAATACAACACAAATCATCTGGTACTAAACAAAGACATAAATGCAGCTCGAAGTGTGACAAACAACGATAAACAAGGCGTTTTCGCGATTCTTTCGCATGCTAATTAGCTCGCTAGCACCGACCTAGCATCGTCGCTATGTTGTTAGCATTCATTTAGCATCATCGCTATGTCGTTAGCAGTACTCTGAGCTAGCGAGTTTTAATGACAACAATTGAAGAAAAACGATCTCCGAAACACATTTCTAAATAATTCTAAGCACAAGCAGACTTACAGCCATTGCTTTCGAAGGTGAAACGAAAGGAATATAACTCAGGAGGACCAGTTGCAACGACCACAATCGGGCTTTCTGGAACGATTAGTCTGCTACCAACACGGCGTCTGCTACCCACAATGCACCGCGATAACTAAATGAATATTCTAAACACGATTTCTATTAATGAAATGGCCCGAAACCTTTACTGTGGGCAGAACACTTACATACAGGAGTTTATGAATAAAATGTGTGTGAGAATTGAAAGCCGTTGAGAGACGGCATCGTGTTTGCACATGGTGACCAACTCCTGCTGAGTGCATCAAGCCGAATTAATCAAAAAAATAACTTATCATGGGGATTGACAATAGGATGGCACATATTTTTATTTTATTGGATGGATTCTGGAGTTGGTGTGAATTCACAAATACTGCGAGAATTCAGCTTGCAGGCATGGTTTTCCTTAGAAGAGGCTGTGAATCAGTCGCCAAATGTCCGCATGACCAATGTTCCCTCTAAATTGTGCTCGTGAGCAATTTTGCGTAGCTCTCGTGCTCCCAGCCGCACACGGTGATGCTGGCGCGCACAACGCGCAGCTGCAGGCAACATTGAAGGGGTGTTCACACGGCACACATTTGCTCCGGCCCTGCACCGATGTATTTTGTTGCGATATATTTTGCACCGCAGCAAAATGTGTGGAGCGTTCACACGAACAAAGCCGCAGAGCATGTCAGCACCGGCACAGCGTCGTGCAGCCCCACTTGCGTTCACACGGCAGTTTCTGCAGCGGAGCAAAACGACAGAAAACAAATGAGCTGTCGTATTGTTGTTTTTTTTAAACGTATACACAACTCAAGGACTACTGGACAGGCACGTCCTTCTCCTTCTCGGTCTCCGTGCCTTCTGCTCGAGAGTGACCGCCCCCGAAAAACGCAAATCAACGATGACTTCAATGACACTCAGAAAAGCAAACACGTAATGCGCCAAACAGAAAATCAGAGAGGAAATCACAAAATAAATTATATGGGGGTGTGGGGTTTTGAGCACACAACAAAGGAACAAACTACACAAACAACTCCGAGACAGTCCAGTCTCCTACAAAAGGAAAGATGTTACCAGCTAAGTCTTGTGTCGTTATTAAACAAACACATGCAGTCCGACAGAGCGTGAAAGCAACGCATTCTCGCCGCACGTAAACTCTTCACAAGCATTTGCTCTGGAGCAAATTTAACCCAGTTGCGTTCACACATGCAAATTTACATCGGTGCTGCTGCGCAAACGAGCTTTTGCTCCGGAGCAAATTTTTAAACCACCTCCCTGTGGTGGATCAAATTTGGTCCGGTGTAAGCTGTTTTCCGGGGCTACGCCGGAGCTAATTTGCACGTGTGAATGCTCTACTGTGGCAGCCCCGGTGTAGCACCGGACCAAATTTTGCCGTGTGAACACCCCTTGAGACCGCTTAATTCACGAAAACCATATGTGGACATAGTTTACGAGCCCCTTAAATGAGCCTCTTCGTTTGTTTAAACCTCTTTCACACTTTTCGGTGGACAGGAGACTAGAAATGTTTGTGTTTAACTAAATGACATGCTTTCCATGATTAATGAGTAGGCAGTGTGGGACCATATTGCTACAGGTTGTATTGAGACTTGATTATTCTTGAAAAGACCCATGCTAAAATAAAAGTAACGAATGAGGGCTGGTATATATGTTACAACTCTCTATTCAGTGGTTTGATTTTTGCTTGTTTTGTAACATATCTGCTTCATGTAACTTGTGATCTCAGGTTTTAGACAGGTGTAACGCTTGTTTGATTTTGCTCACCGTGGTCCAAGTAATACTCAGGCAGTTTGTGTGAATGCTATTACAAATGGAAAATTAGAAGAAATATTGCTCATGACCTTGCTGCATGTCCACACGAATGACTCAAACTTAAATACTGTGGAATATTGCATGTTTCAAGTATGCCGACTCTAATCAGAATTTGAAAATGCTAGCTTAAAGCTCTTCTCATGGTCTCACCACCCGTGGGAGGGGTCAAAGGGGTCGGGTGCAATGCGAGCTGGGCGGCAGCCAAAGGCGGGGACCCTGGCGGTCCGATCCTTGCCTGCAGAAGCTAGCTCTTGGGACATGGAATGTCACCTCTCTGGCAGGGAAGGAGCCCAAACTGGTGTGTGAGGCAGAGAAGTTCCGACTGGATATAGTCGGACTTGCCTCCACACACAGCCTAGGTTCTGGACAGCTGAGCAACGCTGTCTTGGGTGGTGATCGAGGGGAGGTCAAGTTTGAGATAGTGAGTGATTGGAAAGAAAAGCCACCAGCTGTTATAGGTCTCAAAGGTCGCAAAGAGCCCTCATTTTGTGACTACTCTTGTTATAATGTATTTTGTTCATATACCTGTACTGTATACTGCCGTTTTTGTGTTATTTGTGTTGTTGGGGCATATATTTTTGCATTTGACTGCATGTGTTCTTACACATGTATTTTGTTAACATACTTGCATGTTCATAAAGGACGTGTACCATAGTCATGTCCCACATAAGGAAATTCTGTTATCAAGACTGATTGAGCAACGCAACCATGATTTCTACTAAAGAATACTTACTGTTGTTACTTACTGGATGCAAATCGTAATGATCCAGTTGAAATGTCCAAATCAGAATGAAACAAATTGGATATGCTGGGGACACTTCTGCAATACAGTACCTAACTCATTTTTTCTTGCAAAGCGTTGTGGCTGGCTTCTGAAGTTCTGCTAATTGAAATGTAAACAAACTCATGTCTGGGGGGAGGGGTGCTGCAAAAACTTCGTTTTGGAGCAGGTAACAGCCGCTCTTCTTCATGGCCAATGACTAAGTCAATTATCAAAATTGCCACAGCCTTTTTGAACTTTGAGGTCTGCTGTGAAGGCGAGCATGATAAATTTTGAGCAACATCTACATACAGTATTTGAGTAACTAGGCTCACCAATGTCACATACTCCGCGCACACACAGTATATTTAAACTGACTTACAATTTTACAATTGTTTTTAAAGCAACATAATTCCAAACTCTAATATGGAATTTAGATGAAACAATTATTTACTTATTGAATGCAAGTCATATTTTCCAGTTTCAATGTCCAAAGCTGAATGAAATAAATTGGATATGCTGGGAACACTTCTGCAATACAGTACCTAACTCATTTTTTTCTTGCAAAGCGTTGTGGCTGGCTTCTGCGCAGCTCTGCTAATTGAAATGTAAACAAACTCATGTCTGGGGGGAGGGGTGCTGCAAAAACTTCGTTTTGGAGCAGGCTCCTCTTCATGGCCAATGACTATGTCAATTATCAAAATTGCCACAGCCTTTTTGAACTTTGAGGTCTGCTGTGAAGGCGAGCATGATAAATTTTGAGCAACATCTACATACAGTATTTGAGTAACGAGGATCACCAATGTCACATACTCCTAAAATAATTACAGCAAATAAAATTATATATATGTTCACAAACACAACCGCACACACAGTATATTTAAACTGACTTAAAAATTTGTGATTTATTGTTTTTAAAGCAACATAATTCCAAACTCTAATATGGAATTTAGATGAAACAATTAATCGAATTTAATCGTTTCTTGGTTTCTTGGAATTGGAATTCTTTACTTATTGAATGCAAGTCATATTTTCCAGTTTCAATGTCCAAAGCAGAATAAAATGAATTGGATTTTCTGGGGCCCTCCGTGAGTCGTCACCTTACCGTGGTGAGGGGTTTGTGTGTCCCAATGATCCTAGAAGCTAAGTTGTCTGGGGCTTTATGCCCCTGGCAGGGTCACCCATGGCAAACAGGTTCTAGGTGAGGGGCCAGACAAAGCACGGCTCAAAGACCCCAATGATGAATACAATAAATGGATCTAGGTTTCCCTTGCCCGGACGCGGGTCACCGGGGCCCCCCTCTGGAGCCAAGCCTGGAGGTGGGGCTCGTTGGCAGGCGCCTGGTGGCCGGGCCTACACCCATGGGGCCCGGCCGGGCACAGCCCGAAGAGGCAATGTGGGTCCCCCTTCCCATGGGCTCACCACCCATGAGAGGGGCCAAAGGGGTCGGGTGCAATGTGAGCTGGGCGGCAGCCAAAGGCGGGGACCCTGGCGGTCCGATCCTCGGCTGCAGAAGCTAGCTCTTGGGACATGGAATGTCACCTCTCTGGCAGGGAAGGAGCCCGAGCTGGTGTGTGAGGCAGAGAATTTCCGACTGGATATAGTCGGACTTGCCTCCACACACAGCCTGGGTTCTGGTACCAGTTCTCTCGAGAGGGGTTGGACTCTTTCACTCTGGAGTTGCTCACGGTGAGAGGCGCAGAGCAGGTGTGGGCATGCTCGTTGCCCCCCGGCTCAGTGCCTGTAAATTGGGGTTCACACCGGTGGACGAGAGGGTTGCATCCCTTCGCCTGCGGGTGGGGGGACGGGTCCTGACTGTTGTTTGTGCATATGCACCAAACAGCAGCTCAGCATACCCACCCTTTTTGGAGTCCTTGGAGGGTGTGCTGGAGAGTACTCCTCCTGGGGACTCCCTTGTTCTGCTGGGGGACTTCAATGCTCACGTGGGCAATGACAGTGAGACCTGGAGGGGCGTGATTGGGAGGAACGGCCCCCCCGATCAGAACTCGAGTGGTGTTTTGTTATTGGACTTCTGTGCTCGTCACGGACTGTCCATAACAAACACCTTGTTCAAACATAAGGGTGTCCACATGTGCACTTGGCACCAGGACACCCTAGGCCGTAGTTCCATGATCGACCTTGTGGTCGTGTCATCGGATTTGCGGCCGCATGTTCTGGACACTCGGGTGAAGAGAGGGGCGGAGCTGTCAACTGATCACCACCTGGTGGTGAGGAGGCTCCGATGGTGGGGGAAGATGCCAGTCCGTCCTGGCAGACCCAAACGTATTGTGAGGGTCTGTTGGGAGCGTCTGGCAGAATCCCCTGTCAGAAGGAGTTTCAACCCCCACCTCCGACAGAGCTTTTCCCATGTTCCGGGGGAGACGGGGGACATTGAGTCCGAGTGGACCATGTTCCGTGCCTCTATTGTTGAGGCGGCCAATCTGAGTTGTGGCCGTAAGGTGGTTGGTGCCTGTCGTGGCGGCAACCCTCGTACTCGCTGGTGGACACCAGCAGTAAGGGATGCCGTCAAGCTGAAGAAGGAGTCCTATCGAGCCTTTATGGCCTGTGGGACCCCAGAGGCAGCTGACGGGTATCGACTGGCCAAGCGGAACGCAGCTTTGGTGGTCGCCGAGGCAAAAACCAGAGCATGGGAAGAGTTCGGTGAGGCCATGGAAGCCGACTTCCGGACGGCTTCGAGGAAATTCTGGTCCACCATCCGACGTCTCAGGAGGGGGAAGCAGTGCACCACTAACACTGTGTACAGTGGGGATGGGGCGCTGCTGACTTCGACTCGGGACGTTGTGAACCGGTGGGCAGAGTACTTCGAAGACCTCCTCAACTCCACCAACACGCCTTCCTTGGAGGAAGCAGAGCCTGGGGACTCTGAGGTGGGCTCTCCTATCTCTGTGGCTGAAGTCACCGATGTGGTTAAAAAGCTCCTCGGTGGCAAGGCCCCAGGGGTGGATGAGATCCGCCCGGAGTTCCTCAAGGCTCTGGATGTTGTGGGGCTGTCCTGGTTGACACGCCTCTGCAACATCGCGTGGTCAACAGGGAGAGTGCCTCTGGATTGGCAGACCGGGGAGTTCTGTGGGGTGTGCTTCGTGGGTATGGAGTACCGAACCCCCTGTCTCGGAGTTGTTTGTTCCTTTGTTGTTTGTTCACAACCCCCCACCCCCATAGAATTTATTTTGTGATTTCCTCTCTTGATTTTCAGTTTGGTGCATTAGTGTTTGCTTTTCTCAGTGTCATTGAAGTCATCGTTCATTTACGTTTTCTTGGGTGGTCACTCTCGAGCAGAAGGCATGGAAACCGGGAAGGAGAAGGACGTGCCGGTCTAGTAGTCGCTTGAGTTGTGTATATACAGTACGTTTTAAAAAGAACCAACACGACAGCTCGTTTGTTTTCTGTCGTTTTGCTCCGCTGCAGAAACTGCCGTGTGAAGCGGCTTTGTACATGTGAACGCTCCACACAATTTGCTGCGGTGCAAAATATATCGCAACAAAATATATCGTTGCAGCGCCGGAGCAAATGTGTTGCCGTGTGAACGGCCCTTTAGTCAATCAGTTCCTACAACAGCAAATCGCAACCGGCCCCTTGCTAGGTTCTGATAACCTTCAATCTTGGCTCCAGCCTCCCTGTATGGAGTTTGCATGTTCTCCCCGGGCCTGTGTGGGTTTTCTCCAGGTACTCTGGTTTCCTCCCACATTCCAAAAACATGCATGAAAGAATAATAGAACACTCTAAATTGTCCCTAGGTGTGAGTGTCAGTATGGATGGTTGTTCATCCATGCATGTCCTTTTAGAACAGCTTTTCACATGGCTACACTGTAAAAATGAACTTTTGGTTTGAAAAAAAAAGATGTCTACATTAGAGATTGTGCAGGACAACTGCGTCTTTGTCAGTGGCTAAGTACCCACTCGTTGATGAGTACTTAAGAATGCAATGGACAGTAATTAGGGTGTGACACATATTTGGTTTCTGGGGGGGGGGGGACAAAGTGGAGACTCGCTTCGTTGACGCAAAGTTTCACATCAAGGTGAGGGGCCTGAAATTAGCGTCTTGTAGCCCGTGAGTGTGAGACGCCTGTATTAAATTAAGAAACATTTCACATCTTTTTGGAAAGGCAGGTTGGAAATATAGGTTGTTATTTCAGTATTATTGGATGACTACATTGATAAACTACAACTTGAGCCCTTCTGACAGTTTCGTGGTATATTGGTTTCAATGGCAGCACTGTTAAATGCTGGATGCGGAAGGGAGCCGGTCACCTTGTTGAAGTGAAGTTGTAGTCTTGGAAGTAGGAAAAATGGACAAACATAAATATGGAACAGCTTTGACAATATCCCAAACTGTAATAACCAAGCAGAGCATTGCATACACAGTGTAGGTGTTTTATTTGTTTTAATTTCTTTGATTGATAAATTAATAACTAAAGTGTTTTGAAATGTTGTTACAATACTTTATGTAGTTTAGGGATTTGTGTGAATTTCTGATTATGTTATATGAAACGTTAAAGTGAGAAGACCATGAAAGGGTTAACCATGTTTAAGTAGAGTTTTCGCTCCGAAGTTGCTGCTCTGCCCATCCCCCCGCTCTCCCCCCTCGCATCAATTAAGAGCGGTTGGCTTCAAAGGCTGGAGGAGCGTTGTCTTCACACGATACTTTTCGGCGCACTCAAGCCATTTATATTTCTATACCGGGACAACCAACACCATTTGGCTTTTTGACAACATGGAGAAAACACGGAGAAGACTGTTGTTACAATACTTTATGTTGTTTAAGAATTTGTGTGAATTTCTGATTATGTTATATGAAACGTTAAAGTGAGAAGACCATGAAAGGGTTAATCATGTTTAAGTAGAGTTTTCGCTCCGAAGTTGCTGCTCTGCCCATCCCCCCACTCTGCCCATCCCCCCACTCTCCCCCTCGCATCAATTAAGAAGCGGTTGGCTTCAAAGGCTGGAGGAGCGTTGTCTTCGCGCGATACTTTTCGGCGCACTCCAGCCATTTATATTTCTATACCGGGACAACCATCACCATTTGGCTTTTTAACGACATGGAGAAAACACGGAGAAGACTCGCCCCTAACCGGGAGCACCACCGTCAGAATGAGAATGCTCAGGTAAGTAATCATCCTTTCTTTGTCGAGAGACGGGTACCCGCGAATACGAGTGTCGTCGTAACAATCTGCGTACTGAGCACCGAAGGACTTGTTACTCGCGGCGTACTGTAAACTCTAGGCCGTCAATTGGTTTTAATTTAAAGCTGCTTTATGTAGTTTTTTTTCTACACGAAGAAACGATGGCAAACTACGAACACAGCAATTTAGGAACAACGCACATGGCTTGCGCTCAGGCGGTTACGGCAAGGCCGCGTCGCGTTGAATTTATGTGGTTTATATTTCGGCAAAAATGAGACAGAAATTGTTAGTTTCTGTACTCATACCGAATTGAAATAAGTAGACAAATGAACCAGTGCTCTGGCTCGCTGTATTATATTAAACTAGACATGTTTAGTCTAGCCAGAAACCATTTTTTCTCGAGAAAAATGTATTTTTTAAATTAAATACCGAATGAATGAGGCGGATTGCAGGCCAACGCGAGCTGCTTTACTGTGTTTTTAAATGCCAGTTGCTTAATTTCACAGAGCATCCGAAGCGTGTATCCAACATGAGTTTTATCATCACAGGTTCAAATACTACTCTGTACCATTTTATTTATTACTATCGTCCATCCATCCATCATCTACCGCTTATCCGGGGCCGGGTCGCGGGGGCAACAGCTTTAGCAGGGAAGCCCAGACTTCCCTCTCCCTAGCTACTTCTTCCAGCTCTCCCCGGGGGATTCCGAGGCGTTCCCAAGCCAGCTGGGTGACGTAGTCTCTCCAGCGTGTCCTGGGTCTTCCTCGGGGTCTCCTCCCGGTGGGACATGACCGGAACACCTCACCGGGGAGGCGCTCAGGAGGCATCCGAATCAGATGCCCAAGCCACCTCATCTGGCTCCTCTCGATGTGGAGGAGAAGCGGCTCGACTCTGAGCCCCTCCCGGATGACCGAGCTTCTCACCTTATCTCTAAGGGAGAGCCCGGACACCCTGCGGAGAAAACTCATTTCGGCCGCTTGTATCCGGGATCTCGTTCTTTCGGTCACGACCCATAGCTCGTGGCCATAGATGAGGGTTGGGACGTAGATCGACCGGTAAATTGAGAGCTTCGCCCTTTGGCTCAGCTCCTTCTTTACCACGACAGACCGATACAACGTCCGCATCACAGCAGACGCTGCACCGATCCGCCTGTCGATCTCTCGCTCCCTCCTGCCCTCACTCGTGAACAAGACCCCAAGATACTTAAACTCCTCCACTTGGGGTAATATCTCCTCCCCGACCCGGAGGGGGCAATCCACCCTTTTCCGACTGAGGACCATGGTTTCAGATTTGGAGGTGCTGATTTTCATCCCAACCGCTTCACACTCGGCTGCGAAACGCTCCAGTGAGAGTTGTAGAGCCCCGTTTGAAGGAGCCAACAGCACCACATCATCTGCAAAAAGCAGGGATGTAATACTGAGGCCCCCAAAACAGACTCCCTCAACGCTTCGGCTGCGCCTAGAAATTCTGTCCATAAAGGTTATGAACAGAATCGGCGACAAAGGGCAGCCTTGGCGGAGTCCTACCCCCACTGGAAACGGTTCCGACTTACTGCCGGCAATGCGAACCAAACTCTGACATCGGTGGTATAGTGACCGAACAGCCCGTATCAGGGGGTTCGGTACGCCATACCCACGAAGCACCCCCCACAGAACTCCCCGAGGGACACGGTCAAACGCCTTCTCCAAGTCCACAAAACACATGTAGACTGGTTGGGCGAATTCCCACATACCCTCAAGGACCCTGCTAAGGGTGTAGAGCTGGTCCACTGTTCCACGGCCGGGACGAAAACCACATTGCTCCTCCTCAATCTGAGGCTCGACTTCCTGACGGACCCTCCTCTCCAGCACCCCTGAATAGACCTTACCAGGGAGGCTGAGGAGTGTGATCCCTCTGTAGTTGGAACACACCCTCCGGTCCCCCTTTTTAAAAAGAGGGACTACCACCCCGGTCTGCCAATCCAGAGGCACTCTCCCTGTTGACCACGCGATGTTGTAGAGGCGTGTCAACCAGGACAGCCCCACAACATCCAGAGCCTTGAGGAACTCCGGGCGGATCTCATCCACCCCTGGGGCCTTGCCACCGAGGAGCTTTTTAACCACATCGGTGACTTCAACCACAGAGATACTATCGTATTTTGAGTTAATTTACATAATCATATTCATTTTACTCTTTTTTTCTGCCTGTCAACTAAAATGTCCATCGATTTTTGCCCAGTTTTTAATTTAATAAATTATATTATTTGTCTCTTTTCCATGAGACTAGAAAATGCATGCTGATTAACTCATACTTTGTTTTATTAATGGAGGTTTTAGTTCCATCTGGTCTACTTTCCATCCTGTGAAAATGTGTGACGACAAAACATTGTCGTATTTTCATGAATGCAAGTTGGAAGACAAGTGTTGAAAACATTGGCAAAGACAGATAAACTTTGTACAGAATTGCCGAGATCTAGCATAAAACTCTTTTTCACCATCTCAGTTGTCTACAAAATTAACAATTTTCCCTGTTTTTCCCTCTTCTGCCCTGATGTGTAGGCTCAAATGCGTAAAGCCCAACCATCAGGGCAACATACACCTCTTCTCAAAGAGAGGCCTGGTGCTGAGACTCATTCCGGAGCCTTCTCCACAAGGTCAACACCATCATCATCATCAGAGGAGTCTGTGTCATCCGCCCAAAGTGGAGATGACCACAAACCAGCATTCAGTGAAGGGAGGGGGTCCCGGTCGTCCAACAGCAGTGGATCAGAAAAGGACCACATTGATTTGCATGAAGCTAAGGCCCTCAAGGCAAAATGTAAATCAAAACAAAAAGGTATGAAATCGAAAGGAACAGAGAAGTTAAATGATGGCCAAAAAAGGAACTACCACCAATCTTCGTGGATGTGACACGTGCCTCAGAAAATACGCACAAGAGAGCAAGGCCAAAAACCCAGAACTGTTGAGGTCAACAAAATTAAGGAAGCATGTTGCTACCTTATGTCAGCTTCTCGACCTGAACAATCAGGAACTCGAGCAAGTTGCTCGTTTTATGGGACACGACATTAGAGTCCATTGTGAGTTTTATCGGCAGACCGATAAAACTTTCCAAGTGGCCAAGATTGCCAAACTACTGTTTGCGATGGAACGTGGGACAGAGTCGCTGAAGGGAAAGAGTCTGCAAACCCTGGACTCTGTTATCACTGGTATGTAAATTAATATATTTTTAAAGTCATCCCCTTCCATTTATTCTTTTCTCCCTCTGTCTTTGTTTCCACGACAGTGTGCATGTCTTTATCGGCATATTTTCTTTTACCTTCATATTTTAGTGTAAAATTATGTTTTCTGATTTTTGACTGTGAATATTTCAAAAGGAAGAGCACATGCAGCCACCTCAACCAAAGGTCTGAAAAGTGGCAAAAAGAGAAGACCAGATCCAGGGAGACGACAGGAAGCTCAAGATGGTATGTAATAAAAATAACATTAGTAGTCATAGCAGGAAGAGGGATGCCAATATATGCTCTAGAGTTCATGCTTGGAATTAATATAGAAACCTTGAATCATTTCAAATTAATCACATTCAAACGTTAGCCCTAATGTTGACCAAATGACCTACTTCTAAGTTACAACAATTTTTAGTTAGACACCAATTGATCCCAGTTGCCTCTGCCTCTGGCACCTTTAACCAGAACCTTTTTTTCAATGATAACAATAAGCAAACAAAAGCACGCACATATGTATGTCGAGTTATTTGGGGGGATGTTGCAGCAACTTGACAGGCAGCTGCCTCTCACTATCCTCACACGTGTGCTGTTCTGACACACATCTGTCCTGTGGATTAAAAGTAACGAACAATGATCAAAGACAGAACTTTTAATCAAACAGGGAGTTAGTGATAACATGCGATCGATACCGTTCTAATACCGTTAAACTACTACTGATTAAAGCTGGTTAGCCTGTCGACCTCACAGTGCAAAGGTGCAGGGTTCAATTCCGGTCCTAGTCTTCCTATGTGGCGTTTGCTTATTTTTCCCACCACATACCTGCGTGGGCTTACTCCAAGTACTTCGGTTTCCTCCCACATTCCCATAACATGCATGGCTGATTGAACACTCTAAATTGTCCCCAGGTGTGAGTTTGAGATGGTTGTCTCTGTGTGCCCTGCAATTGGCTGGCAACTTGTTCAGGGTGTCCCCCGCTGACCTCCCAAAGACAGCTGGGATAGGCTCCAGCATGCCCTGCGACTCTTGTGAAGATAAAGCGGATTGGAAAATGGATGGATGTTTAGTAATTCCTTCTCCTTGACAGCTCTCATTTTCTCTGTGTCCAGTCCATTTGCATAAATGAGAAAACCCTTTCATTCTCGGAGCAAGAGTGAATGTCTTCCATCCATATTTACATGGTGTAAATGTCATCTTTCACAGAATGAGAAGTGCCACACTCAGCTGTAGCAACGAGATCTGATGATGAAGATGATGGAGGCGGTAACAGTACCAACTTGGACACTGAAAACACAGGTAATGCTTTCAGTTTGACTTGGACCATCTGTCACTGCACCATTGCTATGTTTCTGAGATGTAAGGAATTTCATTTGAGTACATCATCTTGCTCCAAGGCACCTACAAAAGGCCACCGAAGATGCAGTCAATTAAAGAAAGAAATTATGCTGATGACGCTGATGACGACATGAGTGATGTTTCTGGCAGTGAATATGGCGGTAATGTTTTTTTGTCCGACTTGAATCCTCTTTTGCTGTATTATTGGCATATTTCTGAGATGCATGTGGAAAGAACTTTGATTCTATCAAAACATTATTTTATAGATGGAGGGGTGTGCCATAAGACAGTTAAGAAGACTGTCAAGAAAAAAAAGACAATGTTGGGAAGACATGGATTGGGTGAGTCTCTAACATTGGCACAAGTGACATGTTACAGACCTGGCATTAGTACGATTTTTTTTCTTACTCTAAGTCAGGGGTGTCAAACTCATTTCACTCTGTCAAACTCAGGCCCCATTGGCCTCGGTAGATGTTAAGTGGGCCGAGCCATTAAAATTATACCGTACTCTGCTATAAAGAAGCACAAGAACATTCGGAAATGTAGAAATTTAATGAACATATCTTTTTACAAAACATTTCATGAAGCACCTTAGATTTCCTTAGACAAATGTACGATTGACTTTTATCATTCACATATATGCATCGCAACTGATTGTACAAGGGCACTAAACAAGTAATTGGTGTTGAAAAATACAGTGATGCGCTTTTAGATTAAAGGAGATTTGTGAAGAAAGGAATTTTTAAGCCTTGTGCATATAAATTATAAATTTAATCCCTGCCTATACCTTACAAACTAAAGAGAGTGCCATTAAATGTGTAAAGAATAATGAATTAAAATGTCCTTGATAGCATCTGCTGTTTTGGGTCCGTCCGTCTCAGTGACAGACTGAGACTGCTGTTGTCTTCTTCTCAAAACAATGTGTCTTTCTACTCTGATCAAAACGGTGTGTCCCCTAGCGGATACTCCATGAATTGCATGTTATTCAAAATTTTCGTTCCATGTCTTTTCTGCATTTTTTTCACTTTTAAATGATCCTGCGGGCCTGATCAAACCTGCTTGTCGGACGGTAACGGCCCGCCGGCCGTATGTTTGACACCCCCGCTCCAAGTCCTGATTGTTTTTTGTACATTCCAATATATCAGGAATTACAAATGTGTATCATCAAAGCATATTCACCCAAAGTATATTATTATTATTATTTACAGTCTATGACGCATCTTTCACACATGGCCAAGAACAACCATCAACATCAGGGAGCGCCACCAAACGAAAGAGGATTGCAACACTTACACATGACGACGATGATGTTGAAGACAGCGGTGAGTCAGTGCATCGTCAACACAACTCAAAGTTTCATTACCATTATACTAACATGCCAACTTTCTTAGATGAAGAGGACAAAAAGACTGGACACAGATCTCTTGGGAAGAAGAAGACAGCAGTTCGAAAAGAACATAGTGAAGTTGGTAAGATGAATTTCTGTTGGATAGATCCGTATAACAATTTAAGAAACTCAAACAGCACAAGTCACTGTGACTTGCAGATGGAAAGACGAGTCGTTGAAGTGGTCTACTCAGTTGTAAAATTGTCTTCAATTTCTATTGTATAGCAATTTCTCTTACAGGGTTATGATATAATTTGGTTACAGTAACACACTGATTGTAATTGAATCCAATTTAAAAAAAATCTGACCAAAGAGAGATACAGTCGAACCTCTCAACAACGAAATCATGTTTGCAGCCAGAAATATTCACATTCACACCATCACTGAGCAGGAACTGATCCCACACAAGTCATGCGAGTATACCACTACACCACAGGTGTCAAAGTCAAGGCCCAGGGGCCGGATTTGGCCTGCCACATCATTTTATGTGGCCTGCAAAAGCAAATAAAGCATGTCGAATTCCATGAGGCTTGCTAAAGTCTGAACCAAAATCTCAAAATGTCATATGAAGTCCACAAGAACAATCATTATGTTTTACTTCTGATTTTAAAAGTAGTTATCCATCAATATGTTATGAGTGGTGTATGTAATGTGGAGGTGATTAAATATGTATATGGTCTCCCAAAATTCATAATGGCCCTCCAAGGGAAACCATGACTACAATGTGGCCCGTGCCAAAAATGAGTTGGTCACTCCTGCAATACACCATCAGCAACCAGAAGTTACATATTTGGTATCTGACATTTGAATGGATTGTAAAATAATGCATTTCACTGCAAACAAGGAAAACTGGTAATGCATACCGTATTAGATAATATTCACCACATATGTTGCTCTGAAATCGGCACAGTGGTTCAGGCTTTGATTGTAGCTTCGAAACATGAATGTCAACAGTGCCGCTGGATTACCATTTATCGCGGCCTCTGTGTGTCATGGATTTTTTCAAACATATTCATTAAAAAAAAGTGAAAATGCTGCAAAAGGTCCTCAAGAGGCAGTGAAAATAATCAAAACAACAGCGAGTCACATAGAGCAACATATACAGGACTGTGTTTACTGTATTTCGTTATTTATACACTAACCTAACCTAACTTATACATGTTTAAATATATTAGTATATAGCATTAAGTACTGTTAATTACTACAAACATGCATGTATACCAGTACATTTGGCCTTATAAATATTTATACTCATACACATGTTCATATACCTATATGGAGGGTGGGGGGGTTTTGCTACTTAGCGGATTTTCGTTTATCGCGGGTGGTTTCGGTCCCCATTAACCCCGATAAACGAGGGATCACTGTAGTTGCAAAGGCTGTTTTTTCTGTATGTTCTTCACAATAGAAGGCTTCAGAAATAGAAAACAAAAGTTTGGGGCATGCTGGAGCCTATCCTAGCCGTCATTGGGCTGTAGTCAGAGTACACCCTTTAGTGGTTGCCACCCAATTGGGGGGCCCACATAGATAAACAAGACATTAAAGGCGGAGACTAGGCAAAAAACCCCACATTAATTTTAAGGATATTGAAAAATATTAAATAATGTAAAGAGCATAACACTCATGAATCATGCCTTGAGGGAAATTGCTGCTGAGGTGTTTTTAAGTCAACAAAGTTGCTTTAAACTAGATGCCTAAAACATGTTTTGAATCAATGCATTTTTGATAGTTTTTATTCTGGTCCTGTTATCAGTCAAGGCAGTGTTCAGATCTGTTTATATTCAACTAAACCACTAATAACCCTCTTTTTTTCCCCTCCAGAATTGGAAACTAAAAAAAGGAAGAGACCCGGACTCCAAAGGAAAGAGCAGCAATTGATCGACACCTTTCAAAATTTGTAGCATTAAAGAAAGTTCCAAGGAAAGATGACTGCGTTAAGTGTCGTAGTCAAGCATCGCCAGACCTTGAAGACCGCACATGGAGAGATATTCCACAATGAAATTATTAAAAGATATGTAATTGGGAAAAAAGCTTGAAGATGAAAGATAGAGAGAGGGAGAGACATAGGGGGGAGATAGATGAAGGGAGAGAGGGAATGGGATGAGAGAGAGGGGAGAAAAGGAATAGAGTTTGAAAGCACAGTTATTTGGTAGGGTATATGTGGGTTCATGTGTCAGGTTGTGGCGCAGCAAGTTTTTTTAGTGTGCGTTTTGAAGGTTGAAGTTTTTCAGGTGTTCTTGTAAGTTTTGAATAAGAGTACTTTTGTTTGTCAAAAATAAATCATAAAGTCAAGTCAGCTTTTGTCAAATATGCTCTCTGTGTAATGTACAGCACAGATTAAAATACTTTCCTCTCTCAGCCACAGTGCAAACATGTGGCGTATTGAACACACAAATATCAGAACTAAATAAAACTAAATAAATGACAGTACCCATAAATTAATGGTGATAAACTGTTTAAAAATAATATATCTGATTATAAATTTACATCATTAAATGTTTAGTAAGGTGAACGGCACCTAATCTACTTCAAAATCATTAAGAACGCATGGCCAGTGCCCGGTCCTCACTTATCTAGTTAAAAACTTTTTCTTAACCTTTGGTGTTTTATTTAATCTAAAGGAATGTATTGCCTAAGGGCGCCCTCCTGTGTCTAGAAATGTGTCTTTTTCATTTCTTTTTCAAGCAGAAAGGGTGGTCCTCGCTTTGTAGGCCTTTTTACTCGGTCCTCACTGTGCAGCAAGTGCAGGAATGTGTGTGTGTGTGTGTGTGTGTGTGTGTGTGTGTGTGTGTGTGTGTGTGTGTGTGTGTGTGTGTGTGTGTGTGTGTGTGTGTGTGTGTGTGTGTGTGTGTGTGTGTGTGTGTGTGTGTGTGTGTGTGTGTGCGTGTGCGTGTGCGTGTGCGTGTGCGTGTGCGTGTGCGTGTGCGTGTGCGTGTGCGTGTGCGTGTGCGTGTGCGTGTGCGCGTGTGCGCGCGCACATATGTGTATTTTTTTCCCCCGGAACTTTCAGATATATAAGTGGACTCACTTATATATCTGCCCCTTGCTTTGACATGATTACTCAAACAGTTCTCCGCCCAAATGGCCGACACCTCTGCGCTGAGTATGCACCCAAATGTCCAGACATGCCCAAATTAACCGAAACTTTAAACATGATACAATTTTGCTCATAGATTCCTCTATCAATCATAGAAGTCGACATGTTTGATTTGTTTTCGCTGGCCACATCAAATGATGTGGCGGGCCAGATATGGCTAACTCATTATTGTACTAGTGAAGTACTCATTATTGTTCTAGGGAAGTACAATAATGAGTTAGCCTACATACACTGTAGTTGCCTTCCAAGTTACAAACCTTGAGGGGGTCCCTCAGACACAGTATCCATCATGCTGAATGGGACATATATGAGCCAAGATTACAATAATTTATCAAGGTTTGTTGCATAACTAAAAAAAAAAAATCAGTTCACGGGTGCATACGTGACAAAGCATCTCCCCCAACAGGTGGGCCAATCACAATCCTCACCACCAAGGTGGGGGCCTCTGGGGCTGCTGGGAAAATCATCACCACGGTCCCCAAAATGTCAGCGGGCCAGCAGGGTGTCACACAGGTAAGACTTACCCTGTTTTCATGGAATCAGTCGGGGATTGCAATCAGCCAATGGGACTCCACTTGGGTTGCTGTGTCCAGTTGATTTTGAAAGGGGCTACAGGCGAGCCAGGTACCATCCTCAGGACTATCCCAAAAGGCGGAGTCAGACTAGTCTCACCAGGCACCACTAGCCTCAAACCTGCAGTTACCACACTTGTTGTCAAGACGACAACAGGTAAACACCCAATGCTCATGCTGGCCCATCATTATGCTCGCATGGACTTAGTGGCGTGTCTTTCGTGTTCCTTCAGGGGTGTCTAGTCTGGGGTCAATCATGGGAAGTGTCTCCACCGCGGTGGCAGGATGGGCCACCAACACAAATGCCTCCCTAGCCACACCCATCACCACTCTGGCAACCATCGCTGCTCTCACCAGCCAGGTCACCACAGTGACTGCTGCTCCTGGACCAAAGCAGGTCAGACACATGCATCATGTCTCTGGTTTATGGTTCTGATTCTAAAAGGTTATATCGGTTATGATATTTCTCTTCTTACAGGTAACTTTAATCATGACCCCGAGCGGAGCAGAAGCCCAGCCACTGGTCCAGGATCTGCCCGTCTCCTTCATGGCCTCTCCCACCTCAGAAGAAGCAGGAAGTACGACGAGCGGTCCAGAAGGCGAGCGTGGGGATGCTGTCACTGCTGGTAGGTCCTCCCAAACTTCAACAGCATTAAGTATCAAATTCCAGATGGATTGGGAAATATTCTTACCGTATTTTCACGATCATAAGACGCACATAAAGTCTTAGATTTTCTCCAAAATGAACGGGGCATCGAATAATGCGGGTTGTCTTGTGGATGCACAGAGTACCAAAATCTGTGAATGCTTTTGTGTAATAAAGTACGACCGAATTCAGTTTTGCTTCTGCCGCCTAATTAAAAACATGCGCTAGCGTGCATGCATGCGACTGCATTTTTTAAAAAATTACTTTTTTTTTTTTACCATGTCTGCATCCAATAATGAAGTGCATGTTGTGTATGTGTTAAATACGGAAATAGCACCCGTAACTTGCATTAACACCTCTTAATACGATGCGCCTTATGATCGTGAAAATACGGTAGCAGCAAAAAAATAATAAATAAATCTGCTTCAGAATAACCATGCCTCTTAATCATGGAAATGATGTGGCAATCCATACTGTACACCTCTCCACGAGCTTTCACTTTATCATAGCGGAGAGGTTTATGTGTCCCAATGATCCTTTGAGCTAAATTGCATGGGACTTTATGCTTTTGGTGGGGTCGGATTACAGGACCAGACAAAATGATGACATTTTACTGGAGTAAATTTCTATCAAACCTATGAACTTGAAATAGTAACAGAAGTGCTTTATCTTTGAGACACTTAATAAAATACAATCATGCAGATGGTACTTAAAGCACCACTGAACACACAAATATGTGTTGTTTTTCTATAGAAAGGAGGAAAGAAACATGACAGATGTTTTTGAGGGGGATGCAAGGAAAATGTATCAAATCGAAGCAGTCTGCAAAAGCATATGCTGTATGTGTGTATGCTCTATGCATGCATGTATTTTCTGTGTATGCTCAGCTAAATATTTGCTGGCCATTTATATTTGTCTCTACCTGATGTTTTGGATCCAGTTTAACTTGTTGTCTCAATGTTGACATTTGGCATTTGACTGCTTTATTTTCCTGGTTTTGACCGGTGTGGTACCATGCTCAGCGATCGGACAAAGTTAGGCAGCCTAGGAAGGTCGAAGACGCAGCATCCGCAATCAAGCCCTATCCTTTGCATGGTATTATTTCAAGCTAGTTGTTCCAATGATCCAAAGAATTGACTTTTTTTTCACTTCCTGCAAGTTGACAACACCTGTGATTCCTTGCATCTTTGCACACATTGAAGCACTATGCATAATTATTTATTTGTTATTTTTATCTCATGTTACTTTTACAAGGCTTGGGATTTACTGGGCTAATTTAGGATCACTGGAATTGTATTTCGTGCCATATGTGGAAATGTATGTTGGTATGACCAAAAAAAAGTGCTTTGATCTTGGTATCGTTTAATTCTGAGCAAAAGAAAATTCCTTGAATCCTTGAAAAAGTCCTAAGAATATAAAATAAGAATTTAGTACAATAATAGGAAATGATCAAAAAATTATTGGTTGTTCTTGCACTTTTTGGCCTCTTGGGCAGGCATGGTCGGAGTACACAGAATGAGAACGGACAAAAGTTGCGATTGAACTCTATTAAATATAACTCGTTTTCCACAGATTGGGAAGAATTTGTGCCTTTCAGTAGTGTCATCTTACCTGTGTGTATGTGATTCCACCACATTTGTGGGTGAATATTCGTTATTTGAAGGAATGTCGCTCCTCTAGTTGATGCTAATTTGCTGTTTGCGTTTGAATGGGATATTAACTTGGGATCTGGTTCACAAGTGAGGGCAGAATGCAACGGGAGACTGACAGGCAGATTGGAGCAGCATCTGCAATGATGCACACTTTGTATTGGTCCTTCGTGGTGAAGAAGGAGCTGAGCCAAAAGGCGGAGCTCTCAATTTACCGGTCCATCTCCGTTCCTATCCTCAAGTATGGTCACGAGATGTCCATCCGGATACAAGCGGCCGAAATGAGTGTTGGGGCTCTCCCTTAGTGATAGAGTGAGAAGCTCGGTCATCGAGTAGGTGCTCGAGAGTGGAGCTAGTGCTCCTCCATATTGAGAAGAGCCAGATGAGGTGGCTCAGGCATCTGATTAGGGTGCCTCTTGGACCCCTCCCTGATGAGGTGTTCCGGACACGTCCTACCGTGAGGGGGCACAGAGGAAGACCCAGGACACGCTGGAGAGACAAGGTCTCCTGGCTGGTCTGGGAGCGCCTTGGCATCCCCCGCTCGAGCCAAATGAAGTGGGTTTGAATGGTAAAGTCTGGGCTTTTCTGATAGAGGTAATGCCTCCGTCACCCAACCCTGGATCAGTGAAAGTGGATGGATGGCAATGCATGCAGTTCATGAATTTGACACAAATCTATAATGATGCTGCAGTGACTGAGGTCTGCTCCAACCCGCCCTGCGAGATGCACGACACGGGAACCACCAACACGACGACTGTTGCCATTGCTCCCATTGCCGATAAAGGCTGCACCAACTCCCCGTCTGAGGACGGCGCAGGAACCACCGTCACCGCCACAGTGGCGTCTGCAGGCACAAGTCAAGTGTTACAGGTGAGCTGTCAAAAAACTTGTCTGGTGTTTAAATGTAGAGATGGGGGCTTAAGTCATTGCGACTTGGACCCGAGTGGACTCACGTTACTGAATTCATCACTTGACAAAAACTTAAAGCCAAGATTTGGAATTGGGACTTGACTTGGTAGAAAAATGACTTTCAAGAATTGATTGTTGTTAATGTTATACAGTATGTGTAGTTTCAACATTTCAAGATAAAATATAAGTTTAATAAGCGAATGCCTGCATGGAAGTGCAAACTGGGAATGCCTGCTCATCAGTCAAAACAATTATTTCCCTTGGCAAGCCACACCGACTAAGAAAGTGGGTCTGGAGATCAAGCCCCTGACCGTGGCTGCGCCTCGGGTCAAGATGGACCCTCTAATAGTGGTTTACTTGCTGTGACGTATCCTTCTTGAGCACACAGCATTCTTTGGCGCCGGAAGTCCATCCTCATAACATTGAATATGGCACATGGGAGAAAGGATAGTTTGATTCATTCACCATTGTGTCATAGCAGCTGGGCTTTGGTAACAAGTTAATAGCTTGCGCATCACTGACGTGATAGAGACTGGCTCCTATTCTCCTTATCCACTCGCTTCATTGCAGTTAATGCAGATGAAAGGCAAAGAGTCTCACGTTGCGTGGGGGTAGTTCTGTCTGGGTCCTGGATCAGTCATTCGAGTTTCTCGTTATACTTATTCGTTGATTTTGGAATTCAGCAGTCGGCACACAGTGCTACAATAGTAATTCAACATTCTTTGTGGCTTTTCTTCTTCTGCTGTCTAGTCATGTACGTCATAACGCGGGCGTCACCCAGTGTTCAGACAGAGACACTACAGTTGAATTCAATGTTGACAAACTTGTAAAATGGATTACATTGCAGCTAATTCTATGATTTGAAGCAATGTTGTATTCGATTTTGTTCGAAGTTGTTTGATTGAGATTTAAATTTTTTAAATTTAAATTGTGTGTTCTACACCGTATCCGTAAAGTCTGGAAAAAATACAACTTCAAAAAACATATTTAATTTACCCATTTATTAAAATTAATGGGTAAATTGTGAATTTTGTTGAGTATTGTTTAACCCTGGACAACCCACAGGGTCAAATTTGGCTCTCATCCTAAATTAGGATTAAAGCATTGATATTAATTAATATTTGAGGGAAAAAAAACATATTTTGGTGTTCCGTGAACATATAGCAGTCATTTAATGTATAACACATCATTTTCCAAAGAAGAAAAGGGTTCTTGGGTTCTCCGGGGTTAAAATCAGGGCTAGTGCTGGTCCTGGCAGGGCCATCACAACCTGGCAATATTGTCTTGCCACCACCCAAAAATGCTTCGTGTTGGACTGCAATGTAATTAAAAGAGTTGAAGCCCACTATTCACAAGGAATAGGAAGCAGTCTAGCGACGAATAGTGAAAATCTGCATAGAATTGACGGCAATCAAAATGCACCAGGAGGGAAATGTTTATTTTATGCATTGTATATTATTTAATTTAATTAAACCATTAGTCGCTAATCTGTAGCTGGTATTGAACTGGAGTCCATTATTATGTGAGGTGTTATACATGCACGCAGTTCAGACAAATTGGCCAATATTCTAATTATTTGACATTGCTGAAGAATTGCAGAAAAGTTTGCATGAATTTGACTTTGGAATTGACATCACTGTATTGCTATAACTTGTGAATTGAGTTGACCTAGACAAAAGGACCTCAGACCCACCTCTGCATAAATGTGTGGAGGTGCATCCTCACTTGCCCCACCCAAAATACTCTTCCTTCTCAGGTGTGCTCCATCCCGCCATGTGAGACCCACGACACTGGAACCACCAACACCGCCACAACAGTGGAAGCCGGAGGACTGACTCAGGTAAGTCACACACCGGTGCATGATTGGGGTGCATCATCCCCAATGTTCTTTTGATGGTGGTGCCGCTCCTCTCTCTCCTGAGGAAGGAAATTTAATCTGTGCTGTATGTTGCAAATGTAGCACATTTGACAATAAAGTTGACTTGACTTGACAATGGAGATCTTGCAGTTTATACTATAAAAACACACTTTGTGCACGCCAATCACTTCTGCTTACGCAATGTCAATCACTGGTGTGCTTCTACCGCCTTGATTTTCATGGGAAGGAGCGGAGCGCACTCGTTCCATCCCATAGTAGCGCACATCAGCCCAAACTCCCTCTTACGCCCAATTCTACCTGGTCAAAGACTAGGAATACATGAAAAGAAAAACAACTCCACCCATCCGCGCAGGTAGACTGCACTTAGTGCTAGAACTGAGCTCAGCACGAAAATAGGGCCCACTAAGTGTATTTTCTATCCCATCATTCTTATGCATGATCAAGGGGCGAACTTGGGGGACAACCTCAGCCCAGTACCCAGCCTAACATGTGGCAACATGATTGCAGGTATGCTCCAATCCACCGTGTGAGACGCACGAGAGCAGAACCACCAACACCGCCACCACGGCCACAGGTAACCTACTGACCCACCCGCAGAGCAATACTGGGATTTTGAACTTCCTGTTTTGCTTGTAGCTCAGCAGGGAGGAGAGATGATGCAAGGAGACTCCACAGAGCCCTCCTCCTCCTCTGACGTTGCTCCTTCTGTTTCCGTCAACCAAGGCAGAGCCATTACCACAGTTACACAGGCCACGCCCACACCTGGTCCGGCAATACCTGTAAGTGCAGCCCTCGTCCTCCTCCTCCTGGGCAATCGGCCCCCGTCAGGGACTTGACCCCCTCCCCCCTCCCGGGCCCCACATCCGGTACGACTCTCGCTGGTGACTCGCGAGGTTCACACCCAGTGCGGGCCTGATTATTGTTATGGAGGGTTGGGGCGGCTACTCCCACTTCCCTCCGTTCCGGTGGGGTGAGCCCTGGGCGCCTCACCTTCCGGTGAGACCCCAACTCCTTCCCAGCCGGCTGGTGGGCATTTAGCCGCGTCTGGGGCCCAAGAGCCCCAGTGTTCCCCCCTCGCGCCCCTCGGAGGCATCCTACCACGCGAGGCTAAGTGCACCCCACACCTCTCCTCTTCCTCATCATCATCATCATCATTATCATCACTGGAATTCTGGTGTGCGTTGGCAGGAGATCTCCTCATTGGTCAGAGAGGATGCAGTCAACTCTGAGGAGGCCGTCTCCACGGCAATGGCAGCTACAGATGAGCCCATGCAAATGGAGAGCCAATCAGAGAATGTCATGTCATCATCTGCAGCGGTATTGTTCCAGGGCAGTGAGGCAGTTCAGGTATGCACACACTTTCTGGAGTTGTAAGGAAGTGTGCTTCAACTGACCCGACTGTCTAACGCTCAGATGGCGTCCATGGACACGCCTCCTCAGGAACTGATGTCATCCGAAGGACACAGTGGCGATATTGACTCTGGGACGACGACACTGATGGTGACAGCCGATGGGCTGTCTCCAGACGAGTCTCAGCGTCTGACCATCCAGGCCTTCTTGCAAGCTGCTGGACACGGCGGTACGACACATCTCTTGCATGAATAAAGTCCGGCCGGGCATTACGGGAATGGAGGTGCTAAGCACGGTGACGGGAATGTGTTTGTGTCCAGGTGGTGCTGAGTCGGAGCAGTCAATTCCCATCGTGCTGACTCAGCAGGACCTTGCCGCTCTGATCCAACAACAGCAACAATTACAGGACTTGCCCTGCCAAGCCGAAGATGAGGCGGAACCTGGCCCTGTGCCCACAGGTACACGCCCACCGCCATGTGCACGTCACAAACCACATTCCCACACGCATGATAAACAACCGGCCATTCTGACATCCTCTCTTTGCTTCACAGAGGGGCTCGCTCCAGCAGACAGTCTCAATGACCCAGCAGCAGAGAGCAACGGCCTTGAGTTGACATCGTCTGCTGTGAGCAGTGCTTTGGCGCGATTGGCGAGCACCTTTGGCCCTGCCCCTCCCCTGCCTGCTAGCTCGAAGACCGAGCCTGCTGCACCTGTCGGCACTGTGTCCAACGGCATCACAGCCAATGAGGTGCTGAGAAGGCTTACAATTCAACACACATAGGAAAGCTGCAGTATGACGTTTGTGTGTGTTTGTAGTGGTTTGATGTCGGGATCGTCAGAGTGACCAACATGACTGTCTCTCACTATTATGTTCCTGATGATAACATCACTATTGATGTAAGTGCACCTTACTTTTCACAAAACAAAATCATTTTTTTGGTTTTTTTATTTGTTTTTTAAAGAGTACATTTGTTGTACTTTCTGCAGCATGACTCGGGCGTGATGCCGGACTACAGTCTGATGACGAAGGTGGCGCTTCAACCGGGCACAGCATACAAATTCCGTGTAGCCGGGATCAATATCTGTGGCTGCGGAGCCTTCTCAGAGGTGTCTGCATTCAAAACATGTCTACCTGGTTTTCCGGGAGCGCCGTGCGCCATCAAGATCAGCAAGGTAAGGCCCGCTTCTTTTCGGCATAATCTGCTGGATGATCAAAATATTAGCAAAAAGTGCCTCTTTCTGGGGCAAGTTGATTTATCAAATGTGTTACTTGTTTTTAGTTTTTATTGGAGAAAACCAAAATATTTCCATTTACGTTGTACGTATTATTTCAGATATATCTTGCTCTTCCAAAATTTTCCATATTAAAGTTTTCAAACCAAACAAAAATAAGGAGCATCCTAATTTTGTCAATTTCATTCCATAAAACTAGAGTGAGCAAATTACATTGTTTCAGTTTGATACAGTTTGAAGAAAAGCTGCAACGGCAAAATGTAGCCATAAAATGAGAGCGTGGGAGAGACGCTAACGACAGAAAGAGAGCCTTAAGGGGTGGGGTGGCACATGAAATTGTTTGCTGGTTTGAAGCACTGGTGGATGCCCCCAGGCAGCACATGGTAGATGCTGCTTTATTATGCCTCCTCGCTTTGCTGTACAAACTTGGATGAATGAAGGCGCAAGCCAGCGCATATCTCACGAGCCCAAAATGTGTGATGGCTTTAGTATATTTTTTGCTGCTGCAGCTATAACATCTGTTCAATATTTGACCAGCATCTGTGAGGAAAAGGGGTTTGTGAGTAGTGCATAGGTGAGGAGATCTGTAGCTATCCCAAACATACCATGTTCTTAACTCAACACCTAAAGAGTTTTTGCCTCTGAAACCACCAAAGCTGCATTACATTTGGCCAGCCGGTACTCCATCAGCTCCTTGCAGAGGCCCAAAGGCCCGATAGGACAAAGAGTCCTTTCAGCTCGACGGCATCCTTCGCTGCCACAACAGGCACTGACAACCGTTCAGCCACAACTCCGGTCGGCCGCCTCGAAATTGGAAGCACAGAACATGCTAACCCAACACGTACTTTTTACACATGTGTTCCCTCTATTTGTATGTGTCAAATTGTCCAATTTACTATGCTGCCAGGAGTGTCAAGTCCTCTGCACTGACTTTAAAAAGTTGCCAAACAGAGGTGATATTAAATCTTAACTCATTCAATCCCAGCCATTTTCACTGGAGCAACCCCTTCAATCTCAGCGTTTTACTTGATTTTGACTGATCTTGCAAGGCCCACAGAATATTTGGTTCTAATGCTATATAAACATGAAGCCTACCAAAATTAAGTTTGGACCTTAATTTTATTTCTATCCTTTTAAATTCTTCAGCAGTCAGCATTACAAAATGGCTAAGTTTCATGAAAATGTCAATTCCTGGGCCAAAAAAACGGAGAAAAAGAGTGTTTTGTAAAAGCATGCATTTCAAGCACGTGAGGCACCACTGCCACCTACTGGTCGCTTTTTTTTACACGATTTACAATGCAAACAGCTTATTCTCATTCACTGATTGCATCAGACCCTCCTCCTCTCTGTGACACAAAAAAACAGACTTAGACGTACAAGTACGGCCTTGGTAGGCGGGGCCTAATTAAAAAAAGAGGTACAAGTACCGTTTTCACGACTATTCGACGCACCGTACGGTTGGGCGCAGTCTCATTAATGGGTGACATTTCTGTATTTTACACATAGACAAACTGCACTGTCTTAATGGGCGCAGTTTTACAGTGGTAAAACATACGGCAGCTTAAACATATGGCATTCATGCGCGCACGCAAACACGTTAGCTTGAAGCATACGGTAGCATGCCAAGACATACAGATACAAGCTAAAAACACGTTTTTAAAAAGGCAACGAAAGCAGAACTGTGTTCGGGTGTATTTTATTTAGCCATCGTACAATGTTCACGTTTTTCGATCAATCATCACCCAGAAATCCATCAAAGTCCTCATCCTCTGCATCAGTAGCAGAGGACTGCACATCCCAGTTGTCATTGAACGCATCACATGCTAAAGTGTGAGTTGCTACGCATTGCCGAGCGGAAAGAAGGAGAAGCAACAGCAAATTCAACATTTCTCTCGTGTGAAGCTTTCCCACATTTGAAAGTAAAGAACAGAGCGAAACATGGTGGCAGCGCGCGTGTGTGTAGAAAGAATTGAACAATTGTGCAAGTACCGGTAATCCATCAAAAACGCCGCGTTCCCTCTCGTTGTCAGAGTCACTCTCATTGCCATGCGGCTCCACAGAAATGATGCCGGCTTTGCCAAAAACTCGAACAACAGTGCAAGCAGACACGTTCGTCCAAACAGCCACAATCCATTCGCAAATTGTGGCGTAACTCGCCCAGCGCCGCCTCTCACTCTTTGTAAAGTTGTGTTTGCCATCGATCATCTATTGTTCCCATGCCGTTCGCAACTTTACTTTGAACGTTGATGCCGGTTGATGCCGATGTCCAGCGGTTGGAGTTCTTTAGTCAAGCCTCCGGGAATAACGGCAAGCTCAGAGTTCATTTGCTTGACTTGGTTTTTCACCGCTCCTGTGAGATGGGCACGCATGCCAAAAGCATAACCGATGGCTTGAAGTTTGAACTGAGCTTCGTAGGCGTGTCTCTTTGTCGAATTTATTTTCGGGGGTTCTTAGAAACCAAAACCGGAGTTGTTTTGCAACAATGCAAATTGCCACACTCTATACAGGTGTTGGTACCTGCTTGCGGCGTCCCTTTAGCGTGCACTTACACGCCCACCCTTCACCCATTGGCGGACTGCTCCCCAGCATGCCCTTCCTCTCTCACGTCTGCCTTCTCTCTCTCTCCCTCTCCATATATGTATATATACACGCCCACCCTTACCTGATTGGCCGACTTCTTTCTCGCATGCCTGGCCACAGTCACTTCCGCCTTTTCTCTATATAAACAGCGTGTCGGCTGTCAGTCAGATTTTGGAACTCAGTGCATACAAAAGACGCTCAGCACCATAAGGCGTCCTATCCATTTTGGAGAAAATTTAAGACTTTTACTGGCGCCTTATAGTCGTGAAAATACGGAACATTTTGTGTAATGAAAGAGTTCAAAGGTGCCTCTGCTGGCGTTTGGCTGATCACCACTTTTCAAGCACTTGAAATTGAAAGGCTTTTTTTTCTGTGGAAGTTGATGCAAGTTAATGTGGCACAAACACTTCAAAGAAGGAAGAAAAATGAAAAGCAAAGCTTGGATTTTTGTTTTTAAAAAAAATTCAGAGCTTTTATTTCAAGACCTTGTTACGCTCTTGTAGAATATTGATGGAGCTCAGCTCACCTGGGAGCCTCCGGCTGTCACGTCAGGGAAGATCACAGAGTATTCAGTGTACCTGGCAATCCATTCGAGCCAGGCCACACCCGCGTCTGCGTCCGGCCCAGCTCAACTGGCCTTCATGAGGGTGTACTGCGGCGCCAGTCCATCCTGCCTGGTCCAGACATCCAGCCTAACCAACGCCCACATTGACCACACCACCAAGCCCGCAATCATCTTCCGCATCGCCGCTCGCAACCAGAAGGGCTACGGGCCGGCCACGCAGGTCCGGTGGCTTCAAGGTGAGCAGCAATAGGTCTAATGCACAGGTCGCCATTTTGCCTCATTGAGTTGGGACGAGAACCCTTTTTTTAACCTACAGAAACCGGCAAAGATGCCAAAGTATCCAGCAAGCGACCGGTGTCCTCACCTGACATGTGAGTGCAATGACTTGTGAGGAATGATGAATGCGCTCTCACGAGGATACACAAGGAATGATTTGTTGTTGTTTTTTTCTCCTCAGTAAACCTGTCGCACCAAAGAAGTTCAGAGCCAACCAATCAGAGGACTCCCTCCTCTGCTGAGGTCTTCTAGAATATTTGTACATTGACCAGTCACAACATTGTTTTGACCTTTCTCCCCCTTCTGTGACACTCTTCATGGATGTGGAAAAAAAAACTCTACAAAATGATTGTCCTCTCTGGAATGATTACATGTTGAAAGGTTAATGTTCTGTGATATACAGTAATGGAGGATCTGCAGTTAAGAGTAACTTATTTTCTTGCAAGGGCAACAAAATATTTCCAAAATTCTCTGCTTTATTGAGGTTTTACTTCCTTGTGCATGCGTACATAAATCTTTATGTACATTCAATATACCGAGACATCTTGACTTGCGAGTGGCCCTACTAGTGCGTTTCTCAAGGTGGTAGTCAGCGACCCTTTCGTTCTGTCTCCCTCTGACTTGTGAAAATAAGTATGAGATGCGTATGAGATGTCAGCAGCATTCTCAATTTATTTAACAAGTAGCACATGCCCAACAATTCTCAAAAACAAGCTTTTTTATTGACAACCCCCAGTTAAGTTCACTGTCAAAGTAAATGAGAAACAAGGAATAACAGATGCTTTGAAAACAACCCCATAACTTTGCCTCAGGAAATTCTTCTGGTTGAATGCTAATGCACATTGCAAAATGCCATAGACGTTCTAACAAATAGCATCATGGCATGGTTTTGTCTTTTAAAGGGGAAGTCAATCCAAAAATTGTCTTTTCTAAAATACGTTCTTTAAGCCTCAACGAGGCTAATAATGGTATTCCGATTAATATTGTGTTTGTGGAATATGGGTTACGCTGCAAAATCCAACCGTTCTTAGCCGTTGCAGGGGGCGGCCATTTAGCCACTTTCTGTCAAATGAAAATGACATTGCAGTTGCTTAGGTAACTACCATTCATAGCTCACCTGTTTTCCGAAGCTGAGCCATGTTGGGTCTCGCAACTGTGATGTCATTTTCAGTCAACAGCAAGTGGCAAAATGGCCACCCCCTGAGATGGACAAAACGGGTGGATTTTAGTGTTTAAGTTGTATTCCACAAAAGCTGTCGAATCAGAATGCTGCATTTAGACTAATGGAGATGCATAGAACATACTGTGAAGAAAAATTTGGGGTTGACTTCCTGTTTAAGCAATAAAATTTTGACAAGCAGTGGAGCAACACATGTAGCAAGACAACTAAATACTCAGAGATATGTACTCTTATGTTCTGAGAAAAACAACTACTTGTACTGGAACTTACCGAGTAGTTTTCACAGTCTCGTTCGTGTATGTCTGTATTGTACTTCTCCCTGGTGGCCAAGATCCGCACACCAGAGGAAGCCACACAATGAACTAATCATGATATACAAACTGCTTTATTCTTTACATTTTGTTGAATTGTTCTTACGGTTTGAACTTTTTTAAAATACAATGCTATTTTTCTTATTAAAAACATGTGACATTGTTATTTTGGGGTTTGACGGATAGACTTTATTAATCCTGAGGGCAATTACACATTGGTCTGTTGCTTACTCTCAACACAAAAACAGTCACAGTATACATAGAAATGCATAAAATTGATTTTTTTAAAATTGCACCTGGACATTTCCGGGCAAAAGAGGGTAATTGTTGCCGGGCCGCCCACAGCTACCCACCCACGCTGCTCAAACCTTGGCTCCGAGGCAAACTGGTTCAGGATGAACCAGATTGCTTGTCTCATGGTTAAAGCCATGCAATTCTGAGTATACACACCCTGTAACTCTTCCAAGCCTTTGTAAAGAAAGACTCCCCCATATGCCATCATTGTAGAAAACACACCTAGCATATTCATGCATTCTTCAACTTTTGCAGCGCCGAAGTGACTGACAGAAGTTCAACAAATGGGAGAATAGGAAACTGTTTTAAGACTCAATTACAGCCATGGCAAAGCACCTGTCGGTTGGTCAACCCATGCCAAGAATGTAAAATGAATGACAGGAAAATCTAATCGGGTTTTAATTGATTGTTTTTTTTAATCTGATAGGTCACTGAGCATCGCAAATCAAGGCTCTAGCCCTGATTAAGATCGTTGGTAAAGGCGGGCCTGGATGTGGATTAATTTTGTGACAAACTCTCTCAGCCATGTGGCTTGAAAACCTAAGTGTTAAGTCATTTGAATTACCCATATATTTTTTGAACCGCTTTATCCTCGCGAAGGTGGTGCTGGAGCTTCACCCAGCTGTCATCAGGCGGGGTACACCCTGAACTGTTTGCCAGCAAATCGTAGGCAACCATACGTGCTCACAATTACAATTAGGGACAATTTAGTGTTCAATCAACCTGCCGTGCATTTTTAGGAATGTGGGAGGAAACCCACACAAGCACAGGGAGAACATGCAAACTCCACACTGGAATCGAACCCTGCACATCTGCACTGTGAGGTGGACGTTCTAGCCAGTCGGCAAGGTGTCGCCTGAAGTAATTTCAAAATATGACAAATGAAATATTTTTATGTCACAAGTAAAAATAAAACGAAGAAAAATCTATTGTGTGTATTCTACTAAGTAAGTTCTCTCTGAAGATCCTGGCAAATGACAAAACCGCGTGACGTCATTTCAAGGACACTAGCCGGTACAAAGACCGTCGGAAATCAATTCGGAAATTTCAATCTGAGGGGATCCAGATGTTTGAAGAGTTGGAGAAAGGAGATTATCAGCAAGATGTTGAACTATACGTGTCTGAGCCAGTTACTCATGATGCAGAAAATGTGAGAGAAATGCAGAGATGAGACCCGTCGGGATTGGAAGCATATACATATATATTAGAGCTGTCAAACAATTAAAATATTTAATTAAAAATGCAACTGTCATAATTAACTCAAATGGACTAAAAAATTAATCGTGATTGCTCACACGTTTTTTATCGTTTCTGAATTTCCTTTTACATTTTTTGTCCTATTTTTCACCCATTTTAATGCTCTCGTCAACATGGAATCATGAATCAGTTTTCTATGTGCCAAACGAAAATATTTACTGAAATAACATTCATTCATTCATCTTCCGTACCGCTTGATCCTCACTAGGGTCGCGGGGGGTGCTGGAGCCCATCCCAGCCGTCTCCGGGCAGTAGGCGGGGGACACCCTGAATCGGTTGCCAGCCAATCGCAGGGCACACATAGACGAACAACCATCCACGCTCACACTCACACCTAGGGACAATTAGAGTGTTCAATCAGCCTGCCATGATTTTCATTTTTAATTTTACATGAACATTTTTCACTTGGAGCAGTTATTCACACATAATCTCTCACACAATATTACTGTCCATCAACAACAGTGAAAACAATATTTTGTCACACAACAGCTACTTTAACAGCTTTTTTTATAAAATCAAAACAGAGCAATATAACATTATAAAGTGCACATCTAAGGTAAACTAGTACAGTACTCGGCCTACAGTAGATTTAAACCATGGTTACATACTTCGTTTTTCTCAAGTTTACTGTGAACACAGCAGTCTGTTTCTGTATGTTTGTTGAAGAATAACGAGACACCGGACACCAGTGTTCATTATGTGCCGCTGTATTCAAAACTGCCCCCGTACAAAAAAGCGCACGCACTTCTCCCGTTCTGCTGGGGCAAACCATTCTGAAAGGGGGAGGGGGGTCACTCCCCCTAACACAGTCAGGCTATGTTGATTGTGTTGGTCCTTCTTGTGCGGAAGTCCCTCTACAGTTTTTGTGTAGACCTCATTTCGAATGACAACACTGGAGACGTTTTATTTTCGCTAGGTCGCTACCTCTGTCAGACAAACACAGAGAAGCTACACCCGCTCTATTTATATGGACGCAGAACACTGTAACCTTCCACACAAAATAGTTCCAAACAAGTAACATCCGCTTGTGACGTGTGCCGCGTTAATCTCGCGAGAAAAAAAATGATCCCAGTTAAAATTCATTTAAATTAATGCCAATAAAATGCGCTAAACTGACAGCTCTAATTATATATATATATATATATATATATATATATATATATATATATATATTTGTTTTTGGAAATTGTGTCTCCTGTCCAAAGAGGAAAAGAAACATCCGGACTTCTGGACACAACGTTCAAAGGTCAGCCACTGTGATGGTGTGGAGCTGTGCTTACGCCAATGACTGACACATCTGTGAAGACGTCATTCAGACTGAAAGGTACATACAGGTTTTGGAAAAATATGCTGCCATCCAAGTAACATCTTTTTCATGGACGCCCATGCTTACTTCAGGGAGCCAATGAAGTAATAAAGTAGTACTTCCGATATTGACATGATGAGGTCACATGTTACTGACGTCTAACAACGTCATGTCCCCTCTCACTCTCGCATGCATGATCGTTTCTAGGCCGACTCTGTATGTGTAATCCACTTGGTCGCCGTTGTAGATGGTCACGTGGAAAGCGTCAGTGCCACACCAAATAACCATCTGAGTGACAATATGAGTTGGTCGAGGCAGAATTCTCCATCGCAAAATAGAATAAACATTTATTGATATTGTTGTACCTCAAAGTCGAGCCCGGGTGCAAAGGGGAAGGAGGCCATCTTACGCTCCTCCACACCCCAGGAGCCAGACAGGAAGGAATTCCGCTCAAACACGTTCACATCGCCTTTCCAGTTGAAGCGAGGGTTCAGGTGCAGCGCGACGGCTATCGTGCATCAACAACTGAATGGCAAAACTGCAACACAAAAACAAACATGTTCTCAGGGGCACAGCCTGATTGGCGAGGAACGTGGTTTTGTACCATTTTGGGTTCCGATTGACTCGCCCTTTGATGGTGATTTTGCTGCCCACACTGACACCTCTTAACAGATCCCTGATTGAATCACTCTGCAACAAAAGAATGCAATTTAAACGCACTCATTGTGGCGCCATTGAACGCCAATTGAATGGCAGTTCCATTTTCTCAAGAGTGCGAGGTTTCATTAGTCTTCCACGAGAAAACACGGCCAAACCCACAATAAACAAGTCTTGAGGGGATAAGCAGCTTATTTTGGCAACCCAAGCCTTGGAGCCTCATGCATAAAGTATATCGGCTAGAACACTGAATATCTTGTCTTTTGAGTGTATTCAATTATAGGTTGAAAATGATTTGCAAATCATTGTATCCCGTTTTCATTTACATTTAATAATAATAAGAATAATAATACATTTTATTTGTAAGCGTCCTTCACAGCACTCAAAGACACTTTACAACCAAGAGCAAACAATAAAACCTCTGAAAATTATAAATCAGATAGATTTACCGGTAAGTAGAATATGCAAGTCTGAATAGGTGGGTTTTGAATGTGGGAAGAGAGTCAGTCAATGTTACAAATATTGGGTGGAAGTGAGTTCCAGAGTTTGGGGGCAGAGCGGCTGAAGGCTCTGCACCCCATTGTGCTGAGACGGGCAGAGGGTATAGAGAGGTGGAGGGAGGATGAGGACTTGAGTGAGCCAGAGGGAATGGAAATCTGAAGAAGATCTAATAGATGAGGGGTGGGGGGCAAGGTTATGGATGGCTTTGAATGTATAGAGAAGTATTTTGAAACTGATTCTAAGTTTGCTGTTTAACTTGAAGTTTGGGTGAACAAGATTTGATTTCTGAGAGACAGTGAGAGAGGGAGGAGGGTGGGAGGGAGGCGTCGGGTTTGCTGGAGAGGTAGAGCTGGGTGTCATCCGCGAAGCAGTGAAAGTGAATATCAAATTTTGCGAAAAATATTGCCAAGCGGAAGAAGGTAGATAATGAAAAGGAGGGGACCCAGGACAGAACCCTGGGGTACAGAAGTGACGGGGAGGGATTGTGAAGTGAAGGAATTGAGTTTGATGAACTGAGAGTGACCAGTGAGTGGAACCAACTTAGGGGAGTGTGGGTGATGCCTATGGTGGAGAGTCTATTAAGGAGGATGGGTTGCGAAATGGTGTCGAAAGCTGCACTCAGGTCAAGGAGGATGAGGATGGAGATTAAGCCAGAGTCTGCTGCCATGAAGAGATCATTTGTGATTTTTATGAGAGCTGTTTCTGTACTGTGACGGGGACGGAAGCCGGACTGAAATTGTTCACAAAGACTCTTAAAGGTGAGGAGGGAGTGGAGCTGAGAGGCAACTATTTTTTCGAGAATTTTAGAGATGAAAGGAAGGTGGGAGATGGGGCATAGGTTATTAAAATCATTGGGATCTGAACCGGGTTTTTTCAGGATTGGGGTGACGGCTGCGATTTTGAAGTGGTTAGGAACAACTCCAGAGGACAGAGAGGAATGAATAATGGCTGAAATTAATGGAAGCAGACAGGGTAAGCAGGATTTGACCAGAACTGTGGGGAGGAGATCTAGCTGACAGGAGGAAGTCTTGGATTTGATGATGATGAGATCTGAGATGAATGAGGGATGGGGGAGTTCACAAGAGGATAACAGTTGGCAGGAGGTAGGGTGGTCAGAGGGGCGCAGTGATACAGAGGAGCCCAGGTGCTGGTGGATTTTGTTGATTTTTCAATGAAAAATAGGAGGAGGGTAATGCAAGTGTCAGAGGAATAAAAGTGAGGTGGTATGGAGACAGGGGGTTGAGTGATTCTGTTCCAGAGGGAGAAGAGAGTTTTCGTATTTCCGGCGTTGGAGCACATGAGTCCAGAGTAGTATTGTGATTTTGCTTGTGAGATGGAGTCCTTGTAGGCGGATAGTTGAGCTGTGTAAATGTCCTTGTGAGCAGTGAGACCAGTTTTCCTGTAAAGTCTTTCAAACTGCCGGGTTTTGGATTTCATGGAACGGAGATGAGGGGTGAGCGTATTGAGGACTTTGATGAGACCAGAGTTATATCGGGAAACCAAATCGTCAGGAGTGGAGTCTGTGTCCAGAGTCAGGGTGGCGATCCCTGAAGTGAGAGAATCAATGTTGATGTCTTTATTATTACGGTAGGCGATGGTACGGGGTGATTTGGCAATTGAGAGCTGGTGGATAATGTTAAATGAAATGAGGAAGTGGTCCGTTATTGGAAGTTCATCAGCAGTACAGGTGTAGGTGGTAAGACCAGAACAGTAAATCAGGTCCAAGGTGTGACCTTTGATGCGTGTGGGAAAGTCTACAAACTGTTCATTTAAAAAGTCACAGTGAGGTTTGGGGGAGCGGTAGATTGTGGCAATTATCGTGGGAGTGGATATTTGACAGGCAAGGCATTCAAGCGAGGAGAGTGAAGGGAGAAAGACTGGAAGTACTTTCCACTTCTCGCGGTACAATATCACGAGACCACCTCCGGGATTGCCAGGAGTTTGCCAGGTCTCATTCAAACAAAGAATGTAAAATTTATGGTCAGTGAGGATATCTTGGATAAGATTACCCTTCCCCGTAAGCAAACGGTGTCGCTGTTTCGAGAACCGTTAGCCGACCTAGCCAAGCCGGCTAACACACGATGGTCGACGGACCGTACGGTGTTTCTGGTTGGGCGACGGGAGGATGACTAGAAGGAGGTGATGCCTTTGGATCGATCGCGGTGGAAGCCCCGACGAGACCCACGGTGGATGTATTTCCGGGAAGGAAGGCGAGCGATGTCTGGGAACTGGTGCAAAGCAGGAGGAGGGCCCAACACAAGATCCCAACATCATTGGAATTGGGTTTATATGATATAAATGCAGGTGGCACGGCGGTTGACTGGTTAGCACTTTCGCCTCAAAGCGCAGAGGTCATGGGTTCAATTGGAAGCACTGGCCTTCCTGTGTGGAGTTTGCATGCTTTCCCCATGCCTACATGGGTACTCTGGTTTCCTCCCACATTCCAAAAATGGCAGTTAACAGCATGGTTAATTGAGCACTATTCAAATTATCCTTTGGTGTGAGTGTGAATGGTTGTCTTTTTGTGCCTTGCGATTAAATGACAACCAGGTCAGGGTGTACCTTGCCTACTGCCCGTAGTCAGCTGAGATAGGCAAAAGGGATGCCGTGACTCTGTTACCTCACTCATCAAGATCCCACGATACTTGCCTCCACTTGGGGCAGGATCTCATCTCCAACCTGGAGAGTGCATTCCACCCTTTTCTGACTCAGGACTATTGTCTCATATTTGGAGGTGTTGATTTTTATCCCAACTGCTTCAGTGAGAGTTGGAGATCGTCTGATGGCATAAATAAGCTCACAGCTCCCCGCTGGTCATGTACTATAAGAATTCTCAATCATCGGCCAGCCCTATTTATATTGCCCTTTTTGTAAGGTTGACAGGTTGGGGGTTGACTGACGATCAGCGATGATAAAAATAAATAAATCTTGTTGGTCGGTCTCTGTGCGACCCGGTACATAAGGTGCTACGAGACACTAATTTGTCTGCAACACGTGTTTGCTCAAAATCAAGCTACTAGTGATGGGTCCAGCGACACGATGCGTTGACGCATGCGTCGGGCTCACAGTGCAATCCGCGTGTCGTGCATGTGCTGCTTCATTACATCACGTGATTGACACGTGAACTACATCGGCTGCGTCGACACAGTCCAGGCTGCTTGGCACAGTCCAGGCTGCGTCACTCAGTCCAGGGGGCGTTGACGCAGCAAAAGCCCGCCACAGAGTGTTTATAAGGAAGTGCATCTGGCGACACGATGCCGACTGTCGAAACAAGCCAGACCTCACCCTCGCTTGAATAAAAATACAGTGCACTCCGCTTAATAGAACACCGGTTAATAGAGTAATCCGCTTAATATTTGCCTAATGCAATTTCCTATAAAGATACTCCGCTTAGTAGAACAGATCTCCGCTTAATAGAACAGGCCGTAAGCAATGAACATTGTAAACTAGTGGTTTTCGAAGTGTAGCTATCGCGATACTGTACCACTATCGCGAGAAAACGCGGTAGTTCTAGCCGTATACAGTAACAGGTAGCACGCGTCACTCCACACATAGACACACGCACGTCACAATGGCTTCAACTTCATTCAAGAGACGAGAGAGAGACGAAGTGTAGCTATCGCAATACTGTACCACTATCGCGAGAAAACGCGGTAGTTCTAGCCGTATACAGTAACAGGTAGCACGCGTCACTCCACACATAGACACACGCACGTCACAATGGCTTCAACTTCATTCAAGAGACGAGGGCTATCACCTGCGGATAAGAAGGACATACTCAGACGATACGATGCATTGCCGGATTCTCAGAAGGTACGCCCGCGGTTTCCAGGACTTCCCTCTTATCCAGCGCATTGAGAGGGAAGTCAACCGCAAAATTACGGACTCCTGTTTCCAGACAAAAGTAACGACATTTTTCTCGTGATTTGAGATGTTTGACTGAAGTTGATTAAAGTTGTTGTTTTGTTGTTTGATTAAAGATATGGACGTCCACAGTCGAAATATCTCTTCTAACTCGTCAGCAGGGATTTTCTGCGTGCATAACTTGGTCGTCGACGTGTCTGAAGGTGTACCTAATAAAGTGTCTCCGGTTAATAGAAACCCCGCTTAGTAGAACAGAAGCGCTTCGGCCCAATGGTGTTCCATTAAGCGGAGTGCACTGTATGTTTGGGCAAAACGGAAAACACACTGATTATCACAAAAAACATGTCCGTCTGACTTTGTGCATCGTTTTGGCTGTCATATGGCCATTCATAAGCCCAATAATGGGCAAACTACGGCCCGTGGGCCAGATCCGGCCCGCCGAAGATTGGTTCAGAATACAGTACAAGGTTTGACGTGAATTCCCGCAATTTATTTCATTTTTACTTGCAATGACTGGTGTTCAACACCAGGTGGAGCTGTGACTATTTTGCAGTGCCTGTACCCAGAGAAAGAGAGAGAGAGAGAGGCATTTCCAATTCAGTAATCGCTCGCAAGCCAGCAAGCTTTCAACACAAGAACGTACAGCCACCGCTGACAGGTTGCGAGCAAGTTTGCAGGCTCAACAAAACACCTTTATTCGATCAACTTCCATCCAAGAAGCAAGCACGATGACGTTTTTTACTGGTATTCAAACTAGCAAGAGCCAGCAAGCCTTTCTCCGAAGGGGAGTTTCTTAAAGAGTGCATGTTAGAGACAGCAAGTATTTTATGTCCTGAGAGCAAGAACAAATTTGAAAAAAATAGCTCATCACGCAGGTCAGTGACTCGCCTGATTGAAGTAATTGACGAACACTTAACGAGTAAGCTAAACAAAAAAGGGGAGAGATTTTCATTATATTCTTTGGCACTGGACGAAAGCAACGATGTTAAGGACACTGCTGAAATCTTAATTTTTATCAGAGGGATTAATGAGAATTTCGGAGGAGTTTTTGGATATGGAATCCCTGAAAGGAAAAACACGAGGAGAGGATGTTGAACCTACTACTGTGGAAGTCTCTCGCGGTTCATGTGTAGGCATCATTGCTGGTGACTACACGATGTTCTAGGCACAAGACTGGAGACGTTTCGTATTTTTCTGTGGTCGCTAACACTGAGTCGCTGAACATCCAACGTGCCTCAATGCATCGTCACTGCCAGAAGCGAACTGCAGGGAAGCTCCACCCCCTTTATTTATATACACCCCATAACACGGTATCCCTCCACACAAAATAGCACCAAACATTAAGCGATAATACCAGTGGCATACATTGTCACCCAACACCCCCACTCGATGGTGCCACATACACATACATTGCATTAGTTACCGAACATATAGGGTCTAAACTTTTCAATTTTTGCCCTTGTAGCAGATTTAGTGAACACGTCTGCTACCATATTATCTGTTGGACAATACATCAAAATTCTTTTCAGCAAAACATTGGACCTGATGAAATGGTATTTAATGTCCACATGCTTGCTTGTTTGGCGATACACTGGGTTCTTCGCAAGGCGTATCGTTCCCCGATTGTCCTCGAATATCTTCGTGGATTGTTGAAATCCTGGATGGAAGTCTTTCAAAACTTGTGTAAGATACAGTGCTTCCTGAATAGTTGCCGCCAGTGCAATATATTCAGCTTCACAAGTTGAAAGTGCAACTGTCTGTTCTTTGTCTTCCATGAGACAATAGCACCCCCTTGTGTCAGACTAAAGCAATAGCCTGTGGTACTCTTTCTATCCTCTTTATCATTTGCCCAGTCGGCATCGGAGTAACCTACCAACTCTAATTGTGTGTCACTCTTTTTGTAACATAGTGCCTGGTTCTTAGTTCCTTTTAAGTACCTGTACACATGTTTTAATGCAGTCAAGTGCTTTTCTCTTGGATCAGACATATACTGAGATAGTCTACTCACAATCCAGCTCATATCAGGCCAATGAGGCTGCCCAGCATTGCTCTGTATTTCCTCTGATTGGTTTTGTCCCCTTCTGGAGACAGGTCACATTTGATTTCACTTGGAGTGGCTCTTGCTTTGCATTCAGACATGCCAAACTTTTCCAATATTTTCTCAATATATCTGGATTGGTTCAATGTGATTGAGCCCACATTTTGCTTGAAATCAATCCCTATGAAATGAGTGAGGCATCCGAGGTCTTTCATCCTAAACTTACTCTTGAGTTTCTCTTTGATCTCGCATAAACACCTCTCATTGCTGGCAGCCACAATGATATCATCGACCCACACTAACAAAATTACTTTTTCTTTGTCAGACATTTTGGTGTAGATACAGTGGTCTGCTTGACTCTGTACAAATTCGTTTGCAAGTAAAAACTCAGAGCATCATGTCCCAATTTCTCCCAGACTGTTTGAGGCCATATATGGATTTGTTTAACTTACACAAAAGTTGTACACCATCCTTTTGTTTCACACAAAAACCTTCAGGTTGATCCATGTATAGTTCGCAGTCAATAGGTGCATGTAAGTATGCTGCCTTCACGTCCATTTGGTTTAAGAGCAAGTCATACTGTGCTGCAAGCTGCATCAGTAGTCGCAGTGATGTCAGATTAGCGGTCGGCGAAAACGTCTCAGAATAGTCAAGTCCTTCTCTCTGACTGTACCCTTTGGCTACATATCTCGCTTTATACGTTTCATTGCCTTTGTCATCCTCCTTTAAAGCGTACACCACCTTCCCCCCACTGTCTGTCTACCCTCCGGTAATGGCACAAGGGTGAAAGTGTTGTTCTCTTTAAAAGAAGTCATCTCATCTATTGTTGGATTTATTATTGTTTAGTAATCATACATTCACGTATTATTCGGTTGATTCTCGTGTCGTCATTTTATGCTCGCAATGAAGAATGCTTCTGCCTGTCAGTATAGTTTGATTTTGCTTGCAAAGAAGAACGCTTATGCTTGCAATCATTAGTTGGCTTTGCCTGCAATGAAGAACGCTTATGCTTTCAATAAAGATTTATCCTTCATTATTTACTCACATCTATAATCATTATATGTTCTTCATTATGTGCTCACTTTTGCTTGCTGTACTGTGTGAGAAGTTAGGGTCGCAACCACCTTTCCGAGGACGTGGCTGGGAAGAGATAACTGTTAAGACTAAACAGCGAGCAAGGCTGAACCGTGAATGGAGACATCAACACCAGCTGCAACGGGATGTTTATGTCTATTTGCACACATGTACGTAAATTGCACTCACATACACACACATAGTCAAACAAGTTCAGTGTGTGTTCAACAGCCCCCACCCTTTAGGTTGGACACACCTATGTAGTAGCTTTTCCCAATAAATGAGGAGGTGAAGGGGGAGATCGTTAGGGTTACGTGTGGAGAACTGAAACCGAACGCTTCTCCTCGTTCCCTCCTGGTACCAGAATCGAGTCTCCTGTCTCCTCCTTTTGGTTATTCTTGAGTGTCAATTTGGACCAACCTGACATCTATCATAGCCTTTCTCCACTTATCTGACTTTGGCGATGCCATTGCCTCGGAGAATGTTTGTGGCAATCCCACCGTTGCTCTATAGCAGTAATCAATTGTGATCTCATTGTCTTCTACTCCACATTCATAATCCTCTAAATATTTTGGTGTCTTCCTTTCTCTACCAGAGGTACGAGGAGTCTCAGTATCATTGTTTGGGTCCGTGTCGCAGTCAGGTTTAAGCTCTAGTTCTGTGTCAAAAATCTTTTTTTGCATATTCTGTCTGTGACCGACTTGCTTTAGGCATAGTTACCCACTCTACATAGTGGTCCTCCAGTTGAGTCTTCTCAGTCTGCGTCTCACTCTCAGTCACGGTCTTTGTGATGAAGTGGACCTGTCTATGTTTCTGAACCTTCTTTTTCTCTGGAAAATAGATTAAATAAGCAGGTGAATGACAGTCAAAACCAACAAAGATCCCCTTTTTGCCCTTTGGATCTAGCTTTTTTTTGTTTTGTTCATAGACCATGCATTCTGAACCAAACTTTTTCATTTTTGATAAATCTGGCCGTTTTCCTGTGAAAAGGAAATAAGGAGTCTCTCCTGTTCTTTCGCAGTAACACCTGTTCCGTATAACTGCTGCTGTTCTGGCTGCATATGGCCATAGCTCCTTGGGCAAGCCAGATTCTATCAGCATACACCTCACCATCTCAAACAATGTGCGCCAGTTCCTCTCTGCTGTCCCATTTTGATGTGGGGAGTAGGGCGCTGATCTCTCATGTTTTATTACATTATCTCGAAGCAGAGATTGATACTCTTTTGAAACAAACTCTGTCCCATTATCCGATCTCATTCGCTTTACTTTACCATACGGTGCTGTGTCTGCCAAGAACTGCTTTGTAGCTTCAACTGCCATGTTTTTGTTCCTGAGAAAGTATACGAAAACAGCTCCAGAAAAGTCATCAGTAAAAGTGATGGCATATTTGTACCCGTCGAATGACTCTGGGTCGATAGGCCCACCTAGATCTGGATGTACCAGCCCTAATGGCTCTTTAGCTCTCGCATCACTTTTCCTGTTTCTATTCTGGGTGAATTTCCCTTGAATACAGGTTTCACACTGGTTAGGTCTAGTTTTGTCACTGATTTTCATACCTTCTACTATAGCTTCAAGCTTAGCAATATCACCATAGTTACAATGGCCCATTATCTCATGCCATGTTTTCATGTCTAAAGATGCATTGCAGGAGTCCTCACTGCATGCAAAATTTTCTGTGACAATGTCAAGATAGTACATTCGGTCCTTTAAATTCATCTTGCATATTGTCCCAAATGAAAGGATCATTTTGTTGTTATTTTTCTCAAAGTTGAACTTCGCTCCTTTCGAAGTTGCTGCTTCCACTGAAAGGATATTCTGCGGGTATCCCGGGATGAGGAGTGCATTTGTGATCTTGACGCTCACTACTCGTCCACTGCTGTCGGCCAGCTTGATTTGTGCGTCCCCCTTCTTCTCGACACTTCCGGTGATCCGTCTCCCATCAGCCAGCTGCATGATGTGATCTTTAGGCCGGAAACTCTCATCAAATCGGGTGAATGCGTTCTTGTCGGTGATGATGTGGGCAGAAGCACCGCTGTCCACGAGTAGTCCATATTGCTGCGCTCCATTGGGTCGCCATTCACTCACCCGGAGCAATACTGTTTCCTCTTCTTCCCTCGAAGATTTGGCTTGGTCTCTGCCACGAAAAACCTTTTCCGCATCGTCCATAACTGCAGCCACTTTGTTGTTCTTATCAGCATTTGTCCTTCGCTTGTGTTGTTTCTTATCCTTACTCATGCAGTCTCTTGCTTTATGCCCCACTTTTTCACAAATAAAGCATTCTCCATTGAAGACGTATTTTTTGTCTTTTTCTTTGGCCTTCGGCTTGAATGACTTGGCGGTCATTACTTCATCTGGTCTGGGCCTGCTTCGGTAGCGGAGGATGCATTCAAAACTTCTCAGCCTAGTCTTGAATTCAGCGAAGGTTAACACTTCCCTCGTTTGAGTCACATGCACAGAAAACGGGTTGTACTCATCCGTGAGTCCTTTCAACACCATAGCCACCAATAGTGCATCGCTTAGGCTCTCCTTAGCTCTTTGTAACGCAGCCACTAGCTTCTCGACACGTGCTAGATAGTCCGCTAGCTCCTCGTCGTTATCCATTAGCATATTGGTTAGCTCTGTGTACAGCCCGACAATTCTCGACTTTTCTTCGGACTCAAAATGGCGTCTCAATATTTCCAGACTTTTACCATCTTCTGGTGCTTCATACAGGATGGGCGTCAATGTTTTATCATCCAAGCAGCCGCACAGTTCAGCATATGCCAGTTCGTTTTTCCACTCGGTTTCTGTTGCGGCCTGTTCGCTGGATCCCGCAGCTACGTCACACCCGAGGATAGCATCTTTTAGCCCGATGGTTTTCAAGTATGCTAGCAACCTTGCCTCCCAGATGTGATAGCGGGCCTCATCTCCGTCAAATCGCGGCGGTAATCCTCTCCCATCGAGCGCCGCTGTGCCTGGATCCCACCTGGGCCCATAACCTGTTGAACCTACTACTGCGGAAGTCTCTCGCGGTTCATGTGTAGGCATCATTGCTGGTGACTACACGATGTTCTAGGCACAAGACTGGAGACGTTTCGTATTTTTCTGTGGTCGCTAACACTGAGTCGCTGAACATCCAACGTGCCTCAATGCATCGTCACTGCCAGAAGCGAACTGCAGGGAAGCTCCACCCCCTTTATTTATATGCACCCCATAACACGGTATCCCTCCACACAAAATAGCACCAAACATTAAGCGATAATACCAGTGGCATACATTGTCACCCAACAGAGGATTTATTTAACAGGCTGTCAGCGGTCATACAGAGGCACAAATTACCTTGGAGAACGCTCACCAACGTTACCACAGACGGATCACCGAATCTGACAGGAAAAAATATCGGGATGCTGAAGAGAGTTCAGGACAGGGTAAGAGAGGACAACCCTGAGCAGGAGGTAATTTTCCTACACTGCATAATTCACCAGGAAGCACTGTGTAAATCCGTGCTGCAGCTTGACCACGTAGTGAAGCCAGTCGTGAAACTTGTCAATTTTATTTGAGCGAGGGGACTTCACCATCGTCAATTTATTCAATTCTTTGAAGAAGCTGAAGCGGATCGCACGGATTTATTGCACCATTCTAATATCCGCTGGTTAAGTTGGGGAAAGAAGAAAAATTTCAACGTGTGTGCGAGCTCCGGGAGATTATTTCATTTTTAGAGCAATTTGATAACAGTGACAAGTTTCCTGAGCTGAATGACACAGATTGGCTTTGTGATTTTGCTTTTACTGTGGACATACTGACACATATGAACGAACTGAATATGAAGCTCCAAGGGAAAACTAGTTTGTGCATGTAACGTAGCCAGTGTGGGGAAATGAGCAAATGACTTGGCTGACATTTGCTCATTTCCCCACACTGGCTACGTTAAAGGAGGCTCCACAACATGTGAAAAAATACAGAAAATCACTGGATGACCTGCATGAGGAATTCTGCCGTCGCTTTAGTGATTTTGGAAAAATTGACAGGGCACTTCAGCTGGTGTCATGTCCCTTCTCACAAGACCCGGAAACAGTAACAGGAGTTGCAGTTGGAACTGATATATCTCCAATGTGACATGATGTTAAAGGACAAGTTCCACTTCCTGAAACTGGATGAGTTTTATGCTTCGTTAAGTGCAGCCAAATTTCCAAACATCCAGACTATGGCACGGAGAATGCTGGTGTTGTTTGGCTCGACATACGTGTGTGAACAGACTTTTAGTGTGATGAACACCAACAAAGCACCCCACAGATCCCGGATGAGTGATGAACACCTCAGATCTGTTCTGAGAATTGCGACAACACGATTCCAACCAGACTGCTCCCATTAAAAAGTATGTTAATACTTTAAAGCTTTTGTTCTGTTTATGTTTAATATGTTCTGATATGTTAATAAATCTATCTTGTGCTGACCCGGCCCGTCTATCAAATTTTAAAAATCGATGTGGCCCCTGAGCCAAAAAGTTTGCCCACCCCCTGTAATAGGCTATTATTATATGAGAAGTGCTTTATGAACGTTTGCACTGTACGTCATACTCCAGTTGATTGAGAGGTCCTGCCGGAGGGGAAGTTCCAGAAAGTGACTGCGAGTGAGCACACTGCATGTTTGATGACTCTGCCACGTTGTTATTAAAAGTCACATAAAACGTAAACCTTGTCTGCTGACCTTATTACATCGGCTAGGCTAGCTTAGCTGTTGTCGTATTTCAAAGCTTAATATGTGGCGTGGGTTGCGTCGGCGCCGCGAGTACGTGCTCGCGCTCACGCGCGCACAGCAGAGGGCAGCAGACTATCGACTGCTGAGACGCGCTTCACTCGAGTCACGTTTCTCCAGTACGTGCATATTAAGGAGCAGCTTCCGGACAAACACAAATTGTCCGCCGTGTAGAGCCATTTTGATCTCCTTTTGGAGAATAAGGTATTTATTGAAATCTCCTGTCTCACCAAGTGCCTCTTGGATTTTTGACATGTCTTATTCCATTGTTTGTGTGTTCTCAACAGCAGGGAAAATAGCATGCATTAAACGCAACAGACTGAAATTTAAAACACTGGAGCATCTTATTTTTCTAAATCAAAGTTTGTGAAGACAAAGACCACAAGCATCCTCATTCACATGATCGAAACACATTGAATGATACAAGATGAATGCATGGATGTGAATGATATTGTCAAGAGTCAAGGTCATCTTTATTGTCAAATATGCTTTATGTATGACATGCAGCATAAATGGTAATTTCTTCCTCTCAATCCTCAGTGCATATGTGCATGCAAACATGCTGTACATTAAACACACACAGCTAAGAAAGGATAGCAGCTATACTGTGTAAAAAAAGACATGTAATCTGAACATTATAGACAATGTAAACAATATAAACAGCATAAACAACAACATAAACAATGGCACTTGTGGCTATTGTGGGTAGAATGAGGTAGTGCATTGCATACACTTCATCATCAAATCAGTCTGCTCAGTCTGTCAAGTGGGTTGGCTGCAGGGATTTTGAAGGTCCAGCAGGTGGTAGTGGTCAGCGACACAGTATCAGCACAGTATCAACACGCCTCATGAGGCCTTATGGACCCATCACTATAGGCTACATTTGAGTCTGATGTCAGCATTAAACACTCTGAAATGCCATAGTTTGTTCAGTATCCTTGATCAGGGCAAGGACAATCACAGGGGTAGGAAACTCGGGTTCCTCAAGAGCCATATCTTGCCTGTTTTAGATCCTCCCTACTCCAACACACCTGATTCAAATCATCAGAAAGGATATGGCTCTCGAGGAACTGGAGTTCCCTACCCCTGGACTATCAGCAGTAGTAATGGGACGAGCGACACTGGTGCATTAGCACAGTGCCGAGAGCTCAAGAGTGAAACCCCGAATCGGTGCGTGTATTGCTTTAAGAAAGAATCATGTGACCAATCCAGGAACTGAATCATTTGAATGTGCTGCGCCAAAGTGTGTTTATAAGGACACAAACCGTATCAACATGACGTGGGTTTGTTGGCTGGAGTTTTGCGAAATTATGGATCGTTCTAAGAAGTTTTCCCCAGTGTGGAATAATTTTGATCTTGGTAAATCTTTTTCTCTTTTGAGCATTGTTTACTGTTATATACAATTTTTTTACGGTGGCGCATTCCACCCGCTTTATCAGTTTATCAAGTGAATGACCGACCTGTTATACATATGATAGTCAGTTAAAGAGCCTTACAGTTGCTTTATTCATTTTATCTTATAATTGCGAGATCCTCCATAATTGAAGTCCAACGCTGCCTGCCAGAAGCAAACACACTGGAAATTGAACCAGAAAACATATTCACATCTGCAGCAACTTTCACTTAAAACTCTCTGCTCACTATCATCATGTGAAAGAGTATTTTCTGAGGCTGGGGAGCTGGTGTCTAAGAGGAGAAATCGCCTTGGAGCAAAGACACTCCAAAAATATTTGTTCCTCAATAAAAAAATCATAAACTAATCACTTTGTTGTCTTTCATTTCACATGATTTAACAAAACATTTCTACACAAGTTATAAATCAGAATTGTAACTCATATTTGCTATATTTTACATACCAACTCAGTTTAGCATTTACACAAACAAGGAATTTCTTTACCTGCAATGAGGGCACTATTGGGTGTAGTGTCAATACAGTGCTGATACAGTTTGTGAAGTGGGTCAATACACTCCTTGAGGTATCATCGTCCCATCACTAATCACCTGTGCTCCCTTACTGAAGAGTCAAGGCACATGACACTATTACTCCTTGGGGCCTTGCAAATGGCATTTCAAAACCCCTTCATCAACTGTTGGAAATAAAGAAAAACACTCCAGCTAAAGCTAATCGACACATTCTCAACCACCCCGTACTGGCTTTGTCAGACTTTGAACTCCCCCTTGTGCTCCACACTGATGCCTCGGAGTATGGACTTGGCACTGTTTTGTATCAGTGACATCATGAAAATCTTAAGAGTGATCACTTATGGACCAAGAATGCTGACATTGAGAAAGAAATCCAACTTACACTCAAGGATACGAGGGGTTCTATTCATAGCTGCGGACCATGACATTAAATATAGTACTGACCTTTGTTACTGAGGGTGTGTCACCAAGTCCTAAGAATTGAAATCAAGTTTTATGACTTGAATAGAGAGATTCAGACACTTCTACATTTCCCACAATGCATTACCACCAGACATATTAGTGGGCAAGCCCCACTCACAAAGCGTAAGTTCAAATTGGTCGTGCCTTTTACATGTTTCATTCTTGGCTGTCATAGTTGGGGCGGGAAAGTTACTTTTGACTTCCGAAAATCATAAGGGATTTCACATCCACCTAGAGGAAACAGGAATGATGAAGATGACTTTGGCTGTCAATAACCCTTTTCACCGCAAACTGTTGCTATGGTTGCAAGGCACAAAAATCGCCGTCGGTTATCATTGAGGAGAGAGCTTCCATTTAAACACATAAGTGCCGTTTCCCATTCCTTTTCAATAGTTTATCAGACAAGTATACAACACCTTTATCTTTCCAAGTCCAACTTTCAGATTTCGACAAGCTAACCTCGGCTTGTGCCGCAGCTTTTTATCCGATGCACACGGGCTGGGGCCCACTGGCACCGCGAGGCTACTGCATCTCTGACTGCAGAGACTTAAAGTGTACAGTCACATGGACGGCGTGTGACCGCGGTAGGGAGGTCTGGAAAGGGTGACTGCGACGTCACCACCTCACAAGCAACGGCGAGGTGCTCTTTGCTGTTTGACCGGCGGTTGCCAGGAGGCTCTTGACTGCCTGGATGTCTGTGACATGGAGCCCCATGTCTGCTTGTTGAAGCTCATCTCATTCTGCTAACCTTGTCTGTATAGCCTTCGAAAGCTAATTCTGCCTCGACAAGCCATGGGAGCTAGTGGAGTGAACAGCCTCGGCTGGAACTATAACGAAACGTTAGCATTGCTAAATGTCAAAAATTATGACCAATTGCCACCCAAATTAATATGCACATTCCGACAGATAAATGGCTTTTTGTCATAGCATCTCACATTTAATGTCAATAAAACCAAAATATTGTTCAGATCCCGTTTAGATTTTCACAGGTCGAGATGGACAAGAGTAGGAGGGCACATATTAATTTGTGTGGCAATTATTTACCATTTCAAACACTTCTGTGACAATAGAACGTGACAAGAAGCTATATGAATTACAGTGCGTGCCTCCCTGCTGAGACATGGACAGGCTGAGATGGGGAAAAACAATAAGCCAAGCTACAAAAGAGGGTGGGCCAATCAATTTGTGATAAATCTCATCCCAAAGAGGCCCATAAATCACAATCCAAAATACAATTTTTTCCCAAGACAGAAATAAATAAACATTATAATACTGTACGTATTTTACTGTTGTGATTTTTTTGGGATACACCTGTATTGCAGTTTTTGTTATATCAACAGTTTTTGGACAGTATATTTTTGTATTTTATTGATTGTGTTGTTACACCTGCATTTTGTCAACATACTTGCAGGTTCAGAAAGGACATGTACCATGCTCATTTTCCAAATGAGGAATTTCTGTTATCAGGACAAATTGGACAGCGCAAACACGTGTCCGTATTTGAGAATATTTACTGTACACACAACTTACTATGTCAGCCTATAATCAATCCCGTTGCTTGATTCACATACAGTCAGATTGACAACTGAATCACCGCTGATGCGCAATCAACAGCGCTAAGCTAGTTAGCGAATTACCTCTGATCACAATCAACCGGGAGCCTGCGGACTGTTCCCAAGTCGACCACGAGGTGTGGGAGGAGGAAAGGGGGGAAAAATATGTGTTTCTCTGTGTTTCGGTTTCGGCTGATGCTCATCATGGCGTGCAATGCGTGCATATGTGCGTGAGTGAATCGATAGGCGCCCGCGTGCGTGTATATGATTGCATGTGCACGATCGGGTCGATCGTAGGAGGTTGGTCGCTTCAAAAGTCGATCTTCGGGCAAAAATGTTTGCCCTATTTGGCAAGCTGACCCGAGTAGTAGATAGGCCTGAAATGTCCTGAGAGACGCCTATCCCAGCCGTCTACGGGCAGCAGGTGTTCGTCGCATTAAATTTCACAAATGAGACAAGATTATATACAATTACAACAGGAGGGTGGCTGCTGAGATGCCAGAATACAGTACTTTACTTTTTTTTAAACTGCGTACTCAGCGTCCCTAGACATGAAACTTTAGGTGCTCAAGTTTAACATTTAGGGGCACACATTGCATAGAGACTTGCAATGGAAATACTGACATCAATTCATTTACAGTATTTTAATATATTGTTATTACTGATGGTCTTACGTGTGGAGCAGAAAATGGCAAGATGCCCCATTTTAGGACAGCCTCGAGCCCAGGTTGAAGCGATTACGTAATCTATGTACAAGCATGCACATTCACGACTATAAATATCTTGCCACTACAATAGTGACTTTTTCAAATGTACAATTTTCTCTGGTGACCCTATTAGCATGAAAGTCAGTTACGCAGCAAATATATGATCTCACAAAATGCGTATTTTCCGCGTTTTGGATCCAAAATCCGTGATTTGGATGAAACCAACACTGCTGCCGATTACTAAAAATGGAATACGGTAAAACAAATGTTTTTTGATGTGTGATGGAAGAGTTGATCTCATATTTTATTTGGCTGTCTCCCTTTACATACACATTGAATTATTCTGTGAGCCTTGAAATATCAACCAAAGCTGTAAATAGGCTGACATTAAAAGAATTCAGATTTAATTAACAAAGATGTACCCAACGGGTGGATAACTCACGTTCTGGCTATCACCAGAAGCGGGCATTTTTCCAAGTGAAGGATGCGAATGCCGATACCCAAACGGGTCTATCTGGTTTTAAGGCTCGACTTCCCGCACCAGCGAACCTTCGCAGAACCATTCGAGGCAGGCATTTGATTTGTGACGCACTTTGCGGTGCCTTTTTTTTAAGAACGAAAGGGTGACATTATAACGCAGGAGTGGGGCGAAAGAGCCGACAAAACTATTGAATGCCACAACGCAGTGGCGTTGGCTGGCTGAACAAACGTCGCTACGATGGACAACAAATGACGCTGGTTCCAATAAAAAATAAATAAATTCACCAAAAACGCTTGCAAAATGCAAAGATAACATGAACGGAAATAGCTCGTCGTGAAAAGAGCACAAAACAAACACTAAGTAGTGATGGGTCCAGCGACACCGATGCATTGACACATGCGCCGGGCTCACAGAGCAAACCACGTGTCGATGCATGTGCTGGCTCATTACGTCACGTGATTGACACGTGAACTGCGTTGACACAGTCCAGGCTTCTAATTGACACACCGGCTGCGTTGACACAGTCCAGGCTGCTAATTGACACATCGACTGTGTTGACACAGTCCAGGCTGCTAATTGACACATCGGCTGCGTTGACACAGTCCAGGCTGCTAATTGACACGTGAACTGCACCGGTGCAGTTTAGACTGCATCGGCTGCTTGGCACAGTACAGGCTGCGCCACTTAGTCCAGGGGGCGTCGACTCAGTGCAGAGGGCGTTGACGCAGCAAAAGCCCGCCGCACAGTGTATTTAAGGAAGTGGGTTTGGCGACACAATGCCACTTGCCGAAACAAGCCAGACCTCACTCACGCTCGCTTGTCGAAGTTCGTGTCAGTGCAGACTTCGTGTTCGTGCCTTGCCTTAATTGCCGATTATGGAGCAGAGACGCAAATCATCCGCCGTGTGGGACCATTTTGATGTCCCGGAGAATAAGGTATTATTTATTTATTTATTCAAATCGCCTTCTGTCGCCGAGAGCCTCTCGGCGAGAGGCACTCACCGAGTGCCTCTCAGACTATTGACATGTGTTGTACCATTCTAATCCGAATACATTTCAAGGTAACTCTTGGTTACTTCTTATTCACATTTCATTACAGGTGAAATGTCGAATTTGCCGGGTCGAATTGTCATACACCAACAGAAGCACCTCCACCATGCTGAGGCATTATCGGGCCAAGCATGAGAATGAAGTTCGCGATACACCCAGTATTACGCCAGGTATACAAACGTTCACTCATCTTTTCACGGTTGCTATGTTGATGATTTAATTGACAATCAGTAATTATTATTGGTTGACTCTCCACTCCATGTTTGACAATCAAGGTTCCAGGAAGCAGCTGTACTGGAAGGACCAACACACTTCTTTCCCAAACCTCTCCCACCTCGCAAAGGAGTTCCTTTGTACGCCAGCCTCATCCGTCCCTTGTGAGCGTGTGTTCTCCACAGCAGGAGAAATTGCTTGTAAAAGACGCAACAGGCTGAAGTTTAAAACATTGGAGCATCTTATTTTTCTCAATAAAAATTTGTGAAATAAAACCCCACAAGCATCCTCATTCAAATGATCTTCACATTATTTGAACACATTGAATGTTGCAAAATGAATGCATGGATGTGAATGATATTGTACACTTCATCATCAAATCGATGAATGACCTTATGAAAATGTTTTGGAACAGTTGTAGATGCAAAACCGTGCTGGCAGCTACATAATGGATAATAAAAGAAAAAATATCCCAAACCATAGGGATCCTCCCAAAAACTAAGGATGTGCTGAATAAGAGATCCTTGTACACATACTTTTATTACTTCCATATTTGACCTATTGTGTGGGAATATGGGGAAATGCCAGTAAAACAGTTTTAAAACTACAATACAAAGCAATCGGAACAATCACTGGTTCCAAATGGACGGAACCCACAAATCCACTGTTTATCAAATTAAACAATGAAATCTCATGACCTGATTGACTTCAAAATCGCCCAATTAATGTACAAAGCACACAATAATAACCTTTGCCAAAAGATCCAGAAGCTTTTTAAAATTTGAGAAAGTTGTCATAATTTAGGGGGTACTAATCTATACAAAAAAAATCCAGAACACGAACGAACATCACACAAAGGAGTGTATCTGTAATAGGTGTAAATCTGTGGAATGATTCTGAAACGGACCAGTAAAATGAGGAACTCTCTTGCTGAGATTAAAAATGAATTCGAGAGTAGTACAAGACAACTACACAAATCAGAATTAAGCTGATAAATTCGATACACTCATGAAATATAGCAATACATCAGAAATACATTGATGAGATTATTTAATATATTAATGAAATGTAGCATCCATTATGAATATGAGAAAATCGACATATACATGTGCTCTAAAGAGTATGTACTGTATATACAAACCTAATGTAAAAATGTATTAGTACAGCATACATAAGGGTAAAAGCATTTGTTGATATTTAGACTTTCTTTCCTATTTAGAAAAATGATCAATTCATATATAAGAAGGGGTAGGACTCGGGGTAGGTTTTTTGCTTCTTTCTACTCCTTTGAACACATATTTGTGATGATGACTATTTTCTTTTCCTTTTTTTATATCTTACCTTCACCTTTTGCCAATTTATTACCGAATTGTATATTTTATATGTTCAATATACAAAACAATTTATCAGTCAGTTCAGTCTGTTAAGTGGGTTGGCTGCAGGGATCTTGAAGGTCCAGCAGGTGGCAGTGGTCAGTGACACAGTATCAGCACAGTATCAACACAGTGTGTCAGTGTCTCGACACGCCTCATGAGGCCTCATGGACCCATCACTAACACTAAGGATACAAAAACGAGCGTAAGCTTGACAACAAAAATACTCACTATGACTAATGCAAAAATGAGGTGAGAAAATATATTGCGCAATTTTAGAGCTCGTCTAGAAAAACCACTCGTAGGCATGTGCAAGGAGAGGAATAATCAGACAGACCTTGACATCTTGACAGTCGTTAATAAATACATGGCAATTGATTAGAACATTGGCAGCAGGTGTGCCTACTGAAGTGAGGCTTTCGACTGCCACCTGCTGGAGACACAAGAACGATAAAGTAGGCCTTTAGACTAGGGTTTAGTTTCAAAGTAGGGTTTTCAAACGAGGGTTAGGGTTTCACAGTAACCCGTCCTCTTTAAACTAGAGGACGGGTTTTAAACTCGGGTTAGGGTTGTAAAGTATGCTTTCAAAATTGTGTTAAGGTTTGAAAGTAGAATTAGTGTTACAGTTTCGAAGAAGGGTTTTATACTAAGACTAGGGTCAGGGTTTTAAATAAGGGTTAGTGTTACAAAGTAGGCTTTCAAAATAAGGTTGAAGTTTCAAAGTTGGGTGACAAACTAGGGTTCTGGTGTTCAAAGCAGGGTTTCAAACTTGTGCTCGCATATTAAAGTGAGGTTTTAAACAAGGTTTTGGTTCTCAATAAGGTTTATAAACTAGAGTAAAGGTTTCAAAGTTGAGTTTTAAACAAGGGCTAGGGTCTCAAAGTAAGGTTTTAAACACAAATAGAACAAAGGTATCGGTTTGTTTTTTGAACAATTAAAAAAAAAGACAATTTTTCCATACAAAACCTCCTCAAAGGAAATCTTGTGACAAAGTACACATTCATATAACAAAATTTTTAAAGATAATGAAAAAACGTTTTTATAAAAAATCTAAATCAAAATACAATATGACAATTGACGCGGCCAAACAGAGTACCTTTGTTGATTTGTAAAAAAATAAAATAAAAATAAACAAACAAAACAATTGAGTTAAACAAGGAAACTTATTTTTGTATCGATATTTTTCAAACGGAAGAACTTTTTTTAATTGGAAACCAGTAAACAATTTTACATAGATAATTTACTTATATCTTATTTTTTCTTTATTTTCATGAATTCGTAAAAAAATTGAAGTGCTTCATTTTCTGATAGTCCCCTATATTTGAACGCATGTTTATTGGAAATAATGTCATTTTTATATGCAAAGTATTTTTGACAAAACCCACGAGTCGTCAAACATCCCTGATGATGTCAAGAAAGCAGCGGTTGTTTCTCGACGAGGGATTTCCTGTTGGACATTCTCGGTTCCTTTTTCGGTGCCGGTCACCCGCTTTATTTAAAGCCCTCTGACAACTGTGTGTCTTCATATGAAGTGAGTACTTCCAACATGATGACGAGCATGCGTTACTGGATTCACCTCACATTGGTTGTCGCCATCGAGGCCGTGGCTCTGATGCCAGACGATGCTGGTGAGTAGCACACCATCATCTACTTCTTGTTGGTTTGGCGGCTCTTTGAATCAGCACTAACATCATTTGAATGCATTTTTTGGTCTGGAATTTGGAATTAACTAACTACAATGAAAATTCTTTGGGAGGGTGTATCTTCCGACGATGTATATTAAATGGGGGGTGGGGGGCAGAACAAATTCTACAAATAATTTAAATGGTTTTTTTGGGCGGGGGAGTGGCAGGGGGTACAAAAAAGCCATTTATCTTGATTTATGAACAAAAAAAATGAAAGAAAGAAAATAAAGAAGGAGGGGGTTTTCACGGCAAAAACCACAAAAGGCAAGAAAATTAATTTGTTTAAAGGGGGAAATTAACTCAATGTGCCTTTTTGATTTTGTTTCAAACAATATTTTGAAAAAAGTAGAAAAAAAGTCTTATATAAATTTGAAACTAAATATCAGACCAGAAAAAAATAACTTTTTTGTTGAATTTTAAGGAGAAAAAACATTGACCAATGAAAATAATTGGTTGTTTTCTTTTCCAAAAATTAACAGAATTTTTATCAGAAAAACAAAAAAAAAATGTATTTTTTGTTTATGTATAAAAATACAATGAAGAAAACAAAGAAAAGTAATAGTTTATATTTTTTAACAACAAAAACATTTTTGAGAGAAAAGAAAATAATAATTTTGGATGCTGTTAGTAAAAAATATATTTTTATAGCAAATGATGAACAAACTAAGTAAGTAAAAAAACAAACAAACAGCAAAACCCAAATATCCCAAGCATTTGTAACTGGAAATAAAATATTTGCTTTAGGTGCAAAAATGTCTAACAAAAAGCACAAATAATATACTGTACTTTTGTTCATCTGATCTGTTTCCCCCAACATCTTAAACATTATCAGCAAATAAAACGTTATTTTTTGTTATTTTTCTAACAAAAGAAAATTCCTAAATATTAATGGAATAAAACAAATGCTTTTTTACATTTTTATTCTTTAATTTGTATTTTAATTTGTTGAACAAAAAGAAGCAAAAATAGGCCAAATGTGGAGCATGATCCTATATGCTGCTCTATAAATACACCAGAAACAAAACAAGCGCGCTGCACAAGTCCACGCGCATGTCTGTTTTGCCAGGCACGGCAGCGTGAGACACCGAAAACGGATAATTAAAGAGTTTATGAATGGAAAGTTTACTTTTAAAAAGTTACCAGATTGCTGCACTGACAAGACAAAAGTTACCTGTTCTCTCTATGTGTATCATACAGGTGTACGAAGTATGCCACTGACGTGATTGTTACTTGTTTGGAACTATTTTGTGTGGAAGGTTACAGCGTTCCGTGTCCATATAAATAGAGCGGGTGGAGCTTCTCTGTATTCGTCTGACAGTGACAGCGCGCTGCTGTTGTAGCGACCTAGCGAAAATCAAACGTCTCCAGTGTTGTCATCGAACCAAGTGTAGTCATCCGAAATGAGGTAGACACAAAAACCGTAGAGACTTCTGCACAAGAAGGACCAACACAATCAACATAGCCTGACTGTGTTACGCGGAGTGAAACCCCCCTCCTTTCAGAATGGTTTGGCCCAGCAGCACGGGGGAAGTGCTTGCGCTTCTTTGTACGGCCGGCAGTTTTGAATAGAGCGCCACATAACGAACACGGGTGTCCGGGGTCTCGTTATTCTCCAACAAACATACAGAAACAGCTGCTGTGTTCAAAGCAAACTTGAGAAAAACGAAGTATGCAACCATGGTTTAAATCCACTATAGGCTGAGTACTAGTTTACCTTAAATGTGCACTTTATAATGTTATATTGCTCTGTTTTGATTTCATTAAAAAAGCTGTTAAAGCAGCTGTTGTGTGACAAAATATTTTTTTTAACTGTTGTTGATGGACGGTATACATTTGGAGGGGTATGGGATGTTTTTGTTCCCTTGCATTAAAAAAACAATACAAAGTTGATTACCTCCCACCCCTTTAAAAACGCACTTCAAAAAAATATGAGCAAAACACATGCTGTCCAATCACGTACAGCACTATTTGGGGTGGCAGAGTAAATGAGGTGTCTTTTATCTCCTTCACAATGTCATCTTTCACCTGGAATGGTTGTTTGGGAAATGCACTTTTTTAAAAGCTATTTTTACTGCCTGTATCTTCTGCAGTTAGGTTAAAAGTTGAAGAATTGTCCCAGCAAGTATTTTCACAGCGTTATTATGATCATTATTATTGATGTTACATTATTACTTTTCAAATAATCAGATCATATCATCAGAAATATATCTCTTTTTACATATAACAGCACTGTATCGTAAGAGAAACAGCTCATATTTTCGGATCGTACACATGCTCACCACTTTGCTCCAAAAAATAATTGTAATGTAAAAGACATTATATTTGGCTCAATTAATTTCTTTTGTCAGATCTTCCCACCAAACCGAGCGTGTATTGCTGGTGTGCGAGTTATCCCAACGTCACCTCCTGCTCCTGGGCAGAACCCCCAGGCTCCCAGCCTCTGGACTACATCGTCTCTTACAGGTACAATCGGGTGATCACAGCAGCAGGATCAGCAACAACAGTTCATTTTTGTGGTTTGCAAAGGCCACCAAAAGAAGTGTCGTGTGAGTGTGTCCTCATGTATTAAAGTTATTTTGCATGCGCCTTTCAGTGAGAGACGCCAGCCATCAACTAGCAAGCCTTGTCGTCTCATTCCTCCCACCTCCTCCTTTTTATCCGATCCTGGGCAATCGGCCCCCGTCAGGGACTTGCCCCCCCTCCCGGGTCCATCATCATCATCATCATCATCGTCCTCTTCTTCCTCCGAGCAGGTACCAACTTAAAGTCACTTTCATCAAACACTCATATCTATCAAACACCCCCCCACGAGAAAAAAAACCGAATACCGTACCAGAAGCAGAATCAGATTTAACTGCCACGTGTGTAAAAAACACAGAAGGAAAGAAACATAAGCAATAACAATGACCAACAGAGGGAGACAGAACGGGAAGTGTAGTGGTTCACTGTTTAGCGCCCTGAGATCTTAGATGTGGAAGAAGACGATAAGGGGAAAAAACAGATAAACTCTCACCATTCTCCTTAAAGGAGAGCATGCCTTGAGCCTGAAAAAACCTCAACACATACATTGAGTCAGATAATAAAACACAAGTGTAGGACATGCACATGTGGAAGAGGGAGGAGGAAAAAAGGGCGCAATCCCAGGCACCATTTCAGCCTGGCGCATCCGCAGCGCACCTTGGGCCATCATGGGGAGGGGAGGGCTGTGGGAAAGCCAACGAAGGCAGTGAAGTGTCTGCTAGCATCTCTTCCAGGAGAAAGTCTAAAGTAGATCACGGTCTATTCAGCTACTCTGTGCCTGCCGCCTCCCCTCTCCCAGCTGTTCTCATCGACAAAATCCAGCAGGTGGCTATAGTGTTGTATTTAAGACCCAAGACTACACCAGACAAAGTTAGCAGACAAGATAAGGGAAGAGAGGAGCATCTCCGTCGAGAGCCAAACGGAAAGAATTGGCAATTAGAATATTGGCAGTATTTGGGTTTTGAAAGGCCATGTATGTAAATACTGTACAGGTAAATAGACATCATTTCCATTTCTTGTTTTCTATTCTGTACAGTCAATAAGGCACGTTTTAGTCATGTCACTCACCACACGAATAAAGCAGTAATTTTCTTCCTCGCACCGCATTTGTCTCAGTTTCACAATACCCCTGTTTACCCCTGCTTACTGTATGTATTTCTAGATGCACAGATTTGAACACACACACACACACACACACACACACGCACGCACGCACGCACGCACGCACACACACACACACACACACACACACACACACACACACACACACACACACACACACACACACACACACACACACACACACACACACACACACACACATATATAAAGAGCTGTCAAATGATTAAAAGTAATCTAATTAAAATCAAACTGTCATAATTAACTCAAATTCACTAAAAATTAATCGTGATTACTCACACATTTTTGATCGTCCTATTTTTCCCCATTTCAATTCTCTCATCAACATGGAATCATGAATCAAGTTTTCTTTGTGCAAGATGGAAATATTTACTGAAATAACAATTCTGATTTTCAATTTTACATGAACATTTTTCACTTGGAGCAGTTTTTCACACATAATCTCTTGCACAATATTATTGTCCATCAACAACAGTGAAAATAATATTTTGTCACACAACAGCTGCTTCAACAAGTCTTTTTATGGAATCAAAACAGAACAATATAACATTATAAAGTGCACTCAGCCTATAGTGGATTTAAACCTGGTTGCATACTTTGTTTTTGTCAAGTTGCTTTGAACACAGCAGTCAGGCTATGTTGATTCTGTTGGTCCTTGCGCGGAAGACTCACAACGGTTTTGTGTAGACATCATTTCGGATGACTACACTTCGTTCGATGACCAAACTTGAGACGTTTTATTTTCGCTAGGTCGCTATCACTGCACCGCTGTCACACGAACACAGAGAAGCTCCACCTGCTCTATTTATATGGACACGGAATGCTGTAACCTTCCACACAAAATAGTTCCAAACAAGTAACAATCGCGTCAGTCGCATACATCGTATACCTGTATAATACAGAGAGAAAGAAGAACAGATAACTTTGGTCTTGTCAGTGGAGCAACCTGGCAACTTTTTAAACGTAAACTTTCCATTCATAAACTCTTTAAGTATCCGTTTTCGGTGTCTCGCGCTGCCGTGGCTGGCAAAACAGACATGGGCATTGACTTCTGCAGCTCCATGAGCGCCTAGCAGCACAAATGAACCAGCTGCTGAGGGATGGAACTCACCCAGGAGGGCTAACCGAAGGGCGAACGATCCTGATCATGAAGGATCCCTCAAAGGGTGCAGTCCCATCCAACTATCGGCCAATAACCTGTCTCTCCACAACATGGAAGCTCATGTCAGGCATCATTGCGGCTAAGATAAGTGGACACATGGATCAATACATGAGCGAAGCACAGAAGGGCATTGGTAGAGATACCAGAGGAGCCAAACATCAGCTCCTGGTTGACAGAACAGTCACACAAGACTGCAGGTCCCGACGTACCAACCTGTGCACAGTAAGGGTGAGGAAAATAATCGATATTAATCGATACATCGATGCGCACGTGCGCGATGCGAGTGCATCGGCTCATTCACTGGGTACGACGCGATTGACGGGTGAAATTGCGATTCATCACAATGCATTGGTGGGTATCGGTAAAATCCGATTCAAGCGCCGTTTTATTCATGTTAAACGTCACCTATCTGCCCTTTCCTAGGCGCAATGAATGCACCATCATTGTTTTGCGTTTTGTCTTGAATACGGATGGTAGCCGTGCGTCACATACAGTCCAGTACACAACTAGCGAAACACTACGGAAGTTCACGCAAGCAGCAGCGAGGAAACTACTGTATTTAATGCTTCCGCAACATTCAGATCTTATGTTTGGAAATACTACGGCTTCGAAAAGAAAGACGGAAAGATTGATAAAAGCTCAGTAATTTGCAAAGAAAGTCGCACTACGAAGCCATACAACGGCAGCACCACAAATATGCAGACCACTTAAAACGATGGCACCAGATCACCGACAAGTTTCCCGCTCCCTCCCCCGCCTCCCCGTCCAGTTCCTCGTTGGACACCGGAGAAACTCTTGGCAAACCAGGTCAGGATCAGAAAAAAATCACCTCTTATTTTGGGGGTCCCCTTGCAGCTCACTGTGACCGCGCAAGGAAAAACTATATATGGATGACTCTTTTGGACATTTCATTTTGACACTCAGTGAGAGTGGTCTGTGTATGCTACAATACACACAGCAGCTTTGAGGCTGTGACTGCCACATTGTTTCAATTGTATTTTTTTTCTGTCCTATGGAGATGGATATTTCATATAAGACACTCAGTGAGTAGTCCGTTTGTGTTTACACTACAGCAACAGCTGTGAGTCTCAGGTGCCAAATTGTTTACATTTTCTTTGCAAAAGATCTTCGCAAAAGATCTGCGATCCCTAGGCTCAAAGGTGCAGATCAAACCGTCGCCAATTCCTAGTGGATCGCAGTGAAGTCCGTAAGGGAGCCTCCACGCCGAATTGACGGGACTTTCCATCACTGGAGAGTTGGTGCGAAGTGGTAATGACCTTCGGGTCAGCAAAATCCTGCGGGACCGCCTCCGGCGGTATACAAATCCACCGCAGTCTTGGCGTTAAGCGCCTAGCAAGGCGGCGGACCGGATCCCCAAGCCGACCATCCACCTTGGGTTGTGAAGGAATCCCTACCCTTCAAAATAAAACACAGGGCCCGGCGCACCCTCGGTCCAACCTCGGGTGCTGCAGACCTCCTGGACCACCACCGTCGGCCACCGCGCTGCCGTGGACCCTGGCCACGGGGTCGAAGTGCGGGGGCGGGGTTGCGACCCGTCCCCCTCCCTCACGCTACATAGCCCCCAGGATGGCGATTCCCCCCCCCCCCCGCCCCCTCAACCCGTGTCCCCCTTCTCCCGATCCCCTTCACCTCAAGAAGTCCGGCGGCGATGGCGCGGGGCGTCGGGGACAGGCTCAGATGAGGGCCCACGTGGCACGATGGTCGCTCCCCTTGCAAACTGGTGATGGTGCAGGGGAGAGGCAGCGACCACGGTGGCGGAGCAGGACTCTTTAGTCGTAGCGCTGCTCCCCTCAATCCGAGGAAGGGCCAATAAAAGGCGGCCTAAACACGCCCATCACCGCCACCGATCGGCTGGAGACCCGCCTCCAGCAGATTCATCCTTCATGCGGGCGAAACAAATACAGATACATTAACCGGACTGCTTTCCTGGAAATCGGCGCTTGGAATGTACGAACCCTGATGGACAACGCAAGAGCAAATAGACCGGAGCGCAGGACTGCCCTCATCGCCCTTGAGATTCAGAAGCTCGGCCTGGACATTGTTGCCCTCTCCGAGACCCGTCTCCTTGGTGCAGGGCAGATCGAGGAGCCTCGGCACGGGTGCACCTTCTTCTGGAGTGGACGAGCTGTGGAGGCGAGAAGAATTCACGGTGTAGGGTTCTGCATTAAGTCACATCTGGTTAGGGATGGAGGAGGAGGCGAAGGAGTCCTTCTATGCCGCGCTGCGTGGCCTGATCCTCCGCGTCAACCCCCGGGATAAGCTCTTGGTTCTGGGGGATTTCAACGCGCGGGTGGGCCGGGGCCATCAGCTTTGGGGAGGGATTCTGGGGAAGGAAGGCGTTGGCAACTGCAACGAAAATGGAGAACTACTCCTTGGTCTCTGCGCAGAGACGGAAATGGTAATAACCAACACACTGTTTCGGATGGCCAACAAGCACAAGACCACCTGGCAACAGCCAAGATCCGGCCACTGGCACATGATCGATTACGTCCTTACCCGCATCTGCGACCGAGCGGACGTCATGGTCACGAGGGCAATCCGCTCCATGGATGACGGATGGTCCGATCCCAGGCTGGTAGCCTCAAGACTTAGGCTAAAGATCACGCCTGCGAAAAGAAGGAAGAAGATCCCCAAGAAGGTACGTTTCAATGTTGGGCTGCTGAGGAATCCCGAAGTCCTCGAACAGTACCAGACGTCCCTCGCGGACAAACTGGACACTCAACCTCGGACCATTCCAACACTGGATGACGGAGCTGCCGACTCTCCGGGAGATCTCCGGAGCCCTGAGGAGGATGAAGAAGAACAAAGCTGCTGGAGTTGACGACATCCCCGTAGAACTTTTACAAGCTGGGGGTGCACCTCTCCTCACCCGCCTCCACACCTTCATCCTTCAATGCTGGGTCGAGGAGACGGTGCCTGGAGAACTGAAGGACTCCGTCATCGTCACGATATTCAAGAAGGGCGACAAACTCGACTGTGGAAACTATCGTGGAATTTCCCTGCTGTCAACTGCTGGAAAACTCATCTGTCGTATACTGGCCGACCGACTCACCTGTCTCGCTGAGCGGGTTCTTCCGGAGTCCCAGGCGGGCTTCCGTCCAGGCAGGGGAACCGCGGACATGGTGTTCTGCGCCAGGCAGCTCCTGGAGAAGTGCCGGGAGCAGCGGAGGGAGTTCCACGCCATCTTTTATGATCTGGCCAAAGCGTTTGATTCTGTGCCCCGAACAGCACTCTGGAAAGTGCTGGAACGTCAAGGCTGCCCCCCCAAATTCATATCCCTCATCCGGATGTTTCACGACGGCATGAAGGGTTGCGTCCTGACTCAGGGCGAAATTACTCCCCCATTCCCGGTTCGGACCGGTGTCAAACAGGGCTGCACGGTGGCGCCGACATTGTTCTGCCTCTACATCGCCGCACTTATCCACCACGTCACCCCTGTCTAGGAGCACGGAATCACTCTACCAAACTGAAGGGTCACTCTTCAACCTCAGCCGTTTGAGGAGCAAGCGGGGGACCATGGTCACGACCGTCAGCGAACTCCAGTACGCTGATGACAATGCTGCGGTCTCCAACTCCTCCGGGGGCCTCCAGCTCATCGCGGATGGCTTCGCCGCGGCGTACAGGACCTTTGGCCTCTCCGTCAACACCAAAAAAGACAAAGACCCTCCATCTGAACCATCATCCACCCCAAATCACCATAGACGACGAACCCATCGAGCAGGTCTCGGCGTTCCCTTACCTGGGTAGCATTATCCAGCAGGACGCCGGCCTCACGGAGGACCTCACTCACCGTATCCAGGCAGCCCACACAGCCTTTGGACGCCTTGGTCGTCGGGTCTTCAGGAATCACGCCATTTACACGAACACGAAGATCATGGTGTATAAGTCTGTCGTCCTCCCGACCCTTCTCTATGGCGCCAAATGTTGGACCCTCTATCGGAGCAGCATCAAGAGGCTTGAGAGGTTCCACCAAGGACGACTCCGATCTCTCCTCAACGTTTCCTGGGAGGAGAGATTGACTAATAATGAGATCCTCACCCGGGCTGGCCTCACGAGTATCGAGGCCATGATCACCTTGGCCCAACTGCGGTGGGCCGGCCACGTGCAGCGGATGAGCGACAATCGTCTCCCGAAGCAGCTCCTCTGCGCGGAGTTGCTGGAGGGCACCCGTCCCCGCGGAGCCCCGAAAAGACGATTCAAAGACCAGCTAAAGGGTCATCTTCAGCGGTGCCGGATTCCCCCGGCACAGTGGGCTGACCTGACCGCGGATCGGGTGGCCTGGCGTGGGGCTGTGCGGGGCGGGGTCCGGGTCTTCGAGACTCGACGCGTCGCTGCAGAGGAGGACCGACGAGCGTGGAGGAAGGAAAGGGCCCTGCAACCGCCCGGCCCCCCAACCCACTTCTGTCAATCCTGCGGGCGGGGTTTTCGGGGAAGACTGGGCCTCCACAGTCATCGGAGACACAAGCACCAGGAGCCGTCGCCCTGTCCTGGGGGCCGCATTCCTCGATAACGAGGGCTTTCACCGACCGCACAAAACCCAATTGTGAAAGGGCTTAAATAAGTTGTTTTACACGTTCTACTATCTATAAGGAATAAAGTGGTCTACTTTTTGCAATACCATACTGAATTCCATCTTTTTTTAAACTTTTTTTCTTTGCGTATTTGCATCATGTTTAATTGCACACACAATATCACAACAAATTTTACTGTATCGGATCGCATTGATTTGAACTAAATGTGTATCGCGTCGTATCACATCGTGAAGACGGTGAAACGTATCGAATCGTGTCGCCAGAAAATTCCATGTATCGTTTAAGTATGGCATCGCTGGTAGTGCATCGAGATGTGTATCGAATCGTCCTCAGTGCTGAGATTCACATCCCTAGTGCACAGCCTGGATTGATTACAAGAAAGCCTATGACTCCACATACATAGATCACTGAATGCTTGGAGTTGTATAAGGTGAACAGGACCTTAACAGCCTTCATCGCGAACTCCATGAGAATGTAGAAAACCACACTTGAAGCCAATGGCAAGCCACTTACCCAAGTGTCCATCAAATGTGGCATATACCAAGGTGATGCACTCTCCCCACTGCTGTTCTGCATAGGACTGAACCCCCTAAGCCAAACAATCACCAAGACAGGCTATGGATACCATCTCAGAAATGGAGCTACGATCAGTCACCCCCTCTACATGGATGACAAAGCTGTACGCTAAGAGTGAAAGGGACATGGACTCTATGATCCACACAACCAGGATCTACAGCAGCGACATTGGGATGTCATTCGGGCTTGAGAAATGTAGTCGGATGGTGACTAAGAGAGGAAAGGTAGTCCGCACTGAAGGGGTCTGACTCCCTGAAGGAACAATAGCAGACATTGAGGACAGCTACAAGTACCTCGGTATACCACAAGCCAATGGCAACCTCGAACTGGCAACAAGGAAAGCGACTACGGCCAAATACCTCCAGCGAGTGAGGCAAGTCCTAAGAAGCCAGCTCAATGGCAAGAATAAGACCCGGGCAATAAACAGCTATGCCTTGCCAGTGATCAGATACCCTGCAGGAATAATAAGGTGGCCAAAGGAAGAGATTCAGACCACGGACGTTAAGACCCGAAAGCTCCCAACCATGCATGGAGGGTTCCATCCTAAATCCAGCACCCGAGACTGTACGCAAGCCGAAAGGAAGGAGGCCGGGGACTAGTGAGTGTGAGAGCCACTGTCCAGGATGAAACATCCAAGCTCCATGAATACATCAAGGAGAAGGCTCCAACGGATGACGTACTCAGAGAATGTCTCAGACAATGGGGAACAGAAGATTAGGCGCTGGAAGAGGGACCATCATGGGAGGACAAGCCCCTACATGGGAGTTACCACCGGACCATAACTGAAGTGGCCGATCTCAAGAAGTCATATCAGTGGCTAGAGAGGGCTGGCCTGAAGGACAGCACAGAGGCACTCATCCTGGCTGCTCAGGAGCAGGCACTGAGCACCAGAGCCATTCAGGCCCAGATATACCACAGAAGTCAAGACCCAAGGTGTAGGTTGTACAAAGAGGCACCTGAGACGATCCAACACATAACTGCAGGGTGTAAGATGCTGGCAGGGAAAGCCTACATGGAACGCCATAACCAGGTGGCTGGCATAGTCTACCGAAACATCTGTGCGGAGTATGGACTGGAAACCCCAAGGTCAAAATGGGAAACACCTCCGAAGGTGGTGGAGAATGACAGAGCGAAGATCCTGTGGGACTTCCAGATCCAGACTGACAAGATGGTAATGGCGAACCAACCAGATATCGTGATCATAGATAAAGGGCAGAGGAAAGCCGTTGTAGTGGATGTAGCGGTCCCAAATGATGGAAACATCAGGAACAACGAACACGAGAAACTCGAGAAATACCAAGGGCTCAGAGAGGAGCTGGAGAGAGCCTGGAAGGTAAAGGTGACAGTCGTGCCTGTGGTGGTCGGAGCACTCGGGGCAGTGACCCCCAAACTGGATGACTGGTTGCAACAACATCGGACATCTCAGTCCAGAAATGTGCAGTGCTGGGAACAGCAAGGATACTGCGCAGAACCCTCAAGCTTCCTAGCCTCTGGTAGTGGACCCGAGCTGAATGAGGGACGGACACCACCCGAGGGGGGGAGAGACGAGGAATTTTATATATATGGAAGATGGAGACAGTAAGGTTTAATGTACAATTATAGGAGTCTTTTTTTTAAAATAATGCTAAATTTAGCACGGCAATCTTCAAATTCAGCCATTTTTAATTTTTTATTGTACTGTATGTTGTTTAACTGTATGTTGAGAGAAACAACAACAAAAAAAGGAAATAAGAATTAAAACAAAAAACCCCCAATTGACGCAATGAAGTACATGAACTTCCATTTATTTGAAATCGAAGCTGGATGAAGGAATAAAATGACATATTGAATTACTTTTCATTCATTCATTCATTCATCTTCCTAACCGCTTGATCCTCACTAGGGTCGCGGGGGGTGCTGGAGCCTATCCCAGCTGTCTCCGGGCAGTAGGCGGGGGACACCCTGAATCGGTTGCCAGCCAATCGCAGGGCACACAGAGACGAACAACCATTCGCACTCACACTCACACCTAGGGACAATTTAGAGTGTTCAATCAGCCTGCCATGCATATTTTTGGAATGTGGGAGGAAACCGGAGCACCCGGAGAAAACCCACGCAGGCCCGGGGAGAACATGCAAACTCCACACAGGGAGGCCGGAGCTGGAATCGAACCCGGTACCTCTGCACTGTGAAGCCGACGTGCTAACCACTGGACTACCGGGCCGCCCTGAATTACTTTTGTTTCACCCATTTTCTTTGCAGTTGTGGCACTGCCACTTGCCCGACCTGAAGCTGCTGACCGATTATGTTATCAATGTGACCACTGTGTCTTCTTCTGGAAGCAGCAGGGTTCATCTCAGCAGCTTCATGCTGGAGGACGTTGGTAAGCTAACCATAAAAACCACGTTATAACACCAGAAAATTTCTGTGGAAATTTTGAACGGGACTATTGATGTTTGCAAGTCCAAAAGCCGTATTTGCGAAGGCTTTGTGCCAAGGCGGATGTCGACTTGCCATCTCGTAGTATTTAATTTTTTTTCTTTATAAAAACGAAATATTTTTAATGTATTCATTAAAAAAATAACATTTTTGAAAAAAAGTCATAATATTTTATTTAGAAACTGTCAAAAGGTTTTGGAACAGGACTAAGCTAAATAATTAAAAGTTTAATGTTTGAAATGACAAAAAAATCTGAAAATTTTAGGTAAACAATAAATCAAATCAAGAATACAGTACCTTAAAAAAATCTCATTTGGGGCTTCTATTTTGAAATCTTGTATACGCTCATTTTTCTGTGGATGGATACATTAAACAATGCTTGCTGAATTAAGGTGGGGAAAATAGAAGAATCATAAATAATATTTCTGTATAATAATGTCAGAATGTATCAATGTTTCGTCTTGCTAATGATGTGTTGCTGAATTAAGGTGGAAGAAAAAAACAGCAGAATAATAAATACAAAGCAATAATAATGCCTTTGCGAGGTAAAGTTAGCTGTAACAAGTTTTGCTCCGAGCAACCAATCAGATGCTGACATCATCAAGGTCTAGCTCTGTGCCTTCGAGAATGAATTTGAAATCTGATTCGTTAAAGCAACAGTTGTTACTAATATAGGTGAAGTTATATGGGTCAGCATTAATGTCATCTGCTTGGGCAAAATTGAAGTTTATCAAACCGTAATGCTAAAACTCATTGCAATATGTCAAAGATAGGCTAATTATACTAGCATTGGTGCATCAGTAGCAGTACTTTAAAAAAATGTCACCGATTTACATTTGAACACAAGTGGCAGCATGCAATCAAACAATATAATACAGGCATATACAATTTATCCTTTGCGAAAAACACTGAACATTACTGTTGAACCCCCTTAGTTGCGATGATCTTCTTTCTGTGTTTCTTCATCAAATCCACATCGACCATAACGACCATGTATGATAATGCCCCCGGTGGCCAAGGTGTGCACAGCAGACACACAATGTCCATTGGATGAAATCATGACACACAAAGTTTTCTTTTTTTCCCCAGCTATTTTAACTACTGTATATTTTAATGGAGTAAAATCCTGATGAGTCCTAATTGAAAACACAATTTTTAAATTGCTGTTTTGTGAGGGCTGGAACAGATTATTATCATTGTCATTCATCTTAAATAACGCTCACCACTGATATTTTATCTTTTTTGCAGTGAAACCTGACCCCCCTGTGGATGTCAAGGTGTCGCCCCACCACGACAGGAATGTGTTGCTGGAGTGGTCACCTCCCCCGACGTGGATTTACCTGGACATGGCACCGCTTAAGTACCAGATCACGTACCAGTGGGACCACAAGGGCCAAGCCAAATCTGTCAGTGTATGTTTCAAACCCATAGTTCCATTCAAATCATTTTTGATTTATGTTGTTGACTCTTATTATCGTTGTTTAAATCTCTGGATCATGTTTGAAATTGACACCTGTTATTGGGTTTCCCAGGTGGGTAAAAACCTCCATTAAAACTTTTTCAAATAAATAAAATGATAGCAAGAAGGAAAAAGAAACAAGAAAAGCTAGAGAATTACCAAGGCCTGAAGGAAGTACTAGAGAAAATGAGGAGGGTAAGGGCAACAGTGTTGTCACAAGTATGTCACTTCTACACAAAGCAAAAGCCTGTGCCCTGAGACTGTGATGTCATTTTCAGTCAACAGCAAGTAGCACAATGCATATTCAAAGGTGTTAATTGTACATGAAAGACAATTTTAAAATTAAATTTTTTACGGCTAAAAATGTCAACATTCGAAATCTATCCCTTTAAGTTACCCCACAATGTGAAGGAATTAAAAACCTATCACAATAAGAACAATAAACTGCTACTGTATTTGTGTTCTTGCTGATTGTGCATTTCTGGTTCCTGCAGCTTGGTCCGTTGGAGAGCACCAGCGTGGAGCTGAAGGGTCTGAGCTCAGGAAGAGAGTACGTGTTTCAGGTGTGCGCAATGGACCTGCTGGGTCTGGGCCAGTACAGTCACTGGAGCTCGCCCGTCATCATCACTTTACCCACAATTTAAACGCCATAAAATCAGGTTGTTGAGTTGATGTCAGGATTTGTTGAATGTTTTTGCTAATCACTGTAAAACATATACTTTTTGTTGGGAGGTCTCAACACCCTTTGATTAATCAATATGGTACTAATATTAGCACTTTTTTGAAGAAAACAAACAATAAATTACTGCATGTACTGTTATATTGTCTCACCGTGTGTTGCTGCATTGTTTTGAGTTCAATCCATTGCTTAAGGAGTTCTCGTGCTGAAATCGTTGGCCTGTATCATATTTCACTTTTTGGGACAACAAGAAAAAACATCACTTTTTAAAAACACTGGTATTTATTTTCTTGATATTGAAAGAATTCATTCAACCAGACGTGTGAACAAGTAAGCAAAAGAAAAAATACACTTCACTTATTGCTGAACAAATAAATGTGACTTAGGCAGAATGTGCCATTTTTTTTCTCTTTGATCTAAATGCAAACATAACCTCACCAAAATGGACGCTTCCTGAAAATGGTAGATTTTACTGCTTACCTCATATTCCAAAAATGTTTTTCGACAACTGGAGGCACATAGAACATATTGTAAAGAATTTGGAGGGAGATTTGACGTCCCCTTTAATGGGACACTTTGTGTTGACCTCTGGCACTTATATAATAATGATGAAAATTATGTCAGCTTTAAAATTCACATCTCGCAAACTCAGTAGTGAATTAATGCATTGTTTTCTTACCACATTCGGCACATCTTAATAATGCCCTTTTTTTTTTATGGCTGTGCCTTGCTTTTTTTCCATCTCAGCTTGTCAAGGTAACTGAAGAAAGAGGGCAAGCAGTGTCATTGGAGATGCACACATTCCTACATGACGTGACACTCAAGAAGATCGCAGGCGCTGCAAATTTCCTTCTGTGTTACTGAACAGAGCTATTAAGATTGTGTAATCTTGTGTAAAAGAACTTTATGAGATACTGTATTGCAAAACCGCACATATGACGTGAGAGAAACTGTATGAAAACTGCTCATTTGAATGAGGATTCAATTTGGGCAAAAAAAACAAACTTAAATTAGGCAATTATGCTATATGGCTAAATGTGTTCCCCCCTTGTTCCAAAATTCTGTCTGCCACCCCTGTGCCCAGGTATCGGGAAAACGTTACAAATTAGTCTAAGGGTGCACACAATTGCATTATTTTATTATTTATATTTTATGTTATGCAATGTGTTCTGTTTTATCATCGTTATTTTAACTTGTTCTGGAAAGTGCCCTTACAGCTGCAGCTATTGTGAAAGCCCTACATAAATGTACAGTAGTATGTACAATATAGATGTACAGTGATCCCTCGCTACTTCGCGGTTCGTTTATCGTGGGTTCAGTGCATCTGGGATTTTTTCAAACATTTAAAAATAACATTTATTTATTTATTTATTACATATACATGGAGTACAGTACTGTATATGTTGCTCTATGGGACTCGCTGTTGACTCCGGACATTGACTCCACTCCTGATGATTTGGTTTTCCGATATAACTCTGGTCTCACCAGCATCCTCAATATGCTCGCCCCTGTCAAGTCCCGCTCTGTCCTTTTTACTCGGTCTGCCCCTTGGTTCACCCCTCATCTACGTTCTTTGAAATCCCAAACCCGGCAGCTTGAGAGACTTTATAGGAAAACCGGCCTCACTGCTCACAAGGACATGCAGCTCAACTATCCCTCTACAAGGATTCCATCTCTCAAGCAAAATCACATTACTACTCCGGACTCATCTGCTCCAATGCTGGAAATACTAAGACTCTCTTTTCCCTTTGGAACAGATTCACTCAACCTCCTGACTCCCTACCACCTCACTTTTACTCTCGTGACACCTGCAACGCACTTCTCCTCTTTTTCAACGAAAAAAATCAACAGAATCCACCAGCATCTGGACTCCTCTGTACCTTTCCCCTCCTCTGACCTTCTCACCCCTTGCAAACTGTTCTCTTCTTTTGAACTCCCCCATCTCTCATTAATTTCAGACCTCATCATTAAATCCAAGACTTCCTCCTGTCAGCTCGATCCCCACCCCACAGTTCTGGTCAAATCCTGTCTACCCTCTCTGCTTCCCTTCATCTCAGCCATTATCCATTCCTCTCTGTCGACTGGAATTGTTCCTGTGGTCTTCAAAACTGCAGCTGTCACCCCAATCCTGAAAAACCTGGTTCAGATCCCAATGACTTCAATAACCTAATCCCCATTTCCCATCTTCCACGCCCCATTTACCATCTTCCCTTCATCTCGAAAATTCTGGAGAAAACTGTCGCCTCTCAGCTCCACTCCCACCTCACCGACAATAGTCTTTATGAACAATTCCAGTCCGGCTTCCGTCCCCGTCACAGTACTGAAACAGCCCTCATAAAAATCACAAACGATCTTCTCATGGCAGCAGACTCTGGCCTTATCTCCATCCTCATCCTCCTTGACCTGAATGCAGCCTTCGACACAATCTCTCACCCCATCTTCCTCAATAGACTCTCTACCACAGGCATCACCAACACCCCTCTACGTTGGTTCCACTCATATCTCACTGGCCGCTCTCAGTTCATTCAACTTGATTCTTTTACTTCACAATCCCTCCCCGTTTCTTCTGGTGTTCCCCAGGGTTCTGTCCTCGGTCCGCTCCTCTTCATTGTCTACCTCCTTCCGCTCTGAAACATTTTCCGCAAATTTGGCTTACACTTTGACTGCTTTGCGGATGACACCCATCTCTATCTCTCCAGCAAACCCGACGCTTCTCTCCCACCCTCATCCCTCTCTCACTGTCTCTCAGAAATCAAATCTTGGTTCACACACAATTTCCTCAAGTTAAACAGCAATAAAACTGAACTCCTACTCGTCGGTACCAAATCCACTCTAAACAAAGCCGACAGTTTCTCCCTCACAATTGATAATGCCACTATATCTCCTTTCCCCCAGGGGAAGAGTCTGGGTGTCATCCTTGACAGTTCACTATCCTTTCACTCCCACATCAATAACATTACCCGGTCCGCTCATTTCCACCTTCGCAATATAAACCGCCTCCGTCCCTCACTCACTCCGCACACCACCGCTATCCTTGTTCACAGTCTCGTCACTTCCCGTATTGACTACTGCAACTCACTCCTCTTCGGTGTCCATCAGAAATTCCTCCATAAACTTCAACGTGTTCAGAATTCAGCAGCCCGGATCATCACGAGAACCCCCTCCTTCCATCATATCACTCCCATCCTCCGACAGCTCCACTGGCTTCCTGTCAAACTTAGAATCAACTTCAAATTAACTTCTCCTTACATTCAAAGCCATCCACAACCTTGCGCCCCCCTATCTGTCAGATCTTCTTCAAATCTCCATTCCCTCTCGCTCACTCAGGTCCTCATCCTCCCTCCACCTTTTTCTACCCTCTGCCCGTCTCAGTACAATGGGGTGCAGAGCCTTCAGTCGCTCTGCCCCCAAACTCTGGAACTCACTTCCTCCCAAATTCGTAATATTGACTCTCTTTCCTTATTCAAAACCCACCTATTCAGACTTGCCTACCCGCCTTAAATCTTTCTTTCTTTCTTTATTATTTTATCTGTGTTTTACCATTGGTCTTGGCTGTACAGTGTCCTTGAGTGTTGTGAAAGGCGCTTACAAATGTCATGTATTATTATTATTATTATTATTGTTGTTGTTTTGCAGCTTCTCGCGGACCATTTACGTATATATCTATATCTATATCTATATCTCTCTCTATATATATCTATATAGATATATATATACGGTAAAGGCACGACTGTCACCTTTACGTTCCAGGCTCTCTCCAGCTCCTCTCTGAGCCCTTGGTATTTCTCGAGTTTCTCGTGTTCCTTCTTTCTGATGTTTCCATCACTTGGGACCGCTACATCCACTACAACGGCTTTCCTCTGCCCTTTATCTATGATCACGATATCTGGTTGGTTCGCCATTACCATCTTGTCAGTCTGGATCTGGAAGTCCCACAGGATCTTCACTCTGTTATTCTCCACCACCTTCGGAGGTGTTTCCCATTTTGACCTTGGGGTTTCCAGTCCATACTCCGCACAGATGTTTCGGTAGACTATGCCAGCCACCTGGTTATGGCGTTCCATGTAGGCTTTCCCTGCCAGCATCTTACACCCTGCAGTTATGTGTTGGATTGTCTCAGGTGCCTCTTTGCACAACCTACACCTTGGGTCTTGACTTCTGTGGTATATCTGGGCCTCAAAGGCTCTGGTGCTCAGGGCCTGCTCCTGAGCAGCCAGGATGAGTGCCTCTGTGCTATCCCTCAGGCCAGCCCTCTCTAGCCACTGATAGGACTTCTTGAGATCAGCCACTTCGGTTATGGTCCAGTGGTACTTCCCATGTAGGGGCTTGTCCTCCCATGATGGTCACTCTTCCAGCTCCTCATCCTCTGTTCCCCATTGTCTGAGACATTCTCTGAGTACGTCATCCGTTGGAGCCTTCTCCTTGATGTAATCATGGAGCTTCGATGTTTCATCCTGGACAGTGGCTCTCACACTTACTAGTCCCCGGCCTCCTTCCTTTCAGCTTGCGTACAGTCTCAGGGTGCTGGATTTGGGATGGAACCCTCCATGCATGGTTAGGAGCTTTCGGGTCCTAACGTCAGTGGTCTGAATCTCTTCCTGTGGCCACCTTATTATTCCCGCAGGGTATCTGATCACTGGCAGGGCATAGCTGTTTATTGCCCGGGTCTTATTCTTGCCATTGAGCTGGCTTCTTAGGACTTGCCTCACTCGCTGGAGGTATTTGGCCGTAGCCGCTTTCCTTGTTGCCAGTTCGAGGTTGCCATTGGCTTGTGGTATACCGAGGTACTTGTAGCTGTCCTCAATGTCTGCTATTGTTCCTTCAGGGAGTGAGACCCCTTCAGTGCGGACTACCTTTCCTCTCTTAGTCACCATTCGACTACATTTCTCAACCCCAAATGACATCCCGATGTCGCTGCTTTAGATCCCGGTTGTGTGGATCAGGGAATCCTTTCACTCTTAGCATACAGCTTTATGTCATCCACGTAGAGGAGGTGACTGATTGTAGCTCAATTTCTGAGGCAGTATCCATAGCCTGTCTTGGTGATTTCTTGGCTTAGGGGGTTCAGTCCTATGCAGAACAGCAGTGGGGAGAGTGCATCGCCTTGGTATATGCCACATTTAATGGACACTTGGGTAAGTGGCTTGCCATTGGCTTCAAGTGTGGTTTTCCACATCCTCATCGAGTTCGCAACGAAGGCTCTTAGGGTCCTGTTCACCTTATACAACTCCAAGCATTCAGTGATGTATGTGGCATCGAGTCATAGGCTTTCTTGTAATCAATCCAGGCTGTGCACACGTTGGTACGTCGGGACCTGCAGTCTTGTGGGACTGTTCTGTCAACCAGGAGCTGATGTTTGGCTCCTCTGGTATCTCTACCAATGCCCTTCTGTGCTTCGCTCATGTATTGATCCATGTGTCCACTTATCTTAGCCGCAATGATGCCTGACATGAGCTTCCATGTTGTAGAGAGACAGGTTATTGGCCGATAGTTGTATGGGACTGCACCCTTCGAGGGATCCTTCATGATCAGGATCGTTAGCCCTTCAGTTAGCCATTCTGGGTGAGTCCCATCCCTCAGCAGCTGGTTCATTTGTACTGCTAGGCGCTCATGGAGTGCTGTGAGTTTCTTTAGCCAGTAGGTGTGGACCATGTCCGGGCCTCGTGCTGTCCAGTTCTTCATATATGAGAGTCTTTCCTGTATGTCTGCCACTGTTATGGTAACTGGGTTCTGTTCAGGGAGGTTGCTGTGCTTCTCTCTCAGGGTCACCAGCCATTGTGCACTGTTGTTATGTACAATCTCCTTCTCCCATATGCCTTTCCAGTACCTTTCAGTTTCCAGTCTTGGTGGGTCAGCTCTGTTGTTAGGACCTTGCCACTGAGCGTACACTTTCGCAAGTTGTGTTACCAACAGCCTGTTTATTCGTCTGGCCTCATTCTCTTTCGTGTACCGCTTTAGGTGGCTGGACAAGGCTTGGAGCCTTTGTTTGGCAGTTTGGAGTGCTTCAGGTATGGTCATCTGGATGTACCTCTCGGGTATCTGCCTTTTCATCCCTCCGTCAATTGACTCACATCTTTCCGGGCCGCCTTGATCTTAGCCTCCAGCCGTCTTTTCCATGACGGGTAACGTATCTCATGGCTTCCATAGTTGCTCTTATAGCCAAGAGTCTCTCGGATCACTGATGCTGAAGCGTATATCAGCTCATTGGTTTCTGTGATCGTTACGGTAGCGATCGCCCTCAGTGCTGCATTCACACTTTCCACGAGGCTTTCAGGTGGTACTTCACATAGCCGTTGTAATCGGTTTCTAGGTTGCCCAGCTTTCATTCTCGCCATGATCTTAGCTTTCAGGTCAGTTGCTGCCTCGCTCAGCATTTCATTCATTGGGGCTGGCCTCACAATCTCATCATCTGCATTCATTGGGGCTTTCCTCCCAATCTCTGGTATGACCTCCTCCTCTGGTCTGGCAGCCTGGGGCCCTTCACCATGGAACCTGCGTTGTACCTCATCAATCTCAAGTTGTGACAGCAGTTGCCGTTTGTGGATGGGGCATGAGGTAGGCATTAGCGTGAAGGACCTTGCCCAAGGACCCACACTGGATGGTGTTATGTGCTCATTTTTGCCCCAAGCGGGATTCGATTAACGGAGGCCCAGAGAGGTGTGATGAAAAGGCCGATACCCGAGAGGTACATCCAGATGACCATACCTGAAGCACTCGAAACTGCCAAACAAAGGCTCCAAGCCTTGTCCAGTCGCCTAAAGCGGTACACGAAAGAGAATGAGGCCAGACGAATAAACAGGCTGTTCGCAACACAACCTGCGAAAGTGCGAAAGTGTCAGTGGCAGGGTCCTAACAACAGAGCTGACCCACCGAGACTGGAAACTGAAAGGTACTGGAAAGGCATATGGGAGAAGGAGGTTGCACATAACAGCAGTGCACAATGGCTGGTGACCCTGAGAGAGGAGCACAGCAACCTCCCTGAACAGAACCCGGTTACCATAACAGTGGCAGACATACAGGAAAGAGTCTCAGATATGAAGAACTGGACATGGTCCACACCTACTGGCTAAAGAAACTCACAGCACTCCATGAGCGCCTAGCAGTACAAATGAACCAGCTGCTGAGGGATGGGACTCACCCAGAATGGCTAACCGAAGGGCGAACCATCCTGATCATGAAGGATCCCTCAAAGGGTGCAGCCCCATCCAACTATTGGCCAATAACCTGTCTCTCCACAACATGTCAGGCATCATTGCGGCTAAGATAAGTGGACACATGGATCAATACATGAGCGAAGCACAGAAGGGCATTGGTAGAGATACCAGAGGAGCCAAACATCAGCTCCTGGTTGACAGAACAGTCACACAAGACTGCAGGTCCCGACGTACCAACCTGTGCACAGCCTGGATTGATTACAAGAAAGCCTATGACTCGAATAAGCAAGAATAAGACCCGGGCAATAAACAGCTATGCCCTGCCAGTGATCAGATACCCTGCAGGAATAATAAGGTGGCCAAAGGAAGAGATTCAGACCACGGATGTTAAGACCCGAAAGCTCCTAACCATGCATGGAGGGTTCCATCCCAAATCCAGCACCCTGAGACTGTACGCAAGCCGAAAGGATGGAGGCCGAGGACTAGTGAGTGTGAGAGCCACTGTCCAGGATGAAACATCCAAGCTCCATGAATACATCAAGGAGAAGGCTCCAACGGATGACGTACTCAGAGAATGTCTCAGACAATGGGGAACAGAAGATGAGGCGCTGGAAGAGGGACCATCATGGGAGGACAAGCCCCTACACGGGATGTACCACCGGACCATAACTGAAGTGGCTGATCTCAAGAAGTCCTATCAGTGGCTAGAGAGGGCTGGCCTGAAGGACAGCACAGAGGCACTCATCCTGGCTGCTCAGGAGCAGGCCTTGAGCACCAGAGCCATCGAGGCCCAGATATACCACACCAGACAAGACCCAAGGTGTAGGTTGTGCAAAGAGGCACCTGAGACGATCCAACACATAACTGCAGGGTGTAAGATGCTGGCAGGGAAAGCCTACATGGAACGCCATAACCAGGTGGCTGGCATAGTCTACCGAAACATCTGTGCGGAGTATGGACTGGAAACCCCAAGGTCAAAATGGGAAACACCTCCGAAGGTGGTGGAGAATGACAGAGCGAAGATCCTGTGGGACTTCCAGATCCAGACTGACAAGATGGTAATGGCGAACCAACCAGATATCGTGATCATAGATAAAGGGCAGAGGAAAGCCGTTGTAGTGGATGTAGCGGTCCCAAGTGATGGAAACATCAGGAAGAAGGAACATGAGAAACTCGAGAAATACCAAGGGCTCAGAGAGGAGCTGGAGAGAGCCTGGAAGGTAAAGGTGACAGTCGTGCCTGTGGTGGTCGGAGCACTCGGGCAGTGACCCCCAAACTAGATGAGTGGTTGCAACAGATCCCGGGAACAACATCGGACATCTCAGTCCAGAAATGTGCAGTGCTGGGAACAGCAAGGATACTGCGCAGAACCCTCAAGCTTCCTGGCCTCTGGTAGAGGACCCAAGCTGAATGAGGGACGGACACCACCCGAAGGGTGAGATGAGGATTTTTTTATATATATATATATATATATATATGTGTGTGTGTGTGTATATATATGTCATTCATTCATTCATCTTCCGAACCGCTTGATCCTCACTAGGGTCGCGGGGGGTGCTGGGGCTGGAGCCGATCCCAGCTGTCTCCGGGCAGTAGGCGGGGGGCACCCTGAATCGTTTGCCAGCCAATCGCAGGGCACACAGAGACAAACAACCATTCACGCTCACACTCACACCTAGGGACAATTTATAGTGTTCAATCAGCCTGCCACGCATGTTTTTGGAATGTGGGAGGAAACCGGAGCACCCGGAGGAAACCCACGCAGACCCGGGGAGAACATGCAAACTCCACACAGGGAGGCCGGAACTGGAATCGAACCCGGTACCTCTGCACTGTGAATCCAGCGTGCTAACCACTGGACTACCGGGCCGCCCGTATATATATGTATATACATATATATTTTTTACCTGTTTATGTTAATTGGACGCTACCTCACGGACTTTCGTTTATCGCGGGTGGTTTTGGTCCCCATTAACCGCAATAAATGAGGGATTCCTGTTCTGTATTGTATTTGCTTTTATTTTTAAATCTATCCCACGGATTCCTGGTGTGTGTGTAATGCGTTTATTGTGAAATGTATGCCATGACTTCCTGCCTGACCGTGCACGTGTAGCTAATCGTGTGCCAGGGTCTGTGTGCGTGGTAGTGATGGGAATTCCGGCTCCTTTTAGAGAGCCGGCTCTTTTGCATCGGCTCCCTAAAAAGAGCCGGCTCTTTCGGCTCCCAAATGGCTCCTCGTTTTTTTTGTTGTTTAAATTAATTTAATACCAAAAATAACGTAATATTATGTGTAAAATTAAGTACTAATGCAAAAAATAAACATTATATCAAATATTTATTATTTATATGGCTTTATTTATATTCTTCTGAACATACTCAACATGGAGTGCTACAAAAATAAAAACAAAGTACAAAGACCCATCTCAAAACAAGGTCGTCAAAAAGTTCCAATCTTTGAATGTGTATTTATAAGCTTTTAACTATTTACAGTAAAACAACATAAGTAAACTTTGAATACCACACAACAAATTATAAATTTGTAAAACAAAAAGAAAAAAACAGCATTCAGGTAAAGGTTTTAGCTTGTCTTTAGCGAAGATTGGCATGAAGAAAAACCAAGTGCCTCAGCTTTGAGGGGTTGATCCGGTTTCTCCTCTCTGATAATATTTGCCCTGTTTTGGAGAAGATTCTCTCTGAGGGGACAGATGTTGCGACAACACACAGCCAATACAAAATGGATGAAAATCCCTTGCAATCATTTTACCCAGTTCCTAGTCAATTGTGTTCTGTTTTGCTGGTTTTATAGCTTTTTGCATAAAGTGGCTCATAGAGCTCTGGGTTGTACATCTAGGCAGTTGTGACATTGCAGCAGCAGCAATAGTTGCAGACACACTAGCATCTTCATTAATAGCTGGTTCCCTTTTCTCTTCAAATTGTACTGATGGGTGGACATTTCTGATGTGCCTGTGCAGGTTATTTGTGGAGCCTGATCTATGGGATATTTTAACCTTGCACAGTCTACACGCTGCCTTTGAACTATCAATTAAATTGAAATGAGTCCGTATTTCACTGCGTTTCCTATCCATTTTCTCACCTTCACACTTTCCACCGTGTTGTTTTTTTTCCCACTAACGAGCTCTCCCGTGTCTGTCTTGTTCGCGTGCTGCTCAGTGTGCTGCTGTGTGTGTCTCTTCTCTAACCCCTCCCCCTTCTCTAAACTGCAGCGCGTGCGTGTGTGTGCGTGTGAGTGTGTGTGCGCGCGTGTGTGTGTGTGCGCTCCGAATGAGGAGCCGGCTCCCATCGTTCACTTCAGCTCGTTCGCGAACGACACATCACTTGTGCGTGGGTGCAATCAGACTATTGTAGGGAAAGAAGAACAGGTCGGTTTCGAATCGCACCAACTGGGTGGGAGTAATTGAAAGCTATTCGCGGCCACGACGCCGCTGTGAACTTTAGCCACTTGCTGCTCGGTTTTGGGGAAATCCTCCAGCGTCTGTTGGGATGAAGAGAGACGTTTGAACATTCTCTAGGATTCGGACGGTGGAAATAAGGAGGAAGGAACACGGCGTCGTACGGTTGCGCGTGATAAATCGGTGAGTGAGCGGTTTCAACTCTGCGTTAGCATTTAGGCTAACCCTTACTGCGTTTGCCCTTTTAGGATTAGTGAGCTAACTAATGCTAGTGTGGCTAACCCGAACGCGGATAAAGTCGCTGGAGATTATCCGATGTAAAGAGCATACTGTCTTTCCTCTTGTCTTTCGCCCCTCGCCAAGCGCCTGTGTTAGAGACATTTAGATGTGCTTCAGAATCAGTGACGTACTTCTCAACTCGGCACATGAACTCGATTTTGTTTGATGGAGAAACTACGATTCAGGATCAATGAGATTGTCTGCTGTGACGATTCTATTTGAGCGGTGTTATCTGAATGTGTGTGTGTGTGTACAATGCTAGCATTTAATGATAAGCCTTCCAAGTGGATCACACATACCTGCTTCTATTCCGAGTTGCGCTCTTAATCTATCTGAAAGTCTCAAGACCAAGAAGTGCTGCCAGTGATGTCACCAATCAGCTGATGTCAACGTTTATGTTTACGAAGTGTGATAATCTATTTATGGTTCATTCCCGCATCTAACATTAATTGGAGTCAGCAAATGCTTTGTTGTTTTGTTGCGTACAATAGTTTCACGAACGGTAGACAAGTTGTCCACCTTATATTTGTTCACACTTTGACGCAGTTATTCATCACCACCTTATTACTACGCTTCATGAACTTTTGCGTGAAATAGGTGCGCGACTTCCGGAATAAGCAAACTGACAGTTTGTTTACATCAGGGGTGCCCAAAGTTTTGGGATCGAAGATCTACTTTTCGATCAACCAACCTCCCTGGATCTACCCTTACCGCCGCGCATGCGCATGCACACACACACACACACACACACACACACACACACACACACACACACACACACACACACACACACGCACACACGCACACACGCACACACGCACACACTATGATGAGAAACAGCCTGAAACAGGCATGCCACGCACTTTTTCAGCCTGTTAACTATCGTAGCTCACACGTACCGTTTTAAAGTGCTTCCCTGGGCCCTCCTAGATTCCTATTATTTGCTCGTGCCCTCTGAATGAGAATCATGACGATAAACGATAGAGCGCAACAGCTCTAATCACAAGCTGCAATTGCAAACTGCTGAGCGCCAACAACTTCCGGTGAGGTAATCACGCGCCACCGTAAATTTAAGATTTATCTGCTTTATTTAATTTAATTTTTTAAGTGAAAATGAGACTGATAAGATGATTAGTGTGCAGTGTATATTAACACGAAAAATATTACTAACATGTACAAAGACACACAAATGGTTGTTTGTTTTTTTTCTTCTCCACTCCTCGGATCTACTTGGGACCTGTCTTCGATCTACCGGTAGATCAGGATCCACCTAATGGGCACCCCTGGTTTCATGTACACTGTGCGAGTTCACGTTCTATGACATTTAACTTTGACTTCAACAATGTTGGAACGCAGGTTGTTTCATTTTAGAAGAGCAAACGTTTCAATCCCACTTCCTGCTATAACAATAACAGGGTCGGCGCATGACACAAAAAGAAGGCCAGAGACAAGGTCACATGGTTAACTCCTTTCCAAACTGTTGGTTCAAACCTTAGGCCAGGGGTCAGCAAAATGTTGAAAGAGCCATATAGGACAAAAAAACAAAACAAACATCAAATATGTCTGGAGCCGCAAAAAATAAAAATAAAAGCCTTCTATAAAATTTAAAATGAAGGAAACACATGCTGTATGTATGTTTGTTCTTTGTGTCTTCACAAACACCCCCATAGAATTTATTTTGTGATTTCCTCACTTGATGTTTTGTTTTGTTTTTTGTTTTGGTGGATTATTTTTGCTTTTCTTAGTGTCATTGAAATTATCATTAATTTCCGTTTTTCAGAAGCTGTCTTTGAACTTTGAGAGACGGCACGGAGTCGGGACACAGACGTGTCTGTGTTTGTCGAGACTGTTAATAACATAAATAAAGTATGTTGTAAAAATACCAACACCACAGCTCTCCTTTTTCGGAGCTGCAACATGTAACTATATCTATTTGAGCTATATTAGCCGACTATCAAAATCTTTTTCCATTTTCAAATATATTTAATAAAGCTCCAGGGGGCCACTAGATGTCGCTAAAGAGCCGCGTGTTGCCGACCCCCGCCTTAGGCAATGAGCAATCTCAAAAGGCTGTGAGGCATATCCAAACAGTCTACCCCAACTGTAGCGTTTGATACGGTGGATCACAGTATTCTGTTGGCTCGTTTGCAGCACAGGTTAGCACTAGTGGTACAGGTAGAGTAGTAGGCTAGAGTGGTTCAGATCCTATTTGGCAGAGAGATCATTTTGTGTTTGCCTTGGTCGTTCTGAGTCCGGCACTGCTCCACTGTCATATGGTGTCCCACAGGGTCCACTTTTGTCCTGAAGACCTAGATAACACAGATTTTTTTTTGAATTTCAATGAAAAGGAAACTGGTGTTTGGTGCCATTGGCCCTTATACATCCCATCCTGCTCACTTGCAACCCCTGGCTCCTTATCTTAAGCCAACAGTCTCAAACCCGGTTCTTAAACTGGACAGTGATTGTAAATTGGACTGGCAAATTGGTGCTGTTGTTAAATCTAGCTTCTTTCATCTTAGACAGCTAGCTGAAGTAAATCCTCTCCTCTCTCAGCGGCACTTTGAAACAGTAATTCATGCCTTCTTCACATCTCGGCAGGATTACTGTCATGCACTTTATTTTGGAGTCAACCAATCCCAGCCCAAGCATCTCCATAGTGTCCAAAATATTGCTGCTTTCCTCTTTTCTGTTTCTTGTAAGAGGGAGCCCTTAAATCCTACCCCAGCATCCCTTCACTGGCTCCCTGTCCATTTTATTTGTTTTCAAATCTTTGAAAATGCCCTCGCCCCACATTACCACTCCATGGTTCTCCCTCCCTATTCACCTGACCAGTGCCTCAGTTCTGCGGACCAGACACTATTAGAGGTCCTGAGAACTGACCGTTGTCTGTCTTTGTCTTTGGAATAACCTATCGCTAGTTTCGTTAGGCAAGCCCACACTCAATGCCCATCTTTAAAACTTGTCTTAAAAGTCATTTTTATTCTTTGGCTTTTGACTCAGCATGAGACTTGATTTTAGTTTGACTGTTTTTATGGTTATACGGAGTTCGTGATTAATTTATTGTTTGTTATTGTATGATTTATTGTTGCTCTATGCATATACAGCACTTTGTATACAGCGGTGGTTGCTTTAAAGTGCTCTATGGAAACAGTTGAGTTGAGTATCAGTTACAACACAGTAATAAACATTATAACTTTCTAATAATGACACTTTAAAATTCTACAACTCTTTGAGATATGATAGTCAGCCAAGAAAGCAATTATGTATTGTGTGTATTGTCCTAATATTGTGGTTCAGTCTGCTTCCTGGTGGCAGCTGCGTGGCATAAGATTAAGATTAAGATATCCTTTATTTGTCCCGCAATGGGGAAATTACAATCAGAATTCAGAAAGGAAAAACCGCTGGGTAGGGAGAGGGGAAAAAAAGACGCTTGAACTATCCTCTTCCGAGGATAATTTAATAATAAGAGCGCAGTGAAAAGCGTTTCTTCGTCAAATCAAACTTTTCTGATACTCTTATAATAGGCAGTTTGCTGCAGATGACAAATGACGATAGGTACAATGGTAGAACAATGACACGATAGACTACTTTCTTTCATTACCACGATACCTACACATCGCCATCTTGCCCGCTCGAGACAGAACAACTCATGCGGCTGTTTGTGATTCACACAGTGGAACAGACACTTCCCCCACGCACGCGTTCCAGCGTACGACCGCAGCCGAAATACAGATGATTTTTATTTTATTTGTTTAGTTATTTTTTAGCCTTGTGAAGTGGAAAAAGAGCATACATGTATTTGCCTGAAGGTCTCGTGACAGGTGACTCGTGAGACTGAAAACCTTCACCTCACCGACTATGGCAGGTTCTAATTCCAGTGTCTCTGCCTGCTTTGACCTCCTCCGCTCTGAAGGAATGACCAGAGAGATTGCAGTATCGGCAATTGTCAATATGTCATTAAGAGGGGGAGTGAAGGAAACTATTTCCAGGTAAAATTTTCAAATTATGACTCTCAGTTTGGCCTCCTGATGGGTGTGTGTGTGTGTGTGTGTGTGTGTGTGTGTGTGTGTGTGTGTGTGTGTGTGTGTGTGTGTGTGTGTGTGTGTGTGTGTGTGTGTGTGTGTGTGTGTGTGTGTGTGTGTGTGTGTGTGTGTGTGTGTGTGTGTGTGTGTGTGTGTGTGTGTGTGTGTGTGTGTGTGTGTGTGTGTGTGTGTGTGTGTGTGTGTGTGTGTGTGTGTGTGTGTGTGTGTGTGTGTGTGTGTGTGTGTGTGCAGAAAAGTTAAAATAACATAACTTAAAACATGGGCAGTCATATGGTCTTAACAACCATTCACCCATACACGTTTGAAGGAATTTATCTGGATGTCACGACAGTATTCGACTGTTCACCATCTGCTCACCATCATCATCTGAACCATATGAAAGAGTATTTTCTGAGGCTGGGGAGCTGCTCTAAGAGGAGAAATCGCCTTGGAGCAAATACAATACAATACAATACATCTTGATTGATATAGCGCATTCACAACAGCTGCAGCTGTAACAAAGCGCTTAACAAAACATTCATTAATTCATCTTCCGAACCGCTTTATCCTCACTAGGGTCGCGGGGGGTGCTGGAGCCTATCCCAACTGTCTTCGGGCAGTGACAGAGGGGACACCCCGAACTGGTTGCCAGCCAATCACAGGGGCACACAGAGACGAACAACCATGCACGCCCACACCCACACCTAGGGACAATTTAGAGTGACCAATCAGCCTGCCATGCATGCTTTTGGAATGTGGGAGGGAACCGGAGTACCCGGAGAAAACCCACGCAGGCCCGGGGAGAACATGCAAACTCCACACAGGAAGGCCGGAGCTGGAATTGAATTGAAATTACCTCTGCACTGTGAAGTCGACGTGCTAACCACTGGCCTACCGGGCCGCCCGCTTAACAAAACGGTTAACATAAAGTAAAATAATGAACACAACACATAACATAAAACACGGGCAGTCCTAACCACTTTTCCCTTATACGTTTTGTTGTTTAAAGCATACACTCCAAAGACTTTTGTTCCTCAACAAAACTTCATAAACTAGTCACTTTTTGTCTTTTACATGATTTCACAACAACTTTATACATAAGTTAAAAATTGTAACTCAAATTTGCTCTATTTTACATACCAACTTGGTTTAGCATTTACACAAACAAGGAATTTCTTTACAATACAATACAATACATGCTGATTTATATAGCGCTTTCACAACAGCGGCAGCTGTAACAAAGCGCGTTACAAAACAGTTAACAAAGTAAACTAATAAACACAACACATAACATAAAACACGGACAAGTCATGCAGTTCTAACCACTTTTCCATCACACGCTTTGTTGTTTGAAGCGGATTGAGATGAAAGAGGAGAGAATCAAAGTGTCCTTTAACCAGTGGATCAGAGACGTCATGCTCAAAATGTGCACACGTCTGCTACAAGCTACGTTTCAAAGTCAACAAGAAGCTTGTAGCATCCATTGACGAAAAAAGAGATTGATTCACTTCTCCTGTCCCATGGAAATCCATTTCAATTCCAATCAGCGACTCACGGTTCCAAATACGCATCGGCGCTCTTCGCCAACGCTCCTCTCTCCTCATCCTCAACTTCAGCGGCCATCCATCCAGCCGCACCAACGCCAACTGTCCAACAGCGCTGACATAGCCACTGAACAAATCGGGGTTGTGAAAAATGCTGCCCATTACTGGCGCAAAAAACACAAGCGCCCCAGGTCTGTCCAGCACCGACAGTCAATGGCGCCGACATTCCTCCCAATCAAAATCTGTGCTGGTACAGGCGTGCTGCCGAGAAGGCGCAACCGCCAGGCACAGATACTGCTCCTTTGACGAATGTCGTGGCCAAAAATCGCTGAAAACAGTCCATATCAGGTCCACACAATGAAACAACAAACAACATGTGACAAAACAAAAGACAAAAACACCAAAAAAGAACAAAAAAGCAAGGCTCTTGAAGAGCACTTGCCGAAGGCTGCCTACTCGGGCGCCATCTTGGGAAAAAAAAATACTTTACCGGCAATGATTTTATAACTACTGCAGGGGTCACTATTGGGTGACCAACAAAGTGTCAATACAGTGCTGACAAAGTTAGTGAAGTGTGTCAATACACTCCTTGAGGTATCATTGTCCCATCACTACCGCCTACTGCCCAAAGACAGTTGGGATAGGCTCCAGCACCCCCGTGACCCTTGTGAGGATAAAGCGGTTCAGAAAATGGATGGATGGATTGATTGTTCAATGCTTTTGCTTCTGCTATACCGGGCGTCGGCAACACGCGTCTCTTGAGCCGCATGCAGATCTTTAGCAGCATTTAGTGGCTCCCTGGAGCTTTGTAAAAAAATTTTTGAAAATGGAAAAAGATGTGGCAGGGAAATTTATTTCATATCCTGCGTCATATCCTGCGACACGGGGCGGGAAGCAAGGGAGGTGGCTTTTGCAAAAAAAGCAAAAAAAAAACAGTTTTATGTACAATTCACACAAGGTACTGGCAAAGAGAATCAGGAGGGCCGTGAAAAGCATTTTTAAAACCGTACACGTGAGCTACGATAGTCAAAAACGCTGCAAAAGTGCGTCCCATGCCTCCGCCGTCAAGGTAGGTAGGCATGCGTAAGTGGGTTGTGCATGCGCGGATCGATCGCAGTAGATTGGTCTTCAGTCAAAAAAGGTTGGGCACCCCTGCTCTACAGAATGCACTGCACGGAAAAAACCCCCAAACATTTAATCATGAAGGCTCATCGTGTAATTATAGCAAATTCAGTCATTTTGATAGTAGGCTAGCAGAGCTCATATAGATATAGATACATGTTGCAACTCCGAAAAAGGGGGCGCTGTGGTGTTGTTTTTTTAACAAGACGCACTTTATTTATGCTTTGAACAGTCTCGACAAACACAAACGCAGACACGTCTGCGTCCGACTCCGTGCCTTCTCTCCTCTCGTTCGAATCGAGAGGCGAAAAACGGAAATTAATGATCACTTCAATGACACTAAGAAAAGCGAAAATAATGCACCAAAACAAAAAATCAAGTGAGGAAATCGCAAAATAAATTCTATGGGGGCGTTTGTGAACACACAACAAGGAATGAATAACAAACACTTCTCCTACATACAAACAGCATGCGTTTCCTTCATTGTAAGTTTTGTAGAAGGCTTTTTTTGTTTTTTTGCGGCTCCAGACAGACAGACAGATGTTTATCCAATACAATCCAACATGTTTGTTTGTTTGTTTGTTTTTTTTTGTACTATATGGCTCTTTCAACATTTTGGGTTGCCGACGCCTGTGCTATACCCTTCCACTTTTTTTAATGCTTTGCTTCCAGTTTTCCACAAGAAAAGCTCTGATAAAACATTCCACTGTTCTCAAATAACTTCATTTTTATTTTTCTACACCAAATAGGGTTAGGGTTACGTAATTTCCGCTGGTAGCAGATTGCCTCAGGGTCCTGCGCCTGCATATGACTTTGAGCACGGCACAGTTAGGTCAGAAACCATGGAACCAAGTGTTTGTGGTGGCCGTTTGATATTAAACTACCGTATTTTCACGACTATTCGACGCATCGTACTAATGGCCGCAGTCTCATTAATGGGTGACATTTCTGTATTTTACACATACACAGGACGCACCGTACGCATGGCCGCAGTTTTACAGTGGTAAAACATACGCCAGCTTAAACATACGGCATGCATGCGCGCACTCTAACACGTTAGCTTGAAGCATACGGTAGCATGCCAAGACATACAGATAAGATAAAAACGCGTTTTTAAAAAGGCAACGAAAGCAGAACTGAGTTCTGGTGTATTTTATTTAGCCATCGTACAATGTTCTCACGTTTTTCGATCAATCATCACCCAGAAATCCATCAAAGTCCTCATCCTCTGTATCAGAAGCAGAGGACTGCACATCTCAGTTGTCATTGAATGCATCACATGCTAGTGTGAGTTGCTACGCATTGCCGAGCGGAAAGAAGGAGTAGCAACAGCAAAGTCAACATTTCTCTCGTGTGAAGCTTTCCCACATTTGAAAGTAAAGAACAGATCGAAACATGGTGGCAGCGCGTGTGTGTGTAGAAAGAATTGAACAATTGTGCAAGTACCGTAATCCATCAAAAACACCGCGTTCCCTCTCGTTGTTGCGTATTGTGGCGTAACTCGCCAAGCGCTGCCTCTCACTCTTTGTAAAGTTGTGTTTGCCACCGATCATCCATTGTTCCCATGCCGTTTGCAACTTTACTTTGAACGCCCGGTTGATGCCAATGTCCAGCGGTTGGAGTTCTTTAGTCAAGCCTCCGGGAATAACGGCAAGCTCAGAGTTCATTTGCTTGACTTGTTTTTTCACCGCTGCTGTGAGATGGGCACGCATGCCAAAAGCATAACCGGTGGCTTTAAGTTTGAACTGAGCTTCGTAGGCGTGTCTTTTTGTCGAATTTATTTTCAGGGGTTCTTAGAAACCAAAACCGGAGTTGTTTTGCAACAATGCACATTGCCACACTCTATACGAGTGTTGGTACACTTACACGCTGTTAAGGAATTATTCCGCTAGAAGTAGTAGTAGAACATTGTTGATGAATTTCATCTTGCTATGAGAACTATTGACACTAGTCTCTGTCCTGAACATTTGCTTGTACTTAAAACAAAGAGTGTAGGGTGAAGTTGGGGCCCTAATTCCCCTTGAGTGATTAACAGCCCCCTGGCTATCTTCTTTCCGCCTCCCACTTCGTAAAAGTCCCTGAAGGCTGCCAAGTGCCTTCGAGGAGTAAACCTAGTCTCAAGGTCTGTGAACCAGCAGATATGGTCTGCACTTTGTCAAAATGCCAACATTGAACTTTGCTTGACTTTCTTTGTTTCAGGTTTTTACATACGGGGAAGGACTGCCCGCCCCTACTTAACATAATTAACATACTATGCCTATATGTACGTGTGACTGTAGTTGCTCGGGGCTTCCTGATGAAATCTGAGACTCACAGGAGCCCGAATCGATTCGTGTTGTGTTGCGATAAACTGAAGAAAAGACTACGTGGTGTTGGGTCTTCTTCCACCTTATAGAGAGATAAAAGAATCTGTAACCAAGGAAGGGCCAAGAGCAAATTGACAGCTCCCATTCCTCAACAACGCCCACCCTTCACCATTGGCGGACTAGCTTGCCTGTCCTCTCTCTCCCTCTCTCTCTCTCTCTCTCTCTCTCTCTCTCCCTCTCCATATATGTATATATACACGCCCACCCTTCCCTGATTGGCCGACTTCTTTCCCGCATGGCTGGCCACAGTCACTTCCGCCTTTTCTCTATATAAACAGTGTGTCGGCTGTCAGTCAGATTTTGGAACTCAGCGCATATAAAGGACGCTCCGCACCATAAGGCGTCCTGTCCATTTTGGAGAAAATTTAAGACTTTTAATGGCGCCTTATAGTCGTGAAAATACGGTAAATAATTTAATAAATGTAATAAAGTTTGAAAAGCTTGGCTAGTGGCTAGCATGAAGCTAACGCTAACACAGACACACACATACAACACCTCTTTTGTGTGTATGTCATAGTGCTAGCTCCGTGTCAGTGTCTTTGCACTCATTTTTTCCCGTTCTTGTGCGTGTGTAACGTCAGGTGTGGTGCTTCAGAGCACCCGGCTTTGTTGACAGCCACACTGGCATGTTGACTATCTGTTTAAATGTCTATTCAGCAGCAGCGGCGGGTTGCGGATATCCGTGGTTTACAGATGTATTCAAGCTGGTGCGGGGCACCGAGGGCACGGTCACGTTGCTGTTTATAGTCCGGGTGCTCCGAAGCTATCGGCCTTCGAATGAGACAGACCTAACTACAGTATTTAGCATGATGGTAGTGCTACCACATACAGCATCCATATCAAATCGCGTGGCTCGCACTAACATGAACCTTTCATATCAAGGCAGGGACCTCAAACTAGCGTCCAATGGGCCCTATTTGGCCCACGGGGTGTGAGTTAGAGACCTCTGCTTTACAGCTCAGCTCACAGCGCTGTCGTACTCGACGTGGGTATTGGACAAGATGTCATGAATTTTCTTCTTCTGTCATTTCAAGTCATGTACATCATTACGTGAGTGCCACCCAGTGTTCAGACCCAGTCACCACAGTTGAATTAAACGGTGGCCAAAGATCAAGTTGACAAACTTGGGTTGCTTAAACTTTAGTTTTGAGGTTGTTGTTCCGAAATGTTACTTGAGGCACTTATGTATTCAGTTTAATTCTTTGCTCTTCACTGGATTCCTGGAAATGAAGTTGTACAACCACATATTTTGAATGGGAAAGAAAAAGGTACTGAGGGGTGTGAACTTGTAGTCTCAATGAACTTAATTTTGGTTGCTAGGTGAATGCAATGGAGCAGCAGCAGCAGCAGCGACAGAGAGCTCTATCAACATCAGGAGAATCGCTGTACGCTGTGCTTGGAGTGGACAAGAATGCTACCACAGAGGAAATCAAGAAATGTTACAGGTGATCTGTCTGTGTCCAATACTAGAGAGAACTGTTGAGTCTTTGTCATTGTAGCGGCAACTTAGTATCCTTTTGTCGCTACGTCAGCAGGGCATGTAGGTTTCTGACTCGTGCTTTTCTTCGACGGGCCTTTCCTTTTCACGATGACGACAAGGAAAACACGAGGCCGCCATCGTTGATCCAATAAAAAAGATTTGCTTTATTTTCTTGAACGCAAATTAAGGCTTTATCAAAATGAAAAAATAAAACTTCTACAATACACTTAAATGAAATACGAAATCAGTTCACATGAAGTACGAAATAAGCAAACACAAAGTACGGTCAGAAAAAGGTGTTGCTCCATGCCCTACTGTCTTCCTAATGAAGCTTACATAAATCTAGCCTCTTAAAGACTAAATACAGGATAACCAATGGAGCCCAGATACTTTGATGTTCTTACTAAATTTGTTCAAAATAAAATAGCAAATATAAACTGCTTGCATCTATTATATTCTAATTATTCAAAAAGCTACATCTATAATTTAACCAAATTTTCCTTATGGCTCTAACAGTCACCATTGACATAACCCAGCGACGGGGAATTGTCTGTACAGTATTCCCACACTTATGTCACTGTTCATTGTTTTGGCTGCAAAAAGCTGCACTTTTTTAAAAAAACGTTTTCAATGGCAGTCAGTTTAAAAAGGAGAACCTATTGATTAGCATCCAATTTACAGCATTCTGACAGATCTTTAAAGCCTCGCACAATAGTGTGTTGGATGACTATGTAACATGGGAACTACCAAATGAAAGATGACTGTCTTCTTTCATCACAAAAAAGTTTGTTTCTACCTGATTCGATTTTTTTCCCCACCAAATCACCTATTTTTGACCAGACAAATGCCGATAACTAGTGATGGGTCCATGAGGCCTCATGAGGCGTGTCGACACACTGACACACTGTGTTGATACTGTGCTGATACTGTGTCACTGACCACTGCCACCTGCTGGACCTTCAAGATCCCTGCAGCCAACCCACTTAACAGACTGAACTGACTGATAAATTGTTTTGTATATTGAACATAAAATATACAATTCGGTAATAAATTGGCAAAAGGTGAAGGTAAGATATAAAAAAAGGAAAAGAAAATAGTCATCATCACAAATATGTGTTCAAAGGAGTAGAAAGAAGCAAAAAACCTACCCCGAGTCCTACCCCTTCTTATATATGAATTGATCATTTTTCTAAATAGGAAAGAAAGTCTAAATATCAACAAATGCTTTTACCCTTATGTATGCTGTACTAATACATTTTTACATTAGGTTTGTATATACAGTACATACTCTTTAGAGCACATGTATATGTCGATTTTCTCATATTCATAATGGATGCTACATTTCATTAATATATTAAATAATCTCATCAATGTATTTCTGATGTATTGCTATATTTCATGAGTGTATCGAATTTATCAGCTTAATTCTGATTTGTGTAGTTGACTTGTACTACTCTCGAATTCATTTTTAATCTCAGCAAGAGAGTTCCTCATTTTACTGGTCCGTTTCAGAATCATTCCACAGATTTACACCTATTACAGATACACTCCTTTGTGTGATGTTCGTTCGTGTTTTGGATTTTTTTGTATAGATTAGTACCCCCTAAATTATGACAACTTTCTCAAATTTTAAAAAGCTTCTGGATCTTTTGGGAAAGGTTATTATTGTGTGCTTTGTACATTAATTGGGCGATTTTGAAGTCAATCAGGTCATGAGATTTCATTGTTTAATTTGATAAACAGTGGATTTGTGGGTTCCGTCCATTTGGAACCAGTGATTGTTCCGATTGCTTTGTATTGTAGTTTTAAAACAGTGTTTTACTGGCATTTCCCCATATTCCCACACAATAGGTCAAATATGGAAGTAATAAAAGTATGTGTACAAGGATCTCTTATTCAGCACATCCTTAGTTTTTGGGAGGATCCCTATGGTTTGGGATATTTTTCTTTTATTATCTATTATGTAGCTGCCAGCACGGTTTTGCATCTACAACTGTTCCAAAACATTTTCATAAGGTCATTCATCGATTTGATGATGAAGTGTACAATATCATTCACATCCATGCATTCATTTTGCAACATTCAATGTGTTCCAATAATGTGAAGATCATTTGAATGAGGATGCTTGTGGGCTTTTATTTCACAAATTTTTATTGAGAAAAATAAGATGCTCCAATGTTTTAAACTTCAGCCTGTTGCGTCTTTTACAAGCGATTTCTCCTGCTGTGGAGAACACACGCTCACAAGGGACGGATGAGGCTGGCGTACAAAGGAACTCCTTTGCGAGGTGGGAGAGGTTTGGGAAAGAAGTGTGTTGGTCCTTCCAGTACAGCTGCTTCGTGGAACCTTGATTGTCAAACATGGAGTGGAGAGTCAACCAATAATAATTACTGATTGTCAATTAAATCATCAACATAGCAACCGTGAAAAGATGAGTGAACGTTTGTATACCTGGCGTAATACTGGGTGTATCGCGAACTTCATTCTCATGCTTGGCCCGATAATGCCTCAGCATGGTGGAGGTGCTTCTGTTGGTGTATGACAATTCGACCCGGCAAATTCGACATTTCACCTGTAATGAAATGTGAATAAGAAGTAACTAAGAGTTACCTTGAAATGTATTCGGATTAGAATGGTACAACACATGTCAATAATCTGAGAGGCACTCGGCGAGTGCCTCTCGCCGAGAGGCTCTCGGCGACAGAAGGCGATTTGAATAAATAAATAAATAATACCTTATTCTCCGGGACATCAAAATGGTCCCACATGGCGGATGATTTGCGTCTCTGCTCCATAATCGGCAAGGAAGGCAAGGCACGAACACGAAGTCTGCACTGACACGAACTTCGACAAGCGAGCGTGAGTGAGGTCTGGCTTGTTTCGGCAAGTGGCATTGTGTCGCCAAACCCACTTCCTTATAAACACTGTGCGGCGGGCTTTTGCTGCGTCAACGCCCTCTGCACTGAGTCGACGCCCCCTGGACTAAGTGGCGCAGCCTGTACTGTGCCAAGCAGCCGATGCAGTCTAAACTGCACCGGTGCAGTTCACGTGTCAATTAGCAGCCTGGACTGTGTCAACGCAGCCATGTGTCAATTAGCAGCCTGGACTGTGTCAACGCAGCCGGTGTGTCAATTAGAAGCCTAGACTGTGTCAACGCAGTTCACGTGTCAATCACGTGACGTAATGAGCCAGCACATGCATCGACACGTGGTTTGCTCTGTGAGCCCGGCGCATGTGTCAATGCATCGGTGTCGCTGGACCCATCACTACCGATAACAAGCCTTTGTGGAAAAAAAAAAGTTGTCCCCAACAGTGACTTTCATACATATGCTTTAGTGCCGGGGTGTCACACCATTGTGGGCCACATTTTAGTGACCGTTTCCCTTGGAGGGCCGTTATGACTGAAATCAAATAAAGAAGTCAAGAATAACAGTATATTCAACAATTTTTTAAGTTACTATATAATGAGGTGTTTGACAACAACAAAATGCTGACAATGTCTCTCTTATTTATTATGTTATGTGAGGATTTGAAATTTTGCTGCATATTTTAGTAAGCATAATGGAAGTTGCCATGTTTGATTTGCTTTCGCGGGCCACATAAAATGATGTGGCGGGTCAGATCTGGCCCCCAGGCGTTGACTTTTACACATGTGCTTTAGTGTCCCTTCTTCTATCTAATACACAAACGAAAACAATGAAAATGTGCTTTTGATGGGAACATAACATTTTACAACACGAGGGTAACTTTTACATTTGACAAACTTTACCAACTATTTGCATGCGATTTATAGTAGTGCGCATTCCTGCGTGCTTGTGTGTATGTGTGCATCTATGTATGTTACGTCATCACTCTACATCTAATTTTTCTCTTCTCTCTCGCACTCTTTGCAGTAGATTTGACGTGTCAGCCTTTTGATCAATCGCAAGCTGCTTTTAACGGTCAGAGATTTTATCCAAGAGGCCCAGTGCAGCCGTCTGCCAGCTATAGATATTTATTTTCTGATGCGTACGTGACACTCGTCGACCCATCCCTACAAAACACATAGTTGAACAAATTTTGTGAAAACGACAGTCAGAGAGTGAAAATAGATTTTTACACAGTAAGGTGGAAACTCAGGTCACCTAGAAAAGAGAACATAATTTTCGGGCAAATATTTCTTAAGTTCATGAGCTATATTGCAGTTCGCTAATAGTACAGGATTCTAGATTGAGACCACTTTGGATGCAGAGGCACCCTGATTTCTGAACAGCACTCCACATGTTTTCATTCACAGTTTTGATGCCTTCAGTGAGAATGTACAACGTAAATAGAGGTGGAAAAATAGGCTTTGAAGAAGCTATGTCCACGCTTTTAGCCTGTAGAGTGAGTGTGTGTGTGTGTGTGTGCGTGTGCGTGTGCGTGAGAGTGTGAGAGTTCTTGCGCTTGCGCTTGCGCTTGTGCTTGCGCTTACGCTTGTACAATCGGGTCGTTTGTGGGAAGTTGGTCACTTCAAAAGTCGATCTTTGGCCAGAAAAGTGAGCGCGAGAAAGAGTGTGATGCGGCTCTTTGCAGTAATACAGTAAAAAAAAAAAAGGGCTCTTCGTCTCTGACTGGTTGGCCACCCCTGCTTTAAACCATAACTGGGAGACATAGAGTATTGTAGACCCTAAGTCAGGGGTGCCAAACTTTTTATAATAATAATAATAATAATAATAATACATCACATTTGTGGGCGCCTTTCACAACACTCAAGGACACTGTACAGCCAAGACCAATAATAAAACAGATAAAATAATAAAGAAAGAAAGATTTAAGGCGGGAATGCAAGTCTGAATAGGTGGGTTTTGAGCTGGGTTTTGAATAAGGAAAAAGAGTCAATATTACGAATGTTGGGAGGAAGTGAGTTCCAGAGTTTGGGGGCAGAGCGACTGAAGGCTCTGCACCCCATTGTACTGAGACGGTCAGAGGGTAGAAAAGGATGGAGGGAGGATGAGGACCTGAGTGAGCGATAGGGAATGGAGATTTGAAGAAGATCAGACGGATAGGGGGGCGCAAGGTTATGGATGGCTTTGAATGTATAGAGAAGTATTTTGAAGTTGATTCTAAGTTTGACAGGAAGCCAGTGGAGCTGTCGGAGGATGGGGGTGATATGATGGAAGGAGGGGGTTCTTGTGATGATCCGGGCTGCTGAATTCTGAACAAGTTGAAGTTTATGGAGGAATTTTTGATGGACACCGAAGAGGAGTGAGTTGCAGTAGTCAATACGGGAAGTGACAAGAGTGGTTTGTTTAGAGTGGATTTGGTACCGACGAGTAGGAGTTCAGTTTTATTGCTGTTTAGCTTGAGGAAATTGTGGGTGAACCAAGATTTGATTTCTGAGAGACAGTGAGAGAGGGACGAGGGTGGGAGAGAAGCGTCGGGTTTGCTGGAGAGATAGAGCTGGGTGTCATCCGCAAAGCAGTGAAAGTGTAAGCCAAATTTGCGGAAAATGTTTCAGAGTGGAAGGAGGTAGACAATGAAGAGGAGCGGACCGAGGACAGAACCCTGGGGAACACCAGAAGAAACGGGGAGGGATTGTGAAGTAAAAGAATCAAGTTGAATGAACTGAGAGCGGCCAGTGAGATATGAGTGGAACCAATGTAGAGGGGTGTTGGTGATGCCTATGGTAGAGAGTCTATTGAGGAGGATGGGGTGAGAGATTGTGTCGAAGGCTGCACTCAGGTCAAGGAGGATGAGGATGGAGATAAGGCCAGAGTCTGCTGCCATGAGAAGATCGTTTGTGATTTTTTTGAGGGCTGTTTCAGTACTGTGACGGGGACAGAAGCCGGACTGGAATTGTTCATAAAGAGTATTGTCGGTGAGGTGGGAGTGGAGCTGAGAGGCGACAGTTTTCTCCAGAATTTTCAAGATGAAGGGAAGATGGGAAATGGGGCGTAGGTTATTGAAGTCATTGGGATCTGAACCAGGTTTTTTCAGGATTGGGGTGACAGCTGCAGTTTTAAAGAGCACAGGAACAATTCCAGTCGACAGATCGAAGATCTACTTTTCGATCAACTAACCTCCCGGGATCTACCCTTACCGGTACACACACACACACACACACCCACACACACACACACAGGCGCACGCGCGTGTGCGCGCCATGATGCGAAACAGCCTGAAACGGAGGCATGCGACGCACTTTTGCAGCCTGTTAACTATCGAAGCTCACACGTACCGTTTTAAAGTGCTTCCCTGGGCCCTCCTGGATTCCTATTCTTTGCTCGTGCCCTTGGTGAATTGTACACGAAGCAAACTCTGAATGAGAATCATGACGATAAAAGATAGAGCGTAACAGCTCTGATCACAAGCTGCAATTGCAAACTGCTGAGCGCTAACAACTTCCGGTGACGTAATCACGCGCCACCGTAAATTTAAGATTTACCTGCTTTATTTTATTTTTAAAATATTTTTTAGTGAAAATGAGACTGATAATATGATTAGTGTGAAGTGTACATTAACACAAAAATATATTAATAACATGTAGAAAGACACACAAATGGTTGTTTGTTTGTTTTTCTTCTCGACACTCCTCGGATCTACTTGGGACCTGTCTTAGATCTACCGGTAGATCAGGATCTACCTAATGGGCACCCCTGCCTTAAGTCAAATAGTTTCTTTGTTATAGACAGCCTCATAGCTTCATCCAGAACCTGGAGTGTTGCTGTCTGAAACCCTGGATGCTCACCTGTCAATCACAGAATAGTCGTGATTTGGGCTTGAGGAGGAATTATTCTGGAGCAATTGAAAGCAAGTCTGCAATGTGAAGCATTCTACTGCCAAATAAAGCAAAGACTTGTGCTGGCTTTTACTTGATTGATTTCATTTCTGTTTGCAGGAAACTGGCATTAAAGTTTCATCCAGATAAGAATCCTGACAATCCAGAGGCGGCCGAGAAATTCAAAGAGATAAACAACGCTCATTCCATCTTGAGCGACAGCACCAAGAAGAACATCTATGACAAGTATGGCTCCCTGGGCCTCTATGTGGCCGAGCAATTTGGAGAGGAGAACGTCAACACCTACTTTGTTCTGTCCAGCTGGTGGGCCAAGGTAAAACGTTTTGGTTTTATCATTGCTGGGTGTGACTTTTTCTGCCTATTATAATAATGTCCCAGGCAAACTGTTGCAATACAACTAAAGTTGAGTTTGAGCAGCTTTAATGGGCACATTGGCATTGGAATTTGGGGAAAATGAAGATCAGGTTAAAAGCTACTTTGATAAAATGTCACCTCAATGAATTGCCAAAAATAAGGTAAAATTGGTTAGGAAATTAAAAATGGCCAACTTCGTGTTAAAATCAGAGTAGGGCTCCAGAGACTTGCTTTTGGTCATGGGCTGTTACATATGCCTGCAACTTTTGGGAGATCTTGATGAAACGTTTAACCGGGGCTGTTTTGTGAAAAATTAGAAGAGGGCGCGCCTATTTATTTATTTATTTATTTATAAACAATACAACAAACCAATAAAATAGTGATTATTTTGCTAAGCATGATTCATATGTCAAGTTTAATATGTCATCATGAATGTCAAGACCATCAAAATCAGTGTCATTTTTCTTAGCTGTGTGTTGCCATGGTGACAATGTTGGATGAAATGAACAGCTTTGCTTTTATTTTGTATTTTTAATATTTTTAGGTAAAGCACCCAGAGTTTCAAGACCAAATGATAAAATCTAGGAGGAAGTCTTTAAAATGTGACTTCTGTAAAAGCCAAAAATGGGAGAACATTATGAAAGAAACGTTCAAAACAGTGGGCTTCCTGTTAGGTTAAGCATATGGCTCCAAAAGCCATATACCTCCAACTATTGTACATGTTTTTGAAATGTACAACCAGGGCTGGTTCATTAAAATTTCTAGGGGCCACTACTGAGCCATTTTCTAAAAACCGCACCTTAAACTAAAGAAATGGTGATTATTTTGCAAAAAAATGATGTTACACATGCCTCCAATATTGCGTCGATCCTGGTCACACATACAACCAGGGTTGATTTTGTAAAAAAAAAAAAAAAATTGTAGGGGGTGTTGTTAAGAAAAAACAACACCCCCTACATAAAAACATATTTTTTCAGGCACCACCACGATGATGAAAATATGTTTGTTGATGTCTTGATGCCTGCGATTGGCTGGCAACCGGTTCAGGGTGTTCCCCGCCTACTGCCCGAAGACGGCTGGGATAGGCTCCAGCACCCCCCGCCACCCTAGTGAGGATTCAGAAAATGGATGGATGGTTGTCTTGAGGCCTGGACTCGTCAAATATTGACACAATCTCATCCTGTGGGTCGAGTTACAGCAGCTTTTGTCGTTAAGGCGATGCCAAATTTTAAACAAAATTGAAAGTGATGGGCTTCCTGTTAAGTTTAACAGATGGCTCCAAGAGACCATGTTGTAGGTCTTGGTGGGTTAACCAACACATTTTCATAGAGCTAAGTGAACCACATGGGGTGCTTTGTTTAAAAACCTCTAGGAGTTGCTAGTGAGACAATATTCTTTTAAAATGCACACTAAATTACGAAAATATTTCCCCAGGCCTGATGGTTGTGCAAAGCTTCATGATTATTTATTTTTGTACATGTTTAGACCCTCAAAATCAGTGCTGTTTAACTCATTCGCCCCCAAAGACGTTTTTAAACGTCTTTTCAGACTTGGTCCAGAATTGGCTGGTACTGAATGAGTTAATGATGAACTGTGTGTTGTCGTGGCAACAGCGTTATGTGAAAATTCACAAACTTTGTGTGGCCACATCATGAAGGCTTGAACACTCTTCGGAGCGAATCTGAGGTAAATCGTGTGTTTCCCAAACATAATTGTGCCCTGGTAGATATTTCACATTGGAAAAAAAAAAGAATCTCATGGCACACCACTAAGCAAAACGATTCACAAAAACTACACAAAAACTTCCCAGCCTGGTGCAGGTCTACAATTTGGTCTCGGGTGTCCTTCGACAGCTCTTTGGTCTTGGCCATAGTGAAGTTTGGAGTGTGACTGACTGAGGTTGGAGACAGGCGTCTTTTAGACCAATAATGAGTTAAAACGGGTACCATTAATACAGGTAACGAGTTAGACCTCATTAGAAGTTAGACCTCTTTGACAGCCAGAAATCTTGCTTCTTTGTAGCTGACCAAATACTTATTTTCCACCATGATTTGCAAATAAATTATTTAAAAATCAAACAATGTAATTTTCTGAGTTTTTCCCCCACATTCTGTCTCTCATGGTTGAGGTTTACCATGTTGACAATTACAGGCCTCTCTAATCTTTTCAAGTAGGAGAACTTGCACAATTGGTGGTTGACTAAATACTTATTTGCCCCACTGTATGTACCTTATGTGATCTCGCGGAAGATGGTTTTGCCTCATTCCATTTGGCTGGAATAATGATTTTTTTGGGCGGTAAAAATAATTGACATTGTATGATTTCCAGCAGCCCACGCCCAATGATCTCTCCCGGCACACTAATGTGCCACGGCCGACTGGTTAAAAATCACTGCTTTCGATATGCAACGTTGGCATTCTCCTGATGTGTCTCCGGGTCTCTTCTGAATGTAGATTTAAACTTGGCCACAAATGCAAGGCCATCATTTGAGCTTTCGTCACCCTAAGGGAGATGGCAAAATGGAGGCAGAGCCACCAAGCACGAGATATACCTTTCTCCCCCAAAACGTCAGTCACCTACCTGCAACAGGAAATCAACTCCACATGAGTCAAAACTAAATGACACCCTTTTTATCCTTATTAACATTGAAGAACATGAACAAATAAAGGATGACACATTGACAACTTACCGTACAACCAGGAATTGCTAACATTTTTTTTTAGTCTGTCACAAAAGATTTAAAGTGCATCAATTTGCCTGAAATTCAAACAATGTCAATTACTTATTTAAACTTATTTATTTATTTTAGCATAATGAAACTAAACTGTAATGAATTAGTGCGTGGGGAAAATAGTCGGCCAACTCTGTTGTGTCGAAACAAAAATGTTTGCCTTTGAATAAATTTTTGCGGAACCCGAAACCAATGCTCTGTGTATCCGCATGAATGTTTGTTGTGGCGGACGCTTCTGGCAACAAATTGAAAATGTAAAAATTAAACTCATTGGTGTTCCTCTTTGAATAGTCCAAAGAAAAGTTTTATTTCATGACTGCAAAGTGGAGCTGGGGTCACTTTGCGACTAAGGTCGTAGGAACACAGGAACATGCGCGACGCTGGCGAAGGTAGAATTCCCCAAATAATTGATGGAATAATGAAAAAGATAATAATTCCAAAAAGATGATTTTGTGACAGCCCTAAAATAAATAAGTACAATTTGGTCAGCATCATTAACTTCGGAGCACAATATTTAAAACACTTTAATCTACAAAACAAAAACAAATAATTTTTTTTTTTGCGACAGTTGTAGAAAGCAGTCCCGGGGCTCGATAAGGATAGGTAATATCCAACCTGTCCAACTTTTACACGTATCTCATTATGTCCTTTCCATCAAAAAACAGACTTGAATTCACCTGGACCAAATGTTGATCGACCAATGCAAATTTTATCACTGCTCTCCAATGTTAATCCTTTGCCTGTTGCTCCTGGCTGCGTAAACAAATGCACGCGGGGGTCAGTCACGTGATGTCGAGAGCTCCCTGTGCACACGCCGACAGTGATGAGTGTCAATGACATCTACTGTGTTACTTTGTTGTTGTAGTTGTAGTGCAAGTACACTTACCGAGTACAGCTGAGGGGGGGCGGGGGGAGCATGCTGTCTGTGATCACACGATTATCGAGCGCCGAAGTTTCGCACCGCACCCCGCTGCTCTAGAAAGGCATCCATTTGATAGATGTTCATTGCTCCTCCCCCACAGGCATTGTTTGTCTTCTGCTGCTTGTCCACCGGTTGTTACTTCTGCTGCTGCCTGTGCTGCTGCTGCAACTGCTGCTGTGGAAAATGCAAACCTCGGCCACCCATGGACCAGGAGCCCGATTTCTATGTATCCCCCGAGGATCTGGAGGCACAGATGACGGCCGACGAGAGAGGTGAGCAATGCCTACGATGCTTTGATGAAGAATGCTTTAACCTTCGCTCTGCATCAAAACACCACTGTGTCTCTCTGCATGCATTGTCTCCTGCAGATGGAAGCAACGAGCCCATCGTGATGCAGCCGTCCTCTGCCACAGAAACCACGCAGCTCACCGCTGAGACCCACCAAAGCTACAGGACTGACGCATATTAGAAAGACACACACGCACACACACACACACTTCTACCTCCCCGGTTTTTCCCTTCAGTTGTTCCATTTTGAATTGGAAATGAAAAAAGGAACTTTTTATTATTATTATTATTATTATATTTTTTAATCAAAGAGCCACATGAAAACTTGGCACCGGACTGACTTTGATTTTAATACTGTTTACAATTGTTTGGGTTGATGCCGCCCAAAGGTTCGGTAATGAGCATCAATGAAGATACATTAGCAGACCATGGCCGTGATCCATTACAGCAGGGGTGGCCAACCCGCGGCTCGTGAGCCGCATGCAGCTCTTTGGCTGGTTCCATGCAACTCCCGGGCTTTCACACGACAAGCGTCAAACGCCTCGGCGAAGGTGATGCCATTCAAACAACGATGCTTAATACACAGAACATATTACGTCAGCCTATCATCAATCCCGTTACTTGATTGACATGGAGGGCAACCAATCAGAGGACTGAATCACTGCTCATGCGCATACAACAGCGCTAAGTGCTAAGTCCTAAGCTAGTCACCGTTATAATAATACTTTACATAATACTTCACGCGGCCCGATAGTCCAGTGGTTAGCACGTCGGCTTCACAGTGCAGAGGTACCGGGTTCAATTCCACCTCCGGCCCGGGCTTGCGTGGATTTTCCCCGGGTGCTCCGGTTGCCTCCCACATTCCAAAAAACATGCGTGGCAGGCTGATTGAACACTCTAAATTGTCCCTAGGTGTGAGTGTGAGCGCGGATGGTTGTTCGTCTCTGTGTGCCCTGCGATTGGCTCGCAACCGATTCAGGGTGTCCCCCGCCTACTGCCCGGAGACAGCTGGGATAGGCTCCAGCACCCCCCGGGACCCTCCTGAGGATCAAGCGGTACGGAAGATGAATGAATGAATAATACTTCATTCACTTAACTATCATTGTTCAGTTATGGTGCAGTGAAAGGATCCTTAGAATAGTGTTAAAAGCATGACATTTGGTCCCTAAGTGTGTTTGTGAGTGTGAATAGCTGTTTGTCTATGTGGGCCTTGCGATTGGCTGGCAACCAATTCAGCGTGTACCCCATCTACTGCCCAAAGACAGCTGCAGCACGTCCCGTGACCCTTGTGAGGATAAGCGGACTAGAAAATGGATGGAGGGACTACCTTCGTATAAATACAATCAGTTAATACACATAAAATACATCTTGGCAAGCATGTGTGACAGTCTACTTTTTGCAGCCAAGTTCCTAGATGATGCAAACGTTTGATTCTGGCTTAATGTGAACAGTGTCACCTTTCAAGAAAAGGCTAACTTTTCAAGTGTTTGCTTTTAGTTTTATTCTCACATCGAAAAGAATATTGTGTAACGGTTGTTACGCGGATACTGACAATGACTTGCTGGCTGGGCAGAACTGAACTGTGGTGGAACTGGTTGTCGTCGTTTTTTGTTTTTGGCTGTAGAAGTTCCACATCATTGACACAAATCCAGCGGGCGTCACCTTTGGCTGGTAAGCCATAAGAGCGTCCCATGTCTCGCAGAAACTTCACCTGCACTTCTTCAGCATCAGAATCTCAAACAAAATTCAAACCGCAGATGTCAGGTTACATTAAAGCGTATTAGAATAGATTCTATGCTGATGGAAATTTGATGGTAGAGCGTGAGTGTAAAGCACATCTGGAGCTACCTGAAATTTTCAGGATCCTAACATGCTTACGTATATTTACTGATGTGTGTTACCAAATTTCCGGGTCATGTAAGCTGACCAATTACATTTTTAAATCAAATTCAGTCCAGTCGCCTGATTTTCTTTTTTTAATCTGAAACCTGAAATTGCAATGACAAAAAAACTTTTGGTTTTGTGGTGGATTAAAACACAAAACATTGTCATTTTTGGAAAATGACTTTGCAAAAAAAAATAATTAAAATAACGAAAAACAAAATTTATAATCAGCATGACACACATGTTGCTAAATGCTGTCAAGAATCCAGTGTCATCACTAATCACTTACTTTACGTTTTTAAACATCCCTTTGTGTGTAGGTTTTTTTTCCTGTCGAGAGCTTTGTGAGAAATTGTCTGCCGCTTGTTTCAAAGGAGGCAGAGGACAAAGATTAATAGATTGAAGGTGTCGATTTGAGGCATCGGAGTCAACACGATTGTTGATGCAAACTACTGAAACCTTGTCATTTCTCTACACTTTCTCTCTCTCTCTCTCTCTCTCTCTCTCTCTCTCTCACACATAGAGGTCCTCTCTTTCAGTCAGCATCATGCTACGTGGTCACTCGACTTCCTGCAAGGGAAGACAGAATGTTGTGGAAATAACAATTGACAATCATCTGGGTCCTCCACTCTCCATCATCTCCTGCCTTCATGGTTCCTTCAAACTGAGAAGAATGAAAGACAAATCAAAATGTTTAGACCTTATGTTCTGTTTTAAATGTGATGATAGTGAGCAGATGATATTGTTCTATTTATTTCAAGTTTCTTAACTTTTTAACATGTTTGTGTCGACTGTGTGGTCATAGAAATTTGCATACGGTGGGTTTCATGTTAGACCCACATGTTAGTGTGTAACATGGAACTCTCATAATGATTCATCAGAAGAATAAAACATTTGACTTCTATTTTGCCTTGTCGTCTGGAGCTACTGTTTTTCCCCTAACAATAGAAGGTATGAATGTCTGCCGTGAGGAACTTCACTCAGCTATACTTTGTAAAAGCCTCCATCAGCAGTGACTTGATTGACGATAAGTCCTTCCCTGGTGCCTGGTCTTTGAGAATCTCCTACCACAATATATTTATCTACATAAATCATAGTGTAGCATTTTCAAACCATGGTTACAGTTACACCAAGCTCCCCATTTTAAATGCGATAAATCTCATGGCACACATCCAAACAAATGTCACAAAGAAAGGTTGAATTCTGAAATAAGGAACTCGGCTCAACTTGGTCTGTGTGAAATCTGGTCCTGTTTAATTAAACAAAAAGATAAGATACTCTCACCAATCCATGAGATTCTGTTGTGTGAAAGAAAACGTGTGTATACTCAAGGTTTACTGTGCCCTTCTAATTGAAGAGCATATAATTGTTCTGCCTGTCACTATAAGATAAGAAATCCTTTATTTGTCCCACACTGGGGAAATTTACAGTCTACAGCAGCAAGATTGTGGGTAGAAGTATTTTGCATTCACAAAATAAATGTTACAGTTTCAATTTACACCGTTCAATTAAGTGCAATCTAAATATAGATATAGATAAGGTGGCTGTGCTATTTACAATTGTTTTCCACATCATTTTATTTTTTATTCAGCAGCCTGACAGCAGTCGGTAGGAATGAGCGGCAGTATCTCTCCTTCTTGCAGCGCGAGTGTGACAGTCTCTGGCTGAAGGAGCTACCGAGTGCTGTCAGGGCAGGCTGGACGGGGTGGGAGGGACTGTCCCATCATAGCTTTTAGCTTAGCTAGCATCCTCCTGTTGCCCACCTCCTACAGAGGACAGAACTGGCCCTCACACACAACGTCACACGGGATAGACAAAGATAAGTGTATTTGTAATTTATATCCATCCCTTCTTTACCTTATCTTAAGTCAACAGTCTCAAACTTGGGCCTTAAACTGGACAGTGATTTCAAACCGACCGGCAAATTGGTGCCATTGTTAAATCCAGCTTCTTTCACCTTAAGACAGCTGGCCAAAATAAAACCTCTCCTCTCACATGAACACTTTGAGACAGTAATTCATGCCTTTGTCACATCCCGGCTCCATTCCTGCAATGCCCTTTACTTTGGAATCAGCCAGTCCTCCATTAAGCGCCTTCAGCTGGTCCAGAATGCCACTGCTCGCCTCTTGACTGGTACTCGTAAGAGGGATCACATAACTCCGACTCTGGCATCCCTTCACTGGCTCCCCATACATTTTAGAGTTATTTTTCAAGATCCTCTTATTTGTCAAGTCAAGTCAACAGTATTTATAGAGCACTTTCAAACAGCCATCGCTGCATACAAAGTGCTGTACATGGAGCAATTTAAAACATGCACAATAAACAGTAAGAGAAATTGGTAATAAAGGCGGTAGAAAGCACCCAACAGTAAAACCAAGAACAAATCTAAGTCATGCTGAGTCGAATGCCAAAGAATACAAGTGAGTTTTGAGGAGGGTTTTGAAGATGGGCAGCGAGGAGGCTTGCCGAATGTTCAGTGGGAGGTCATTCCAGAGAGAGGGACCAGCAACAGGAAAGGCTTGATCCCCTCTGAGCCTCAGTTTAGTTCTTGGTGTCACGTCCCGTGTTTGCCAGCAGGGGGCAGGCCCTGTTGCCACCTACACACCTGTCACCCATTGGGGACTAATTACACAGGCTTTATTTGTGCGCTCTGGCAGTTGACTTACTGCCGGAGTATTCTATGCTGTCCCATTACTCTCGCCGAGTCCATCTCGTGTGAATCCTTATATCAAAGTCGATCGACTGTTATTACGTGCAGTCTATCCGCTCGCGTGAAAGTTCTATAGTTGTCTAATCATTCTCCTTGCTAATTTTCGCAAGCGTTTTCTGTTACCTCCCTATTTCCTTCCTGGTCCTTATCTTGACCAGCGTTTTCTGTTGTTCGCCCAGAAGGGTATTTTGTGTTTATTAAATCTCGTTTTTGTCTGCCAAACATCTTTTCTGTGTCTGCTATTTCGGGATCCACTTCCTCATTTTGTTGTGCACGAAGCAATCTTTCTATCGCTTCGGGCACAACGTGACACTTGGTACTTCTAATAATGTCTGGTCCACAGACCTGAGGCGCCGGGCAGGTGTGTAGGGGCGGTTGAGCTCAGAGAGGTAAGGTGACGCGAGATTAATCAGAGATTTGAAAACAAATTGGAACAAGTGGAAGAGTGGGAACCCTGGGGTACTATGATTTCCTCCCACATTCCAAAAACATGCATGGCAGGCTGATTGAACATTCCAAATTGTCCCTAGGTGTGAATGCGGGCGTGGATGGTTGTTCGTCTCTGTGTCCCTGCGATTGGCTGGCATCCGCCTACTGCCCGAAGACAGCTTGGATAGGCTCCAGCATGCCCCGTGACCCTAGTGAGGATGAAGCGGTTTGGAAAATGAATGAATGAATAAATAATAATAATGATGAAAAAGTATGATGGAGGCATGACATTCATTTATCTTTTGAATTGGTCTGTTTAGATTTTTTATTTTTATTTTTTGCTTTTCCATGTGTTTGGGTTTTGGTTTCAAGTGCAGCACATGTTCACAGAGTGCACATTTTATGTTATTATTTTTAGAGGGTCATAGGAAATCATATGGTATTCTTGCAGACGGCTGCAATTGCCAACTCTGACCAGCAGAGGCTATCGTAGAGTGCTCGCCCTGCATGGCCAAATGGGGCTCTCGCATTTCAGAGCGAAAAAGAGTGACACAACATGGCATCAGCTCTGAGCAAACGTTGTCAACACATTTTTCCATCCCAATCAGTGTTTTTGTCAGTGTTGGTTGTCTGGTCTCTCTGTAACGGAGTGATATATTGCGTTTATTAAATTATGACGGAAGTGACGCAACAGCGCACGGTATGGCACCAGCTTCCCGCCGTAGTTCAGGCAGAGCTACCAAGGAAGTCACAGGGTAAGTCAGGTTTCATTGACTGTCCGGATTCATTTCTAGTTTAATTGCTATATTTCACTTTGTTTTCCCTTTTTCTACGGCGCTGTGTATTTAATTAGTTCCCGGATTTGTTCCGAGTCCACATTGCTTTTTGTGTCGTCATTTCATTTAAGTTGTGTTGAATGAAAGTTTTTATCCATTGAGTTAACAGGTGGGTTTTTTTTGTTGCGCAGTTATTTTCTAGACTGAAAAGCCCCGTAACTTCACCTATCTTGCCATACTGTGTTGCAGGTAATGCTTCTTTCCTTTTGATTGTACTGTATATAGTTTTTCGTGTTGTTTTTCATTTGACTATTAGTGTGGCTGGCGTTTACCCGCGCGGTTCGTCGCGGCCGTCATTACTGTGTATTGTGCAGCCGTTCTGCTGCGTGTGATGCGTTCAGCGGCATCACGTAGATACCAGTGAAAGTGTGTTTTTTTTCTTTTTCTTTGTAAATAGTTAATATACGATCACCTATGTTGTATATTTTGATTTGTTGTGCATTTAGCTTCTTGTGGATGATGTTCAGTTCAGGGAAGTCACAGGTTATTTTCTAGACTGAAAAGCCCCGTGACTTCACCTATCTTGCCATACTGTGTTGCAGACAATAAAAAAAGGGAAAAGCCACATCCTAGTGTCTGGTATTCTTGAAGCGGCAGCGACGTGGAGCTCGAGACCATCATAGTTGTGACCCCCGTCACATTGGTGCCGTGACCCGTCGATCACAAGTTGACTCTCCACTTCGGACCGGGACCACGACGCTGTGGCGCTTCTTCATATCACTAGGTGGACAGTGTGTGCTCATGTTCTGCAATTAGTGTGTTCTCGTCTCAACTGCTGTTTTACAATTGGTGTACTTTACTGCAATTTTATTTTCTCTTACTCTGTTTTTTTGTGAAGTCTCAAGATGAGCTCCTTGCAAGGAACATTTAGCACGCCTTTGAATAAGTGTGTTGGTAGAGGTAGAGGGATCCCGACCGCGTTGCAGTTTAGTAGCCCTGTGCAGAGTGGTGTAGCTCGTGCAGGGGGGAATGGGCGGGTTCTAGCTGAGGCCACTTCAGTTAGTGGGGACAGAGTTCCTTCCCAGACCCAGTGCAGTGTTCCTACGACAAGCGCACAGGCTACTGATTTCGCGACGACAGATCCCTTTCCCCCGTCACCTGACATAGTTGGTCAGATGAGTGACATAATAAGACATGTTGGCCAGCAGCTGGCAGATAGCATTGTTGCACAACTCAGTCCTACATATAACATCGCCACGCATAACAACTCAGTCTTACATAACACGGCCGTTGACACATCCGCACGAAGCCTTGACTCATCACAAGTTCTGCTCGTACCGCACAGGAAAGTTCCGGAACCTCCAGCTTTCAAGGGGGATGACACCGATACAGTTAATGTGCATGAGTGGGAAGACCTAATGAGGAATTACATGAGGAGAGCAAATGTAGCCCCTGAGCATCGGGCAGAGGAAATCCTCATGAACCTCAGGGGTAGAGCTAAAGATGTTGTTAAAGTTAGCACAAGAAACGGTGCAGTTGATGTTTCCCAGAACCCAGATGCCATCTATGGCCTTCTTCGTAAACATTTCGCGACTGTCCCATGTTCACCTCTCCCTCTAGTGGATTTTTACACTACGCTCCCTGAGAATGATGAGGACGCATATGACTATTGGTTGAGGATTAACAATGCAGCTGAGATTGCCGCTGACCGTCTCAGAGAACAGGGCAGAGATTTGGACTGTTCTTCTATTGATGTAACACGGATGTTTATCAAGAATTGCCCATCCAAGGATCTTTCCATGACATTCAGGTCGAAAACAATAGACAAGTGGTCGGCAGTTGAGGTCCAGGCTATACTGGATGAGTACCAGACAGAGTGTAATTTCCATGCTGGAGAGAGTTTTGCTGCAGGGAGCTAATCCTTCCTCTACTTCTGCCGCTGGTAGACGTAGGCCAAGGCTCCCTATGGTTGAAGGTTTGAATAATCTCCCATGTGCTGTCTGCGCTAACCCCGACCATTCTGCGCTCGTTCACTGCCGTGAAAAGAGACTTTGCTTTTTGTGCTACTCACCCGATCATTCCAGAGGCAACTGCCCCACGCAGGCACGACCCTCGCACTCGCCACTGTCGGGAAACTAATGTGTCCACATCTAAGGTAAGGGTGTGGAAAATAATCGATATTAATCGATACATCGATGCGCACGTCCGCGATCCGAGTGCATCGGCTCATTCACTGGGTACGACGCGATTGATGGGTGAAATCGCGATTCATCACGATGCATTGATGGGTATCGGAAAATTGCGATTCATCACGATGCATTGATGGGTATCGGTAAAATCCGATTCAATCGCCGTTTTATTCATGTTAAACGTCACATATCTGCCCTTTCCTAGGCGCAATGAATGCACCATCATTGCTTTGCGTTTTGTGTTGAATACGGACGGTAGCCGTGCGTCACATACAGTCCAGTACACAACGAGCGAAACATTATGGAAGTTAGCGCACGCAGCAGCAAGGAAACTACTATATTTAATGCAGCCGCAACATTCAAATCTTATGTTTGGAAATACTACGGCTTCGAAAAGAAAGACGGAAAGCTTGATAAAACCTCCGTAATTTGCAAGGAATGTCGCACTAAGAAGCCATACAACGGCAGCACCACAAATATGCAGACCCACTTAAACCGATGGCACCAGATCACCGACAAGTTTCCCTCCCGCTTCCCCGCCCAGTTCCTCGTCGGACACCGGAGAAACTCTTGGTAAACCAGGTCAGGATCAGAAAAAAATCGCCTCTTATTTTGGGAGTCCCCTTGCAACTCACTGTGACCGCGCAATGGCTATAACTAAGGCCACTGCTCATTTCATATGCAAAGACCTCCAGCCTTGGCGTGGTGGACAACGAGGGTTTCAGACAGCTCGTGCACGTTTTGGAACCCAGGTATAAAATACCAGACAGGTCTGTGTTCACTTACAAACATATTCCCGATGTGTACAACAAAGTGAGAAGTGAGATTACTGTGTCGCTGAACAGTGCGCAAAGAGTTGCACTTACAGTGGATGGGTGGACATCTTGCACTATAGATTCATATACATATATATATTATTATTATATTTCATATAAGACACTCAGTGAGAATAGTCTGTTTACAGCTGTGAGTCTCAGGTGCCAAATTGTTTACATTTTCTTTGCACAAAAACCAATTGTGAAAGGGCTTAAATAAGTTGTTTTACAAGTTCTACTCTTTATAAGGAATAAAGTGTGTATCCTTTTTGTAATACCATACTGAATTCCATCTTTTTAAAAGCTTTTTTTCTTTGCTTATTTGCATCATGTTTAATTGCACAATATCGCAACAAATTGCATTGTATCGTATCGGATCGCATTGATTTGAACTTAATGTGTATCGAATCGTATCGCATCGTGACGACGGTGAAACGTATCGCATCGTATCGCCAGAAAATTCCATGTCTCGTTTAAGTATCGCATCGCTGGCAGTGGATCGTGAGGTGTATCGAATCGTCCTCAGTGCTGAGATTCACATCCCTAATCTAAGGGAGTGCGATGTGGATGAAGTTAGCAACCCTCCCAATAGTTTGACAGACGATTTCGAATCAGTATTGGAGTCACTCACTTCCAGTGCCCCCACAGAGAAGACGTTTGTCTTTCAAGGCACTCACAAGGTTCTGAAGTCGGATAGTTTGTTTTACACCACTGCCACAATAGCTGGTGTTTCCCTGGCTGCGATGATTGACAGCGGCTCCACTGGATGCACATTGAGTGAGTCGGCTATGGCACGATTGTTGGTGTGCGCTCCGGACATGAAACGTTACCCTGCAGACGACGTTGTCATTGTTGGATGTGGAGGTCATCGGGTGACGCCTTCGGCTATATGCGATGTGGAAATGGTGGTGTATGATTGCAAGTTAGCTGTGCCTATGTTTGTGGTGCCTGGACAGACCGATGATGTAATTCTGGGCAGTAATGCCATTAAGAAAATTCTCCATCTGATGAGGAAGACTGAAGGGTACTGGCGGCTCATGTCAGAGCCCGGCAGCATCGTTGACGATGACTCACCACTTTTTCTCACTCCTTTCTAACACAGAGAGATGGAGGGGTGTAACTGTACCTGACAAAGTTGGCACACTGAAGTTACGGCAGTGTGTGATGTTACGACCAAGGAGTGAACATCTTGTTTGGGCTAAGCTCCCCGCCTCTGCACTGATGTCGGTTGGCAGCACAGTCATAGTTGAGCCAACTCAATCAAGGTGCAGATCCAGGAAGATTCTGGTTGGCAGGGTTATTGCACCGATGTGGGGCGATGGATGGCTCCCAGTGAGAGTCATCAACCCCTCTAGTGAACAAGTGGTATTGAAGAGAAACGCGAAGTTAGCAGATGTGTTTCCTTGCATTGCTGCTGAAGACTTATCTGAGCCTGACAACGTCCAAATTTTCTCCCAATCTGTTATGCATACCGCGAGGCCAAGGTCCAAAGAAGACATTAAGATTGCATTGGACAAGCTTGGGCTACACGATCTGGACCTGGATGCGTGTGCGGTGTCTGACATGTGGAGGGACAGACTTTTCCAAATCATTGAGAGGTATGAATCAGTCTTTTCACGGGACAAGATGGACTGTGGGGAGGCCTCTGACTTTGTGCACAAGATACACCTGGTGGATGAGAGGCCATTCCGCCTGCCTTACCGGAGAGTGCCACCGAGTCAATATGAGAAGCTGAGGACGACTCTCAATGAGATGGAAGAAAAGGGCATCATTCGGAAATCCACTAGCGAGTATGCGTCTCCTTTGGTTCTAGTGTGGAAGAAGAATGGGGATTTGCGCATCTGCACGGATTTCAGGTGGCTTAATGCGAGGACACAGCGGGATGCCCACCCACTACCCCATCAGGCTGATGCTCTTGCCGCACTTGGGGGGAAATGTCTTCTTCTCCACCATGGATCTCACCTCAGGATTCTATAACGTGCCCCTGTTTGAGGATCACAAGAAGTACACTGCTTTTTCGTCTCCTTTTGGCCTGCACGAATATAACCGGATGTCACAGGGTTGATCGAACAGCCCGGCTACATTCATGCGGATGATGCTTTCCATTTTTGGTGACAAGAACTTCACGAGCCTTTTGTGCTATCTTGACGATCTCATGGTCTTTGGTCCGACAGAGCAGATTGAGCTTGAGCGATTGGAAATGGTCTTCTCCCGTTTGAGGAACCATAATCTCAGGCTAGCGCCGAAGAAGTGTCGCTTTCTTCGGAGATCTGTGAAGTTCCTCGGCCATGTCATCTCCGAGTCCGGGGTACAGACGGACCCCGGAAAGGTGGAAGCTATAAACAGGGTGCAGGTGTCTGACCTGATGGATAGTGATGGCCTCACTCCCTCGCAGAAGAAGATTAGGTCTTTCTTAGGGATGGTGCTGTATTATCAGCACTTCATTGAGGACTGCTCCGTCAAGGCCAAACCCCTGTTTAAGCTCCTTTCGGGTAAGAAGACTAGTGGTAAAGCCAGACGAAGGGCGAAACCTGCATTGGATGCTTCAAGTCATGTGAAGTTGAAACCGGAAGACTGGACCACTGAGTGTCAAAGTGCCTTTGAGATTTTGAAGCACGACCTGTCACACAGTGTAACGTTGGCCCATCCCGACTTCGGGAAACCTTTCATCCTTGCTGTCGATGCATCGTTTGACGGCATCGGGGCCGTCCTTTCCCAGCTTCTACCTGGTGACAAGGTTGCGAGACCAGTGGCTTTTGCGAGTAAAACGTTGTCGCGAGCCCAGTTGAACTATCCTGCTCACAGGCTTGAATTCCTTGCTTTGAAGTGGGCTATTTGTGACAAGTTTTCCCACTGGCTGAAAGGCAGACACTTTACTGCCTGGTCTGACAACAACCCCTTGACCTATATTCTGACCAAGCCCAAGCTAGATGCCTGCGAACAAAGATGGGTGTCGAAGCTGGCGGCTTATGACTTTGACCTGAAGTACGTTCCAGGACCCAAAAACACGGTGGCTGATGCCCTGAGCCGAGAACCCTTCGTCCAGTTTTGTGTGAGTCATCGTCTTGTGAAAGAGCCCTACTTGTCCTTACTGAATGAGGTCCAAGGAGTATTTAATGAGACGGTGCAGGTTGCTCTTCGTTTGACCACCAACTGTCAGGTCGTTCACACGGCTGGGGATTACGAAGGAGGAGGTCTCCAGGGGGAAGCTCCCGATCAGTCATCTGGAAATGCCATTGGTGCAGAGGAGGTGTCTGCAATTTTGGATGTCCATCAGGCTGGTGGTGTCTCTCGGCTCCGTGGAGAGACTCCATTGTCACTACAGCTACCTGAAGAGGATCCTTCCATTGTCATTCCCCATAGCCAATTACGCGATCTGCAGCAGCAAGATGCTACATCTCTTCTATGTTCGGCGGCATATGAGACCCACTGCACGCGAGAGAGCAGCTGAGTCGAGCTGTGTGCTTATGTTGTTGAGGCACTGGAAGAAGTTGAAAGTTCGTGATGGGACTCTATACAGAGTAAGGAAAGATCGCCACACAAGCCGTAAGGTCTTCCAGTTTGTCATACCTGGGTTTCTGAAGCATCAAGTTCTGCATGGGGTTCATGACAAAGCTGGTCATCAGGGCTGTTCGAGGACGCTCTCTCTGGCGAGTGAAAGGTTCTTTTGGACTGGGATGGAAAACGATATCACAAAGCATGTGAAGCAATGCCAGAGATGCATCGTGGGTAAGACCCCTGAGCCGGACGCACGGGCACCCCAGGAGAACATCCGCACTTCCTCTCCAATGGAACTAGTGTGCATCGATTTCTGGACAGCGGAGTCGGGTGACAAGAAAACCACTGATGTCCTTGTTGTGACAGACCATTTCTCAAAGTTGGCTCTAGCCTTCCCCTGCAGGAACCAGTCAGCAAAGCAGGTTGCCCGCTGCCTGTGGGATAAGTTTTTCTGCATCTACGGGTTCCCCCAAAGGATCCATTCGGATCAGGGAGCTAACTTTGAGAGTAGACTTATCAAGGATCTTCTCGAGTTGGCGGGTGTGCACAAGTCCCACACGACGCCGTATCACCCCATGGGTAATGGCATTGCGGAAAGATTTAACCGGACTCTTGGGGGCATGATCAGAACACTTCCCCCGAAGTCCAGGTCCAAATGGCCACAGATGTTGAACATGCTGACTTTCTGCTATAACTGCACAGTACATGAGACCACGGGCTTTGCACCGTTCTACTTGATGTTTGGACGTGTCCCTCGCTTGCCCATTGACATTATGTTCCATCATGTCTTGGAGAATGCCAATGTTGTTAGTCACAATGAGTTTGTGAGCAACTTGAAGAAGGATCTCTCTGAGGCCGCACAGATTGCTCAACAGCATGCACTCAAGGAACAGGCCCGTCACGCCCAGATCTACAACCGCAAAGTCAAGGGCTCGCCATTAGCTGTCGGTGACAGGGTGCTGCTAGCTAATCGAGGCGAGAAGGGAAAAAGGAAAGTTGCGGATCGTTGGGACTCGACCCCTTATGACGTAGTGTCTGTGAGGCCATCGATCAATGTGTACAGGATCCGGGACGGTGCCACAGGCAGAGAGAAGGTCGTACACAGGAACTTACTGCTCCCAGTTGACTTCTTGACGTTCTCAGGTCAGATGGAGCACGGGTCATGTTCAGATGGGTCGGAAATGGATGCACGTTGTGGGAGTGACAAGAGCTCAGTTTTTGATGATCAGGAGGATGCTCGCCTGCGCACTGAGAACTGGCTCATGTAGTCACCAGTTCAGGCCGAGGTAGAACATGAGTGCTTCTCTGTGGAACCCGACTCTGTAGATGCGCGTCAAGAGGACGGCGGTGAGAGAGGTCAGTCAGTGGGCCATGACATCTACACACAGACTGAACCGTTGACAGATCCGGTGCTTGACATGATACACTCGTCTTCCGACTCGCCCCCAGTTGAGACTGAACTAGAGGAGGTAGTTTGCACACAACTTCAGGTCGCGCAGGGCCCCGTCACTTTCACAAGGTGCGGTAGAACAGTTAAGCCCCCTGTTAGGCTTATATGTGAGATGTGCTATCAAAGAGTCGTGATGCCAACATCGATATGGGTTTAGTATGACCATTTAATTCATTTTTTTGTTGCTAATGCTGTGTGCCTTTTGTCACCATTATATCTTAATGGCTCTTTATTAATGGGTGTTGTTATGTGCAGTTTTGTGAAATGTAAGTGGCATTTCATCTGGTCTGTGATGAGAATGGATTTTGGTACCAATCTATTCCTTCACACTTCTTTAAGAAGAATTCCTGTTATTGACTCTCTTGCACATCCTTGCCCGATAGCCATGGTTTTTGTCTTTTTGCTGTCTTTCATGTGTGTTGCCTCACTTCTGCATAATTTAAGGGGGGTGTATGTAACGGAGTGATATATTGCGTTTATTAAATTATGACGGAAGTGACGCAACAGCGCACGGTATGGCACCAGCTTCCCGCCGTAGTTCAGGCAGAGCTACCAGGGAAGTCACACGGTAAGTCAGGTTTCATTGACGGTCCGGATTCATTTCTAGTTTAATTGCAATATTTCACTTTGTTTTCCCTTTTTCTACGGCGCTGTGTATTTAATTAGTTCCCGGATTTGTTCCGAGTCCACATTGCTTTTTGTGTCGTCATTTCATTTAAGTTGTGTTGAATGAAAGTTTTTATCCATTGAGTTAACAGGTGGGTTTTTTTTGTTGCGCAGTTATTTTCTAGACTGAAAAGCCCCGTAACTTCACCTATCTTGCCATACTGTGTTGCAGGTAATGCTTCTTTCCTTTTGATTGTACTGTATATAGTTTTTCGTGTTGTTTTTCATTTGACTATTAGTGTGGCTGGCGTTTACCCGCGCGGTTCGTCGCGGCCGCCATTACTGTGCATTGTGCAGCCGTTCTGCTGCGTGTGATGCGTTCAGCGGCATCACGTAGATACCAGTGAAAGTGTGTTTTTTTTCTTTTTCTTTGTAAATAGTTAATATACGATCACCTATGTTGTATATTTTGATTTGTTGTGCATTTAGCTTCTTGTGGATGATGTTTAGTTCAGGAGAGCTACAAGGGAAGTCACAGGTTATTTTCTAGATTGAAAAGCCCCGTGACTTCACCTATCTTGCCATACTGTGTTGCAGACAATAAAAAAAGGGAAAAGCCACATCCTAGTGTCTGGTATTCTTGAAGCGGCAGCGACGTGGAGCTCGAGACCATCATAGTTGTGACCCCCGTCACATCTCGATGCCATCAACAACATTTTCTCGATGAGAAGAGCAGGCAGGGGGGAGCCTACTTGCCCCTCGGGGACTTTTGCTGCTGGGTACACCCTAGATCAGGGGTGTCCAAACTTTTTCCCAAGTGGGCCAGATTTTATGTGGTAAAATGTCGGGGGGCCGACCTTGGCTGACATTCTTTACACTGAACAACAATATTGTTCAACAAATGTTAGTAAGCCAGTCTGTTTCACATTTCCATTTTTATTTGAATTTCAACAATCTTAAGAATTTCTTTTGGTTCATTTGAAACAGGTATATCACATGCAACTGCTTATTCACTTGACTTTTTCTTAAACAGAAGTCTCCTGAGTGCAAGTTGATTGATTTGAAACATAAAATGTATCACCATGACTTTTCAATAGTCACAAAACCTTTGACTCGAACAACAGGGAAATGCAATACACATATCCACAACTGCAAGGATCATTTGAAATATGACATATCAGTCAATATAAACATGGAGTGATGTCTTGTTAACTCGTGAGTGATGCCCTGTAGTGTCTAAATACTATTACTCATTTAGTGAATGCTATTACTCATTTAGCCACTAGAGGGAAGCAGTACTCTATGAAACATCACTCCCCAATCTATGAGACCTCAGTCAATGCAACACGTGTTCCATTGCGCCCAAACTGCGGGCCAGACGGCACTGATTTTATGACAGGGGCCGAGGGCCGGATGAAATTCGACCGCGGGCCGGATTTGGCCCGCGGGCCGGACTTTGGACATGCCTGCCCTAGATCCTTGGAGGAAGCGGAGAATGGCGTGCCTGTCAACACTGTCCCTTGAGGATGTGGACGACATCTACATTTTCGGCCTTCCGATAACAGGTATGCTGCTGTTTGGTGTGAGCAGTTTCCTGATCTATCGAAAAATTCAACCGACGGGAGCGGCTCTATTGGAAGAGGCTGCCGGTCTAAGGATGGCATAACGCGGATGTCCAACACTTAAGACACAGACTGTGCTCAACCACAAACTGTTGCGGTTTTGGAGCGTCACTGCAGGATGGACAACAACTTGGAGAAACTGGAATCCGTGCTCAAATATTGACTGAAATCACGGATTTGGCCGATCGACGCCACTAAAGAGACATAAGCCACGGACTCGAGGCTGTCTTAAATTCTTGGGCAGCCTGCGACCAAAACAACATCTGCTATCTCGACCTTCCCCTGATGAAAATATGCACGGAAGCTAGTCCCCCACCGCATCGCCTCCCTCATACATTCCCTTATTTCACCGAAGTCTTCATTGTTTATGTCTTGTGACCTGTTGTAACTGTCATATGCTTGTGCAGGAGTTTTTTTGCCTCACTCAAATTATCCTCAAAATGAGGGTATTTCGAGCGTGGTTTTTTTTCTCCCCCCTCCCTCCCTTGTGGTTTCTTTCTGACTTTCGGGTTGAGTGAACGCTGGCGCGTTTTGGCTGCCGCAGCTTAACCCGTATTGTTTTGTGTTTTTTGTTATTGTAAAGTGTCCTTGGGCGTCTTGAAAGGCTTATAAATAAAATGTATTATTATTATTATTAAAAATTCGACGCACACCCGCGCGACATTCTGCAAATGAAAAGATGCCACCCGCATGTCCTTGCCGCGGTTCTGCCGCGCCCGTAGGGTCGAAAGTGGCACAGGTTACAAGCGAAGTGGATGAAAAGCTCATGCCCACCTGCGCGAAATGTCATACAATGCCGCTGCAAAACACGGCCCGGCCGGGGCTGCTCCGCGCGGACCGCAATGCAGCTCTGATCAGTGGGATCTTGCGGGAAGCCGAGAAGAGCGCGGATGTCAAGCAACGGGCTAATAAACCTAGTCGAATACGCGCACAACGCGCCGGTACAGAAGCGATACTGCTAGTTTGTTTCCTCCGGAGCTACTCCAAGCCAGGCTGTCACGTTGCGAGGTGGTGGTGGACCCCAAAAAGCAGGCAGAAGGGAGGAGCAGGGTGAACTTGACGTATTGTATTTAAAACGGAGAAAACTAAATCCAAAACAGGCAAAATCCAAGGTAGCAAACAAAACCATGACTGAAGCAAAAACTAACTATGACCGAAAACAAATATGACTGAAACAAACCTGACAGAAGCAAACAAGCAAGCAAACAGCCACAAACAAACAACAATGACCCCCACAATGAGTGTTCGGGCTGGGAGTCCTTTTAAAGCATTAATTACATAATGACCAACATGTGTGCAGCTGCAGGGTAAGCCCTACAGTGCCACCTGTTGGTCCCAAACCAAATCATGACACAGACAGGCCGAAAGTGTTTCCCTTGCGATTTCCCTCTCGGTCAGTCTGGGCTGATATTCCACTGTTGGTAAAGTACGCGCTAGTATGTGTGTGCGCGTGTATAAGGGTGACGTGACTCAAATGGAGAGTTCACAAGTGTGTTTGTTTGTGTCCACTGAGTGTGTGCAACTGGAGAGTGCCGCTCGGTCTTAATCTGTCATTGCCTCATATGGTTTGTGCTCGTGTGTCTGTCAGATTTAGCACTCTGTCACTGGAGTTGCAGATCATAATGTCGCTCAGGAAGAGGGCCGCCAATTACTTTTTTCACTCATGGTTGTCAACCTCTTTACAGACAAACAAACACCGAACCGTCCAGTTCCAGAAGGATCAGCTTGTGAAAACAAAAGAAGGTACAAAAAGAACAAAAGGTACGTCAACACGTGCTCTTGTCTCCATCCGGAAAGCAATTAAATGTAAAATAACCGACAATAACTCGAGAAATACTGGCCCTGTTTCTGCTTATTTTATCATTCATCCATTTTCTATTGTGCTTGTCCACATCAGGATAGCCAGTCAATCACTGTCTTTTTATGATAACATACTGGCAGAAGGATGATGAGGATAGACAGTGTTTGCAGGCAAGAGAGCTAGAGGGAGACCTACAAACCTGGATAAAATTGTGGGTGGGAACACCACCTTTTAAGGAAAGTCAACCAATGAAAATCAGACTGCTTTTTCATTGCGGCTCACCAGAATAATGTTAAAATACAAATTTACGAAGCATGCCAAAACAAAATAATGATGGTATCTCACACTGCAAGTTACAGTGGTGTCCTGCTTGGTCGCCTCGCATGATGTCCACTTTTGGCTAGAACGATAACGGACGGTGCGATCTATCACTGATGTATTTAATTTCTTTGGAGTTTGTTCTGGGCTTTTATGTTACCATTATCCGTCTTTTCAATTTGCCATCTATTTTCCTCCTGCGGGTACTTTCAGGGAGGTTGGTTACAGTAACGCGGTAGACCGAAGATTTCTAGAAGGGTGGCCGTGGGTGCTTTTCTTCATTCCTTATTGACAAAGAATTACTTCTTGGGGATGTTGGCTTGCTATGGTGTGAAAGTAATGATTTTGATTGATGTTTAATGTAAGAAGTGAATGCTCTTTCACTTTTTTATTTAAACTTATTATTTCCGAGTATTCACTCAGATTAATTGTACATGTATTATTTAAATACAGAGTTCATCTTTTTTTGTAAACCGAATAAGAAAAGGTTGAAGAATGCTGCATCTGTGTGAAAAAGGTAGAAAAAAAATCACATATATCAAACATTTCCACCTACGTGTGGTGGCCACAGAGTGACAGCTCTGCACCTGGGCCACCGTCATGTGGATCTTAAAAATCTGAATATGTGCAACGCTCATTACATTAACCTACTTAAAGATGGGCTTATAGCCTTTATCTGTAATTTTATTTTCTATAATACCGTATTGGCCCGAATATAAGACGGTGATTTTTTTTGCATTGAAATAAGACTGAAAAAGTAGGGGTTGTCTTATATTCGGGGTCTAAACATTATACCCATTTATGACGATGGATGTGCCAGATACCATGGAAGCGAATGCTGAACTTGACTCCGCAGGCTAAAGCGAACCCCTGTCACTAAGAGTAAAAATACAAATAGCAGTAGCACGAAGAAGAAAAATAAAAAATAGAAGTAAGAAAGAAAAGGGAAGAAAATAATAGAAGCAATAACAGAAAATGGAGAAACGTACCGACAATCTGGAGAAAAGTGGGCCAAAGATCAGACAGGTTAACTGGCAGCTGAGAAGTCATGATGTCATTTACATTTCAAAAACCAGAAGCCATTCATTTACGAATGTGATTGCACTTTTGTTTACATATTTAAATCTTCAGATATTAAGATTTGAATGAGGCAAAATAACTTGTTTTTTCTCTCAAATATATTGTTAGAATCATTTGTTTCAGATGTCCTGCAATTATTTTCTGTATAAAAATTAATTTGGGGTTCAAAAGTCTTTTTTCAAACTTGAGTCTTGAAAAAGAGGGGGTCGTCTTATAATCAGGGCCGTCTTATATTCGGGTCAATACGGTACAATTTCTATTTAATCTCTTGAGACCACACTGTCCTTCACTTTTCCCGTGCATGCTAAGTGTGCTCCACACCATGTCACCCCACAACACGGTGACCTTTTGTTACCCTTCAAATTGGCTGACTTACTGCTTCAAAGTTTGACCTTGATTGAGCATGCTATGTCATTTTTGTCCAAGCCTGTTTCATGCAGGGCTTTTTTCTGTTGAATCACAAATCAAAAGCAATGTCTGGTTTTCATTACTTAATTTTTCATATTCTACTCATCTCATCTCATCTCATTTCATTCTCTTCCGTTTATCCGAGGTTGGGTCATGGGGGCCGATCTACTGCCAGCAATGCGGACCAAACTCTGACACTGGTCGTACAGGGATCAAACAGCCTTTACATATGGTGTCCGATACCCCTTACTACCGGAGCACCCTACTCAAGATATGCGGGGTGCATGGTCGAACGCCTTCTCCAATTCCACAAAACAAATAATGATTGGTTAGGCGAACTGCCATGCACCTTTGAGGACTGTGTTGAAGGTGTAGAGCTGGCCCACTGTTCCATGGTTAGGATGAAAACCACACTGTTCCTCCTGAATCTGCGACCCCCCACCCCTCTCCAACAGCCCTCAATGGAATTTACCAGGGAGGATGAGGAATGGGATGCCTCCGTAGTTGGAACACGCCTTCTGGTCCCCCTTCTTAAAAAGAGGGACCACCACTCTAGTCTGCCACTGTACCCGATGTCCACGCAATGTTATAGAGCAGGGGTGCCCATTAGGTAGATCCTGATCTACCGGTAGATCTAAGACAGGTCCCGAGTAGATCCGAGGAGTGTCGAGAAGAAAAAAAACAACCAACCATTTGTGTGTCTTTGTACATGTTATTAATATTTTTTGTGTTATATACACTGCACACTAATCATCTTATCAGTCTCATTTTCACTTAAAAAAATAAAATAAAATAAAATAAAGCAGGTAAATCTTAAATTTATGGTGGCGCGTGATTACCTCACCGGAAGTTGTTAGCGCTCAGCAGTTTGCAATTGCAGCTTGTGATCAGAGCTGTTGCGCTCTATCTTTTATCGTCATGATTCTCATTCAGAGTTTGCGTCTTGTACAATTCACCGAGGGCACAAGCAAAGAATAGGAATCTAGGAGGGCCCAGGGAAGCACTTTAAAACGGTACGTGTGAGCTACGATAGTTAACAGGCTGAAAAAGTGCGTGGCATGCCTCTGTTTCAGGCTGTTTCTCATCATGGCGTGTGTGTGTGTGTGTGTGTGTGTGTGTGTGCGTGTGTGTGTGTGTGTGTGTGTGTGTGTGCGCATGCGCGCCGGTAAGGGTAGACACCGGGAGGTTAGTTGATCGAAAAGTAGATCTTCGATCCAAAAAGTTTGGGCACCCCTGTTATAGAGGGATGTCAACCAGGGCAGCCCCACAACATCCAGAGCCTTGAGGAACTCTGGGCGGATCTCATCCTCCACTAAGATTTTTAACCACCTCATAGATAAGAGAGTCCCCATGCTCTGCTTCCTCAAAGGAAGGCGTGTAATTGAGGAGGTCTTCAAAGTATTCTCCCCACTGACTCACAACGTCTCGAGTTGAAGTCAGCAGTTCCCCATCTCCACTATAATCAGTTTTTAATACTACCCTGCTTCCCCCTCTTGAGGCATCGGCTGGTGGACCAGAATTTCCTCAAAGCCACCCGAAATTCATTTTCCATGGCCATGCTAAAATCCTTCCACATTCAATTTTTTGCCTCTGCGACTGCCAAGGTTGCATTCCGTTTGGCCAGCTGGTAACCGTCACCAGCCTCCAGAGTCCCACAGGCCAAATGGGCCCCTTAGGGTTCCTTCTTCTGCTTGATGGCATCCCTTACCGCCAGTTTGGGGATTGCTGCCATGACAGGCTCCGACCACTTTATGGCCACAGTGCCAATCGGCCGCCTCAACAATGGACATGCAGAATATGGTCCACTCTACCTCAATGTCCCTTGCCTCTCCCAGGATGTTGGTGAAGTTCTGGCAGAGGTAGGACTTGAAACTTTTTCTGACGGCATTACCAGCCAACTCTCACGATCTCTGACCCTCTCTTCCTCTGACTGTCCAAAACATGTGTTCACAAATCCAATGACATGATTACAAAGTCCATCATTTGACTGCGGCCTGGTGTCCTGGTGGCAAGTTCACATATGGAAACCCTTATGAATGAACATGATATATAGCCTCCTGACTACCAGTAGTTCAGATTTGTCCTCTGTAGAGGACATTTGTGAACCTAAATATCTCTCACCCAGTGCCTCCAATCGCATTAGTTTTTTTCTTCGCTTTTGTTACTCTAAAGAGGACATTCAGTGCTTTCCAATGAGACCAAATTTGTAGGGGTTAAAAAAAGTAAGGAAATGGCTTCCCTCAGTGCAAGCACTTTTTATGGAAAGAGGAAAAGTAATACTTTTTATCAAACACATTTTGTCTTGAAATGCTGTTGGCATTTTAATTATAAGACTCTTATGAACACGTTAAAGTGTTGTTTTAAGTGTATTTGAGCCTGTTTAAAAAATGTAGTGGGATTTCAAAAATTTCTTTTGGAGTAGTACAATTACTTCACATAGATTGGGGAATTTCAAAATAAATGTGATTGGACAACATTTTTTTTCCTGGTAGTCAGGAGGATAAACATGTATACATGGTGTATAGACAATCTGTGCTTAACACAGATGTTCGGTAACAGAACACCACTCAGGGGCCGTTCCTCCCAGTCAGGTCTCACTGTCATTGCCCAAGTGAGCACCGAAGTCCCTTCGCAAAATGAGGCAGGGGAATGCTCTCCATCACCCCGGCCTTCCTGTGTAGAGTTTTCACTAGGTATTCCTGTTTCCCCTCACATTCCAAAAACATGCGTGCCAGGTTAATGGAACACTCTAAATTGTTCCTAGGTGTATGATGCATGCATCCATCCTTCCACCCTTGACTATGGCGAAAGGCAAACTACACTCTGAATTGGTCGTCAGTCAGTCGCAGAGCAAGAATGCATGTATTTTGCCCATATTTCTTTGTATTTTGTCATAGATCTGGTTTTAGTGTCTTGGTCCTATGTGGCATCCCCCCAGTAGTATTGGTGAAACAAATGTGGCCCCAACCATCACTTAAGTTTCCCATAGCTGTCATGATTCTGTATGGGACCAACAGGTTGCACTGTAGGGCTCTCCTTGGAGCTGCACACGTTGGTCATTCTGTAATTAGTGCTTTAAAAGGACTCCCAGCCCGACCACACATTGTTGGGTCATTGTTTTCTTGTTGCTTGCAACTGACATGTTTGTTTCTGTCATGGTTCTGTTCCTGTTAGTTTTTTGCCACAGTCATGGTTTTGTTTTGGTACTTTGGATTCCTTGTGTTCTTGGAACTTTGTTTAGGATTTAGTTTTCTGTATTTTAATACAATTGGTCAAGTACTCCGGCCTTCCTGTGTGGAGTTTGCATGTTCTCCCCGTGCTTGTGTGGGTTTTCTAGAAGTCCGGTTTCCTCACACATTCCAAAAACATGTATGGCAGGCTGATTGAACACTCAAAATTGTCTGAGTTTTGAGGAGGGTTTTGAAGATGTACAGCGAGGAGGCTTGCCGAATGTTCAGTGGTAGGTCATTCCAAAGATAGGGACCTGCAACAGAAAAGGCTTGATCCCCTCTGAGCCTCAGTTTAGTTCTTGGTACTTCTAATAATGTCTGGTCCACAGACCTGAGGCGCCGGGCAGGTCTGTAGGGGCGGATGAGCTCAGAGAGGTAAGGTGGCGCGAGATTATTCAGAGATTTGAAAACAAAGAGGAGGATCTTGAAAATAACTCTAAAATGAATGGGGAGCCAGTGAAGGGATGCCAGAGTAGGAGTTATGTGCTCCCTCTTACGAGTACCAGTCAAGAGGCGAGCAGCGACATTCTGGACCAGCTGAAGGCACTTAATGGAGGACTGGCTGACTCCAAAGTAAAGGGCATTGCAGTAATGAGAATGTGATGTGACAAAGGCATGAATTACTGTCTCAAAGTGTTCATGTGAGAGGAGAGGTTTTATTTTGGCTAGCTGTCTAAGGTGAAAGAAGCTGGATTTAAGAACGGCACCAATTTGCCGATCGAGTTCAGAATCAGAATCAGAATCATCTTTATTGGCCAAGTATGTAGAACACAAGGCGGCCCGGTAGTCCAGTGGTTAGCACGTCGGCTTCACAGTGCAGAGGTACCTGGTTCAATTCCAGCTCCGGCCTCCATGTGTGGAGTTTGCATGTTCTCCCCGGGCCTGTGTGGGTTTTCTCTGGGTGCTCCGGTTTCCTCCCACATTCCAAAGACATGCATGGCAGGCTGATTGAACACTCTAAATTGTCCCTAGGTGTGAATGTGAGCGTGGATGGTTGTTTGTCTCTGTGTGCCCTGCGATTGGCTGGCAACCGATTCAGGGTGTCCCCCGCCTACTGCCCGGAGACACCTGGGATAGGCTCCAGCACCCCCGCGACCCAAGTGAGGATCAAGCGGTTCGGAAGATGAATGAATGAATGAATGTAGAACACACATACGCGAGGAGTTTGAATTAAGGACAAACTTGCCAGCATGCGCTCTTCTGGGCAGTGGATTTTAACTTGATTAAGATAAGGTAAGATAACTTTTATTTGTCTCTCACTGGGGAAATTTGCAGTCTACAGCAGCAAAATTGGGGGGGAAGAAAAAAATCAAAGTGCCTTGCAAACACAAAAAGTTCTGCACCAGGGTTAAACTGTCACCATTACCAAAGGTTGAACTGTTTTAATGTTGTTAATTGTCATGTAGACGCAAAAAGAAGTAATACAATTTCTCATCCACAGGAATTGTAGTGCAGATGCCATGTCTCTCAGTCAACTGCAGCGGGGCGGCGGTGGAAGCTTTGGAGGTGGTGAATGGGAAGTGGGACTTGCCACTCTGGAGAAGCAGCTGATGTGTCCCATCTGCCTGGAGATCCTCCACAAGCCCATCGTCATCCTGCCATGCCAGCACAACCTGTGCAGGAGGTGTGCCAATGAGCTCTACCAGGTCAGTAACTTAGTTCTTGTTTAGTTCCTTGCCCTGTGGATGCAGCCATCCAGAGCCCAAAATGTTCAACTTCTGCTGGATGTTCCAAATACAAGATGCAAGATAGAGCCTTAGCTTGTGTACATTCCCATGACAGCCACCTCAGAAACATGCAGATGTTTTCCCCTCACATACACCACATTACCAAAAACCAAGCAGATCTACTGAAAGAAGGGAAAAGAGCAAGATGGATGAGAGGGAACAGAGAGATGAAACAATCTTATCATTCCATGTGTTTATTTGTTTATTGAGCATATATAGTACACACAATAACAGGTTGACAAAGGTCAAACAAAAATTATGAAAGGAAAATTAGCAAGTAGTTAAAAGAAGAAAACACACATCATCGCAGTTGTATGCTCAAAGGAGTAGGAAGAAGTAAATAACCTATCTCGTCCTACCCTTTATTATGTAGCTAAATTGATCATTTTTCAGAACAATGAAGAAATGAAAAATCTACATATCATAATACTTTTACCCTTGTCTATACTATACTATTCTATTTATATACCTTTTGGTTATATATATATATATATATATATATATATATATATATATATATATATATATATATATATATATATATATATATATATATATATAATATGGTGTCCCCCGCCTCCTGCCCGGAGACGGCTGGGATGGGCTCCAGCACCCCCCGCGACCCTAGTGAGGATCAAGCGGTACGGAAGATGAATGAATGAATGAAAAAAAAATATATATATATATATATATATATAATATATATATATATAGCTATATAGCGGCTGGATAGCTCAGTTGGTAAGGCATCGGTTTGGCAAACGGGAGACGGTGGTTCGAATCCCGCACATAATACCATCCAGTGTGGGTCCTTGGGCAAGATCCTTCACGCTAATGCCTACCTCATACAATGATGAGAGACAATAAAATGAATGACATGCCGGCTCAGACGTCGCCCGGCCAAACAAGGTCTGCGTCAGGTGCTAGGGAACCAGAGCACCTTGATGAAAAATGGGCTACTGGAACAAAGCGGAGATGGACGAGATGCGATAACATGGCGCTGTTGGAATGCTACTACTCAAGCAACCCTAGTCAGAGGGGTTACATGCAGAGAATGTGGGCTGAATGGTTACTTCGTAACCCACAGTCACGGTTGACCACGAAACAACTAGTAACTCAGTGTGCCAACATCCACAAACGGCAACTGCTGTCACAACTTGAGATTGATGAGGTAGAACGCAGGTTCCATGGTGAAGGGCCCCAGGCTGCCAGACCAGAGGATGAGGTCATACCAGAGATTGGGAGGCAAGCCCCAATGAATGCAGATGATGAGATTGGGAGGCCAGCCCCAATGAATGAAATGCTGAGCGAGGCAGCAACTGACCTGAAAGCTAAGATCATGGCGAGAATGAAAGCTGGGCAACCTAGAAACCGATTACAACGGCTATGTAAAGTACCACCTGAAAGTCTCATGGAAAGTGTGAATGCAGCACTGAGGGCGATCCCTACCGTAACGATCACGGAAACCAATGAGCTGATATACGCTTCAGCATCAGTGATCCTTGAGATGCTTGGCTATAAGAGCAACCATGGAAGCCATGAGAAACGTTACCCACCATGGAAAAGACGGTTGGAGGCTAAGATCAAGGCGGCCCGGAAAGATGTGAGTCAATTGACGGAGGCCCAGAGAGTTGTGATGAAAAGGCCTATACCCGAGAAGTACATCCAGATGACCATACCTGAAGCACTCGAAACTGCCAAACAAAGGCTCCAAGCCTTGTCCAGCCGCCTAAAGCGGTACACGAAAGAGAATGAGGCCACACGAATAAACAGGCTGTTCGCAACACAACCTGCGAAAGTGTACGCGCAGTGGCAGGGTCCTAACAACAGAGCTGACCCACCAAGACTGGACACTGATAGGTACTGGAAAGGCATATGGGAGAAGGAGGTTGCACATAACAGCAGTGCACAATAGCTGGTGACCCTGAGAGAGGAGCACAGCAACCTCCCTGAACAGAACCCAGTTACCCTAACAGTAGCAGACATACAGGAAAGAGTCTCATATATGAAGAACTGGACAGCACCAGGCCCGGACATGGTCCACACCTACTGGCTAAAGAAACTCACAGCACTCCATAAGCGCCTAGCAGCACAAATGAACCAGCTGCTGAGGGATGGGACTCACCCAGGATGGCTAACCGAAGGGCAAACGATCCTGATCATGAAGGGATCCCTCAAAGGGTGCGGTCCCATCCAACTATTGGCCAATAACCTGTCTCTCCACAACATGGAAGCTCATGTCAGGCATCATTGCGGCTAAGATAAGTGGACACATGGATCAATACATGAGCGAAGCACAGAAGGGCATTGGTCGAGATACCAGAGGAGCCAAACATCAGCTCCTGGTTGACAGAACAGTCGCACAAGACTGCAGGTCCCGACGTACCAACCTGTGCACAGCCTGGATTGATTACAATAAAGCCTATGACTCGATGCCACATACATGGATCACTGAATGCTTGGAGTTGTATAAGGTGAACAGGACCCTAAGAGCCTTCATTGCAAACTCGATGAGGATGTGGAAAACCACACTTGAAGCCAATGGCAAGCCACTTACCCAAGTGTCCATCAAATGTGGCATATACCACGGTGATGCACTCTCCCCACTGCTGTTCTGCATAGGACTGAACCCCCTAAGCCAAGTAATCACCAAGACAGGCTATGGATACCGCCTCAGAAATGGAGCTACAATCAGTCACCTCCTCTACATGGATGACATAAAGCTGTATGCTAAGAGCGAAAGGGACATAGACTCCCTGATCCACACGACCAGGATCTACAGCAGCGACATCGGGATGTCATTCGGGCTTGAGAAATGTAGTCGGATGGTGACTAATAGAGGAAAGGTAGTCCGCACTGAAGGGCTCTCACTCCCTGAAGGAACAATAGCAGACATTGAGGACAGTTACAAGTACCTCGGAATACCGCAAGCCAATGGCAACCTCGAACTGGCCACAAGGAAAGCGGCTACGGCCAAATACCTCCAGCGAGTGAGGCAAGTCCTAAGAAGCCAGCTCAATGGCAAGAATAAGACCCGGGCAATAGACAGCTATGCCCTGCCAGTGATCAGATACCCTGCAGGAATAATAAGGTGGCCAAAGGAAGAGATTCAGACCACGGACGTTAGGACCCGAAAGCTCCTAACCATGCATGGAGGGTTCCATCCCAAATCCAGCACCCTGAGACTGTACGCAAGCCGAAAGGAAGGAGGCCGAGGACTAGTGAGTGTGAGAGCCACTGTCCAGGATGAAACATCCAAGCTCCATGAATACATCAAGGAGAAGGCTCCAACGGATGACGTACTCAGAGGATGTCTCGGACAACAGGGAACAGAAGATGAGGTGCTGGAAGAGGGACCATCATGGGAGGACAAGCCCCTACACGGGATGTACCACCGGACCATAACTGAAGTGGCTGATCTCAAGAAGTCCTATCAGTGGCTAGAGAGGGCTGGCCTGAAGGACAGCACAGAGGCACTCATCCTGGCTGCTCAGGAGCATGCCCTGAGCACCAGAGCCATTGAGGCCCAGATATACCACACCAGACAAGACCCAAGGTGTAGGTTGTACAAAGAGGCACCTGAGACGATCCAACACATAACTGCAGGGTGTAAGATGCTGGCAGGGAAAGCTTACATGGAACGCCATAACCAGGTGGCTGGCATAGTCTACCGAAACATCTGTGCGGAGTATGGACTGGAAACCCCAAGGTCAAAATGGGAAACACCTCCGAAGGTGGTGGAGAATGACAGAGCGAAGATCCTGTGGGACTTCCAGATCCAGACTGACAAGATGGTAATGGCGAACCAACCAGATATCGTGATCATTGATGAAGGGCAGAGGAAAGCCATTGTAGTGGATGTAGAGGTGCCAAGTGATGGAAACATCAGAAAGAAGGAACACGAGAAACTCGAGAAATACCAAGGGCTCAGAGAGGAGCTGGAGAGAGCCTGGAAGGTCAAGGTGACAGTCGTGCCTGTGGTGGTCGGAGCACTCGGGGCAGTGACCCCCAAACTAGATGAGTGGTTGCAACAGATCCCGGGAACAACATCGGACATCTCAGTCCAGAAATGTGCAGTGCTGGGAACAGCAAGGATACTGCGCAGAACCCTCAAGCTTCCTGGCCTCTGGTAGAGGACCCGAGCTGAATGAGCGACGGACACCACCTGAGGGGTGAGATGAGGATTTATATATATATATATATAATATATATATAGGTATTCTTTCTTCTTTTTTATTTCAATTGTCTGATATTCATTATAATTAGCATTTCTTGAATACAATTGTTAAGTTGATCAAAATCCAAAACAAGAACAGTTATTTTACTATATTTTATAAGTATATAAAATTTATCTATTTTAATTCTGATTCATGTCGTTTTTTTGTACTAATCTTTTGAATTTGTTTTTGAACTCCTCCAACGATTTGCTCATTTTCAGGTCCGTTTAAAGCTTATTCCATAGATTGACACATATTACTGATACACACCTTTGCTTGATGTTTGTTCTTGTTCTGGATTTTTTGTATTGATTAGTGCCACTTAGATGATAACAGCTCTCTCTAATTTCAAAAAGCTGCTGGATATTTTGGCAAAGGAGGTTTTTATGTGCTTTATATATTAATTGGGTGATTTTGAAGTCAACCAGTTCGTAGAATTTCATTGTGTTTTATTTGATGAATATTGGATTTGTGGGTTCTATATATTTAGACCTGTTGATTATTGTGATTGCTTTTTTTTGTCATTTTAAAACAGGAAGTGTGTTTGTTTTACAGGCTTTTCACCATATTTCTACACAGTAGGTCATATATCTGAGTAATAATGAGTAATATAATGTATACAAGGAGCTCTTATTCAACACGTCCTTCGGTGTGTGGAGTATCCCGATAGTTTTGGATATTTTTCTTTTTATGTTATCTATGTGTGGCTTCCAGGATAGTTTTGTATCTATTACTAGTACAGGAAACTTATTTTCATAGACTCGTTCTATTTCAATTGAATTTATTTATTTTAACTTGGTCTTTGATTGGTCTCGTGCCAAAAACAACGAACTTGTTTTTTGTTAAATTTAAAGATCGTTTATTTCTGTCGAACCAGTTTTTTAATTTTGTCAATTCATTTTCCACAGTTTTCAGGAGTTGTTTCATATTTTTCCAGAGCAGCAATAGGTTAAGTCATCGGCGAACAGGACACATATGAATTGTTTTGACACACTACAGATATCATTTATATATCAAATGAATAGTTTTGGTCCAATCACTGACCCCTGAGGCACTCCATGGATAATCTTCAGTAAGTTGGATTTTTTTGTATTTTGAACTGCACATTTTCTAAATAACTTTCAATCAATTTATATGCTGTGCCTCTGATACCATACCTCTCTAATTTATTCAATAATATACTATGGTCTATAGTATCAAAAGCTTTTTATAGATCTAGAAAAATCCAGACCGTGTATTCTTTATTATCTATATTAGTGGTGGTCCCTTGTTCTCTGAAGCCATATTTTCATTTAATAGCGTGTGTTTATCTATGAAGTTATCGAGTCTGCAAGAAAATAATTTTTCTAATATTTTTGAAAATTTTGGTAACAGTGATATTGGTCTATAATTTGTAAGGAATTGTCTTTCTCCACTTTAAAAAATTGGAATGATTTTTGCTGTTTTCATTTTTGATGGAAAAATACCGACTTTAAATGACAGGTTGCATATATATGTAAAGCAGGGGTTCCCAAACTTTTTGGACCGAAGATCTACTTTTCGATGAACTAACCTCCCTGGATCTACCCGTACCGGCGCACACGCGCACACACATGCACATATGAACGCCATGGTGAGAAACAGCCTGAAACTGAGGCATGCGATGCACTTTTGTAGCCTGCTAACTATCGTAGCTCACACGTACAGTTTTAAAGTGCTTCCCTGGGCCCTCCGAGATTCCTATTCTTTGCCCGTGCCCTTGGTGAATTGTACACGAAGCAAACTCTGAATGAGAATAATGACGATAAAAGATAGAGCGCAACAGCTCTGATTACAAGCTGCAATTGCAGACTGCAGAGCGCAAACAACTTCCGGTGACGTACTCACTCGCCACCGTAAATTCAAGACTTAACCGCTTTATTTCATTTTTTAATTTTATTTTTTATTTTTGTGTGAAAATGAGACTGATAGGATGATTAGGGTGCAGCGTACATTAACACAAAAAATATATATTACTAACATGTACAAAAACACCTCGGATCTACTTGGGACCTGTCTTAGATCTACCGGTAGATCAGTATCTACCTAATGGGCACCCCTGCTCTAAGTAATCCATCTTGTCAGTTAAAACCAGCATACTGTCACATACTAGATAGATTTCAGTTTGCATGATTTTGCAATGGTCAGTTCCATTCGTTTGTTGTTTTTTAATGTCATCAACCTCCTTTTGGGTAAAATTAAGACTTGTTTTCAGTTCTTGTACTTCCCTGGAAAAATTGTCGAGTCGTGTGTTTATTGAGTCTAGTATCATTACAAATCCTTTGATGTGATCCTGTTGTTGCTGAATAAGTGCTGTGAACAGTTCTTTTTGTTGCGTGAGTAGTTCATTGACTTGCGTAAGGGTCATCAATTCTTCGTCCTGTTTAATATCTTGTCCCCGTTTGGGCGGCATTTTTCGGGTTTTGTTGCTAGCCGGCTGTCAGCTAGTTGATGAGGTGTGCTGTGGTCGTTCTGCCAACTCGGAAGTTGGTGACGTGGCAGTGAGCCTGTGGCCTCCCCTGACGGCACTGCCGCGGTGTTCGAACTTTTCCGCCGCTGCTGCCGGATTAACCGTTCAGCAGGCTGGCCTCAAGTGGTGGTAGCTCCAGCTGCCAGCGCCGCCCAACCACGCCAGCAGGCTATCGCTTGCTCGCGCTGCCTCGGTGGTCGAGCGTGCCGTGCCTCCACCGCCGCCGCCGCCTGGCTCACCGACCGGCCGGTTGGTTTTCTAGGTTAGATTTCCGTCTTATACCCTAAAACGTGTTGGGTCGGCCCACGTCCGAGCAATGGGTCGACAGCCGCTGGTTCCCCAGGTGTGAACCCCGCCACCGGCGCGGTACCAATGTGTCAACCGCCGCCGGAGCCCCAAACAATCGGGAGCGCCAAACGACCACTGGCTGTAGACCTGTTCCATGGATCAGGTCTGTCCAAAAAACTCAGAAGGCTTTTTAACTAAAATAACATTTTGTTACAGTTCAAACCTGGTAACACCCAGAGACAAAGACCAGCTCATCCTAAGAAAAGCAATCTAGCGTATGCAGTCAAGTGCAATGAAGAATGCATGGACACGTGTATTAGGGAAACCAAACAGCATCTGAGCAGGAGCATTGCAGGACACAGCTGGGCTAACTCCTCAGGTCAAGACTCAGCTGTCTACCTGCACCTAAAAGAGAAGGAGCAGTCTTTTGAGGATAAAAATGCTCATATTCTTGACAGAGGAAACAGACGGTTTGGAAGAGGAGTGGCAGAAGCATTTCTATGCGACGGTGAGAAGACCATCTCTAAAACACAGGAGATGGCCATTTATCTCCTACAGCAGGGTCGTTTGGAGCTGGAGCTCAGGTCTGGGTGATCATCATCTCTGATTCTGAACATTCTACTGTTTTCTAATATCTTTTTATAATTTTTATTTTTCTACACAAAACAAGAAAAAAGGAAATAAATGTAATTTGTCAGAGATTTTCTCCGACAAAGTTAAAAAAAATGGTCTCTGAGAGCTAACGACGGTTAGTTGCTCCGCGATCACACTCGAGCTCCCTTCCCGCCAATTCAGACTTTTATTGTAACATACAAGGAAAACACTGCCCCGGATATTTGCATACCGCACCCACGGTCCGGCCCCTCGGTAGTAATTGGTTACCTGTTTTAAACATTGAACCACCAGTACGTTGGCGCCTTTTTCTGTCTGGTCTACATTGAATTAACATGTTGCAGACTTTGCGGATGGCCAATGTTGGCTGGGCGCAATGGGTGTTCTCAACTTGTCTTTTGTTGTTATACCGCTGTTCCCGAATTATTCATTTCCCTTTTGTGACTGAGTTTCGCCTTCTCCCCTGTGGTCGCCCACCTGCATTGACGTGCTAATTGTGGACTTCAACAGCCCTCCGGCCAGGTAGCTGGCGCCTTTATGCGCAACCATTTGGGGGTGCTGGATATGCATCCAAACGTTTTGATGTGTCCAAATTAAAATGAAACTTTAAACATGATACAATTTAGCTCATAGTTTCCTCTAACAATAAACAAATCAAAGAACGTAATTTCCGGTGGTACCAGATCGGATTGGGGTCCGTTTGTTTCTGATGTTGAGCACGGTACAGTTAGTGATTGGTTGAAGGTCAGAAACCATGGAAGCACAAAGTATTTGTGGTGGCTGTTTAATATTATTCATTCATTCATTGATTGTTCGAACCGCTTCATCCTCACTAGGTCGTGGGGGGTGCCGGAGCCTATCCCAGCTGTCTTCGGGCAGTAGGCGGGGGACACTCTGAATCGGTTGCCAGCCAATCGCAGGGCAGACAGAGACGAACAACCATCCACGCCCACACTCACACCTAGGGACAATTTAGAGTGTTCAACCAGCCTGCCATGCATGTTTTTGGAATGTGGGAAGAAACCGGAGTACCCAGAGAAAACCCACGCAGGCCCGGGGAGAACATGCATACTCCACACAGGGAGGGCGGAGCTGGAATTGATCTGTAAAGTCGACGTGCTGACCTATGGACTACTGGGCCACCCCATTTTCAAATTTTAGAACCCATTGTTGTCCGCAAGTCAAAATGTTTGCCTACCCCCGCGTTAGACTGAGAATCAACTCATAAGTGTCGATCAACCAGACTCAAGAAAATGTGCTAAATGTGGCCTCATTGTGCTGGCTAAAGGCTGCTTGTACATAACCATCTGTAAAGATGCACTCAGACCAAGGTTTAAAGTTTCTTTCATTCAGACTTCGTCAGAGCTGACACAAGGAAGTTGTGACAGCTTCGACGCAGGCTGAAGTGACAGCCGAAAGTGTGGGAGATTTTCTCTTCTCTAAAAAAAGACCACTGTCTGGAAAAAAAAGAAACCGTAAGCCTTTCATGCACCCTGTAACCTGATAACATGATCAGCTGTCCACTGTAGTCACCGCTGTCCCTGAAAGTGTTAAACCTATTTTGACTAATATGTAGACAAAATAAATGACATCAAAGACGTATACATATAAGACATTTGCAATTTGATGAAATCAACGCGAAATGAAAGAATCCAAGGTTGTTTGGACATTTGTCCATGTTATTTTGAGTGTCATTTTTGTTTCAAGAAATAAGCCAAACCAGTGGGTAGAAACTGGAATATAATGTTGTGTAAACATGGTTGAAAATGCAAATTATTACCTTTCCAACCATATTTATAGTTATATATTGTGATGAAAAGCGCACTCTTGTCACTCTCCACCTTATCATAGTTTTGATATAATAAAATAGCAAATATTACCAAGCCAAAATGTATTAACAGTTATCATGACACATTTCCCATTTATTTACATTGATTTCTTTGAAGTCGGTTTGGGCTGATTCACAAAATAAAAAGTGCCAGAAAATCTTTCATACTTAACCAATTCTTATAAACTATGGCTACTTTTATTCGTGTCACAAATCCAGATTCAATGCTCTATTTAATGTTTTTATACATTTCCTTTTCTATAGGTGGTTTGAATTTTTTTTTATTATTTTGGAACATCCCTTCATCATGTAAATTACGGTCTCACCTCTTTCTGGACAGGTGTGATACTAGTCTGGCTGCCGCGTGGATGTTTGATGTTGTTCACTGTGGTCTGTGGAATGCTCAGGGAGTTGATTGTTCAGACACATGGAAAACATGACTGCATGACTGTGACCTACAGTTGACGCAGCAACCAAGCATGACAACAACATTCCCATTTGGAGCTTTCAATCCATGCTGTAAATCCAGGAGACCCAGCAGCAGCTGAGGCTTCCATCAAACTATTTCAGGACCGGGCTGCCCGGTGTGGGAGTGGTTAACGCATCGACCTCACAGCACGGAGGTCGTGGGTTTGATGCCAGCTCCAGCCTTCCTGTGTGGAGTTTGCATGTTCTCCTCATGCCTGTGTGGGTTTTCTCCATGTACTCCGGTTTCCTCCCACATTCCAAAAACATGCATGGCAGACTGATTGAACACTACAAATTGTCCCTAGATTTGAGTGTGAGTGCGAATGCTTGTTCTTTTCTGTGTGCCCTGCAATTGGCTGGCAACTGGTTCAGGGTGTCCCCCGCCTGCTGCCCGAAGACAGCTGGGATAGGCTCCAGCACGCCCCGCGACCCTTGTGCGGATAAAGCGGATCGGAAAATGGATGGAGTCCTTTCACGCCATGCCTTTTTCATTAAGACACTGATTTCCAAGTGAGCGCAACTGACACTCACTGACCATCCCCGTGACTAGAACTGCTGGCAGCTACTCCTAAGGTGTGTGATGTCCTGAATATTTTCAAACAATATTATCCAGAGAAGACAATTAAAATCAGATTCATATTTGTACTGCTAACCTGTATGTGGACAGCAGAGTAAAGGCAGCTGCATACTGTGCATTGTGGCCTAACCCAACTTGGACTGTACCATTACAAAAAAAATAAAATAATAACAGGTGGCGACTCACACCCACGCACGCATTTTATGATTCCATCTTTGGACATTATGCGAAGTTAAATGGTGAACGTCCATAGGCTTTGAGGCTGCACTAAATGTACTTTATCTTTTTTGTAAACCATAAAAATGGTGTAAAAGCGGTTCAGTAGAGAGAGAATATGTAAGTGGGAACATAGAAGAGTGTGAATTTAGTGGTCTTCATTCCCAAATAAATGTGAACAAATGTGCACACAAGTTGAGTGTATTTGCAAATTCACAGTTAGATTCATTGCCCTATTTTCTTCACACCATTCCATGGTGTGAAGAAAACATTCACATGCAATGGCGTGTGAATGTTCATTAATTGAGTGAATTAAGTGATGGCTCCTGCATAAATTTGAGTTTGCATAAACCCTGCCGCATTTCCCTATAATCCATTTGACGACATCTCACCCACTTGAGATGGCCCCACAACATTTATAACTTAATCTTTATCCTATTTTCAAAAGGTTCATATCTTCAGAATGCTTGCTGGACATAGAAACTGACGACATATAATGATTCTGTCAATCATTTTTAATTCATTCCAAAATTAAAGAGTGCTGCATACAAAACATGCATGAAAAAATCATTTAAGAGCAGCGAATATGGACAAATTCAAGCACAAAGAAAATGATGAATCACAGATTTATGTGTTGAACATGCATATGCACGTTAAATTTATATGTTTGTGTATATGCACGAGGCCAATAGAGCCTCTAACCCCATTCACTTGAATACAGTCAGCGTAGTGAGTACATACATTTTAGTTACAGAGTCTGCAGGTGTTGTTATTCCATAGGCACATATTACATTTAGGCATCACAATGGTTGACTGGTTCGCACTTAGGCCCCACAGCACAGAGGAACAGGGTTAGATTCTGGCTGTGGCCTTCCTGTGAGGAGTTTGCATGTTCTCCCCGTGCTTGTGTTGGTTTTCTCCGGGTACTCCAGTTTCCTCCCACATTCCAAACACATGCATGGGAGGCTAATGGAATTGTCCCTAAGTGTCATTGTGAGCGCAAATGGTTAATCGTCTATGTCTGCCCTGCAATTGGCTGGCAACCAGTTCAGAGTGTAGCCAGGAATGTGTATTTTGTACACCGTATTTGTATGGCTTGGTGGGTGGCTGGGTCTCAACAGTTAGAAACCCAGAAATGAATTTTTAGTATGTGCACATTTTGCTTATCTGCATGTTGACTGGCTCTAATCTGTGAAGTTGCTTCATTGTGCAACGCTGATTTAAAAAAAATAATAATTGCAGAATAACCACTGGCCCAGTGGTTGACCACTCACCACAACTAATTGCTGAACCCCACACGCAGCCCGAGAGTTGACCAGATTGCCTGATGTGTGGCAGGGTAAAATCAAAGCAAAATAAAAGCCAATAAATACAATACAATACAATACATGCTGATTTATATAGCGCTTTCACAACAGCGGCAGCTGTAACAAAGCGCTTTACAAAACAGTTAACATAAAGTAAAATAATAAACACAACACATAACATAAAACACGGACAGTCGTGCAGTCCTAACAACTTTTCCGTCACACGCTTTGTTGTTTGAAGCAGTTTGAGATGAAAGAGGAGAGAATCAAAGTGTCCTTTAACCAGTGGATCAGAGACGTCATGCTCAAAATGTGCACACGTCGGCTACAAGCTAAGTTTCAAAGTCAACAGGAAGCTGTAGCATCCATTGACGAAAAAGAGATTGGTTCACTTCTCCTGTCCCATGGAAATCCATTTCAATTCCAAGCGGCGACTCACGGTCCCAAATACGCATCGGCGCTCTTCGCCAACGCTCCTCTCTCCTCATCGCCAACTGTCCAACAGCGCTGACATAGCCACTGAACAAATCGGGGTTGTGAAAAATGCTGCCCATTACTGGCGCCAAAAACACAAGCGCCCCAGGTCTGTCCAGCACCGACAGTCAATGGCGCCGACATTCCTCCCAATCAAAATCTGTGCTGGTCCAGGCGTGCTGCCGAGAAGGCGCAACCACCAAGCACAGATACTGCTCCTTTGACGAATGTCGTGGCCAAAAAGCGCTGAAAACAGTCCATATCTGGTCCACACAATGAAACAACAAACAACATGTGACAAAACAAAAGACAAAAACAGCAAAAAAGAACAAAAAAGCAAGGCTCTTGAAGAGCACTTGCCGAAGGCTGCCTACTCGGGCGCCATCTTGGAAAAAAAACAAAAAAAAACAAAAAAAAAACATACAATACATATATATACATATATATATACATACATATATACATACAAGTTGTACAAAGTACCGGTACTATACATATTTTATATTTACATATTATGCAACAAAAATAAAGATTATATAAGAAGTATGAATAAAAAAAGAATAAACCAGCTTTTGTCTATCTATCTATCTATCTAGATGCTATAAGTCTATCTATATGGATAGATAGAGAGATAGAGAGAGAGAGAGAGCAATAGATAGATAGATAGATAGATCGATCAGAATCATCTTTATTGGCCAAGTATGTAAAACACACAAGGAATTTATCTCCGGGATAACACGCTGCATTAGTTATCATCGTAAACAACAAAATCATTGAACCATTTTAGAGTAACCAGTAGTTTTGTAGTACCATTTTGTAGTACAAGAAGAGTGACGACGTCAGTGACTGTTTAAGGAGTTAATGGCTAGAAGGAAGAAGCTGTTTAAGTGTCTACTGGATTTGGTGCGCATGGATCTGTAGCGTCTGCCTGAGGGGAGTGACTGGAAAAGGTGGTGGGCAGGGTGCGGGGGATCCAGGAGGATTTTCCGTGCCCTTGTCTTGATTCTTGCAGTGTGCAAGTCCTCAAGAGTGGGTAGGGCGGTGCCAACGATTTTCTCCGCCGTCCTAACTCTCCGTTGAAGTCGGATTTTGTCCTTTTTTGTGGCGGCCCCAAACCAAACCGTAATGGAAGAACACAGGATTGATTCGATGACTGCTGTGTAGAACTGTTGTAGCACCTCCTGTGGCAGGCCATGCTTCCTCAGCAGCCTCAGGAAGTACATCCGCTGGCGGGCCCTTTTCAGGATGGAGATGGTGTTGACTTCCCACTTCATGTCCTGGGAGACTGTGATTCCCAGGAACTTGAAGGTCTCGGCGGTTGACACAGGGCAGTTGGAAAATGTGTGAGGGGCAACTGTGAAGAAGAATGTTTCCTGAAGTCCATGATTATCTCTACAGTCTTGAGCGTGTTCAGCCCGAGGTTGTTTCTGCTGCACCAGAGCTCCAGCTGCTCCACTTGTTGGCGGTACGCAGACTCGTCGCCGTCTTTGATGAGACCGATGACCGTGGTGTCGTCTGCGAACTTTATTAGTTTGACAGCTGGATGTAGTGCAGACCTATGTTGACTGCGTCTTCCACAGACCTGTTTGCCCGGTAGGCAAACTGGAGAGGGTCCAGCAGGGGTCCAGTGACGTTCTTCGTGGTTCAGCACAAGGCGTTCAAAGGACTTCATGACCACAGACGTCAGGGCGACAGGCCTGTAGTCGTTCAGTTCTGATGTTGCCGATTTCTTGGGAAATGGGATGATGGTAGACTGTTTGAAGCAGGATGGGACCTCACACAGCTCCAGGGATCTGTTGAAGATTTGTGTGAAGACCGGAGCCAGCTGGTCAGCACAGACTTTCAGGCAGGAGGGGGGGACACTTTGTCGGGCCCCGGAGCTTTCTTGATCTTTTGCTGCTTGAAGAGCCGTCTCACGTCCTGTTCGTGGATCTGTAGTGGAGAAAAAGAGGGGGGGGGGGTAGAGTGGTTTCTGGTAGAGGTGGGTGGGTGGGAAATGGGGGTGTCCTTTTCAAATCGGCAGAAAAACATGTTTAGTTCATTAGCAAGACCCTTATTGTTCACTGTTTGGGGGGATGGCATTCTATAGTTAGTGATTGCTTTCAGGCCATTCCATACAGATGCAGAGTCGTTAGCAGAGAACTGGTTTTCAGCCTCTCTGCATAGCTTCTCTTAGCTATGTTAATTTCCTTTGTCAATTGGTTTCAGCCGTGTTTGTACAGTGCCCGATCTCCACTTCTAAATGCGGCCTCTTTCTCTTTCCTGAGTTGCCTGAGTTTGGGAGTAAACCATGGCTTGTTATTGTTGAAGGAGCGGAAGGACTTCGTTGGTACACACATGTCCTCACAGAAACTGATGTATGATGTTACAGTGTCTGTGTATTCATCCAGTGTGCCCGTTGAAGTTTCAAAGACGCCCCAATCAGTGCAGTCTAAGCATTCTTGTAGAGCTAGCTTTGCTTCATCTGTCCATTTTTTCACAGTCTTAACAACCGGTTTAACACATTTGAGTTTCTGTCTGTATGTAAGTATTAAGTGGATTAAATTGTGGTCAGAAAGACCCAATGCTGCACGGGCGACCGATCGGTATGCGTTTTTGATTGTTGTATAGCAGTGGTCTAGAATGTTGCCTTCTCTGGTGGAACAGTCGATGTGCTGCTTATATCTGGGAAGTTCACGGTTAAGATGTGCTCTATTAAAATCGCCCAAAATGATCAGGGGTGACTCTGGGTATTTTAGTTCGAGTTTGTTTACTTGTTCGGCTAGCGTTTCTATCGCTGTGTTAGCGTTAGCTTGTGGCGCAATGTAAACACCGACTAGTAAAAAGGAGGTGAACTCACGTGGCGAGTAGAATGGCTTGCAGTTTAAAGACGGCGACTCCAGGTCCGGGCTGCAGTGTGCCTCGAGCTTCGTGACATCAGTGCACCATTCTTTGTTGATATAGAAGCAAATCCCACCACCTTTCGATTTCCCCGATAGCTCTGTGTCGCGGTCGGCTCGGAGAAGGCGTAAGCCGGGTAGATGTAGCGCGGAATCCGGGTGGCGGTCACTGAGCCAGGTTTCAGTGAAGCAGAGCGCAGCAGAACGTGCAGAAGGTTTTGTTGGTCTTTGTGAGGAGAAGAAATGCATCCAACTTGTTTGGCAGAGATCGTAGATTAGCAAGATGGATCGATCGGAGCGGGGTTCGAAATCCGCGCTGCCGGAGCTTGACGAGCACGCCGACTCGCTTCCCCCTCCTCCGGCGGCGTTTCCATGCTCCGTGCAGCGCAGCCGCTCTGCTCGCGATTAGCTCCGAAAAACCTTGTGGATTTTCATGTGCTGGTGAAAAAAGACCGAGTGTAGACTCCCCAATGCGCAGCAACTTTGCCCTCGTGTAAGTAAGCCGCTCAGAGTCGCCAAAAACAAACGAAAATGACAAAAACAGGGATAATACTCCCTAGTATTATGTGTGACGGAGTCTGCCATACCTGTCGGCGCCTGATGACGATAGATAGATAGATAGATAGATAGATAGATAGATAGATAGATAGATGAAGCTCCTTTGAATAAGTCCCCTTTAAACAAGCTGTTCTGGCTTTCAGGGGTTGTAGTTAATTTGTTCTGGCTCTGATTTTGAAAAAAATGTTTTATTTTGGTCCAAGCAATGTAAAGCAGGAAGTGATATATTCACAAACAAGAAGTTACAAAAAAAAGGAAAGAAAAGCGATCACTTCAAACCCATGCCTGTCGTCTTCACTCTTCCAAACGCTGATGTCAAGATTTTATTAAAAAAAAGCTACAAACAGCTTTCAAGTCATCTTGCATCATGTCTCTTGAGCAGTGGTTCTTAACCTTGTTCGAGGTACAGAACCCAACAAGTTAAGAGGTGCATCAACCGAACCCTTAGTGAAAAATAAAAATATGATTCAAGAACTGTTCCTTTAGTTTTGCCGGTGCGAGATGAGAGTTGCTCAACTTGGCATGACAAATCATGCAGATAGTTAACTGTTTTGTTAAGCGCTTTGTTGCAGCTGTTGTGAAAGCGCTATAAAAATCAGCATGTATTGTATTGTAATGTATTGTATTGTATAGCACACTTAGTCCCATCATGTTCTGTGGTGCATGTTGTACCTATTCGTCTGACTACTTTCTTTTTTTACTTGACATTGCTTTCAGTCACACGCTGACTACTGAGGGAACTAAATTTCCCGCAGCACTGATTGGACAAGCAATGCAATGTGATCATCCGCAGCCAGTGATGGCCAAGTGGGCGTGTTATAACTAATTGACATGTTCAGTGGGCTGTGTCTAAACCTCCATGCCAGAGGCTCCGTCGAACCCCTGAGACCGATTCACCGAACCCCTGGGGTTCGATCGAACTCAGTTTAAGAACCACTGCTCCAGAGTTTAACTTGCAGTCTTGCACAGATGAAGCTCATACAGCTTAGCGAGGACAGTACACAGACATTTAAACTTCAAATATGATGGAAAAAAAACTTTTCAGCACTCGTTTGAGTTTTAATGAGCCACAGGTCTAGGAAATGAATTATTAAAGGTTTTCATGTACCCCCTGCAATGTGCTCTCGTACCCCAAGGGGTATGCATTACCCCTGGTCGGGAAACACTCTTCCAGCACATCGCTGTGTCACGATATCCTGTTTGGGAATCACTGGCTTAGTGCCGTACTCGCCCACGTGGGAACATTGTGTCGATACTAACATTTCTGTGCATGCATCATTCCAGGGACAACATTGTGTCCTCCTCTGATTGTTTCAGGCTCGAATCACCATGACGGAGGGCAGTGGAAACTTCTGCTGTCCATCGTGTCACCATAAAGTAGTCATGGACAGGCACGGCGTCTTCAGCCTGCAGCGCAATCTTCTGGTGGAGAGCTTCATCGACATCTACAAACGGAAAGTCTGCAATAATGACGACAGGTGGAAAAAACAAAACACACATACAGATGATGACAACTGAGTTTTTGTTTGAGGTCTGACTTCCTCTTCAGGCCCCTCCCACTCCCACCTTCACTTCCTGCTCAGGTGACGTGCTCCCAGCACTCGGATGAGAAGGTCAGCATCTATTGTATCACCTGTCAGCTGGCCACTTGCTCTCTTTGCAAGGTCTTTGGAGAACATCAGTCCTGCCAAGTGCAACCGCTAACAGACGCCCTGCAGCAAAAAAAGGCCTGTTCCTTCATTCGTTTATTCATTCATTCATTCCTGCATCCATTAATTCATTAATCAGGTATTCATTTGTTCATTGATTATTCAGCAGTTCATCATTAGTAAGTTCATTCGTTTGCCCATATATTCATGTGTTCATCCATCCATTCATTCATTCAGTTATCCATTCACCCGCGACCCTAGTGAGGATAAAACGGTTCGGTAGATGAATGAATGAACTTATCCATTCATTAGTTTTTGTCTATCCATTCATATATGCTGTGTGAAGCTTCCTTTTCTGTTTCCAATATGCAAAGCAAGCTCCCATAAAGGGATACTTGGATGAGTTTGCCATGGAACAAACCCATCGAAACTGACATGTCTCGAGTATGAAGAACAACTTATAAAGGTCACTTGTTGCTCGGTAGACTTCATAGAGCTCAACCTCTTCGTCTTGTACTGTATCTGGTGGACCATTATTGCCCCTCAATTAAATCCCCACTGGGTGTAATGCTTTCAGACATATTTTGACAGCCAATACTTTTCATCACTCAAAATCAATTTCGCAGGAGGAACTGAGAGAAGCCGTGGCATCAATGGTGCAGATCAACCAAAAAGTTCGAGCATTGATGGACGAGCTTGAAGAGAAGCGCAGGAAAATCGAGGTGGGTCCGCTTTGTCAACTTGTTATGGCGTACAAATTGGAAACAATTACAACACAAGGCATTTTGTCAGCCTCTTAAAATAATAACCTAAATCAGATATTGTTTACAGATCATTCAATTCAGAATGTGGTTCAGTTTTTCCTCTTTTCTGAAAAAAGTGGAAAAAAATGACTCAGTATGACTGAATGACTGTATAGGGTCACTCGTATATGTACAGAGCAGGGTTATAAATGGCTTGGGATTTTTTGTTAGTTATTTTTTTATTTTTTTTGTTTTGTTTTCTTTTGTTTTTTTAGGTGACTGAGTTTAAATTAGCTCTCAGAGGGCATTTGTTAATTTTTATTACGGTAGTTATATCCATCCATCCATCTATTTTTTTGAACCACTTTACGGGGCATGCTGGAGCCTATCCCAGCTGTCTTCGAACAGTAGGCGGGGGACATCCTGAACTGGTTGCCAGCCAATCGCAGGGCACACAAAGACGAACAACAATTCACACTCACAGTCACACTTTGGGACAATTTGGAGTGTTCCATCAACCTGTCACGCATGTTTTTGGAATGTGGGAGCAAACGGGAGTACCCGGAGAAAACCCAAGCCGGCATGGGGAGAACATCAAATCACTTCAAGTACAACTTTGTCAAATGTGCTGTATCAGCACAGATGACATTTCGTCCCTCTCAACCAGACAAGACAACAGGAGCCGCTGCGGATGCCTGCACCACCAACAAAAGAACAGTTAACATAAAATGACAAAATAATACAACACAACACATAAGACAAGTCGTGCAATCTTAACCACTTTTCCTGCAAACACTTTGTTGTTTGAGATGAAAGAGGAGCGAATCAAAGTGTCATTTTCACCAGCGGATCAAAGATGTCATGCTGAAAATGTGCACACACAAGCTAGGTTTGAAAGCAACAAGAAGCTGTAGCGTCCATTAACGAAAAAGAGATTGGCTCTCTTCTACTGTCCCATGTAAATCCGCTTCAATTCCAAGCTGCGATTCCCAGTTCCACATACGCATCTGCGCTCTGTGCTGACGCTCTTTTCTTCTCATCGTCGGCTCCTCAAGCCATGCAACCATCCAGCCGCAGACTGTCCAACAGCTCCAACCTTTCCGCTGAACAAAGCGGGGCTGTGAAAAATGCTGCCCACAACACGCGCAAAAAATATAAGCGCCCCGGGGCTGTCCAACACTGACAGTCAAATGGCGCCGACATTCCTCCCCATTAAAGTCAGTGTTAATCTTCTTTGAGTGAAGAAAAAAACTCTTCTGCTGTCACTTCAGCCTTCTTTTGAGCTGTCACTGCGTCCTTGTGACATGTCGAAAAACCCCCAGCTGACCGGGTCAGGAAACCTTTAAAATAAGGCTCCCCAACCCGGTCAAAGTTACGAACCAGCCCACCATGGCCGCCATTGAAGCCATGCGTCACAGTCTTCTGGCCCGTTTTGGGGTGCAAGAAGAGTTGTTTATTGTTTGTTAGTTTATTGTTTATTGAGCATATATAGTAGGGATGTGAATCTCAGCACTGAGGACGATTCGATACACATCACGATCCACTGCCAGCGATGCGATACTTAAACGATACATGGAATTTTCTGGCAATACGATGCGATTTTTTCCATTTTTCCATCAAAAATGAAAACAGCAAAAACCATTCCAATTTTTTAAAGTGGAGAAAGACAATTCTTTACAAATTATAGACCAATATCACTGTTATCAAAAATTTTCAAAAATATTAGAAAAATTATTTTCTTGCAGACTCGATAACTTCATAGATAAACACACGCTAAATGAAAATCAATATGGCTTCAGAGAACAACGGACCACCACTAATATAGATAATAAAGAATACACGGTCTGGATTTTTCTAGATCTATAAAAAGCTTTTGATACTATAGACCATAGTATATTATTGAATAAATTGGAGAGGTATGGTATCAGAGGCACAGCATATAAATGGATTGAAAGTTATTTAGAAAATGTGCAGTTCAAAATACAAAAAATCCAACTTACTGAAGATTATCCATGGAGTGCCTCAGGGGTCAGTGATGGGACCAAAACTATTTGATATATAAATGATATCTGTAGTGTGTCAAAACAATTCATATGTGTCCTGTTCGCCGATGACTTAACCTATTGCTGCTCTGGAAAAAATATGACACAACTCCTGAAAACTGTGGAAAATGAATTGACAATATTAAAAAACTGGTTCGACAGAAATATTCATTCATTCATTCATTCATCTTCCGAGCCGCTTGATCCTCACTAGGGTCGCGGGGGGTGCTGGAGCCTATCCCAGCTGTCTTCGGGCAGTAGGCGGGGGACACCCTGAATTGGTTGCCAGCCAATCACAGGGCACACAAAGACGAACAACCATCCACGCTCACACTCACACCTAGGGACAATTTAGAGTGTTCAATCAGCCTGCCATGCATGTTTTTGGAATGTGGGAGGAAACCGGAGCACCCGGAGAAAACCCACGCAGGCCCGGGGAGAACATGCAAACTCCACACAGGGAGGCCGGAGCTGGAATCGAACCCGGTACCTCTGCACTGTGAAGCCGACGTGCTAACCACTGGACTACCGGGCCGCCCTCGACAGAAATAAACTATCTTTAAATTTAACATAAACTAAGTTCGTTGTTTTTGGCACGAGACCAATCAAAGACCAAGTTAAAATAAATAAATTCAATTGAAATAGAACGAGTCTATGAAAATAAGTTTCCTGGACTAGTAATAGATACAAAACTATCCTGGAAGCCACACATAGATAACATAAAAAGAAAAATATCCAAGACTATCGGGATACTCCACAAACCGAAGGACGTGTTGAATAAGAGCTCCTTGTATACATTATATTACTCATTATTACTCAGATATATGACCTACTGTGTAGAAATATGGGGAAAAGCCTGTAAAACAAACACACTTCCTGTTTTAAAATGACAAAAAAAAGCAATCACACAAAACCAATATTCATCAAATAAAACACAATGAAATTCTACGACCTGGTTGACTTCAAAGTCACCCAATTAATATATAAAGCACATAAAAACCTCCTTTGCCAAAATATCCAGCAGCTTTTTGAAATTAGAGAGAGCTGTTATCATCTATGGGCCACTATCCATCCATCCATCCATCATCTACCGCTTATCCGGGGCCGGGTCGCGGGGGCAACAGCTTTAGCAGGGAAGCCCAGACTTCCCTCTCCCTAGCTACTTCTTCCAGCTCTCCCCGGGGGATCCCGAGGCGTTCCCAGGCCAGCTGGGTGACGTAGTCTCTCCAGCGTGTCCTGGGTCTTCCTCGGGGTCTCCTCCCGGTGGGACATGCCCGGAACACCTCACCAGGGAGGCGCTCAGGAGGCATCCGAATCAGATGCCCGAGCCACCTTATCTGGCTCCTCTCGATGTGGAGGAGAAGCGGCTCGACTCTGAGCCCCTCCCGGATGACCGAGCTCCTCACCTTATCTCTAAGGGAGAGCCCAGACACCCTGCGGAGAAAACTCATTTCGGCCGCTTGTATCCGGGATCTCGTTCTTTCGGTCACGACCCATAGCTCGTGGCCATAGATGAGGGTTGGGACGTAGATCGACCAGTAAATTGAGGGCTTCGCCCTTTGGCTCAGCTCCTTCTTCACCACGACAGACCGATACAACGTCCGCATCACAGCAGACGCTGCACCGATCCGCCTGTCGATCTCTCGCTCCCTCCTGCCCTCACTCGTGAACAAGACCCCAAGATACTTAAACTCCTCCACTTGGGGCAAGATCTCCCCCCCGACCCGGAGGGGGCACTCCACCCTTTTCCGACTGAGGACCATGGTTTCAGATTTGGAGGTGCTGATTTTCATCCCAACCGCTTCACACTCGGCTGCGAAACGCTCCAGTGAGAGTTGTAGAGCCCCGTTTGAAGGAGCCAACAGCACCACATCATCTGCAAAAAGCAGGGATGTAATACTGAGGCCCCCAAAACGGACTCCCTCAACGCTTCGGCTGCGCCTAGAAATTCTGTCCATAAAGGTTATGAACAGAATCGGCGACAAAGGGCAGCCTTGGCGGAGTCCTACGCCCACTGGAAACGATTCCGACTTACTGCCGGCAATGCGAACCAAACTCTGACATCGGTGGTATAGTGACCGAACAGCCCGTATCAGGGGGTTCGGTACTCCATACCCACGAAGCACCCCCCACAGAACTCCCCGAGGGACACGGTCAAACGCCTTCTCCAAGTCCACAAAACACATGTAGACTGGTTGGGCGAATTCCCACATACCCTCAAGGACCCTGCTAAGGGTGTAGAGCTGGTCCACTGTTCCACGGCCGGGACGAAAACCACACTGCTCCTCCTCAATCTGAGGCTCGACTTCCTGACGGACCCTCCTCTCCAGCACCCCTGAATAGACCTTACCAGGGAGGCTGAGGAGTGTGATCCCTCTGTAGTTGGAACACACCCTCCGGTCCCCCTTTTTAAAAAGAGGTACTACCACCCCGGTCTGCCAATCCAGAGGCACTCTCCCTGTTGACCACGCGATGTTGCAGAGGCGTGTCAACCAGGACAGCCCCACAACATCCAGAGCCTTGAGGAACTCCGGGCGGATCTCATCCACCCCTGGGGCCTTGCCACCGAGGAGCTTTTTAACCACATCGGTGACTTCAACCACAGAGATAGGAGAGCTCACCTCAGAGTCCTCGGGCTCTGCTTCCTCCAAGGAAGGCGTGTTGGTGGAGTTGAGGAGGTCTTCGAAGTACTCTGCCCACCGTTTCACAACGTCCCGAGTCGAAGTCAGCAGCGCCCCATCCCCACTGTACACAGTGTTAGTGGTGCACTGCTTCCCCCTCCTGAGACGTCGGATGGTGGACCAGAATTTCCTCGAAGCCGTCCGGAAGTCGGCTTCCATGGCCTCACCGAACTCTTCCCACGCTCGGGTTTTTGCCTCGGCGACCACCGAAGCCGCGGCCCGCTTGGCCAGTCGATACCCGTCAGCTGCCTCTGGGGTCCCACAGGCCATAAAGGCTCGATAGGACTCCTTCTTCAGCTTGACGGCATCCCTTACTGCTGGTGTCCACCAGCGAGTACGGGGATTGCCGCCACGACAGGCACCAACCACCTTACGGCCACAACTCAGATTGGCCGCCTCAACAATAGAGGCACGGAACATGGTCCACTCGGGCTCAATGTCCCCCGCCTCCCCCGGAACATGGGAAAAGCTCTGTCGAAGGTGGGAGTTGAAACTCCTTCTGACAGGGGATTCCGCCAGACGCTCCCAACAAACCCTCACTATACGTTTGGGTCACTAATCAATACAAAAAATCTAGAACAAGAACAAACATCAAGCAAAGGTGTGTATCAGTAATATGTGTCAATCTATGGAATAAGCTTGAAACGGACCTGAAAATTAGCAAATCGTTGGAGGAGTTCAAAAACAAATTCAAAAGATTAGTACAAAAAAACTACATGAATCAGAATTAAAATAGATAAATTTTATATACTTATAAAATATAGTAATATAACTGTTTGTTCTTGTTTTGGATTTTGATCAACTTAACAATTGTATTCAAGAAATGCTAATTATAATGAATATCAGACAATTGAAATACAAAAGAAGAAAGAATACCTATATATATATATAAATCCTCATCTCACCCCTCAGGTGGTGTCCATCCCTCATTCAGCTCGGGTCCTCTACCAGAGGCCAAGAAGCTTGAGGGTTCTGCGCAGTATCCTTGCTGTTCCCAGCACTGCACATTTCTGGACTGAGATGTCCGATGTTGTTCCCGGGATCTGTTGCAACCACTCATCTAGTTTGGGGGTCACTGCCCCGAGTGCTCCGACCACCACAGGCACGACTGTCACCTTTACCTTCCAGGCTCTCTCCAGCTCCTCTCTGAGCCCTTGGTATTTCTCGAGTTTCTCGTGTTCCTTCTTCCTGATGTTTCCATCACTTGGGACCGCTACATCCACTACAACGGCTTTCCTCTGCCCTTTATCTATGATCACGATATCTGGTTGGTTCGCCATTACCATCTTGTCAGTCTGGATCTGGAAGTCCCACAGGATCTTCGCTCTGTCATTCTCCACCACCTTCGGAGGTGTTTCCCATTTTGACCTTGGGGTTTCCAGTCCATACTCCGCACAGATGTTTCGGTAGACTATGCCAGCCACCTGGTTATGGCGTTCCATGCAAGCGTTCCCTGCCAGCATCTTACACCCTGCAGTTATGTGTTGGATCGTCTCAGGTGCCTCTTTGCACAACCTACACCTTGGGTCTTGTCTGGTGTGGTATATCTGGGCCTCAATGGCTCTGGTGCTCAGGGCATGCTCCTGAGCAGCCAGGATGAGTGCCTCTGTGCTGTCCTTCAGGCCAGCCCTCTCTAGCCACTGATGGGACTTCTTGAGATCAGCCACTTCAGTTATGGTCCGGTGGTACATCCCGTGTAGGGGCTTGTCCTCCCATGATGGTCCCTCTTCCAGCGCATCTACTGTTCCCCATTGTCTGAGACATTCTCTGAGTACGTCATCCGTTGGAGCCTTCTCCTTGATGTATTCATGGAGCTTGGATGTTTCATCCTGGACAGTGGCTCTCACACTCACTAGTCCTCGGCCTCCTTCCTTTCGGCTTTCGTATAGTCTCAGGGTGCTGGATTTGGGATGGAACCCTCCATGCACGGTTAGGAGCTTTCGGGTCCTAACGTCCGTGGTCTGAATCTCTTCCTTTGGCCACCTTATTATTCCTGCAGGGTATCTGATCACTGGCAGGTCATAGCTGTTTATTGCCCGGGTCTTATTCTTGCCATTGAGCTGGCTTCTTAGGACTTGCCTCACTCGCTGGAGGTATTTGGCCGTAGCCGCTTTCCTTGTGGCCAGTTCGAGGTTGCCATTGGCTTGCGTTATTCCGAGGTACTTGTAACTGTCCTCAATGTCTGCTATTGTTCCTTTAGGGTGTGAGAGCCCTTCAGTGCGGACTACCTTTCCTCTATTAGTCACCATCCGACTACATTTCTCAAGCCCGAATGACATCCCGATGTCGCTGCTGTAGATCCTGGTCGTATGGATCAGGGAGTCTATGTCCCTTTCGCTCTTAGCATACAGCTTTATGTCATCCATGTAGAGGAGGTGACTGATTGTAGCTCCATTTCTGAGGTGGTATCCATAGCCTGTCTTGGTGATTACTTGGCTTAGGGGGTTCAGTCCTATGCAGAACAGCAGTGGGGAGAGTGCATCACCTTGGTATATGCCACATTTGATGGACACTTGGGTAAGTGGCTTGCCATTGGCTTCAAGTGTGGTTTTCCACATCCTCATCGAGTTTGCAACGAAGGCTCTTAGGGTCCTGTTCACCTTATACAACTCCAAGCATTCAGTGATCCATGTATGTGGCATCGAGTCATAGGCTTTCTTGTAATCAATCCAGGCTGTGCACAGGATGGTACGTCGGGACCTGCAGTCTTGTGCGACTGTTCTGTCAACCAGGAGCTGATGTTTGGCTCCTCTGGTATCTCGACCAATGCCCTTCTGTGCTTCGCTCATGTATTGATCCATGTGTCCACTTATCTTAGCCGCAATGATGCCTGACATGAGCTTCCATGTTGTGGAGAGACAGGTTATTGGCCGATAGTTGGATGGGGCTGCACCCTTTGAGGGATCCTTCATGATCAGGATCGTTCGCCCTTCGGTTAGCCATCCTGGGTGAGTTCCATCCCTCAGCAGCTGGTTCATTTGTGCTGCTAGGCGCTCATGGAGTGCTGTGAGTTTCTTTAGCCAGTAGGTCTGGACCTGGTGCTGTCCAGTTCTTCATATCTGAGACTCTTTCCTGTATGTCTGCCACTGTTAGGGTAACTGGGTTCTGTTCAGGGAGGTTGCTGTGCTCCTCTCTCAGGGTCACCAGCCATTGTGCACTGCTGTTATGTGCAACCTCCTTCTCCCATATGCCTTTCCAGTACCTTTCAGTTTCCAGTCTTAGTGGGTCAGCTTTGTTGTTAGGACCCCGCCACTGAGCGTACACTTTCGCAGGTTGTGTTGCGAACAGCCTGTTTATTCGTCTGGCCTCATTCTCTTTCGTGTACCGCTTTAGGCGGCTGGATAAGGCTTGGAGCCTTTGTTTGGCAGTTTCGAGTGCTTCAGGTATGGTCATCTGGATGTACCTCTCGGGTATCGGCCTTTTCATCACACCTCTCTGGACCTCCGTCAATTGACTCACATCTTTCCGGGCCGCCTTGATCTTAGCCTCCAACCGTCTTTTCCATGGTGGGTAACGTATCTCATGGCTTCCATGGTTGCTCTTATAGCCAAGCATCTCAAGGATCACTGATGCTGAAGCGTATATCAGCTCATTGGTTTCCGTGATCGTTACGGTAGGGATCCCCCTCAGTGCTGCATTCACACTTTCCATGAGACTTTCAGGTGGTACTTCATATAGCCGTTGTAATCGGTTTCTAGGTTGCCCAGCTTTCATTCTCGCCATGATCTTAGCTTTCAAATCAGTTGCTGCCTCGCTCAGCATTTCATTCATTGGGCCTGGCCTCCCAATCTCATCATCTGCATTCATTGGGGCTTGCCTCCCAATCTCTGGTATGACCTCCTCCTCTGATCTGGCAGCCTGGGGCCCTTCACCATGGAACCTGCGTTGTACCTCATCAATCTCAAGTTATGACAGCAGTTGCCGTTTGTGGATGTTGCAACACTGAGCAACTAGTTGTTTCGTATTCAACCGTGACTGTGGGTTTCGAAGTAACCATTCAGCCCACATTCTCTGCATGTAACCCCTCTGACTAGGGTTGCTTCAGTAGTAGTATTCCAAAAGAGCCATTTTACCGTATCTCGTCCATCCCCGCTTTGTTCCAGTAGCCCATTTTTCATCAGGTTCCCCAGCACCTGACGCAGACCTTGTTTGGCCGGGCGACGTCTGAGCCGGCATGTCATTCATTTTATTGTCTCTCATCATTATATGAGGAAGGCATTAGCATGAAGTATCTTACCCACACTGGATGGTGTTATGTGCTCTTTTTTTTTTTTTTGCCCCAAGCGGGATTCAAACCACCGTCTCCCGTATGCCAAACCGATGCCTCACCAACTGAGCTATCCAGCCGCTTTGTATATATATATATATATATATATATATATATATATATATATATATATATTTGTAGCTTCAATACAAAGTATTTTGAAAGTAATCTGCTGTAAATATTTTCTCGGCAAAACTAAGTACATTTCCAGTCTATATGCTCATACCTATTGTTCCAGTAAAAAATGCTGCAGGTTTTGAAACAATATCCCTTTGAAAAATTTCCCTTACACAACAATTTGAGGCTGCATTATCAAAAAACAACCCTGTCTGTTTAAAGTTTTGAATGCTGCAATTTAGATCTTTAGGAACAGAGATTAGCAGGGATGGGAGGTTTACTTAAAAAAAATTACAGGATTCCAATAGACTAAAAAAATATATATTTTGTCACGTATCACAATAAAAAGTGATGAAACTTCAATTACTCTGTCCCAACTATGTTTTAAAACTTTAAACAAACCAAAAAAAATCAATGTGGTTAGATTTTTACATATTTGGTCTTTTCTGTCCAATCGTTGTTTAATATGCCTGAGGAACAGTCAATCCAAATTAAAATCCAGAGCACAATAACTGTGAGGCAGACGCACAAACCCCTTGCGCAGTGGTGGGTGGACGGATGGATGGGTTGAAGGCCATGTGAAACAATGGCTGTTTTCAAACTCTCTGTGAAGGTAACATCAATTTTCTCCAGCTTTTACATATTTTTAATTTGATGTCATTCGCCAACGATTTATTCTGGAGAACTGTTTTATTTTCCAATGAGTTGGCCCACTTCGTTTGACGACTAGCAGACAAACACAACTCTTTCTGAAAAAACTGTTCTATGATCCGCGAGAGGTATCTGCAACATTTACACCTCAGAGACATATTCAGAGAAGGGATGGGATACGAACCAAAAATCAGTGTGTGACTGTGATCAATGTTTTAAGTAAAGCCAGACGCTGACAAAACACTTAACTACTCGATTGTGAAACTTGGGATATGTATTTTAGCAGCTACATTACCAGCATAGAATTCAAACGCAAACAACAAATTAGAACCATGTAAGCATTGAAAAGTTTCCTTTAGCAGCCAGGCATCCGAGACAACATATGCCGTATTTCACTTCCACCTCATCACAGCAGTGAGGTCATCCTTGGACTTCAGCTTCCTCGTCACCAGGAACTCCCAATTCCATGCAACATCCCTAAAGTGCTTCATGGCGAACTGTAGGATGACGTGTCTTGGCTGAGGTGAGAAATTAGTTGTTCATCTTGGTCCAGGTTTTTGCACCATCTCAATCACGTCTTGAGTCTTTTCTTTGTGATTAGGAACAATATGTTGACATATTTCAATGAGCCTCGACTAGGCCTTGGAGGCTCTATTTGCACCTTATTTTATACCGTGCCAATTCCATTATCTCGTTTTCCATACCTGGGACAGTCTTTTCCATTTTGTTGACTCTTTATTCAGTTTTCATTCCTTCATCTCTTGTTGTATTAAGTGTTATCTTGCCCACCATGTTAGCAGTCTTTTGGCTAATTCTCACTCTTGTTCCTCGATGGTCACTTTTCATGTCATAATGATAGCCTCCATTTGCTCGTCTTGCATCGCTCTTTTTTTGAGTGGTTGCTGAGCCAGCAATGAGTTCGGACTAGCAGAGGAACATTTCATGACTTTTCCTCATTTGATGGGGGCAAACTGGTCAAGCATGATCATGATGCCATTTTTCCAATGTCCTGAACCCATATTGCACACATTGGTGATCCTCACGGGTCAATTTGACATCAAGCAGTTTTAGTTGCAGAAAACGTGTCTGTGTGCATGTGACCTAACATTCCCACACCTACAGGTGTAGAGTTGATACTTTTGAGTTGATACATTACAGGGTGTGGGGACAATAACAAGTTCTGCGAGAACTTTGACAGATGATGTCGCTTCGAGATGACACACAAGCTCAGCTCCGTCTTTACCACGACAGACCAATACAACGTCCGCATCACAGGAGACACTGCACCGATCTGCCTGTCGATCTCTTGCTCCCTCCTGCCCTCACTCGTGAACAAGACGAGGTGCTGATCCTCATCCCAACCGCTTCACACTCAGCTGCGAAACGCTCCAGTGAGAGTTGGAGAGCCCTGCTTGAAGGAGCCAACAGTACCTCATCATCTGCAAAAAGCAGAGACGCAATACTGAGGCCCCCAAAACGGACCCCCTCAACACTTCGGCTGCGCCTAGAAATTCTGTCCACAAAGGTGATGAACAGAATCGGCGACAAAGGGCAGCCTTGACGGAGTCCAACCTTCACTGGAAACGATTCCGACTTATTGCCGGCAATACGAACCAAACTCTGACATCGGCAGTATAGGGACCGAACAGCGCGTATCAGGGGGCTCGGTACTCCATACTCCTGAAGCACCCCCCACAGAAGCCCCCGAGGGACACGGTCAAATGCCTTCTCCAAGTCCACAAAACACATGTAGACTGGTTGGGCAAGTTCCCACGTATCCTCGAGGACCCTGCTAAGGGTGTAGAGCTGGTCCACAGTTCCACGGCCAGGACGAAAACCACACTGCTCCTCCTCAATCTGAGGCTCGACTTCCCGACGGACCCTCCTCTCCAGCACCCTTGAATAGACCTTACCCGGGAGGCTGAGGAGTGTGATCCCTCTGTAGTTAGAACATACCACACCGGTCCCCCTTTTTAAAAAGAGGGACCACCACCCCGGTCTGCCAATCTAGAGGCACTCTCCCCGATGACCATGCGATGCTGCAGAGGCGTGTCAACCAGGACAGCCCCACAGCATCCACAGCGTTGAGGTACTCCGGGCGGATCTCATCCACCCCTGGGGCCTTGCCACTGAGGAGATTTTTAACCACATCGGTGACTTCAACCACAGAGATAGGAGAGCCCACCTCAGGATCCTCAGCCTCTGCTTCCTCCGAGGAAGGCGTGTTGGTGGAGTTGAGGAGGTCTTCGAAGTACTCTGCCCACTGGTTCACAACGGCCCGAGTCGAAGTCAGCAGCGCCCCATCCCCCACCCCACTGTACACAGTGTTAGTGGTGCACTGCTTCCCCCTCCTGAGACGTCGGATGGTGGACCAGAATTTCCTCGAAGCCGTCCGGAAGTCGGCTATCATGGCCTCACCGAACTCTTCCCACACCTGGGTTTTTGACTGCTGCCCAGCTCACATTGCACCCGACCCCTTTGGCCCCTCCCACGGGTGGTGAGCCCATGAGAAGGGGGACCCAAGTTGCCTCTTCGGGCTGAGCGCGGCCGGGGTCCCATGGGTGTTGGCCCGGCCACCAGGCGCTGGCCAACGAGCCCCACCTCCAGGCTTGGCTCCAGAGGGGGGCCCCGGTGACCCGCGTCCGGGCAAGGCAAACTGAGATCCATTAATTTTACTCATCAGAATCAGAATCAGAATCAGAATCATCTTTATTGGCCAAGTATGTAGAACACACAAGGAATTTGTCTCCGGTATAACACGCTGCACTAGTATCATCGTAAACAACAAAATCATTGAACCATTTTAGAGTAACCACTAGTTTTGAAGTACCATTTTGTGGTGCAAGAAGAGTGACTGTCAGTGACTGTTTAAGGAGTTAATGGCTAGAGGGAAGAAGCTGTTTAAGTGTCTACTGGATTTGGTGCGCATGGATCTGTAGCGTCTGCCTGAGGGGAGTGGCTGAAAAAGGTGGTGGGCAGGGTGCGGGGGATCCAGGAGGATTTTCCGTGCCCTTGTCTTGATTCTTGCAGTGTGCAAGTCCTCAAGAGTGGGTAGGGCGGTGCCAACGATTTTTTCTGCCGTCCTAACTGTCCGTTGAAGTCGGATTTTGTCCTTTTTTGTGGCGGCCCCAAACCAAACCGTGATGGAAGAACACAGGATTGATTCGATGACTGCAGTGTAGAACTGTCGTAGCACCTCCTGTGGCAGGCCATGCTTCCTCAGCAGCCTCAGGAAGTACATCCGCTGCCGGGCCCTTTTCAGGATGGAGATGGTGTTGACTTCCCACTTCATGTCCTGGGAGACTGTGATTCCCAGGAACTTGAAGGTCTCGACGGTTGACACAGGGCAGTTGGATAGTGTGAGGGGCAACTGAGGAGAAGAATGTTTCCTGAAGTCCACGATCATCTCTACAGTTTTGAGCGTGTTCAGCCCGAGGTTGTGTCGGCCGCACCAAAGCTCCAGCTGCTCCACTTGTTGGCGGTACGCAGACTCGTCGCCGTCTTTGATGAGACCGATGACCGTGGTGTCGTCTGCGAACTTTATGAGTTTGACAGCTGGATCTGTTGAGGTGCAATCGTTTGTGTAGAGAGAGAAGAGCAGTGGCGAGAGGACACATCCCTGTGGGGCACCAGTGCTGGTAGTGCGTATTGATGATGTTGTTGCTCCCAGTCTCACCTGTTGTGTCCGTCCCGTCAGGAAGCTGAGGATCCACTGGCAGATCGTAGGGGACACACCGAGGTGGAGTAGTTTGGGGGTGAGGAGTTCCGGGATGATGGTGTTGAACGCAGAGCTGAAATCCACAAACAGAATCCTTGCGTAGGTCCCTGTGCTGTCGAGGTGCTCGAGGATGTAGTGCAGACCTATGTTGACTGCGTCTTCCAGGCCTGTAGTCGTTCAGTTCCGATGTTGCAGATTTCTTGGGAACTGGGATGATGGTAGACTGTTTGAAGCAGGATGGGACCTCACACAGCTCCAGGGATCTGTTGAAGATTTGTGTGAAGACCGGAGCCAGCTGGTCAGCGCAGACTTTCAGGCAGGAAGGGGACACTTTGTCGGGCCCCGGAGCTTTCTTGATCTTTTGCTGCTTGAAGAGCCGTCTCACGTCCTGTTCGTGGATCTGTAGTGGAGAAAAAGAGGGTGGGGGGCTAGGTAGAGTGGTTTCTGGTAGAGGTGTGTGTGTGTGGGAAATGGGGGTGTCCTTTTCAAATCGGCAGAAAATCATGTTTAGTTCATTAGCAAGACCCTTATTGTTCACTGTTTGGGGGGATGGCATTCTATAGTTAGTGAATGGGTCATCAGGGGTCTTTGAGCCGTGCTTAGTCTGGTCCCTCACCTAGAACCTGTTTGGCATGGGTGACCCTGCCAGGGGCATAAAGCCCCAGACAACTTCGCTCCTAGGATCATTGGGACACACAAACCCCTCCACCACGGTAAGGTGACGGCTCACTGAGTTTTTGTTCAATTTTACTTTTTGTTATTTCATTGACTACAGTAAAATAACCGTGATACAGAGATGAAAGTGACGAGATAACTGAGCGCATCCGTCATGTGCAGCTCTGACTGGTTGTGATGCATTTCGTTTTGCATACTTGGCCAATAAATCTGATTCTGATAAGCTTGGCTAAGAATAGCTAGCAGCATCGTATGTAGTCTAATTGTCTTATACATACATAGTACCACGAACCATTCTTTGAGAAGAGCACAGCTGAAAGAATGAGTTTAAAAACTCAACTCTAGAAGAAAAATTATTTTGGCAGCCGTCATCAAGTGCTCTCATGAGCCTTGCATTTTTTTTTTTGGTCACTTTGTGTGTGTTGTTACGTCGTGTGGACCTGATGTGGACTTTTTTCAGCATTTTTTGGCCACGATATTCATCAAGGAGGAGACTGTGCTTGGTGGTTGCTCCCTCTCGGCAGCATGGGTATACCAGCACTGATTTTGACTGGGAGGAATGTCGGCGCCATTTGACTGTCGTTGCTGGACAGTCCCGGGGCGCTTGTGTCTTGCGCCTGTAAGGGGCAGCATTTTTCACAGCCCCGCTTTGTTCAGCGGAGAGATCGGTGCTGTTGAACGGTCTGCGGCTGGATGGATGTAAGTCTTGAGGAGCCGACGATGAGAAAAAAGTAGCGTTAGCGCGGAGCGCCGATGCGGATTTGGAACTGGGAGTCGCGGCTTGGAGTTTGAAGCGGATTACGTGGGACAGGAGAAGTGAACTAATCTCTTTTCGTCAATGGACGCTACAGCTTCGTGTTTGCTTTCAAAACTTAGCTTGTAGCAGACGTGTGCAAATTTTCAGCATGGCATCTCTGATCCACTGGTGAAAGGACACTTTGATCCTCTCCCCTTTCATCTATAGCTGCTTCAGACAACAAAGCGTATGCAGAAAATTGGTGAAGATTGCACGACTGCCTGTATCCTATGTGTTGTGTTGTGTTATTTTTGTTATTTTGACTTCAAAACGGCGCCGCGAGAGTGACTGCCTTTCCAGCAGCTCCTATATTTTGTTGTTCTACTTCTTCCTTTCATAACTTTGCTGCTGTGAATTGGGAATTTCTCCACTGCGATACTAATAAAGATTTTCTTATCTTAAAATTGTTGGTGGAGTGGATGTACGAGAAAGCCCTTGCTGGTGATCGTGTAATCGAGGCAATCATCTGCGAAAAGGTGGTGGTGCTTGCTTGCTTCCGAAAACTCATATTGATTATGAGAATGATATGATTGTGAAAACACAAAGAGGACGACATGGAAAAAAATATTTTATCACGATTTCGGCCATTTTATATCACAATAGTTAGTTAGTTCCGCCAGTTCCTATTTGGAACATTGGGCGACGAGTTTCCTCCATTTGGTCCGGTCACTGGCGACCCTTCTTGCTCCATGCCAGCTGACACCCATCTCACTGAGGTCTTCTTTGGCAGTCTGTCTCCACGTCTTCTTTGGCCTACCTCTCTTCCTCTTTCCACCCTCTGGCATCCAGTCCATGGCCACACTTGCCGGTCTCTCTCTTGGCAGTCGGAGTACGTGGCCGATCATTTTCCTTCTCCTTTCAGAGACAATGTCTGACAGTTCACCCACTCCTGCCCTCTTCATCACCTCCTCGTTGGTGACGTGGTCTCTCCATGAGATCCTCAGGATGGATCTCAGGCAACGCCGATGGAAGACATCTAACTTGTTGGTTATGTTGGCTGTCTTCATCCATGTCTCACAGGCGTAAATCGCTGTTGGGATAACCACTGACATATAGAGGCGTAGCTTGGTGGTCGTAGTGATGGCTTTCGATGACCAGATGTTGCGGAGGCGTTGGAACACTCCCACAGCTTTACCAAGTCTACTGTTGACGTCTTTCTCCACACCACCTGTATTTGAGATGTTACTCCCAAGATATGTGAAGCTGTCAATGTACTCTATGTCATGTTGGTGTAGAGTGAGTGGTTGAAGGTGTTGGTGCTGTCCGACGGCCATGGCCTTGGTCTTTTCCTGGCTAATTCGCAAACCGACCTTAACTCCGTGCTCATACAGATTATTGGTCAAATCCTGGAGTGCTTGCTGGGTGTGACTTAACAGGGCCAAATCATCTGCAAATTCCAGGTCAGCTAGTCTGTTCCCTCCCAACTTGATACCAACTTTTGCTCCTGTGATGGACTTCCTCATCACAAAGTCGATTATGATAATGAAGAGTAGGGGTGACAGAATGCAACCCTGTCTTGCACCAGTGACAATGTCAAAATCGTCAGTTGTGCCACTGTTGGTTTTGACACAACAGGTTGAGTTGTGGTACAATGACCTGAAGATGTTGATGTACTTGAGGGGTACACCATACAGCTGGACGATCTGCCACAGTGACTCCCGGTGGATGCTGTCGAAGGCTTTCTTGAAATCGATATAGTTGATCATGAGTGGTATCTGAAGTTCTTGGCACTGCTCTATGATGTTTCGAAGGGTAAAGATCTGTTCGGCGCAAGACCTTCCCTTCCTGAAACCGGCTTGCTCTTCCCTCAAGATGTTATCCACTTCATCTTTAAGGCGATGTAGCAGAACACTGCAGAATACCTTGCTGGGAATTGACAGCAGCGTAATGCCCCGCCAGTTATTGCAGTCTGCGAGGCTTCCCTTCTTGGGGAGCGTGACAATGACCCCACGTCTCCAGTCGGCAGGAACCTCTTCAGCATGCCAAATCAGGTTGAACAGGTGGGTAAGGCTCTTCACAACAGCATCTTGGCCATGTTTCAACAGCTCGGCAGCTATCTCATCGAGTCCCGGTGCCTTGTTGTTCTTAAGGCCCTTGATTGCTCTGGCAACCTCAGTCTCGGATATCTCTTTCGATGTAATATTTAGAGCTGGAGCTGGTGTCTCTTGATCGAAATTGAAGAGCACGGGAGGCATTGGTTGGTTGAGAACCTCCCTGAAGTGTTCCAGCCATCTTGCTTACTGCTCCTCGTCACTTAGAAGTGTCCTGCCATCCTTGCTCCTGATTGGCACGCCAGAGCTGCTCCTGGAGTTGGTTAGCTCCCGCACAATCTTGTATAGGGTCGTCGTGTCATTGTTCTCTGCTGCTTCCTGTGCCTCTCTTGTTTTCTCTTCTAGCCACTGTCTTTTATCCTTCCTGCAACTCTTCTTCACTACCCTGTCCAAGTGTCTGTACTCCACGTCTTCCATCCTCCAGCCCCGGAGCCTCCTCTTTTTACCTATCTCTTTTTATCTTAGCCACTTTCCTTTCCTCAATCAACTTCCAGGTGTCATCTGTTATCCATCTCTCTTTGTTGGTACCCGTCTTTCTGCCTATAACTGCTTCTGCAGTGTCAGCAATGGCACAAGAGAACATACTCCACTGGTCCTCAATGTTTGCAAGGTGTTGTGATACCTTGAGCTTCCTACTCAATTCCTCGCAGAAGCTTTCGGAGAAGTTTTTATTCTTTAGCTTGTCCACCGCGTAAGGTCTCTTGAGCTGCACCTTTTTCACCTTCTTCAGCTTCAGCTTGATTTTACTCACCACAAGGAAGTGGTCTGAACCCACATCCGCACCTCTGTAGGAGCGAACGTCGAGCAATGACGAGCGCCACCTTGTGCTGATGCAGATGTAGTCCAGTTCGTTCCGGGTCCCGCCACCAGGTGAAACCCAGGTTACTTTGTGGATCCGCTTGTGCTCAAAAAAGGTGTTGCCAATGCTGAGGCCGTTGGTACTAGTTAGCATCAACAGTCTCTCCCCGTTGTTGTTCGTGGAGCTCGCAAACCCATGCGGTCCAATTTTGGCATTCAGGCCCCTTCTGTCATTATCCAGTTTTGCGTTGAAGTCTCCAATCAGCATTTTGACGTCATGTCAGGGGATCTCCTCAAGCACGGTCTGGAGCTGGTTGTAGAAGGTGTTTTTATCGTCCGCTGAGGCAGCTTCGGTTGGGGCATAGACTTGTACGATGGTTACTTTGGCATATCTGGTGTAGAGCCTTGCCGTAATAATCCGTTCATTCACCGGCTTCCATCCAATCAATGCTTTTGCTGCACTACTGGAGAGGATGATGCCGACTCCATGGGAATGGTGGTCTTGCTTCCCAGAGTACAGAAAAGTTGCTCCATTAACCATGAGGCGCCCTTGCCCCGTCCACCTCATTTCACTAACGCCTAAGATGTCCAGGCGATAGTCCCTCATATTCTTCAGCACCTGGTCCATGCGACCAGACTGGAACATTGTGCGCACATTCCAGGTGCCTACTCTGGTGTTGGTTTTGGTTCCAAAGATCGGGGTCATCAGGGGTCGGGCTTCCTGCTGGATTTCACCCGGCCCCGTCATAGATACATCCAAGGATGTGCCGTCTCTTCTTCGCCGTGGTTTACCGGAATGGCTTCCTCTCGTCGTTTCTGTAACAGGTTTTTGTTTTTACAGGGTGAGGTTGTTAACCTCACGCCCAACCCCCAACCTGGAGGACCAGTTGGATGCAGTTTAACGTCATACCCAGGACACAATTGTTATATCACAATAAAAATACAAAACGATATACTGTATATTCAGTTATTCTTTAAAGAATGATATAACACACTAGCAATGGTGAAATGAACCTTTAAATTTGCTTTGTGGACCAGCTGTCCGCTAGATCGCACCGTTATTTAAATAAAGGGCTTTAAGTAATGGCAAGCCAGTGGACACAGACGTATAGCCCCAGCTGTTGTGAAAGCGCTATATAAATCAAGCATGTATTTTATTGTATATATCTTCCATTACTATTCGAATTCAGAGCACGAACTCTGTTGATTTTGAAAAGAAAAAAAATGTTTGTATGTTTTGCACAGGAGACCTGCAAGACTCACAAACAAAATGTGTGCGACAGGTTCAGACGTATCTTCTCAATTCTGGACGAAAGACTTGTTGTGAGTTTCACGCCAGTATATGGTTATTCCTTGGAGAGCGATCAAGGACGAAAATGTGAACTTTGCTTGTTCGTGTGTGTGCACGTGCGTGTGCGTGTGTGCATGTGTGTGTGTGTTGTCACCATGAAGTCCATGTCAGAGCGAATTAGCAAGGATGAGGTTGAGAAGTCCGGCTCTGGCCAGCTGCTTACTCGTTGCTATGGAGACAAGGTGGAGGCCAACAGGAAGCTGATGGAGAAAGCAGTGAGTGCAATGGAGGATCCCGACATGACAGTTTTTGTTCAGGTCAGCTCACACTCTCAGGTTGTGTTACAATGTTTGTTAGTGTCACTCAGACATAAACACAACCCTTAGTCGACTTGCGGGTCCCATTGCTAAGGGTCTGCATGAGTCCAGTATGGATCAATCTTCTCCCACTCAAGAGACATGGGCAAGCTTGTGGATGCCTATGATTTGATTTGCTATATTCTTAACCAGTTGAAAAACTACTCAACTAGCATCATCAAACAAAATTACATATTTGCCGTGAACTACACGCACACACACACACACACACACACACACACACACACACACACACACACACACACACACACACACACACACACACACACACAGTGTGCAGTGATCGGGAGAGTGATCCCATGTTTGGGCTCAGGGTGCTTAATTTGAGGCTACCCTGCTCAGGAAGTTGCCCCGGAAGTGTCACGTTTCGCGTGATGGTTGTTGTACGACCCCAAAAAGCAGGGTGGATTGACCAAAATGTATTTAACAAAAAATACACACAGGAGCACAATGGAAAAAACACTAACTCGAAGTACTCAAAAAAATGCCTGGAAATAATGAGGAACAAACAAAACTAAGACAGGAAACAAAACATGACAGGAGCACACGTATGCTCACATACTCGCAGCTCACAATGACCCAACCAAGACTGGCAGAAACTCGGGGAACTAAATACAAGCTAAGTGACGAGACAACGTGAAACACCTGGACAACACACAAAGGGTTGAGGGAGCTAATTGGTTACACAGAAGGAACGGAGACTGGAGGAGAACGGGTGGCGAAAAAAGGGCACATGAGGAATCAAAACCGAACATAACCAGATCGAAACATAACAGTACCCCCAGCCCCCCCCCCCCTCCCCCTTAAGGGGGGGATCCCAGACGTCCCAAAGTCACCCAGCGGCCGGACTCTGTGGAAACAGGGCGGGAGAGCGGGACGCAACACTTGCGTCACCAGGGACGGGAACAGAGGGCGACAGCAACCCTTGCCTCGCCGGGAACAGGCACGGGTGACGGCAACCCTTGCCTCGCCGAGAATAGGGACGGAGGGCGATGGCAATCCACGAGGAACAAACAAAACTAAGACAGGAAACAAAACATGACAGGAGCACACGTATGCTTACATACTCACAGCTCACAATGACCCAACCATTACTGGCAGAAACTCAGCGAACTAAATACAAGCTCGGTGACGAGACATCGAGAAACACCTGGACAACACACAAAGGGTTGAGGGAGCTAATTGGTTACACACAAGGAACACTGATAACGAGAACAAGTGGGCACATGAAGAATCAAAACCGAACATAACCAGATCGTAACATAACAGGAAGTGTGTGTTTGGGTGAGATGGCCTGTGTTGTCCCTTTGTGAAGCAAAGCAAAATATTTTGGATAAATAAAGGCCATTTAAAAAAAGTGTTTATTTCAGTTTTCTTTAGCAGAGTGCTTCTCCCCCCATTTAACTCTTCTGGCTTTTACTTTTAGTGAAAATGCTTGATACCTGTGAAGAGTGAAATATGTTTCAAAGTATTTATTTTGTAATTACATATGCTACATATAGTATTCATCATGTATAGTGTTGTATTTTGGTTCCATTTTGAAATGCACTAAACAAATTGAGTGAATGTAAAAATGCTAAGTAAATGCCTTTATAAACATGTTAGGAATGCTGGTACAAACTGCAAAGCTTAATGTACAATTTTCTTGATTGTCTTTATTTTTAATTTGGGCATAATTTAAAGAATTCAGGCTGTGAGATAATAATGGATGAATATATATAAGAGCAGCCGCTTGCTGGTGCAATATGTTGTGGTTTATATATCATTTGAATAGTCGACGAAGTGCTAATAATGATAATAATAATCATAATAATAGTAATAAAACATTTTATTTGTAAGCGCCTTTCAAAACACTCAAGGACACTTTAGAATCAAGAACAACAACAATACAACCACAGATAAAATTATAAATAATAAAACAAGTGAAGAATTTAAACTGCGATGGGGGACGGTTGATATTACGGAGGTGGAAATATGCGGACCGGGTTATGCTCTTGATGTGAAAGTGGAAAGATAGTAAGTTATTACTGAGGGAGAAGTGAATTGCTGCTGCTATCGTGACTAATCAACCAACAAAATAATTGTTTGAGGCCACTTCATGTGAGAATTGTCATTGCATTGTCGACACTGAACCTGGGTTAGTGCTCAACATTGAGCTTTGTTATGTCCACATAATATGCAGAAAAAACACAAATCTATTGAACACGCAAAACTTTCTGGGACACTGGTTCTATTTTAAACCAAGGGAAATAAAGTGTTCCTGTCAAACTGTCACATTTGAACAGTCTCAGCTGTCTCACAAGTGAAGAAATGAGTTGACCAGCTCTATTTCTTTCTCTCATCCCACAGAATTCCAAAGAGTTGATCGCAAAGTGAGTAGTCACACAGAGTGGTTGTATCAATCAAAATGGGTATGATTTTTTCTGAGTGGAACACTTCCCAGGTAGTCCTGCCCTCCAAGCCGATCTTTGCTCTCCAGGGTCAAAGCTGCTGCCAGTTCCAGTTTAGCTGAGACAGTCAGACCAAGCGCCGACAAGCTGAGACAATTCAGATGCAACTTCAGCCAGCAGGAGTGGGCCATTGCTGCCATTGACTTCATCACACGTACGTAACAATTCAAGGGGTTTTTGTTAAAGGGGGTTCGAGATCTCTGAGCAACCTAATGGTTCCATGGTGGGACAAGAACACTATTGATATTGAAAGGAGATGTACTCCATCTAGTTGTTGTTTCTTTGCCAGTTGAAGATTGTACAAAACCAACACAAAATACAGAAACGACAGCACCACCTTCGCAAACTGAAGATGAGCCCACGGAAGCACCCCTTTGGCACTGTGCCCCACCATTAGGACTTTCAGAAAGCTCCATCCAGGACGTGGATTGTCAGGAGGAGCAGCTCCCGATCAAAGAGGAGGCAGGAGAAGCAAAGGAACTTTCTGATTCTCAAGGCGAAATGACGGCTCAGATAGACACACAACAGGTACATACTCCTCAAACATGGACACTCTTATTATCCTTCTGGGTCGCAGGGACAGCAACCAAAGCAGGAAGTCCAGACATCCCTTTCCCCAACCACACCGTCCAGCTCTTCTAGGGGGATGAAAAGTAGGGATGGCCAAATGAAGGCTCATGAATCAATGAAGCTTTGCAGCCAATTGGTTTGCATGTGTAGCAAAGCTTCATGGTGCTTCATTTACTGGATGGCGCCATCAAGTGGTCTTGAAGCCCACGAGGTCAACAGTGTTAAGAATTCAATGGCTATTTGCTTAAGGCAAAGATATGAATGTGCTTTTGTTAGTAATTTAGTATGTGAACAAAATACAACAATTTGTTATTGATTTTTATTTCAAAATAATAGCTTTACCACAGTGGCTGGCTTTAAACGGTTTCTTTTTTTGGACAATATTTCACCAGCTTTAGAAAATATTCTTTCACAAGGCACAGATGAAGCTGGGGTACAGATAAATGCGAGTGCCAGTTTATATACATTTGGGTAGGTATTTTTATTTTTATTGTCTCCTAGTACACTAATGGGTTGTTCATTCTGTCGATGCTTGGTTCAGATAGGTACTTTTGGACCTCCAGGGTTGCATCAGCTAGGGCAGGGGTGCCCATTACGTCGATCCCGATCTATCGGTAGATCTAAGACAGGTCCCAAGTAGATTCGAGGAGAAAAAAAACAAACAACCGTTTGTGTGTCTTTGTACATGTTAATAATATATTTTTTGTGTTAATGTACACTGCACTCTAATCATTCTATAAGTCTAATTTTCACAAAATAAACATTAAAAAAATAAAATAAAGCAGGTAAATCTTGAATTTACGGTGGCACCTGATTACGTCACTGGAAGTTGGGTGGGCCCAGGGAAGCACTTTAAAACGGTACGTGTGAGCTACGATAGTTAACAGGCTGCAAAAGTGCATTGCATGCCTCAGTTTCAGGCTGTTTCTTTTCATGGCGTGCGCGTGTGTGCGCGTGCGCGTGCGCGCGCGCGCACGCTGGTAAGGGTGGATCCCGTGAGGTTAGTTGATCGAAAAGTAGATCTTCGGTCCAAAATCTGAGCTAGGGTGTTTGAGGTCCTGGTCTTCTGAACTGTCAACCAAGCATTGCCACAGTTTGCTCCCTATGATAGACAAACAGTCTATATGTCAGTGACATACAAGGCGTACACTACAGCAATACAAATACAGTAATCCCTCGTTTATCGCGGTCAATGGGGACCAAAACCACCCGCGATAAACAAAAATCCGCGAAGTAGCGTTCAATGAACATAAACAGGTAAAAAAGTATATTTATTTTTAAGTCCACAAACGGTCCGCGAGAAGCTGCAAAACAACAGCGAGTCATAGAGCAACATATACAGTACTGTACTCCATGTATATGTAAAAAATATATACAGGTATATATAATTTATTCTTTTATTATGTTTGAAAAAATCCACGATGCACTGAACCGCATCGCGGATTTTAAACGAACCGAGAAGTAGCGAGGGATCTCTGTAATGTGTTCTATTACCTTGACACACCGGCTGAGCTGCTTCTATGTGTGCGCATGTGAAGCGCACCTTATTGGAAGCGAATCAAAATGTTCCCATACAGGGGAGGATCGCCTTTTTCGCGCAGGTTCCATTGCAAGCAACGGAAAAGGCTCGAAAAAAGATTGCATTTGTTGCACTGTTGCGCACAATCCACAAAATATGAGATAACAGTTGATCGCCATTAACCTATTTATACTGTAGTCTGTACTGTTTGCAATGTGCGGCAAACGTCGGACCACTCCCACAGCGCTCACGTGACTCAGCCGGCCGGCGAGTCTTCACACGTCATAATTTCCGGGTTTTGCCGACATGACATGCGCCTCGATACAAACTTCGTAGAAATGTCCCTCCCATTACTCGACACAAGCTTCGGAGCCTCGGTCCATTTCGTCCCATCACTAATCATCACTAATGAAAAGGCATTTTCAAACAAAGCAGGAGTGAACACCTCACCATATTGTTAGGTGAGGTGTTCACCTGAACCACCTAAACTGACCGCTTTTAATGCAGAGTAGCAGCGGCTCTCATCTGAGAATCTCCCAGATGACTGAGCTTCTCACCCAATCTATGAGGTTGCAATGCCTATGATAGATGTCAGGGGTTGCTCGTGTGACTCTGGAGGACATGCTTTCTTGCCGAAGAGAATAAAATAAAGTGTAATTGCACATCCACTACAATACAATACAATACAATACATGCTGATTTATATAGCGCTTTCACAACAGCGGCAGCTGTAACAAAGCGCTTAACAAAACAGTTAACATAAAGTAAAATAATAAACACAACACATAATACACAACACGAATGTGGTGCCCACATTGTCAGAGAGTGTGCAGGGAGTATTTCCTCTATGCTGTATTTTTTATTTTTATTTTGCACCGAGCAGGTGATATGAAGTGCAGTAAACAAACCCTCAAGAGATTAAAAAAAAGAGAGAAAATCAGCACAAACTGGTTAATTCATTTTTGTTTCGTAGACTTGAGTGTTTTAGATATTCTGCACCTGAATTAATATTGCTGAGCTGAATTTGATTTTGAATTTATTATTATTATTATTTTATTGATTCATTTAATTTTAGTTTTCAGAATGGTCCAATAAGTTGGTCAAAAATGTTTAAATAAGGTTTAAACAGAGATTTTCTTCTTTTCAGGAAAATGAATGCATTTAAAATCTTTACAGTTACAGACAATGTGAAAAAAAAGTTATTCTTTGCTGTAAGTTGAACTATATAGATTTATTTTTCTTTTCTTTCATGTCAATTAGGATACAATGTAATGCAGAAGTGTACTTGTTACAATTTTATGAACAAATGATAATTATCATGGCGGCGGGGGAGTGTTTCTTCTTGTTGGGGGGGCTTAACAGAAAATAATTGAGAAGCACTGCTCTACATCAGGGGTGCCCATTAGGTAGAACCTGATCTACCGGTAGATTTACTACAGGTCCCAAGTAGATCCGAGGAGAACAAAAAAAAACAAAACAAAAAAACAACCATTTGTGTGTTTTTGTACATGTTAGTAATATATATTTTTTGTGTTAATGTACGCTGCACCCTAATCATCCTATCAGTCTCATTTTCACACAAAAAAATAAAATGAAATAAAGCGGGTAAATCGTGAATTTACGGTGGCGAGTGAGTACGTCACCGGAAGTTGTTTGCGCTCTGCAGTCTGCAATTGCAGCTTGTAATCAGAGCTGTTGCGCTCTATCTTTTATCGTCATTATTCTCATTCAGAGTTTGCTTCGTGTACAATTCACCGAGGGCACGGGCAAAGAATAGGAATCTCGGAGGGCCCAGGGAAGCACTTTAAAACTACGTGTGAGCTATGATAGTTAACAGGCTGCAAAAGTGCATCGCATGCCTCAGTTTCAGGCTGTTTCTCACCATGGCGTTCATGTGTGCGTGTGTGTGCGCGTGCGCGCGCACGCCGGTGAGGGTAGATCCCGAGAGGTTAGTTGATCGAAAAGTAGATCTTCGGTCCAAAAAGTTTGGGCACCCATGCTCTACACAATCCTCACTTCTTCTGACTCCTGTTCTTCCTTTTTTCCCCCCTCCTTGTCTCCTTTCCTACCCAAACATCCTTTTCACTTCGCCACTTTCCCTCACATTTCCTTCCACCACCTTGCCATCCTCTTCCTCCTCTATGCTCGAATGCAGGCTGTCATCGTGCTCTTCTACCTGGTGGCTTTTCTGATGCTCCTGCAGAAGGCTTGGTCTTGTGTGGGCTGCTTCAATTACACGTAGCTTCAGCCGTTGTTCATTGTCATTGGGAGAGGTACCACTTGCAGTGGAGAAGCAACAACCATACTGATTCACTGGCCCTTAAAATACAATTTTTGGGGGGGAGGGGCCTATGTATATAAAACACGGTTCATTTAAATCAGGGGTAGGCAAGTCCGGTCCTAGAGAGCCATAGTCCTGCATATTTTTTTCCGGGAAAAGCAAAGTCCATTGCTTGACTTGCAGGAGAAAAATAAGCAGAAAGTGATGTTTTACACATTTGAACAACACTGACAAGTACACAAACTTGCTTGACACAACTCACAGCAACTCAGTAACAAACCATGAGGCCTCAGTGAAAATTGAACTCACGACACCTGGTTTACTAGACCAGTGCTCTAACCACTGAGCTACAAGGCCCTGCATGCATATTGGTCGTTAGCATTTTTGTTAACGTGCAACCAAAAGCACAGCCTCAAATTACGAGGGGCCTCAGCAGTTTTTTTCCGGGAAAAGCCAAGTCCATTGCTTAACTTGCAGTAGAAAAACAAACAGAAAGCTATGGTCTCCACATTTGAAAGACACTGGGAAGTTCACAGACTTTACACACATGATAGGAAGTCAGTTATATAGACCTCAGTGAGAGTTGAACTCACAACCTCTGGTTTACAAGACCAGTGATCTAATCACTGAGCTATGGTGCCTTGCATGCCAGTCTGCTGTTAGCATTTTTCATAACGAGCTACCAAAAGTTGTCCCCAATATTGGTGTAGAGTGATCCCTCGCTATATCGCGCTTCATGACACCACCTTTTTTTCCAAAGAACTGTACTCAGAAAAAAAAGCAGAATGGCTCAGAGGTTTTGTACATGCCTATACACATGATTGGTTCCCGGTGTGATGTCGACCAATGACAGCATGATGGATTTATACCATGAGCTGATTGGCTCCGCATCTTTGCAGTCCCGGCCAGCACCTACCCTTGTGTCTCGTCACGTTGACTCGTCAGTGTCTCATCACACTGTTGTGGTTGCTACATAAGCAGCTGAGAGAGAGAGAGAGAGAGAGAGAGAGAGAGAGAGAGAGAGAGAGAGAGGGAGAGAGAGAGAGAGAGAGAGAGAGAGAGAGAGAGAGAGAGAGAGAGAGAGAGAGAGAGAGAGAGAGAGAGAGAGAGAGAGAGAGAGAGAGAGAGAGAGAGAGAGAGAGAGAGAGAGAGAGAGAGAGAGAGAGAGAGAGAGAGAGAGAGAGAGAGAGAGAGAGAGAGAGAGAGAGAGAGAGAGAGAGAGAGAGAGAGAGAGAGAGAGAGAGAGAGAGAGAGAGAGAGAGAGAGAGAGAGAGAGAGAGAGAGAGAGAGAGAGAGAGAGAGAGAGAGAGAGAGAGAGAGAGAGAGAGAGACTGTCTTATAAAAGTAGCACTTCTCTCTTAGCCTGCTCCTCATCAATACCGATTCATTGTCTTATCATAAACACATTGGCTTCTCTGGGATAGCTGACCAGCAACTACCTGGAGGCTAAAGGCAGCTAGACTGTCAGAGCGTAAAGCGACGGAAGCACAAGTCTCTGTCTCTCGAAGAAGGCAATGCTGGTGAATGTTAATTACTGCATAAGGTTTTATTATTAAAAATTTAAATAAATACGTGTACAGTGGTACCTCTACTTACAAATGTCTCTTCATACGAAATTTTCAAGTTATGAAACGTCTCCACGTGAAAATATTGGCTCTTGTTACAAAAGATATTTAAAAATACAACCTCCAAGTTTCTTGCATGTAATACACTCACAGCTGCTCTGCCATTGGCTATTACTGAGCATCTTCCTGGCATCCCATTGGCGAAGAGGCACCTCTACTTTTTCAGCAGAATCGACCTCACGACCCCTGTTTTACTAGACAAGTGCTCTAAGGTAGAGGCGTGTTGACACACTGACACACTGTGTTGATACTGTGCTGATACCCGGTTTCTCTGACCACTGCCATCTGCTGGACCTATCAAAATCCCTGCAGCCAACCCACTTGACAGACTGAACTGGCTGATTTGATGATGAAGTGTACAGAATACTAGAATAATATCATTCACATCCATGCATTCATATTGTATCATTCAATATGTTTCAATAATGTGAAAATCATGTGAATGAGGATGCTTGTGGGCTTTGTCAACAGATTTTTATTGAGAAAAATAAGATGCTCCAGTGCTTTAAATTTCAGTCTGTTGCGTTTCTTGCATGCTATTTCCCCTTCTGTGGAGAACACACACACACAATGGAATAAGACATGTCAAAAATGCGAGAGGCACTTGATGAGACAAGGAGATTTGAATAAATACCTTATTCTCCAAAAGGAGATCAAATGGCTCTCCACGGCGGAGAATTTGCGTTTGTCCGGAAGCTGCTCCATAATATACACGTACTGTAGCAACATCAGGCGAGTGCAGTCGATAATCCGCTGCTCTCTGCTATGCTCTCGTGAGCGCGAGCACGTACTCACGGCTCTGACGCAACCCACATCACATATTAAAGACGCTTTGAACTACAACAACAGCTAAGATGGCCTAGCCGACATGACGCTCGAAGTCAGACGGACACGTTTTTCTGATAATCTGTGTGTTTTCCTTTTTGCCCAAATATATATTATTATTCAATCGAGGATGAAGTCTGGCTTGTTTCGGCAGGTATGGAAAGCATTTGAGCATTATTTCCGGCAGGCGGCATTGTGTCACTAGACGCACTTCCTTATAATCACTGCGTGGCGGGCTTTTGCTGCGTCGACGCTCCCTGGACTGATTCGACGCAGCCGGGACTGTGTCGATGCAGTTCACGTGTTGATCACATGATGTCATGAAGCAGCACATGCACCGACACGTGGATTGCTCTGCGAGCCCGATGCATGCGTCGATGCATCGGTATCGCTGCACCATCACTAGCTCTAATCACTGAGCTATGAGGCCTTGCATGCTCTTCTGCCGTAGGCATTTTTGTTAACGTGCTACCAAAAGCACAGCCTCGAAATACTGGTATACTCAGAGCAAATTTTTCCGGGAAAAGCCAAGTCCATTGCTTGTCTTGCAGTTGAAAAATAAACAGAAAGTGATGTTCTCCACATTCAAAGGATTTTGACAAGGACGCAGACTTGCTTGACACACAAGATCAGAACTTAGTATTATGCAATGAGGCATCAGTGAGAATTGAACTCACGACCCCTGGTTTCCAAGAACAGTTTTCAAACCACTAGGCTATGAGGCCTTGCATGCCACTTGACCGTTTGCATTTTTGTTAATGTGCTACCAAAAGCACAGCCTCAAAATAGTGTGGTACGTCATCAGGCGCCGACAGGTATGGCAGCCTCGGTCACACGCTCCCTAGTATTATCCCTGTTTTTGTTATTTTCGTTTGTTTTTGGCGACCCTGAGCGGCTTACTTACACGAGGGAAAAGTTGCTGCGCATTGGGGAGTCTACGCTCGGTCTTTTTTCACCAGCACACGAAAATCCACAAGGTTTTTCGGAGCTAATCGCGAGCGGAGCGGCTGCGCTGTACGGAGCATGGAGACGCCGCCGGAGGAGGGGGAAGCGAGCCGGCGTGCTCGTCAAGCTCAGGCAGCGCGGATTTCGAACCCCGCTCCCATCGATCCATCTTGCTAATCTACGATCTCTGCCAAACAAGATGGACGAACTTATTCTCCTCACAAAGACCAACAAAACATTTGCACGTTCTGCTGCGCTCTGCTTCACTGAAACCTGGCTCAGTGACCGCCATCCAGATCCCGCGCTACATCTACCCGGCTTCCGCCTTCTCCGAGCCGACCGCGACACGGAGCTATCGGGGAAATCGAAGGGTGGTGGGATTTGCTTCTATATCAACGAAGAATGGTGCACTGATGTCACGAAGCTCGACGCACACTGCAGCCCGGACCTGGAGTCGCTGTCTTTAAACTGCAAGCCATTCTACTCGCCACGTGAGTTCACCTCCTTTTTGCTAGTCGGTGTTTACATTGCGCCACAAGCTAACGCTAACACGGCGATACAAACGCTAGCCGAACAAGTAAACAAACTCGAACTAAAATACCCAGAGTCACCCCTGATCATTTTGGGCGATTTTAATAGAGCACATCTTAACCGTGAACTTCCCAGATATAAGCAGCACATAGACTGTTTCACCAGAGAAGGCAACATTCTAGATCACTGCTATACAACAATCAAAAATGCATACCGATCGGTCGCCCGCGCAGCATTGGGTCTTTCTGACCACAATTTAATCCACTTAATACCTACATACAGACAGAAACTCAAATGTGTTAAACCGGTTGTTAAGACTGTGAAAAAATGGACAGATGAAGCAAAGCTAGCTCTACAAGAATGCTTAGATTGCACTGATTGGGGCGTCTTTGAAACTTCAACGGGCACACTGGATGAATACACAGACACTGTAACATCATACATCAGTTTCTGTGAGGACATGTGTGTACCAACGAAGTCCTTCCGCTCGTTTAACAATAACAAGCCATGGTTTACTCCCAAACTCAGGCAACTCAGGAAAGAGAAAGAGGCCGCATTTAGAAGTGGAGATCGGGCACTGTACAAACATGCCCGAAACCAATTGACAAAGGAAATTAACATCGCAAAGAGAAGCTATGCAGAGAGGCTGAAAAACCAGTTCTCTGCTAACGACTCTGCATCTGTATGGAATGGCCTGAAAGCAATCACTAACTATAGAATGCCATCCCCCCAAACAGTGAACAATAAGGGTCTTGCTAATGAACTAAACATGTTTTTCTGCCGATTTGAAAAGGACACCCCCATTTCCCACACACACCCACCTCTACCAGAAACCACTCTACCTAGCCCCCCACCCTCTTTTTCTCCACTACAGATCCACGAACAGGACGTGAGACGGCTCTTCAAGCAGCAAAAGATCAAGAAAGCTCCGGGGCCCGACAAAGTGTCCCCCTCCTGCCTGAAAGTCTGCGCTGACCAGCTGGCTCCGGTCTTCACACAAATCTTCAACAGATCCCTGGAGCTGTGTGAGGTCCCATCCTGCTTCAAACAGTCTACCATCATCCCAGTTCCCAAGAAATCGGCAACATCGGAACTGAACGACTACAGGCCTGTCGCCCTGACGTCTGTGGTCATGAAGTCCTTTGAACGCCTTGTGCTGAATCACCTAAAGAACGTCACTGGTCCCCAGCTGGACCCTCTCCAGTTTGCCTACCGGGCAAACAGGTCTGTGGAAGACGCAGTCAACATAGGTCTGCACTACATCCTCGAGCACCTCGACAGCACAGGGACCTACGCAAGGATTCTGTTTGTGGATTTCAGCTCTGCGTTCAACACCATCATCCCGGAACTCCTCACCCCCAAACTACTCCACCTCGGTGTGTCCCCTACGATCTGCCAGTGGATCCTCAGCTTCCTGACGGGACGGACACAACAGGTGAGACTGGGAGCAACAACATCATCAATACGCACTACCAGCACTGGTGCCCCACAGGGATGTGTCCTCTCGCCTCTGCTCTTCTCTCTCTACACAAACGATTGCACCTCAACAGATCCAGCTGTCAAACTCATAAAGTTCGCAGACGACACCACGGTCATCGGTCTCATCAAAGACGGCGACGAGTCTGCGTACCGCCAACAAGTGGAGCAGCTGGAGCTTTGGTGCGGCCGACACAACCTCGGGCTGAACACGCTCAAAACTGTAGAGATGATCGTGGACTTCAGGAAACATTCTTCTCCTCAGTTGCCCCTCACACTATCCAACTGCCCTGTGTCAACCGTCGAGACCTTCAAGTTCCTGGGAATCACAGTCTCCCAGGACATGAAGTGGGAAGTCAACACCATCTCCATCCTGAAAAGGGCCCGGCAGCGGATGTACTTCCTGAGGCTGCTGAGGAAGCATGGCCTGCCACAGGAGGTGCTACGACAGTTCTACACTGCAGTCATCGAATCAATCCTGTGTTCTTCCATCACGGTTTGGTTTGGGGCCGCCACAAAAAAGGACAAAATCCGACTTCAACGGACAGTTAGGACGGCAGAAAAAATCGTTGGCACCGCCCTACCCACTCTTGAGGACTTGCACACTGCAAGAATCAAGACAAGGGCACGGAAAATCCTCCTGGATCCCCCGCACCCTGCCCACCACCTTTTCCAGCCACTCCCCTCAGGCAGACGCTACAGATCCATGCGCACCAAATCCAGTAGACACTTAAACAGCTTCTTCCCTCTAGCCATTAACTCCTTAAACAGTCACTGACGTAGTCACTCTTCTTGCACCACAAAATGGTACTTCAAAACTAGTGGTTACTCTAAAATGGTTCAATTATTTTGTTGTTTACGATGATACTAGTGCAGCGTGTTATACCGGAGACAAATTCCTTGTGTGTTCTACATACTTGGCCAATAAAGATGATTCTGATTCTGATTCTGATTCTGGTACTCAGCTGATTTTTCCGGAAAAAGCAAAGTCCATTTGAAAAATGAACAGAAACGGATGTTTTCCACGTTGGAAGGATACTGACAAATACACAGACATATTGGACACTAACTATAGCAACTCAGTTACTTCACATTAGGCCTGAGTGAGAATTGAACTTAAGGCCCCTGGTTTTCTAGACCAGTGCTGTAACCACTGAATTATGAGGCCTTACATTGTGAACTGCTGTTAGCATATTTGTTAACCTGCTACCAAAAACACAGACTTGCCATACTGGGGAACTCAGCAGATATTTCCAGGAAAAGGGAAGTCCAGGTAGCAATGGCGCCAAGAAGTAAACAGACTTGCTTGACTAAGTTAGACAGAAATAGGCCTCAGTGAGAGTTGAACTCACGACCCCTGGTTTACAAGACCAGTGCTGTGACCACTGAGCTATGAGGCCTTCCATGTTCACTGTATGTTAGCATTTTTGTTAACATGCTATCAAAACAACAGCCTCAAACCTGCAGGAGAAAAATAAACAGAAACTGATGTTTTCCACGTTTGAACGAAGCTGACAAGACTTGCTTGACACACATCATCAGAACTCGGTTACAGTAATCCCTCGTTCCCTCGTCGGGGTTACATTCCAAAAAGAACCAGTGATAAGTGAAATTCGTGAAGTAAGATTTATTAAAAAAACGAAAAAGGGACGAAATTTCAAATGTATTGTATGTTTCCCATAAAGCACATTTGACAAAAAAGTTGGCCTTGGTACTTAATAATAATAATAATAATAATAATAATAATAATACATTTTAATTATAAGCGCCTTTCAAGACATAGTCAGCTTTATTTTTACAGTTATTATACAATATTGAACCATGTATACAATGCAGAGAAGACTGCAAGGGAAGTTCAGCTTCCCCTAAAATGTCAAAAGTAAGTGATCAAATATGTGCATAATGTGTGTACGTACAATTGTGTGGACGTCATTACCTAAATGTGGGTTACAACGCGCTCAACTTTTAATAATAATAAGAATACATTTTATTTATAAGTGCCTTTCAAGACACCCAAGGACACCGAACAATCAGGAACAAAAACAATAAAACACAGAATGGGTTGAGCAGCGGCAGCCAGATGCGCCAGCGTTCACTCAACCCTGAAAGTCGGAAGAAACCACAGGGGCGGAGAGGGGGAGAAAAAAAACCACAGGTCAAGACAGCAGATGTTGTTTTTGGTAGCAGGCAGCCCAAGAATTCCAGACAGCCTTGAAGTCCGTGGCGTGCGTCTCTCAAATGGCGTCAATCAGCCAAATCCGTGATTTCTTTCAATATTTGAGCACGAATTCCAGTTTCACCAAGTTGTTGCCCATTTTGCAGTGCCGTTTCAAAGCCGCATCAGTTTGCGGTTGAGCACAATCTGAGTCTGAGTGTTGGACATCCGCACTTTGCCATCCTTAGACCGGCAGCCTCTTCTAATAGAGCCGCTCCCGTCGGTTGAATTTTTCGATAGATCAGGAAACTGCTCGCGCCAAACAGCAGCATACTAGGGATGTGAATCTCAGCACTGAGGACGATTCGATACACATCACGATCCACTGCCAGCGATGCGATACTTAAACGATACGTGGAATTTTCTGGCGATACGATGCGATACGTTTCACCGTCGTCACGATGCGATACGATTCGATACACATTAAGTTCAAATCAATGCGATCCGATACGATACAATGCAATTTGTTGCGATATTGTGCAATTAAACATGATGCAAATAAGCAAAGAAAAAAAGCTTTTAAAAAGATGGAATTCAGTATGGTATTACAAAAAGGATACCACTTTATTCCTTATAAAGAGTAGAACTTGTAAAACAACTTATTTAAGCCCTTTCACAATTGGGTTTTGTGCAAAGAAAATGTAAACAATTTGGCACCTGAGACTCACAGCTGTTGCTATAGTGTAAACACAAACAGACTATTCTCACTGAGTGTCTTATATGAAATATAATAATAATATATATATGTATATGAATCTCTAGCGCAAGATGTCCACCCATCCACTGTAAGTGCAACTCTTTGCGCACTGTTCAGCGACACAGTAATCTCACTTCTCACTTTGTTGTACACATCGGGAATATGTTTGTAAGTGAACACAGACCTGTCTGGTATTTTATACCTGGGTTCCAAAATGTGCACGAGCTGTCTGAAACCCTCGTTGTCCACCACGCTAAGGCTGGAGGTCTTTGCATATGAAATAAGCAGTGGCCTTAGTTATAGCCATTGCGCGGTCACAGTGAGTTGCAAGGGGACTCCCAAAATAAGAGGCAATTTTTTTCTGATCCTGACCTGGTTTACCAAGAGTTTCTCCGGTGTCCGACGAGGAACTGGGCGGGGAAGCGCCCAGTTCCTCTTGTCGGTGATCTGGTGCCATCGGTTTAAGTGGGTCTGCATATTTGTGGTGCTGCCGTTGTATGGCTTCTTAGTGCGAAATTCCTTGCAAATTACGGAGGTTTTATCAAGCTTTCCGTCTTTCTTTTCGAAGCCGTAGTATTTCCAAACATAAGATTTGAATGTTGCGGCTGCATTAAATATAGTAGTTTCCTTGCTGCTGCGTGCGCTAACTTCCATAATGTTTCGCTCGTTGTGTACTGGACTGTATGTGACGCACGGCTACCGTCCGTATTCAACACAAAACGCAAAAAGCAATGATGGTGCATTCATTGCGCCTAGGAAAGGGCAGATATGTGACGTTTAACATGAATAAAACGGCGATTGAATCGGATTTTACCGATACCCATCAATGCATCGTGATGAATCGCGATTTCACCGATACCCATCAATGCATCGTGATGAATCGCGATTTCACCCGTCAATCGCGTCGTACCCAGTGAATGAGCCGATGCACTCGGATCGCGGACGTGCGCATCGATGTATCGATTAATATCGATTATTTTCCACACCCTTACAGCATACCTGTTATCAGAAGGCCGATAATGTAGATGTCTTCCACATCCTCAACGGACAGTGTTAACAGGCACACCATTCTCCACCTCCTCCAGGGATCCAGGGTGTACCCAGCAGCAAGAGTGCCCGAGGGGCAAGTAGGCTCCCCACTGCCTGCTCTTCTCGCTGAGAAAATTTTGTCGATGGCATCAAGAGACCAGCCAACCAGTTCCATGTTTGTTTTTAGTGTGGTAGTAGTTCCAAAATAGTGTGGTACTCAGCAGATTTTTCCGGGAAAAGCCAAGTCCATTGCTTTATTTGCAGAAGAAAAATAAACAGAAAGTTAAAGTTCTTTACATTCAAATGACACTGACAAGTAAGATTAAGATATCCTTTATTTGTCCCGCAATGGTAGGGAAAGGGGGAAAAAAAAACCCATGCTCGAAAACTGCGACACAGCTTAACTGACCAGCTGCACGGTCACCGATGCGCTCTGCAGATAATACGACGTCACGGGGGAAAAGAATCGGAACGATGAAGACGGTAGTAATAAGGATGTGTATGCGCGTGTGATTGTCCAGTTGTGCATGTGTATGCGTGTACAGGTCACAGCTGCTTCGTCGAGGTCTGCTCATGAAGACAGTCCCGGTTTATCAGTCCATGGCCAAGAAGGAGGGGGGTGAAGGTGGGGGCCCTAGATTCCATGCATACTTCCATCCAGGGCAAAGGGCCAGATAGCGTTGTTAGTTTTGGAGGGACGGCCGCCAACAATTTCAGACAGCCTTGAGTCTGTGGCCTGTATCTCTCCAATGGTGCCAATCAGCCAAATAATAATAATAATACATCACATTTGTAAGCGCCTTTCACAACGCTCAAGGACACTGTACAGCCAAGACCAATAGTAAAACACAGATAAAATAATAAAGAAAGAAACATTTAAGGCGGGTAGACAAGTCTGAATAGGTGGGTTTTGAGCTGGGTTTTGAATAAGGAAAGAGAGTCAATATTACGAATGTTGGGAGGAAGTGAGTTCCAGAGTTTGGGGGCAGAGCGACTGAAGGCTCTGCACCCCATTGTACTGAGACGGGCAGAGGGTAGAAAAAGGTGGAGGGATGATGAGGACCTGAGTGAGCGAGAGGGAATGGAGATTTGAAGAAGATCTGACAGATAGGGGGGCGCAAGGTTATGGATGGCTTTGAATGTATAGAGAAGTAATTTGAAGTTGATTCTAAGTTTGATAGGAAGCTAGTGGAGCTGTCGGAGGATGGGGGTGATATGATGGAAGGAGGGGGTTCTCGTGATGATCCGGGCTGCTGAATTCTGAACAAGTTGAAGTTTATGGAGGAATTTTTGATGGACACCGAAGAGGAGTGAGTTGCAGTAGTCAATACGGGAAGTGACGAGACTGTGAACAAGGATAGCGGTGGTGTGCGGAGTGAGTGAGGGACGGAGGCGGTTTATATTGCGAAGGTAGAAATGAGCGGACCGGGTAATGTTATTGATGTGGGAGTGAAAGGATAGTGAACTGTCAAGGATGACACCCAGACTCTTCACCTGGGGGGAAGGAGATATAGAGGCTTTATCAATTGTGAGGGAGAAACTGTCGGCTTTGTTTAGAGTGGATTTGGTACCGACGAGTAGGAGTTCAGTTTTATTGCTGTTTAGCTTGAGGAAATTGTGGGTGAACCAAGATTTGATTTCTGAGAGACAGTGAGAGAGGGATGAGGGTGGGAGAGAAGTGTCAGGTTTGCTGGAGAGATAGAGCTGGGTGTCATCCGCAAAGCAGTGAAAGTGTAAGCCAAATTTGCGGAAAATGTTTCCGAGCGGAAGGAGGTAGACAATGAAGAGGAGCGGACCGAGGACAGAACCCTGGGGAACACCAGAAGAAATGGGGAGGGATTGTGAAGTAAAAGATCCGCAATCTCTTTCCGCACCGCGGATTCAAACTTCTCCATGTTGTTGTCGATCGTACGGAGTCGCTCCAAAACCGCATCAAATTGCGGTTGAGCTTCATCACAGCTTGAGTCTGGACACTCGCGCCAAACCATGCAGAATGACCGGCAGCTTCTTCGCTTCCAATAGAGCCACTCCCGTCGGTTGAATTTTGTGATAGAACAGAAAGCTGCCAACACCAAACAGCAGCATACCTGTTATCAAAAGGCTAATAATGTAGATGGCTTCCACATCCTCAACGGACAGTATTGACGGGCACGCAGGCATATGCAATTAGGTATCAGTGAGAATTGAACTCATGACCCCTGGTTGCGAAGACCAGTACCCTAACCACTGAGCTATGAGGCCTGACATGTCACTGCTGCTGGTCCACAAATCTTGAGATTAGGGTTCCTCTTCAAAGGCACTTGACAGCCTTCAGGGACTTTTACGAGGTGGTGGAGGCAAGAAAACCCTCGGGGGGCTGTTAATTAACCAAGTGAAAATAGGATCTAAACTTCACACTACATTTTTTGTTTTAAGTACTTCAGCAGATGTTCAGGACAGAGACTAGTGTCAATAGTTCTCATAGCAAGGTGAAATTCCTCAACAGTGTTCTACTACTACTTCTAGCGGAATAATTCCTTAACAAAACACATGATCAGAATCAGGATTCTGATCATCAACAGCAGCCTCTCTTCTGGTATAGTTCCCTAACAGTTTAAACATGCTGTGGTCCAACCCTTGATCAAGAAACCTGGCCTTGATCCAGATCTGCTGTCAAGTTTCAGGCCCATTTCCAAACTGCCTTTCATTTCCAAAGTTCTGGAAAAAGTGGTGCACATGCAGTTTAATTTTTCTTGGATGAACATAAAATCTTGGAGGTTTTCCAGTCAGGTTTCAAGACGATGCATAGCACGGAGTCAGCCCTGTTACGCGTTTCTAATGACATCCTCCTGGCAAACGACGCTGGAGACCACGTGTGTCTAGTTTTATTGGACTTAACAGCAACATTTGATACAGTGGATCACAGTATTCTGCTGACTCGTTTGCAGCACTTGGTGAGCATTGGCGGCAGTGCTCTTGAGTGGTTTAGGTCCTATCTAGCTGACAGAACCTTTTGTGTCAGCCTTGGCTGCTCTGAGTCACGCACTGCTCCCCTGTCATGTGGTGTTCCACAGGCCTCAATTCTGTGGCCTCTGCTATTCTCGCTGTATCTGCTCCCATTGGGTTCCATCTTAATTAAGGCAACATGGTATTTGCTGTGCAGATGACTGCCAGATCTATGTCCCACTGGGAAAGAAAGACGCCTTCTCATTAAGGCCACTCCTATCCTGTCTGGAAGAAATCACAACCTGGATGGCACAAAATTTCTTGAAATTCAATGAAAAGAAGACAGAAGTGATATTGTTTGGTCGCAGTGGCCCTTGTACATCCCATCCTGTAGACTTGGGCCCCGTCTCCTTAATTTATATCCATCCTTTCTTTACCTTAAGTCAACAGTCTCTTGGGCCTTAAACTAAACTGAGGCTCAGAGGCGATCGAGCCTTTCCTGTTGCTGGTCCCTCTCTCTGGAATGACCTCCCACTAAACATTTGGCAAGCCTCCTCGCTGCACATCTTCAAATCCCTCCTCAAAACTCACTTGTATTCTTTGGCATTCGACTCAGCATGACTTAAATTTGTTCTTGGTTTTACTGTTCTGTGCTTTCTACCGTCTTTATTACTGATTTGTCTTACTGTTTATTGTGCATGTTAAATTGCTCCGTGTACAGCACTTTGTATGCAACGATGGCTGTTTGAAAGTGCTCTATAAATACAGTTGACTTGACTTGACTTGTGGATCAGAATCAGAATCATCTTTATTGGCCAAGTATGTAGAACACACAAGGAATTTGTCTCCGGTATAACACGCTGCATTCGTATCATCATAAACAAGGACATGACAAATAAGTATGGAAAAATTAAGTGTGGAAGGATATTTCGCAATGTAAGTGAAACTTGCTTGACACAACGGATCATAACTCAGTACCAGTACTTCTCCCAGAGATATGCCTCAAATAGGTTGAACAAACAGACTCAGGAAGAGATTGTCTTTGCTGTCGGGAGGGAGCTCAGTTATCGATGAAGCCACTCAGTGTTCGCTTCTCCAACTGAAACTCAACTTTCTGTGCTCCATTCCGAACTTTTATTGGAAACGTATGCAAATTTCAAGTCACATATCAGACAAAAATTCTCCCTCGTTTGCATGCCGCGCTTTTCGGCCGGCCCCCCGATATGCCCCTCAGTCAACATTTTTAGACCAAGACAACTCCCTGTACAAACAATTGGTACTTTATTATTTCTCCACGAACTGAGACAACCGTAACTTTACTCAAGGACATTCTCATCACAGTCGGGGCACATCCTGTGTTATCAGTTCACAAACGCCTTCAATTTGGCGTTGATTCTCTGTGCTCCGTTGTGTACAAGCTGCGAGAGCACACATGCACGAAGTGAACCAAGCATACAAATATATAAAACTTTAAAATTTTGATTACTTTGTGTTTGTCTAGTCTCCATCAACTTCCTTAAACAGACATTACTTTCATGGTCACTGATGTACAAGCACAGCTTTAAAACCACACTAGTACAGTACTCCGTTTGGAATGACAGAGGCATACTTTACATGCACAAATATATACTGTTTGGATGATTATTATTGTTATTATTTTTCACTTGGACAGGACAATTATTTAAGAGCAGATGTGTTTCAATTTGAGTTACTTCTCAGGAATTCCTTCAACACTATCTGATCCGTGAGAGTCATCAACAGCCGTGCTGTTTAGGGCTTGCATTGTCTTGATGTGTGCTCCTGTCATTATGTCACAAATTGGTAAAATGTGTTTCAACCCATTTTGTTATTTGAAAAATCACAGGGTCTGTGCTGTTTTCCAAATTGATGTGTACTTCACATGTAATGTCATACTGAAACTGCCAATTTGGACTCTTCGTCATTTTTTAGTTTTTATTTCTTTATGGTAAAAAAGAAGTTTCATTCAAAATCATTCATCGATGTAAGGGCCTGTGTTGTTATGATTTAGATTTGACCTGTCGCAAAAAGTCAGCTGGGATCGGTTCCAGCCGCGGAGGTGAAGCAGTCCAGAAACTGGATGGATGGATTTGAACTGTGACACTTGTGACTCCGAAACTGATAGTTATCTTGGTCCATCTCTGATGGAAATTTACAAACACTCGCAAAGTGTGTCAAAACATTTGTGGGTTGATCTTGGATATTTAAAGAATGTACGTTTTGGAAAATGTTGTGTTTGTTCACTTTTTGTAGTCTATTATGTTGCAGGCAGTCACGGGGTGAAAAATTATTGCATTGATTCAAGTGCAAAATTTAATCAATGCAACCTAATTTTGTGCTGTTTTTTGTTAATTCTTTGGCAGGCAAATATAGTCATGCATACTGTACTTGCAAGAAAAACAGCAAATTTATTACCCCGTCGCATTTTTTATGATATGAGTCTGCAAAAATCGAAATGCTAAACTCAGGAAGATAACAACAACAAAAAATTGCCACCTTTATTCAGTTCTCTTCCTGCATCATCAGTGGGTTTGTATAAAGTTAAAAAACTAAGGAAATAAATCAAATTTTGCTCTTTTTTTCTATAGTATTATTAAGACGGCAGGCTGTGATGTTGTCGTGATATATCAGTGTCATTTGCATTTTAAAAAAACAAACAAAAAAAACTTTAAAAAAGTGTACGGTAAATGGAACATTATTCGTGAGATGGTCAGTGTAAGCAGTTGAACCTTAATATTCGATTGTTAATTTAATTGTGGAGGATTCTTCAAGGTGTTTGAAGGGCTCATGCCATGTTTTTGGGAGGAAAAAAATGGGAGCCACATTTTTTCTAATAATCTTTCACAATTTTTTCATTATATCATTACAAATCTGCCAATATTTGTTTTTATTTATTTTTATATGTCAATCTTGCCATGTTATTTATCTCTTGGTGATTTAGTCTTTAGTTTATGTATTTTATTTGTGATTGATGTATCTTGTTGACTGTGTGCTACAATAATCCTAATCTTTTACAGACTGTTAAATATAAAGATTTGAGGAGAAAAGGGGCCCAAAACTTTCATCTTGATCCCATTTTATAATTAACTAGCTGGTTCGCCGCCCTCCGGGCGGCTCATCAGCTAGTTCCTGCGGAAGGCTGGTGAGGTGGGCCTTCGGCCCACAAAAGTGTTGTTGCTTGGTTCAACTTTTTGTTCATCTTCATTGCTCATCGCGAAAATAAAGAGATGTTTAGCTCTACTAAATAACAATTTCATTGCAATGCTTGTGGGTAGACAACATTTTTTCGCTAAAATGCCCGCGCGATCGTAGTGAGCCACTGCCTGAGCGGCGCAGTGGCGGCGCGGTGAAGTAGGTACGTTTTGAAAAGGGACAGACGGAAGGACAGACCGCGTGCGGGACGACGCGCAATATATATATAAAGATTATTACAGGCATTTTTCATTATTTCAACTTAAATTATAAGCCCGGTGGTCCAGTGGTTTGCGCGTCGAACTCACAGTGCAGAGGTTGTGGGTTCGATCCCGGCTCCGGCCTCCCTGTGTGGAGTTTGCATGTGTGCCTGTGTGGGTTTTCTCCGGGTACTCAGGTTTCCTCCCACATTCCAAAAACATGCACGGCCGGCTGATTGAACACTCTAAATTGTCCCTCGTGTGAGTGTGAGTGCGGATGGTTGTTCGTCTTTGTGTGCCCTGCGATTGGCTGGAAACCGGTTCAGGGTGTCCCCCACCGACTGCCCGAAGACAGCTGGGATAGGCTCCAGCAACCCGCGACCCTTGTGAGGATGAAGCAGATCGGAAAATGGATGGAGATTAGAGAATTAAGCAGTAAAACCGAGCACAGTAGTCAAGAATGAACAAAGAGTGCACAAGTTATTGACTTCCACTCGAGAGTTAGAAATAAACAGAGCACAGTAAAAAAGCATTTGCATCGTCGATATCTGTAATGCGAGGACGTCACAACAGCCGCTTGTCCACTTTAGCCACCATACGTGTTTGTCATACGATTAAGCGTTGAATACATCAATGCTCCTTTTTGAAAGACACTACTTTAACCTACCGGTAACAGTCAACGCCGTGAAATAAATAGAATTGTTGCTGTTCGTGAACTTTTGAGATCAGCGTTCAAAGAAGTAATTCACGCACAGGACGGCCTTGAAGGCGCTGGTGAGCGACGTCTGCCATCGCGTGGTGAAAAATGCTATTACATCTTTGAATGGCTCAGCCAACATCCATCCATGTTCTAAGCATTTACATGTATCAAGAAATCGAATTAAAACATAAATTTAGTACTGACCATATTTACAGGCATTTTTCATTATTTCAAGTTAAATTAGAAGCCCGGTGGTCCAGTGGTTTGCGCGTGGAACTCACAGTGCAGAGGTCGTTGGTTCGATCCCGGCTCCGGCCTCCCTGTGTGTAGTTTGCCTGTGTGGGTTTTCTCCCTGCTCATGTAGCTGAGAGCAGCGTTGTAGCACAGCAACAGGAAGGTCAGCACCTCAAATCTGTTTTCCCTCAGGAAAACTTAAACAGACGCCTTAAAAATGACAAGGAGTGCAATTTTGGAAAACAGACTGCAGCGCATCCATCCAGTTATTATCCAAGTCGCTAAGACTCACGAGGGTGGTGGGCATGCTGAAGCCTATCCTAGCGAGCGGTACACCCTAAAGCAGTTGCCAGCCACTCAACTGGTGACCCTTCGCCGTTCTCAACACGCAACCTTCGAGACTCAAGATGTCGACAACTCCACCCCTGCAGACGCCGTCCGACAACAACCTCGCAATCCACGCCGTCTCGGTGAAACTGCCGCCTTTCAGCACTCAGGAACCCGTTTCCTGGTTTCGCCGGGCCGAAGTACAATTCCGCCTCCGGAAAGTCACAGATCCGAGAACAAAAGCGGACTACGTCTTAGAAGCCGTCCCCGACGGCGTTTTCCAGCACGTTTCGGCATGGTTGGACCAACAAGACGACGAAATCACGTACGACTCGTTGAAAGATCACCTGCTGAAAGAGTACCGTCAGCGCCCGCGCCAAACGACTGCTCGCCATGCCCAGTCAGGATCTAGGCGACCGCACAGCTCTCAGTTTGTGGAACGAGATGCAGTCACTCGCCCGACTACCCGGCGCCGATCCGTCTACTGGCCAGCCTCGCAAAGTCGACCTCATGCGCGAGCTATGGCTACAGTCCATCCCGTCCTCAGTTCGCGCCGCCCTCCACGACGCCAATACACTGTCAATGTCCGCGCTAGTCGCCAAAGCCGATGACCTGATTACCGCAGCCATGCAGCGCATCCATCCAGTTATTATCCAAGTCGCTAAGACTCACGAGGGTGGTGGGCATGCTGAAGCCTATCCTAGCGAGCGGTACACCCTAAAGCAGTTGCCAGCCACTCATAGATGAACAACCATTCACACCTAAGGGCAATTTAAAGTGTTCAATTAATACAGCATGCATGTTTTTGGAATGTGGGAGAAAACCTGCACAGGCAGGGTGAGAACAGGTAAACTCCACACAGGAAGGCTCGAGCATAGATACGAACCCTGAACATTGTTCGTTGTGGTGCCCCACTGCAAAATAATAAATTCATAAAGCCTTCTATATAATGGAAGTTTGTTGAGTAGATTTGAATTAGACAAAGCATGTATTCATTTAGGGCGGCCCGGTAGTCCAGTGGTCAGCACATCGGCTTCACAGTGCTGAGGTACCGGGTTCGATTCCAGCTCCGGCCTCGCTGTGTGGAGTTTGCATGTTCTCCCCGGGCTGGCATGGGTTTTCTCCGGGTGCTCCGGTTTCCTCCCACATTCCAAAAACATGCGTGGCAGGCTGATTGAACACTCTAAATTGTCCCTAGGTGTGAGTGCGAATGGTTGTTCGTTTCTGTGTGCCCTGCGATTGGCTGGCGACCGATTCAGGGTGTCCCCCGCCTACTGCCCGGAGACAGCTGGGATAGGCTCCAGCACCCCCCGCGACCCTAGTGAGGATCAAGCGGCTCGGAAGATGAATGAATGAATGAATGAATGTATTCATTTAAAGGAATGCTTTATTGATCATTCATACACAGCAAAACAAAAACTCATCCACCGTAAGCTTTCTAACGTGATCCAAGGTCACAATAATAGGCATCTAATCAAAGTCCAGCATAAAACTTGCACTCTTGACACCACGCACAGTGACACACACACTTCTGCACTTCTTTCTCATCCATTGTGGGTGGAAATAAAATCTGTGACAGAAAGACCCGCGGACAAGAAACGCGGCCCAAGTTATACGGGTTTGGCAATTTCAACCAAGGAAACAAAATGCGCTATATGTAACAACTCACAAGTCAAATAAACGTCACTTTTAATGTTGGCTTGCCATTTTTGGCATGAGAATGTTTCTTGTGCAGTTTTCCACATTGAAAGAAAGCTAAAAGTGACAGCATGTGTAACAAGTTAAACAACTCAGTGCTGTTTGTTTGCGGACAATTTCAAGCAGCTTCACTCATTGACCTATATGGACAATTTTTTAGATTTGTATTTCAGGAATATGCAAAATGGCCACCTGACGACAAACTAGGCGAGGAGTTAACTCCCGGTGCACCCGTCCAACATGGTGGTGCACGGCGAAACATTGGAGCTAAAGGTGGTTCTTAGCGGGAGAGGAGTGCAAGGAAAGGCGAGAAGGAAACGGACATTTCAGCGAGTCATGCGCAAGTGTTTGTATGTGTGTGTGTGTGTGTCTTGCTACTTTTCTTCTTGCTTCCCCCCATGCGGAATGGTGGCAGCAGCCTTGTAAAAACATGATGCAAAGCAGTGAAAAAGTGTTTATCATACAAAAGTGTTCACCCAAGAGCTCGGTTGCTGGGATACAGCGGAGAGGAGACGCGCAGCAACCAGGATTAGTGTAACCCAGGAGTGTCTCGCACCGCCATGCGAGCATGCGTTCACACTGACAAAAATGGACAGGAAGGGGAGCGACTCAGGTCAAAAGGTCAAAGGTTGGCTGGATACAGAGGTGCGAACGAGAGGGCGCAAAAACAGTTGTGTGGTTTTGGCAGAGGCCTTCAGCGACGTTGCTGCAAAATGTGGTGGTGGGAAGTCTCAGTCAAAATGCTGGCAATCAGAAAGGCGGGTTCTCCTGAGTGGGAGTGACCGAATCAGCTGGGCTCTCATCCCCTCGGGGGCCCACAACCTTGTACTGCACAGGAAACAAAGTAGCACAGGGAGTACAGATGTCAAAATTCATCCACAACTCATCGAACTGCATATGAATCGACTGTTGTAAAAATCGAGCATTCATTTAGAGCAGGGGTGCCCATTAGGTAGATCCTGATCTACCGGTAGATCTAAGACAGGTCCCAAGTAGATCCGAGGAGTGTCGAGAAGAAAAAAAAACAAACAACCATTTGTGTGTCTTTGTACATGTTATTAATATATTTTTTGGGTTAATATACACTGCACACTAATCATATTATCAGTCTAATTTTCACAAAAAAATATTTTTAAAATAAAGTAAAGCAGGTAAATCTTAAATTTATGGTGGCGCGTGATTACGTCACCGGAAGTTGTTAGTGCTCAGCAGTTTGCAATTGCAGCTTGTGATCAGAGCTGTTGCGCTTTATCTTTAATCGTCATGATTCTCATTCAGAGTTTGCTTCGTGTACAATTCACCAAAGGCATGAGAATAGAATAGGAATCTAGGAGGGCCCAGGGAAGCACTTTAAAACGGTACGTGTGAGCTACGATAGTTAACAGGCTGCAAAAGTGCGTCGCATGCCTCCGTTTCAGGCTGTTTCTCATCATGGCGTGCACGCACACGTGTTCGTGTGTATGTGTGTGTGTGCGTTTGCGCGCGCCGGTAAGGGTAGATCCCGGGAGGTTATTTGATCGAAAAGTAGATCTTCGATCCAAAAAGTTTGGGCACCCCTGATTTAGCGCCACTGATTATCTTAATTTAAATTGTCCAGATCCTCTGATTTCATCAGCCTCTGAACAACAACTATTCTGATTTCTGTCATCCTTCATGAAAGCCAAATGATTTCTTTTGTGCTTTTACTTTGGAAAACGGCTGAATCAGTAACTGACTCCATTACAAACAGGTTGGCGAGAACATCAATACCCGTCATGTGATCATGTTGCCCAATTGTTGTGTAGTTGTTTTTTAATGATAAACAACAATACAGTTTTAAGTAAACAGTATTGGAAAAATGGTTTTGTAATACACTTAAATGCAAACTTAAATGACTTGATTAATTGATGGAATCATCAATTCTACAAATATTCAATCGTGAGAGCAATCGCGTCGAGGTTAGCTGTGAACGCCCTTGAAGTTGTCAGAGAATGTAGAAAGCTTTTTTCATCTTTTCAGCCTCGTGTCCATTTTTACCAACCCCAAACTGGATCGAGGCCTCAAAGGCGTCACAGTGTACCCCCGTGGAAGACCAGTACAGTCAAAAAAGGGTCAAAGTCCCGCCTCTCGAAACCCTCTCTCAGCCACGGACTTGTGATGAATGGACTGTCAAACGGCCCCTTGCAGCTGAAGCCCGGGGCAGCCATTTTACATGGCCCCTGTTCCTGACAACTTGTGCTTGGCCTTCTTTGAAAGTAATGCTATCAATGCGTGTTCATGCCAAGTTGACTGTATGGCAGGGGTGGCCAACCAGTCAGAGGAAAAAGAGCCTTTTTTTTTTTACCGTATTCCTGCAAAGAGCCACATACACATGGGCATCCCATCCTCGCACGTGCGCGCACACACACACGCACACACACACACACACGCGCGCCCAAACACGCACTCGCGCACATATGCACACACGCCACGATGAGCAACAACCAGAACGGCCTGAACATGAACGAAAGCTAAAGACACAAACACACAAATGCCCCCGGCCCCTACTCCTCGTGGTCGACTTGGGATTGATGATAGGCTGACGTAGTACGTTCTGTGTATTTAGCACCGTTGTTTCAATGACATTGCCACCGCCGAGGCGTTTTCAATGCTTGTCGTGTGAAAGCCCGGGAGCCGCATTGAACCAGCCAAAGAGCCTCGGGTTGGCCACACCTGCTTTATGGAGTAGCGAGAGCCTCGCAAAAAGCAAACTTCACCATTTGCATTCCCCATCCAGCATATATTCTCTCCGGATTGCGAATTGTGACTCACAGAGGTTCCCCCCGAATGGGCTTTGCCTTCATGCCATTGTTAAGATAACATGATGCAGATGAATCTTTGCAACTTGGAGACATAAATTATGAGAGAACATTGATACTCTACGGTGCATTCTTCCAGATGAAACGTGCGACGCAGCGCTTCTCCAAGACTTATTGTTACAAACGTACGCCACACACTGTGGGACAGATAATAATGTGGAAATGCAAATGAAATAGTTGGGTGTCGACATCCACATCCAGGTTGTGCTGTGCTGCCACAGGCATCGCCAGCCACCTTTTACTGGGCCAGTATTTATGAGCTGTGTCCCAGTACCAGGTGCAAAGTGCCAATGGACTAACCGGTACGCTAAAGTGGGAGAGGGGGGAAAAAAAATTGCTACGCAGTAGTTAATGTGTCACAGACACCCACAGCCTTTCCGTTCTTTTGTTAATTTGTTAATCCTCCTTTCCCACGCTCATTGTGCGTTAAACGGTGCAAGCAGATGGGCTCCACTTCTGACATCCGTTTGACATATCAATGACATAACTCTTAAAACATCACTGCAATCCTCCTTCCATGGATAACAAACAACCTTCATTTTTCTGTCTATTTGACCAGTCCAATCTGTCAGTTTGAGTTTGGGAGAGAAAGGTATTGTGCCCTACTTTGGGAGCCCGACGCCAGGTGGTCTTGTTTTTGCAGCACAGCTGGTCAAACGCGATTTTGGTGCATTTAATAAAGCGCAGGCAAACTAATTCGGCGCTATGCGGATATACGTGGGACACCTCATGCTATTGAATTCATATTATGACATCAGTGTGGGACGATCCCTCTGAATCATTGTACAAATCAAGTCATTGAATGAATTATAATTATCTATATTCCATCCCACAAAAGGTGCAAACACCCCAGTTCTACTGGCGCAGAGTCTAGAAAAAATACCAAAAGAAAGAAAACTCCACTCTCCCAATGTGCTTATATGCTCCACTGTAAAATATTGCCTTTATGGTATTAAAATATAACTGTGGGCTGCAAAGTGGACCCCTAGTTGCGGGGACCACCGTAGTCAGGGGCCAATGCCGCAGCTTCATGCCTTAAATAATTGTTCAACTATTTTTCAATTGACGCAAGAAGACAATTAATGCAAACGGTTTGCCGTCGCCGGCCAGAAACAAATGATGTTGTGGGCTGGATCTGGCCTACGGGCCTTAAATTTAACAATTGTGCTCAACACTGCATTTATTTACGTTGACTCCGCCAGTCCTGCGCCATCTCGTCCGCCATCATTTAAAGTGCAATAAAAAGTTGGTGGAAGTCATCCATTTGTGCTGCAATTCAGCTCGATTAAGTCCACATGATAGAAGCATCCAGCACCGAAGGTAAAGTTAAAAACCAAAAGGCATCGGTCGCGTCATTCTTCGGCGGCCTCCCGCGAGGCGGCGCCGGGTGACTGCCGGGGGAGCCTCGGCGATGGCTCTCATTCAAGTGAACTGGCCTGTGTGCAAGTTTCATTATTTCTTGTAAATATTGTTTTTAGGATGAGGAGACTTCAAGTGGTTGTACGTTTGTGTATTTTAATGCGGCTTTCAATATATTTGTCGTATTACAGGATCGGACCGATAAAAGGGCCGATAATTAGTCATCCTAATAAAATGCTATTTGTTCATAAAATAATGAGAATTGTTCATCCCTCATCATACAAATACCGAAATAGTGTTAAAATGACATTGCTCACCTTGAGGTTTCCCATTTTGTCCTCAAACGACTTGAAGGTGGCAGAGTTCCTGTGAGACAAGCACTGTCAACATTTCATAACTGCTAATTGCTGCTACCATACTAGAATATAAGAAAAAAAGAGTTATGAAAATTAAGAATGCTTTTTCATTTTTGTAATTGTAGTTTGTAGTTGTTTTGTCATTTTTCATAACACAGAACACTTCCATCATTGAAACTTTTGCTGCATTCCACCAAAGTGAGAAGCCAGACCTCGTGAGACGAGGCAGGTTTTTGGTTTGCTGAATGCCAATTGGTACACTCAGCGTTTGTCTTTCTCTTCTCTTTACCTGCCTGCCTTCCGCTTCAGGCTGTCTGCTCGAAAAGAGTAAAATAAAGCATCACCAATGAATCGAAATAGGTCAATATTTAACAAAGTTGATCAGTTTGAACATGAAAATCTTGTCTTTGTAGTGTATTTCGGTGTTGAACTCATTCCCCCCCCAAAGACGTTTTTAAACGTCTTTTCAGACTTGATCAAGAATTGGCTGGTACTGAATGAGTTAAAGGCGAAGTCAACCCCAAAACTTTCTTTAAATGAATTTGTTCAAAGCGCCTTAACTCATCTAAACATTGCTTTTGGAGTCATATCACGTTGGCGGAATCTGAGTTAAGTAAGCGCTACAAAATTTTGACCCTCTCAAGGGACGGCCATTTTGCCACTTGCTGTCGACTGAAAATGACATCACACGGCTGCTCAGTTTCTCACAGGTCACAACATATCATGGCTCAGCTTCAGAAAACAGATAGCTGTGATTGGTAATTACCTGAGCAATGGCGAGGTCATTTTCAGTCGAGAGAAAGGAGCAAAATGGCCACCCTCTAAGTGGCTAAAAAACTGCGGATTTGGCCGCTGAACTCATATTGCACAAATGCAAAATGAATCACAATGCAAAGTTTAGACAAGCAAAGGCAAATACACTGTAAAGACAACTTGAGAGGTGACTTCCCCGTCAATTTTTTTGTACGAGGAGATTCTCTCGTAAATGTCAGCAAAGCAACACCCCATGTACATGCAACTGTTATTTCACCTCAAAAAGCACAACTTTTCAAAGTTGTGTATACCTCATTGTGACTTACACGGAGGTGTCTGTTAATGCCCATGTCCAACATTATCTAACATGAAAATAACAGTTTACAGTCATTCCTTATCTAGGCAGTGTGACTAATTAAGAGTCCATTCATCCAACCAAACCTCTTATCCTCAGGAGTTGCTTACTTTGATTTAGTCATCAGCCGCTTTGTCCCGAATCAAATTTTGGGCATTGGCAGAATTTTGTATAGCAATGTTCTCATTGAATTGGCAACCAGTTGAGGGTGTACGCCGGCACGCCCGTGACCCTCGTGAGGATAATGTGGATTAGAAAATGGGAGGATGTTCTTTTTGAAAGTATCGGCGGACATATAATTTCTCATCCATTTATAGGTTTTGTTTTTGTTTTTTAAGATGCCAACCATCAGAATTAAACCCCCAAATCTCCCATCGGTCGGGTTCTAAAAGAAGGCTAATCTAAACAAATAACCGTTTATCAGGGTGGTCAGCCACAAGTTTTGTTTACTTGAAGAACTCCTGCCTCCAAGCAGTGTGGAATGCAGCAATAGTGACATTGTAACATGATCCACAACATTGTTTGAATTATTACAACGGCGGGTGTGTTACAGTACCTCATAGCTGGCATACTTATGGAGTGGCGAATGGAATAGTGGCTACTTTGTAAGCGTTAAAGAGGAGACAAAGGAAAAGTGCACGTGTTACAATACAGAGCAGCCAGACATACGCATTCATGCATAGACATGTGCACATCCACCAAAGTGGCAGGGAGGAAGGAGCACACACAGTCTTACCTAAAAGAATTGGAGAAAGGAAGCACTCTGCAGAGCCCACAGTAGCATTAAGATAAGCACAAAAATGAGGGTGAGGCGAAAGCGTCAGTTCACCGGAGCAACAAGAGTGGACGAAGGAAGACAAGAGTTTTATCAAGAGCCATGAGCCGAAATGCTTCTAGTTGCTTGGTCATGCTCTGTGTTTGTTGTCCCACAAAACAGGTCATGTTAGTTTCGCACAATTTTGTAGTAGTAGTAGTAGTAGTGTTACTACAAAAAAACAAAACAAAAACTTTACAATCATTTTGTTAATGTCAGAAGTTGGGGCATAAATTTGGAAGGATTTTCTTATCTCCTCTGGGTTTTCTCATAAAGTGCATTTTGCGTCCTCTGCGGATCTTTGTGACTAAAAACATACTGTAATGCTGTAAAGTCATCCTAAGTTCATGCTTGTTCAAAACTGTGCGCCGTGAGTTGAACACAAAGATGGATATAAAACATTATTAGCGGTAAAAGCCAAGAATGAAGGGCTTGGCGATGGGGTGTAACATTTATATCAATATAAATTCATGGCGATAAATGTAACATTTTATCATGAAAGCGTTCCTGAGTGGGTTGTTTACCAAAATGAAATAGATGAAATATATATATAGTAATAATACATGACATTTTTTTTTGCAAACCAGTCTTCCACAAATATACGCTTGAGAAGGCAAAAATGCTACTCTGGTTCTGATGTCACTTTGTCCCATCGGTCTCAACATGGTGGCCCACAGATATCTACCATTCTCGCGTATTTTGTTTTGTCTTAGCCCACAAACGCAGTGGTAGTTAGAGTACTTTGTTTTGTGTAGTGTTAGCACACAACCCATTTGTGGAAAGAAAAAACAGTTTAGTTCCCCTTTGAAAGGCGTGTAGAGATGTTCATTATTTATTATTGAGGTGTGTTTGTGAATGTACATTTTAGCCACAAAGGTGTCCAAAGCTTAACATTTCTGAGAAGAGTACCGTATTTTCACGACTATAAGGCACCATTAAAAGTCTTAAATTTCCTCCAAAATGGACAGGACGCCTTATGGTGCGGAGCGTCCTTTGTATGCGCTGAGTTCCAAAATCTGACTGACAGCCGACACGCTGTTTATATAGAGAAAAGGCGGAAGTGACTGTGGCCAGGCATGCGGGAAAGAAGTCGGCCAATCAGGGAAGGGTGGGCGTGTATACACACACACAGGACAGACAGAGAGAGAGACAGAGAGAGAGACAGAGAGAGAGAGACAGAGAGAGAGAGAGAGAGACAGAGAGACAGAGAGGCAGAGAGAGAGAGAGAGAGGGGGGGGGGGCGTGTAAGTGGACGCTAAAGGGACGCCGCAAGCAGGTACCAACACCTGTATAGAGTGTGGCAATGTGCATTGTTGCAAAACAACTGCGGTTTTGGTTTTTAAGAACCCATGAAAATAAATTCGACAAAGAGACACGCCTACGAAGCTCAGTTCAAACTTAAAGCCACCGGTTATGCTTTTGGCATGCGTGCCCATCTCACAGCAGCGGTGAAAAACCAAGTCAAGCAAATGAACTCTGAGCTTGCCGTTATTCCCGGAGGCTTGACTAAAGAACTCCAACCGCTGGACATTGGCATCAACCGGGCGTTCAAAGTAAAGTTGCGAACGACATGGGAACAATGGGTGATCGATGGCAAACACAACTTTACGAAGAGTGAGAGGCAGCGCTGGGCGAGTTAAGCCACAATACGCAACAACGAGAGGGAACGCGGCGTTTTTGATGGATTACGGTACTTGCACAATTGTTCAATTCTTTCTACACACACACGCGCTGCCACCATGTTTCGCTCTGTTCTTTACTTTCAAATGTGGGAAAGCTTCACACGAGTGAAATGTTGACTTTGCTGTTGCTGCTCCTTCTTTCCGCTCGGCAATGCGTAGCAACTCACACTAGCATGTGATGCGTTCAATGACAACTGGGATGTGCAGTCCTCTGCTTCTGATACAGAGGATGAGGACTTTGATGGATTTCTGGGTGATGATTGATCGAAAAACATGAGAACATTGTACGATGGCTAAATAAAATACACCCGAACTCAGTTCTGCTTCCGTTGCCTTTTTAAAAACGTGTTTTTAGCTTGTATCTGTATGTCTTGACATGCTACCGTATGGTTCAAGCTAACGTGTTAGCGTGCGCGCATGCATGCCGTATGTTTAAGCTGGCGTATGTTTTACCACTGTAAAACTGCGCCCATTGGTACAGTGCGGTCTGTCTTTGTGTAAAATACAGAAATGTCACCCATTAATGAGACTGCGCCCAACCGTACGGTGCGTCGAATAGTCGTGAAAATACGGTACATGGGTTAAGACTGCTGAACTCACGAAAGCAGCGGTGCCCAACCTTTTTTGTGTCACAGGGCGTTTGAGATACATAGATGCCGATTGCGGACAGGCAATCTTTTTATTTTTATCGCTTTTTAATTGCCAGTTTTAAAGCACTGCGACTGACAACAACTGCTAACTCTTGGGAAGTCATGGCTGCCCGGCAGCTGCGTATTCAGCTGTACATTTGGTGAAATTGTTACGATTACTTTCTGTCTACTGCTTCTGCTTTCATTTTTGGCGAGTTCTGTCTTTGGCGAGTTGGTCAACTTGCAAACCAATGTTAGAAGTGGGACTCTGATTGGCCGGAGTTGCGCACATTTCCCATGTCACGACTGATGGAGTAAATTTGCTCACAGCACGCAGGCCTGTCTCTGTGCAGCCCGGGTGCCAAAAGAGCCGATTCTCGGTACCAGTCCACGGACTAGGGTTTGGGGACTGATGCATTAAGCGATCAAGGTTCACATTTTGTATGAGAAGTTTAATTGGGCAAACTATAATGCAAAACTTTCTATAAGGATCTGCAGACACCCAGTTTTAGAGTGAAATATATCCAAAGTCTAAAAACTAAATTAATGAGCGCAGTGGACAGAACCCAAATGGAAAGAAAGATTCTTTAAAAAAAAGTTGAAACGTGCTCAAAAGAGATCGTGATCACATGAAGGTCGCAACACTGCAGCCGAGCAGCGCCATACCTCATGTCGCCCAGTTTCCTGGTAATGGCCGAGCCCATGGTTGTGAGAGCCGCGCTGGTCTTCTGTCCTGCCTGGGAGAGGGTCTCCTGAGTCTTCTTGTATCTGCCGAAGGGGTAGAGGACCAGGATTGGGGGGTTACTTTAAAATGTATTCCGATACAGTTAGTAGTTACAGTCCACATACATTTCACAAAAGGGTTAAAAAAAAACCTGGGGGGTAACAAAACACTGTTGTTTAACTAACAGCTTTTTGCTTTGCTGTTTTTCTGCGTAGACCATCCACGTAGGTTCCAAATTTTCCTCTGTGCGGAAAATGTGGGCAATGCGGACACCTCGCTTAAATCGCGGAAGTCATTGATTGCGTTGAGTATAAGCCAAGCTTTTGGCTTGTTCAATATACTAGAGACACAGATGGGTTAGAGAGGCAGAGAGAGAAGCACAACATTGGCTTCATGGACGTGATGGGCTCCATTAGATAGACGGACAGAGTAGACTAGGGTTGCATGATATACCGGTTCTAATTTGCTACTCGGGTACTGAGGCATCTAAAATTATACTAAACTGCATTTGGTTTGTATCAGTACTTGCAGCGGCGCCGCTCGCCACATGTGCAAACGCAAGTCCAATAAAGTTGGGATGTTGTGTTGAATGTGACTTAAAAACAAAATACAATATTTTGCAATAAAGTTCAACCTAGGTTTAATTGAATACATCATATCAATGCCATCCATTTTCTAACGCTTATCCGGGGTCGGGTCACGGGGGCAGCAGCTTTAGCAGGGAACGCCAGACTTCCCTCTCCCCAGCCACCTCTTCTAGCTCTTCCTGGGGTCTCCCAAGGTGTTCCCAAGCCAGCTGGGAGACATAGTCTCTCCAGCATGTTCAGGATCGTCCCCAGGGCCTCCTGTCGGTGGGACATGCCCAGAACACCTCACCAGAGAGGAGTTCAGGAGGCAGTCCTAATCAGATGCCCAAGCCACCTCATCTGGCTCCTCTCGATGTGGAAGAGAAGCGGCTCGACTGAGCCCCTCCCGGATGACCGAGCCCCTCACCTTATCTCTAAGGGAGAGCCCGGACACCCTGCGGAGAAAACTGATTTCTTCCGCTTGTATCCGGGATCTCGTTCTTTCGGTCACGACCCATAGCTCGTGACCATTGGTGAGGGTTGGAACTTAGATTGAGCTGTAAATTAAGAGCTTCGCCTTTGGCTCAGATCCTTCTTCACCACGACAGACTGATACAAAGTCCGAATCACAGCAGACACTGCACCGATCCGCCTGTTGATATCTCGCTCCCTCCTGCCATCACTGGTGAACGACACTTCACTTGAACTCTTCCACTTGAGGCAAGATGTCCTCCACGGCCCGGAGAGGGCACTCCACCTTTTTTTGACTGAGGACCATTGTTTCAGATTTGGAGGTGCTGATTTTCATCCCAACTGCTTTACACTCGGCTCCAAAACGCTCCAGTAAATGATTATTTGCTAAAACAAAGTTGATCAGTTTGAACATGAAAATCTTGTCTTTGTAGTGTATTTTGGTGTTGAACTCATTCACTCCCAAATACGTTTTTAAACGTCTTTTCAGACTTGGTCTAGAATTGGCTGGTACTGAATGAGTTAAAAGCGTGCTTGTATATAATAATAATATAATATAATCCACACAATAACATGAATTGAAATCAATCAATCAAAAAAAAAAAAAGACACAAACAACCATTGGCCAGAAAATGTCCCCATCAAATTATGTTGTTACGTAACTTCTTTTAAAGGAATACAGTGAAGTGCAAAGAATGGAACTGAATACAGTAGTGTTTCCAAAAACATTGGCAACACAAGTATGTCACCGTATAATTCAACTGTGGTGTCTCAGTTGAACACCGAGTGCACTTGTGAAATTATGTTACAACGCAGACCAAACCTGAATGTCCGCTACAGGCCCAGACAGCGACCCAGTTGAAAACTATTTGCGGCGAGCAATTGCTTTTTCCTGCGCTGATTGGAAGCTAGATGCAAATGCTAGTGAGAGCTGTAAATACGTGCATGGTTGAGCAAGTAAACTTTCCACAGAAGTTTGTCCGGAATCCCATTCAAACAGAACGTATCCAACACTGAACAGAGAATAGGGAGAGTGCCTTGAGACAGTACCGGAACAGAACAATGAAAAAAAAAGTCACGATATAGCATACATCTGACAGGAAGTGGCATACAAGATAAAAAGTATAATAATACGGTACATTGAATATTTATAATACCGGCAATGTTATTTATTTTCACAATAGAGTCCTGACTTTTGGCTTTACGGTATCTTTTGAGATCTGGTCAATAAATATTCTCAAAATTACACTACTGACACTTACGTGTTTTATTTATGTATTTATTTTAAAATCAATCTAGCTTTGCGAAAAGACTATTCAACCCACTCAGAAACACTCATTTTAAATGGAAAATTGTATGTGTTTGAAATTGACCCAATGAATTTTTTTCTTGACAGTTTTGCGCGATTCACAATTAAAATTCTATATATATTAGCTGGCTCATAACAGTTTTTTCAAAGGAAAAAAAAAGATTAGGAAATCCCATTGTCATGCCCGGCCGCCCACCCGCCCACACACAGACTTCACGCTCCATGCATAGGTCATGCATCAGTGCAGTGTTTATCTAGTTTAACAAACCAGGCTTACTCAAACGTGCCGTTTTAGTTGGCCAAATCGCTACTGTGGCTGTGATGTCACTTATCATGGACCAAAATTTGGGAAGAAATTTGTCTAGAATTTCGGTAGCGATTCGAGAAAGAAAAATTGTGGTCTGCTAAGCAGTTTAAATTCAAGTAAAACATGTTCATTATCCAAAAATGAAAATCCGGCCATTTGTTCTTAATTGGATTTTTTTTTTTTTGTCCTCGGTGTCTAAACAATCAAAAATAGTTTGTTTTTATTGTGATCCAAATACCAGATGATTCAAAAGAATGTTCAGTAGCATATCAAAGGCTACCAAAATATGCTGATATTAGGCTGATGAATAAAAAATAACAATCATAATAATAATAATAATTTTTATCCATTTGTGTTCATATTGTATTTAATTGAAAGATGTTTTTTTTTTTTCTTTCTCCTTTCTTCTTTCCACATACATTCTTGCTGCTGGAGGCTGTAAATTTCCCCATTGTGGGACGAATAAAGGTTATCTTATCATTATATTTAATAGCGACAGCCTTAATTTACAGCCACTTAAAATAACAAAGCACTGATGTTTGCAGAGGTAGATACAGTCACTGAATGTTCATTAACTTCATATTGCAATAATGTTCTTAAATTCCAGAGGTCCCTGTAAGCAGCGTACGCATGTCTGAGTGAAAGAGTGGCTGTTGGTTGGTTGAGAAGCAAGAAATGATCAGAAAGATGTGCATGAGTGAAAGACGAAAGTGGCTAGTTAGGTCTGAACGTGTTGGAGGTGATAACAGACACTTTCCAAATACTTTGTGACCCACCATAGCAAAATGAGTCAGAACTTGCTCAGGTAGAGCGCAATTCAAAGTTACAACTTTATGAAATAAATATTGTGAAGTGTTCAAAATTTGCATTATTTAAAAGAAAATACAGAAAAACAATCAGGCATTACCTTGCTATGATCAGAGATATGCATGTGGAGAATCCCCGACATACGACTCTCAGTATAAAGCCGAGAAAGATTTTTGAAAATTTCGTACTCGTTTTAATCGTTCTATGCGATTCTTAACATGAGGCCATGAATCTGCGGGAATGTTCCATGCACAATCGCCATGGACAGTGGCATTGCTATCAGTATCAGACCTCAAAATAATAATAATAACACGTTTTATTGATAAGCGCATTTAAATACCGGCTTCTGATAGTCTATTGTCGATCATTCGAATAATAATAATAATAATAATAATAATGCATTTTATTTAAAAGCGCCTTTCATGCCACCCAAGGACACTGTACAAACAATAAGAAAATACAATGTAAAAATTTGTAAACGACACGTTATATAAAAACAGGACATAAAATCATAAAAACATAGGAAATGGAAGAGCTATGTGTTGTAGGCAATCCTGAACAGGTGTGTTTTTAGTCGGGACTTGAAAGTGGAAAGAGGTGTGCAGTTTTGGAGGTCCGGAGGTAGGTTGTTCCAGAGCTTTGGAGCAGCGTGACTGAAGGCTCTGGCTCCCATGGTGATCAGTCGGGCAGGGGGCACTGACAGGCGGAGGGAGGACGAGGATCTGAGGGAGCGAGCGGGGATATGCACCTGGAGAAGGTCAGATAGGTAAGGAGGGGCCAGGTTGTGGATGGCCATATATGTATATAGAAGCAGTTTGTAGTTGATTCGATGTTGAACAGGGAGCCATTGGAGCTGTTGGAGAACGGGGGTGATGTGCTGGTGGGAAGATGTTTTTGTGATGATACGAGCAGAGGCGTTCTGAACCAGCTGGATTTTATGAAGGGACTTTTGAGGTAGACCGAAGAGGAGAGCGTTGCAGTAATCAAGGCGGGATGTGACAAGACTTTGGACAAGGATAGCAGTGGTGCGGCGGGTGAGGGAAGGGCGAAGTCTGGTAATATTGCGGAGGTGGAAATAAGCAGTGCGGGTGATGGTGTTGATATGTGAATGGAAGGTGAGCATACTATCCAGGATGACACCCAGACTCTTAACCTGGGTGGAGGGGGACACGAGGGAACTGTCAATGTTGAAGGAAAAACTGTTTACTTTGGATAGAGTGGATTTGGTGCCAAGAAGGACTTCAGTTTTATTAGCATTTAATTTAAGAAAGTTTGTTGTGAACCATGTTTTGAGTTCGGAGAGGCAAGAGGTGAGGGAGGGGGGTGGGAGTATGGAGTTTGGCTTGCAGGAGAGGTAGAGCTGGGTGTCATCAGCAAAGCAGTGAAAGTGGATGTTAAATTTGCGGAGGATATGGCCAAGAGGCAGGAGGTAGATGATGAAGAGAAGTGGACCTAGGACAGATCCCTGTGGTACACCTGTGGTGACTGGGGAGGCCTTTGAGGTGAATGATTTGAGCTGGACAAACTGTGTGCGGCCAGTGAGGTAGGAGTGGAACCAACTGATGGGAGTGTGGGAGAGACCAATGGAGGAGAGTCTATTGAGGAGGATAGGGTGAGAGATTGTGTCAAAGGCAGCGCTCAAGTCTAAGAGGATGAGGATGGAGACTAAACCAGAGTCAGATGCTATGAGGCCTCGCATGGTGGGATGCCTCCACGTGGCGCGAGGGGGAACGCCGGGGGACTCGAGCCCCTGCTGCGGCTAAATACCTACCAGCTGACGGGGAAGGAGGAAGGACCTCACCGGAAGGAGAGACACCTGATGCTCGCCCCGTCGGAACGGAGGGAAGTGGGAGTAGCCGCCCCACAACCCTCCTTAAATAAAAGTCAGGCGAGGGCCCTTCTAGGACCCGCACGTGGCACGACGAGGTGGAAAAAAGGTTCCCCAGGGGGCGAGTTGGGGATGGTAAGAAGAAAGCGCAAGCAAGGCGGGATGGACCAAAGACATTTGGGAGGGTGGGTGAAAGACAGACTGGTGGGGATTCACCCCCATCCAGGCCCTAAAAGCAAGAGGGGAGCAAGGAGCAGAAACAATAAAAGAAGAGAGAGGAATGAAAGAAGGGGAGAGAGGAGGAGAGGAAGGGCGGGGCGGGAAGGGGGAAACAGAACTGAGACTCGGGACAAGAACGGTGAACAAGTGATAGTCACATGGAATGTGAGGAGATTGAGTGTGAGAGAAACATTTAGAAAGCGGTTGAGGAGAGTAGCAGAAAGAGTCAACAAAGAAAACTGGGAAGTAGTGCTGATGACGGAACTAAAGGCAGATGAAGCCGGGGTGGTGTGGTTGGGTGAGGAGGATGAACAGGTAGTGCTTGTTCATGGGAGGAAAGCCGGAGTGATGCTGAGGGGAACGGCATTAAGGACGTGGATAGAGGAAGGACAGCAGAAGTGGCTGGGAGAGAGAGTGGTGGCGGTGGTGCTGGGAGGGCTCAGGTTGGTATCGGTCTACCAACCGAGCTGGGGAACGGACGAACGAGAGATGGAGAGATGCCGACGAGATATGGGGAGCCAGGTGGGAATGGGAGGGAGGGAAAGACTGATAATTGGAGGAGACTTCAATGCGAGTGTGGGAGCGAATGTGAAGATAGGAGGAGTCTGTGGGGGGCATGGGTTGGGGAGGATGAATGAAGCCGGAAGGGATTTCATAGAATGGTGTCGGGAGCACGATCTGGCATACGTTAATAGCTATAGGAGGTTTAGAAGGAGGGGGACGTGGCGACACATGGCAAGCGGGAAATGGTATGAGCTGGATGGATTTCTTGTGAAAGGGAATGAGAGACATCGCATGGTGAAAAGGATGTGGACCATGAATGAGTATGAATTGTCAGACCATAGACTGGTGTGTATGAAGGTGAATGGGGAGTGGAAGAGATGGAGGACAGAAGAGAGGACCCAAAGGAGAACGGTGCAAGCGAAGTGGGAGGTGTTGAAATTGGAGGAGAAGAAAAGAGAATATGAGGAGAGGACAAGAGAGAAATTGGCGGAGTTGAACAAGGAAGGACGGGGAAAGGAGAGTGGGTGGACAGAGCTGGCGAACATAATGGTGGAAACAGCAGTGGAGGTATGTGGAAGGGAGAGAAGAGAAATATCCAACCCTTGGACGATAGGGAGAGAGGAGGAGATAGAAGAGATGAAGAAGAGGATAGGGGAGAGGGTAGACAGAAGGAATAAGAAATTGGAGACACTGAATGCGAGGAGAAGGTTGAGAGTGAGGGGAGGAGGGAAAGGAGTGGAGGAGATGGAAGAAGAACTCACCAGGCTAAAAGCGGAAGTGAAGGAAACGCGAAAGGAATTGAAGAAGCTGCTGAGGAAACTGGAAAGAGATTGGTGGGAAGGAGTGATTGAGGACTGTCAGGAAGCATGTTCTAGAGGAAGGATTGGTGACATGTACAAATGTTTGAGGAAGTTGGGAAAAAGGGATAGACCGGCCGCTCGGAGCACGACGGTGACGACAGAGGAGTTCAGGGAGCATTTTGAAAGTGTGTCGAGGGAGAGGTACGAGGAAGAACCAAGAGTGATAGAAGAGGCAGTTCAAGGAGCAGTAGATCTCAGAAACGATAGCAGAGCGAGTGAAGCAAACGAGACCATGAATGAGGTGCCAGAGAGGGAAGAAATCATGGAGGCTATGGGGGAGATACGAGAGTCAGCACCGGGAGAAGATGGGGTGAGAATAGGTTTTATACGGAGCGCGTGTGAGGAAGTGAGAGAAAGAGTGATTAAGATAGTGAGGCAGATGTTTGAGCAGAGGGCGGACCGATGGGAGGCTAGTGTAAAAGTGGGACTTATGGTACCGATACATAAGAAGGGGGATAGGAATGACAGAAACAACTATAGAGGAGTGTGCCTGCTGAGTATGGGCAGCAGGGTGTTAGGGAGAATATTAGCGAAGCGACTGAGTTGGTGGGCCGAACACCTGGGGCTCCTTGACGAAAACCAAGCGGGCTTTAGGAAAGGGAGGTCCACAGCCGATGTAACGCAAATGATGGTACGCATTCAGGAGGATGTAGAAGATTGTAAGAAGAGAGTGACCCAGGAAGGGGTACGGGACATGAAGGATAACAACTGGCCATGTGCAAGACTGTTAAATTTAAAAAAGGCGTATCCGAGAGTGAGCAAACCAGCGCTATGGATGTTACTAGAAAGGTACGGGTTGAAAGGCAGATGTCTGGACACCATTATGGACTTGCATGAGACGACAGAGTATAAGGTGAGGGGAAGGGAGGGAGTGAGTGGAGGATGGATGCCAGCGAGAGGGCTGAGGGAAGGATGCTCAACATCACCGATCCTCTTTAACATCTACCATCAGGCGGTGATGAGGCAGGCACTAGCGGCGAGGAATCAAGGTAACAGGGAGGAAAAAATGGTGGTGTGGAGGTGGATACCAGGAGGGTCATTCGCAGGTGAACATGGCTGGGAGAGAGGGAGCTCGGAAACAAAGGAAGTGAGGGTATCGTGCGCCTTGTTTGCGGACGACACTACTATAGTGGGGACGAAAGGAGAGATAGACAAGAGTGTAAGGAGAGTGAAAAGGGTAATGGCCCAGTGGGAAGAGAGGAATAATGAGGAGAAGGAGGAGGTGCTGGAGTTTGGAACGCAAGAGGGGGAGGAGATCAGAGTGTTGGGAAGCTGGATTGGGACTCGGGCAGATGTGAGAAACAGGATCAAGAGGGCAGGAAAGCTATGGGGGAGTGTGAAGGGGTGGTTGAAGGGGACACGACTATCTAAGAGGTGGCAAGGGAGAGTAGTAGAGGCGTGTGTGGAGAGCAGCTTGCTATATGACTGTCAAGTAAGAACATGGATGAAGAAGGACGTGGGGAAACTTCAGAAGTGGATGGATAGGTGCTACAGGTATGTGTGGAGTGATAGGAACGGAGAACCACTGAGGCAAATGCAAGAAAGAGGAGTGAATATGTATGATGTAAGGAAAATGTTGGGAGTAAAATCCATCGAGTGGAAAATCGAGAGGCGAGTGTTGCAGAGAATTGGACATGTGATGCGTATGGGAAATGAAAGACTAACAAAAGCTATGGTATTGGGATGGTGGGAGGAACTGGAAGGAAGAGGGAAGAGGATGGGGCGCAAAAGGAAAACGGTGTTGTACTGGAAGAGAGTGATGAGGAATGCAGGGATGGACTGGACGGAGGTAGAAAGATTGACGAATGACAGGGAAGGATGGAAGCGGAGAGTGAGAGAGCGAATGGATCACCTGTATGAATGGGAAAATCAGAAAGGTCACAGATATGAGGTGGGAAGGAACGAGGAAAGACTGGAAAGGAATGTGAGGAGGGTGAATGATGGGTTGGTATGTCGGTATGACGGGTGCCGAAAAGTATGCAGGAGTAGAGCTGGTCTAACCATGCACGAAAAACGCATACACCGCAGGAACGAGGAACAGGTGGAGTTTGAGTGCGAGAAGTGTGAGAGGAGGTTTGCGTCGAAAGGAAATAAAATGAGTCACAAAGGAGTTGCACGGGAGGAGCGTATGAGGAGAAGGGAGAAAGGAGACAGTGTGGAGAGTGTGATAGGTGGGTGACGAAAGCAAACTATGCCAGACACGTGAGGGGGTGTGAAAGAGTCTGCAGAGAGTATGAGGGGGAGAGGGAAGGAGGGAGAGGGGAGGGAGCGGGCGTGGCGCGTGAAGGGAGGGCAGGGGAGGGGCGAAGGGCGAATGGGGAGGGGGGGCGCGGAGGGAGAAGGGTAGCTTGCGGGAGGTGTGGGAAGGAAATGTTGGCGGGGAACCTTGCGAGACACCAACGGGATTCGTGCCGGATGTGGGACCCGGGAGGGGGGGCAAGTCCCTGACGGGGGCCGATTGCCCAGGAAGAAGAAGAAGATGCTATGAGGAGATCATTTACAATACGGATTAGGGAAGTCTCTGTGCTGTGGCGGGGGCGGAAACCGGACTGAAAGGGTTCATAGAGAGAGTGAAGGGACAGGTGGGAGTGGAGTTGAGCAGCAACAGTTTTTTCAAGGATTTTTGAGATAAATGGAAGGTTGGAGATGGGGCGGAGGTTATCAAAGTTGTTGGGGTCAGAGCCATGTTTTTTCAGTGTGGGGGTAATAGCAGCGGTTTTGAGGAGTGATGGGACAATACCAGAAGAGAGTGAGGAGTGGATAATAGCAGATATGTGAGGAAGCACAGAAGGAAGGCAGGATTTAACAAGGGATGAAGGGAGGGGGATCAAGCTGGCAAGTGGTGGGCTTGGATTTGAGTATGAGGTGGATAATTCAGCAGTCGTTGGTAGAACAAAACTGGAGAAAAAATGACAAGGAGAAGAAGTTTCAGATGGGGGGGAGCAGGCAGGTTGTGATGGAGTTGGTGATGGATCTTGAGGATGAAGGGAGGGGATCAAGCTGGCAAGTGGTGGGCTTGGATTTGAGTATGAGGTCGGATAATTCAGCAGTCGTTGGTAGAACAAAACTGGAGAAAAAATGACAAGGAGAAGAAGTTTCAGATGGGGGGGGGCAGGCAGGTTGTGATGGAGTTGGTGATGGATCTTGAGGATTTTGTGGTTGAAGTGTTCCATTATGGAGTTGCAGGTTGCTGTGGAGTACAGGTGGAGGGGGAGAGTGTTTGGTGGCCGCAGGATTTTGTTCATGACGGAGAAGAGAGATCTTGAATTTCCTTCGTTGGAGAGGATGAGGCCAGAGTAGTAGCTGGATTTGGTTTGTGCAATTTGGTCCTTGTATTTAGTGATATGGGTAGTGTACATGTCCTTATGGATGGTGAGACCGGTTTTCTTATAGTCGCTCAAGTTGGCGTTTTTTTTATTTCAATGATCGAAGAGCGGGTGTAAACCAGGGGGCAGATGTAGAGAATGAAGCAGTCCTGGTCTTCAGGGGGGCGAGAGAATTTAGAGTATTAGTGAGGCAGGAGTTGTAGTGGGTGGTGAGGTCATCCGGGTTTGAAAGGGCGTCTGGAGGCGGGGAACGGTCGATCATGGAGCAGAAGGTGTCAATGTTGATATTTTTGATATTACGAAAAGAAATGAGGCGGGAGGTTTTGATCGTAGAGAGACGGAGTACGGTGTTAAAAGTGAGGAGAAAATGATCGGTTTCAGGAAAAACATCAGCAGTGGGCTTGGAGGGGGAGAGGCCGGAGCAGCAAACCAAGTCCAATGTGTGGCCTTTGATGTGGGTGGGGAAGTCAGTGAGACAGTGTATCGCGAGACTCTCCAGGTAGGATGTGAAGTCTCTTGTGAGTGGCAGGTCGGGGTTGTCCATGTGAATATTGAAATCTCCCAGCAAAATTACATTTGGCGAGAGAGTGGATAAGTGTGTGATTAAACTGGAAAATTCATTGATGAAATCACTATGCGGCTTTGGGGGGCGGTAAACCGTGGCAATGATGGTTGGCGTGGGTCCAGGGAGTTTAAACACCATGCATTCAAAAGAGCTTGATGCAGGAACGGAGACTGGTAAGACTTTCCACTTCTCGCGGTGGATTACCGCGAGCCCTCCTCCACGGCCGTTGCCGCGGGGGCGGCAGATGTAAACAAAGCCGGGAGGAGTGGAGTCATTCAGAGCAGCGAACTCGTTTGTTTGTTGCCAGGTTTCTGTTAAAACGAGGAAGTCAAGTTTGCGTTCGACGAGTACATCTTGAATGAGGTGTCCCTTGTTCGTAAGTGAGCGGATGTTCAGCAGTCCAACGTTGACAACGGAGGTGTCGTGTTTGACGGCGGCAGTGCCGTTAGCCGACCTAGCCAGGCGAGCTACTGCATAGTCTGTGGTGTTGCGGCGCGGTTCCTGGGAGGACGTCGAGAAGTGGACCAGGTCGAGTTGATTGAGCCAGCATTTTTGTAGTCAACATGTCTACGCGACCCGCGGTGAATGTAGCGACGTCGAGGCAGTCGAGCGATGTCAGGATGATGGTGCAGTTCCGGCGGTGGAGGCTCCGGTGCAATCCTCCGGATCCAGAGAAGATCCGCGACAGAATAATGGAGTAGTCCTGTCGCTGAATGATGGCAGAACGTCAGGAGTATCAGAAATAACCCAAAGGCGGCGAAGTTGTGCCGCGCCATGACGGAGAGGAGAAATGCCGGTGCCCCTCTTACAGTGCGACAAAATTGCTACCACTACGTTTGTATGTGTCCACAAACCACTAGGAGACGCTCCTCCGAAAACAGCAGCAAACAGACAACAAAGGACTGGGACACCAAAAATGAAAAGCTCCCAAGAAGCCAACAGAAGCTCAAGTCAGGCCAGATATAGAAACAGTAAAAATGAATCAACTCACGCTTCAGAGTGGGTAATGTCATCCAAAGTAGCCGAGGCAGACACATATCTGAAGACACAACAGCAGGGTCAATAAATGTATGCAATGTAGCAGGTGTTGTTCTCTCACACATCAATAATCACAATATTTGATCATTCAGAACCAAGAGTGTCATCGAGAAATACATTTTCTAACAAAACACCTAAACTTCACTCCCTATTTCGTTCTCAGTGAAAAACAACGAGAAGTTCAATATGATGAGTGGGCGACACTAGCCTGTTATGGCATGCTCAATGAAACAATGAAAATCAGTCGTCTTTGTGAGACACAGCTGCCGCGTTCACATTGAAGCACCCCTAAGTTGGAAATGACTGGATTTGGATGTGCATACATGATGTCATCTTCACCTAATTTCAGCCAGCACAGGCCCTAATTAATGCTGCACATTTGCTACGAGTTCTCTGGTGCAATGGTGGTGCATGGGAGGGGGCAATGCAAATTCGACAGCAAGTTTGTTTGTCAGCAGAATTGTATTCTAAACAAAGAAGACATGCCAAATTTCGACGACGCGGAAAAAGTCAAGACCAATTCAGCAACCTGATTCAGGGGGGAACACCCCAGTATGACATCGCAGAAAACCGCTGCGTGGATACAGTGATGAAAGGAAAATTCCAAGGTCCCTTGTGTTTTGCTGAATTATCCCCCGAAACGAATCTCACTTTTGGGCACCAAAGTGTTTAAAAAAAATGTGTGCATTTTCACACACATTGGGCCTGGCAAATGACTTTGCTATTTTGAAGCTGCCAAACCATTACAAAAAGGCTCTTTAGGACTAACCCATTTTAGAAAAAGATCAAATTGTTTTTATTTTCAACTGATGATTTTTGTCAAGCTTCAGTCCAATATTCACAATGTACAGTAACATTTCCCAAATAATAAAAGGAGATCATGCCATCAAAATCTTAAAAGCTATGACGCTAATAAACGCACAGACACTAAAGATGTGACAGTCCTTTTTCAAGGGTTTTTAAATGATTCAATAAAGCAAGACCTACTGCTTACCAACCTACCAACCAACTTATTTTTCCAAACTACTGTCAGAGACTTTATACTTGCTTCAAACGAAGACTGAGGGCTTAGTGGTCTATAAAAAATTGAATCCCATCACAGTGGTGGTGAGGTGGTGAGTGTAAAAGTGTAAACATCAGAATGGAACTATTTTTGAAAGAGTTACTTAAATATGAAAGGTAAATATTTACGGTATCTTTAAAAAGGGTCTCTCTTGTCAAAGGTTTTTTTCATTGATGTAATGAGATCTAACAAATAAACAGTCCGTTAGCAAAGCTAAATTCATAAAAAATAAATTAAAATACAATAAAAAAATAATTTAGACATTCTTGCGTGGATCTCAAAACTCACTAATCTGTAGTGCAACTTGGAGCAAATAAAGCAACTGTTAAAATCAGCAATGCTATTTGTAACTAAGATATTTGTATATATCATTTATCCATTGTATATAAGCCTGATATCTTCTCTCTCCTTGCTCGGTGTGTTGCATGCTAACCGAGTCCTCGTCCGTCTTTTATGAAAGTGTCTCTTTTTCTCCATGGAGCAGAGTATTAGTTACTTATTAAATAGTGGTGCATCTGGCTTTCTTATGCAGAGGCGAAAGAAAAGACTTCCAGGAGTATGGGTGACAGTGTGATGTAGATGCAATGGTCTTTTAAACCAGCAAAGTGTGATCTGTACACAGTGGCATGACACGGATTGGTGAGCTTTGGGGATAGCAGCCCTTAGTAAAGCCTAAATTTGATTATCACAAAATCGCCTTGCCTGAGATGGCAGTTTCAATCCCAAAATGAGGTTACCATTAATCATGCATACTTAAGAATATATTGAACAATTTGAGAAGATTTTATGGCAGACCTGAAAAGGCATGTCCATGCACGGTGACCTTCAAACTTGCCTGAGTTACACCAGTTCTGCCAGGAAGAACGGGCAAAAATTCCTGCCAAATTTTGTGCGAAGCTCGTGGAAGTATAGACAAAACGTTTCATTCAAGTTATATAGTTTCAAGGCCATAGTACCAAATATTGATGACATGAACTGTATGAAACTTCAGACAGTCTTTAAGTCAATTGCCCTCCGAAATCCTTCCATTTGGCAAAAAAATTGCACAATATTTTGGCACGAATATGAGACGCAGCCATCTCGTTACCTCTGCGCCCCGCGTCCGAGACGCATTATTTTCCCGCGGGACGCACAGTTCCAAATAATGTGCGTTTTTGGGACGCGAAGAAATTTCTCAGTCAAAACAAACCAAATAAAACTGGCATGATGATTTCACAGTAACGACTGTTATGATAGCGTATCGTTTCCGTGGCATCATTTTGACGGTACCGAAAAATAGTTTAACCATAAAAGTCACCGCACGATTACGAGGCAAGTTGGTCATTAGATCGACAGTGGGACAAATAAGTATTTAGTCAACCACTAATTGTGCAAGTTCTGCGACTTGAAAAAATTAGAGAGGCCTGTAATTGTCAACATGGGTAAACCTCTACCACGAGAGACAGAATGTGGGGAAAAACGTTTTTAAAAAATTTACTTGCAAACATGGTGGAAAATAAGTATTTGGTCATTACCAAACGTTCATCTCAATACTTTGTTATGTACCCTTTTTGTTGGCAATAACGGAGGCCAAACATTTTCTGTAACTCTTCACAAGCTTTTCAGACACTGTTGCTGGTATTTTGGCCCATTCCTCCGTGCAGATCTCCTCTGGAGCAGTGATGTTTTGGGGCTGTCGTTGGGCAACATGGACTTTCAACTCCCTCGACAGATTTTCTATGGGGTTGAGATCTGGAGACTGGCTAGACCACTCCAGGACCTTGAAATGCTTCTTACGAAGCCCCCTCCTTTGTTGCCCTGGTCTTGTATGTCTTCCATTTTCCAGTAATTAAAGATATCCTTTATTTGTCCCACAATGGGGAAATTTAATTTAATTGCTCCCGCAGTTGATTTATTTACACCAAGCGTTGTACCTATTGCAGATTCAGTCTTCCCAGCCTGGTGCAGGTCTCAATTTTGTCTTTGGTGTCCTTCGACAGCTCTTTGGTCTTGGCCATAGTGGAGTTTAGAGTGTGACTGACTGAGGTTGTAGACAGGCGTCTTTTTGACCAATAATGAGTTAAAACAGGCGCCATTAATACAGGTAATAAGTGGAGCCTCCTGAGACCTCATGAGAAGAAGTTAGACCTCTTTGACAGCCAGAAATCTTGCTTCTTTGTAGCAGACCAAATACTTATTTTCCACCATAATTTGCAAATAAATTCTTTAAAAATCAAACAATGTAATTTTCTGAGTTTTTTCCCCACATTCTGTATCTCATGGTTAAGGTTTAACGATGTTGACAATTACAGGCCTCTCTAATCTTTTCAAGTAGGAGAACTTGCACAATTGGTGACTAAATAATTATTTGCCCCACTGTTTAGGCTAATCGCTCTGAAAAATATGATGAAACAGTCTTTGTTGTTCTATAATTTACTGGTCGTAGCATTGTAACTTGAGGAAAAAAACATTCGTCACAAGGTGTAGAAATGCTAATGTTAACTGTTGGTAGAAATAATGATGATGTGTGTTAGATTATTTCGTCAAATTGATAGTAGATTACAAAACAATGCATGATTGTTTTGGGAAGGGGGATGTCAAGCCACATCAATACTTACCTGAATTAATGATTACCAGGAAATTAATCTTTGCAGTGTGAGATTGGAAAAAATATAGATTTTGTGGTATGCTGTACGCTATACAACTGCTGATGTAATGTTCATTGTTAATGCATCGTTTTCAAACATTTAACTTTGAAACATACTTTTGAGTTTCAGAATTCTTGATTAAGAATATCAGTCAAAATACAAAAATGGGTTCCCATGATGAACGTTGACAGAACCCAAAATTAGTTACGCTGGTTTCCCATTGGGTAATCCGACGGAACTGAAAAATGCTTACAGTAAATTTCGGAAATCCTCAGGCCTGCGACTGAATTATTTAAATTTTTGCAGCATTTGTTTGTAATTGTATGTATATGCTGTTGTTTGTGTTATTATCATACGCAATTGAATAAGTAGACCATTTCAGAATTCGAAATTTGGTAATCTCTAGATGCAGATTGGGACTCAAACTTTTCTGATCAGCGCGTACCTGGGATTCGCTGGGGATAAACTGTAAAATTATCACTGCAAGACGTTGTTTTTTTGCATTGAAATAAGAAAAAGTCAGGGTTGTCTTATAGTCGGGGTCTAGACATTATACCCATTTGTGACGCTAGATAGCGCCAGTTATCATTGAAGCGAATGCTGAACTTGACTCCTGAGGCCAAAGTGAACCCCCTGCCACGAAGAATAAAAATAAAAATAGCGGTAGCACGGAGAAGAAAAAATAGTAGTAAAAAAGCAAAGAGAAGAAATTAATAGAAGAGATAACAGAAAATGGAGAAACGTCGCGACAATCTGGAGAAAAGTGGGTCAAGCCAGGTTAACCAGCATCTGAGGAGAAGTTATGATGTAATTTACATTTCAAAAACCAGAAGCCATTCATTTACAAATGTGATTGCACTTTAGTTTGCATATTTAAGTGTTCAGACATTAAGATTTGAATGAGGCAAAATAACATGCTTTTTTCTCTCAAATTATATATATTGTTAGAATCATTTGTTTCAGATGTACTGTAATTATTTTCTGTATAAAATTCATGTGGTGTTCAAAAAGTCTTTTTTCAAACTTGAGTCTTGAAAAAGAGGGGGTCATCTTATAATCAGGGCCGTCTTATATTCGGGCAAATATGGCCGTGTTTCGAGATAAGAAGACCAAGAGTTGCAATTATTCTGTTGTTGTCAAGTGGTTATACTTTATGTGTGAGGCTCAATCATCTGGTGTGCGACAAGCGATAGTCTACAAGCAGTTAGAGCTGCTAACATACAAAACGTGAACGGAGCTTGTCTTAATTTGTACTAGGCATCATATAAAACAATAAGACGATGTAGCCGTAGGGTGGGCACGGCTAAATTGTGTCTGTGTGAAAGTACGAAAACCAAAGTGTACAAGAATACATACGCATTGGAGGTCTGGACATCTTGCCAGCTTTTCGTGAGATTTTGCTTGAACTCATTGAGAGGGCTGAGGCCCAGTTTTCGCTTGAGCTCTGCGGCATGTCTTTCCTTGGCGGACAGAACCTGACGTAGGGTGCTGATCTCCTCCTCCACCTGAAAAGCAGCAGATACGGGATGCATGACAAAGGTTCCGCTTCTTGCAGCTAAATAAGACCAAGAAGGCCTACAACAAACGATAAAGCACACAAAATTTGAAAACAATGGGACACCACAAAAGAGAAAGTTAGGCTGGTTGATGAATCAAAACAAATAAATATATTTTTTGGAGTCAGGAAAATTTGCAATTGTATCCATTCTACCGTTATTTGAGCTGCTTATCCACATGTGTGCTTCAGCCTAACCCAGCTGTCTTTGTGGGCGGGGTCCACCCTGAACTGGTTGCAGCCAATCTCAGGGCACACATAGACAAACAACCATTTGTGCTCACGATCAAAACATAGGGACAATTTAGGTTGGTCCATTATTCTACCATGCCTGTTTTTGGGAATGCGGGAGGAAACTGGAGGGCCCAGAGGAAGCCCACGCGGGCATGGGGAGAACATGAAAACTCCACACGGAGGCCTGAGCCGGATACAAACCCATGACATCTACACTGAGTCGGAGGTGCTAACCAGTCGATCGTCATGCCACCTTTTCATCTTTACTTTCATTATTATTTTTTTCTCAGCACAACTTGTGCAGTTTGTGGTGTATTCTCTCACTGATGCACACCACAGTGATGACGTAGCGAAGAGTACCAAGCTTGCAGCAATCAGCACAGCAATGTGCCAAGATACAGTTCTTCACCACAGTGGCACCGAGGCTCTGTTGGCCCATTGCTGATTACTGTATTACTACGTTCAACTGCAGTATCCTACACATACACTACCATGAAGACGACAATCAATGTGCATTGTGGGATTACATTACTTAAATAAGAGACGAGTTTGTAACATGTGAAAACACGTACATGTGCTCTTAAATTCTTCAGTGCAGTCCCTATGTTAGGCTTCCTGCTCATGAAAGCATTTGATTTTGATTCTTTTTCACGCACTTTACAGAAAAACATCTTGTATTCCTCGTCTTGACAAATGCATTCTAGGATCACAACAGAAATACGAACTCAACACCGGTAGTTGTAAACCAGGGGTGCCCAACCTTTTTTCTCCCAAGGGCTTCTTTTCAAGGAGCCAACCTCCGGAGATCTACTAGTACAGTGTCAAAGTCTGACCATTCTCATGCTAATGTGAAGAAAACCACCACATTCCATTTGAACAAGGTGGGGGAAGAGACCCACCTTGCTGCATTTACAGAACAATGTTGACAAAGTGGGCCGTTGATTGTTTGTTTTCGACAACACAGTTTATGGACAGTGCTTTTCAAACCAAAATTTGTATGCCTGTGCGGTCTATCGCCCAGAAAGTAATCATGTAGTACCCTCCCATACTGGTAGGGAGCAGCAACAGCTAGCCAATTGCCTTGTGTTTAGACTCGTCACGAGAGACAAGTGAATTTGTGACATGACGGTGAAACAATAAATATGAAAGATTATGAAATACTTTTTGCTTTGTGTTCACCTGATTCCAATTCAAGATGTTATAATTCCATTCTTCAATGTTAAAAAATATTCTATTAACAATATAACACGTTAATTGTTGAAAACAGAAAAACATTCCCTTCTTCATTTACCGTATTTTCTGCACGAAAAGACGCACTGGATTATGAGATGCACCTTCAAAGAATGGCTATTTTGTAATTTTTTTCATACATTGGACGCTTCACATTATAAGGCGCAATCTACAATGCATAATGGATCAAAACAGAAAATCAAGCGAGGAAATCACAAAATCAATTCTATATGCCCCCTACAGAATTTATTTTGTGATTTCCTCGCTTGATTTTCTTCATGGTTTCATTGAAGTAATAATTTACGTTTTTCTGAGGCAGCCATGAACGCCTCTCGAGTGGAACGGAAGAAGCCACGGAGAGGGACAAAGACGTACAGTACCTGTACTTGTTGAGACTGTGAAAACCATGAATAAAGTCTGCATTTAAAAAAAAATAAAACCACTTTTGTTATATTGTCATATTTTTATTGCGAATAAAACCTTTGTACAGGTCCCGGGGGATTAACCTGCAAAAAAAATTGCTCTTCAAATTTAGAATGTTGCTCCTCAAATGACATCACACAGCGTGCCATTGGGAAAAAAAAGTTATTACGAGCCTTGCTAAGTTTTGTAAAGCCACAAAAGCGAGTGCACAATATGACAAAACAATGGGACGCAATAAAAGACAAGGAGCAGAAAGTGACCAAATAATGCACTAGAAATAACTCTGTCACCTTGGAGAGCTCATTGCGAAGATCCTCAGCTTCTTCCTCTGTCAGGCCTGGCGGGAGAGGGTTACCCGAGTTTTGCAGTGCACCTTCCGCCGGAAAATCAGCCAGACTGCCGGAATGTTCCATGGGCGGGCCCTTGTTGGGGGAGTTCAAGTTGACATCTGCACCACAAGAGACAGTGAAGGCAAACGTTAAACATAAAAGCATCCACACTTTTGTTGATTAATAATGACATACTGTATCAACGACATAAAAGACAACAACAGAGTTGGTATCTCTCATCGAATTATCAGGTATTTTGATATAAATATTCATTTCTTGGTTAAAAGATATAAAAGAGAACCCCCGCACCCCTACACACACACACACACACACACACACACACACACATTTCCACGAGATAATAAACAGCCAAATGTTTTTCATTTTTAGATCATGAACATTTCATTCTACATCAGGATGCTATGATGGCCAGTCCCTCCCACCCCCTCCAGCCCGCTGAAGTGTAATTTGGAATTCCCTCTCTATTCCTGTAGGTGGCTTTAGAATGTCCACCTGGCGTCAGTGACACGATTCTATTCTATATTTGCTGGTCAGGGAGAATCCAGTTTCAGCAGTGTGTGCAATCCTATAATAAGGTAAAGTGGCTGTTGTCGTCCATCACCAACAGCGCTGGTCAAGATCTCCTTTTTTAGGACTGAAGTAAACTACTAGATTGAAAACCGCAGCTGGTGCACAAAGCCATGACATCAGCTCCTTGCCAGGTATAAAAGATACGGGCCTGACAGGGGTTGGGGGGCTTTTTTACATCCATGCCTTGGGCCACTCAACTTTTTGGAAAGACCTCACTCTGACATTGGTAGAATAAAATCTTTTCCCAATCAGCCGTGGTCCCTGAAGTGCTCATTCGTCGGGAAACAGCCACCGATCACCGAGTGTTTTTTGAAGACCAGCGAAGCAGCAAAAACCATATACCACACCGCCCTGACAGCACTTGGTAGCTCCTTAGCCAGAGACTGTTACACCCGCGCTGCAAGAAGGAGAGATACCGACGCACGTTCCTACCGGCTGCTGTCAGGCTGATGAATAAAAAATAACAATCATAATAATAATAATAATTAAATGATGTGAAGGAAAATTGTAAATAGTACTGCGATTTATCCATTTGTGTTCATATTGTATTTAATTGAAAGATGTTTGGGGCGGCTCGGTAGTCCAGTGGTTAGCACGTCGGCTTCACAGTGCAGAGGTACCGGGTTCGATTCCAGCTCCGGCCTCCCTGTGTGGAGTTTGCATGTTCTCCCCGGGCCTGCGTGGGCTTTCTCCGGATGCTCCGGTTTCCTCCCACATTCCAAAAATATGCATGGCACGCTGACGCTACACGACAAAGACAAAATATTAACTGTTCAAACGGATGAACGTGATTGTTTTTGGAATTAATCATTAACTTAGAATGTTATGGCTGCAAAATGTTTCAAAAAAGGTGGGATGGACGGCAAAACAAGAATGATAAAGTTGAGCTATGCTCATCAAACACCTGAACACGCCACAGGTGGACAAGCTAACTGGGAACAGGTGGGTGCCATGATTGGGTATAAATATACTAACATCCAAGCATTATGGACGCCCCTATTATTTCAGCAAGACAATGCCAAAACCACATTCTGCATGTCAAACGACAGCGTGGCTTCATACTAAAAGAGTGCGGGTACTCGACCGGCCTGCCTGCAGTCCAGACCTGCGTCCCATTGAAAATGTGTGGCACAAACGAACTCGTCCCAGCTTTTCTGGAATGTGTTGCAGCCATAAAATGTAAAGGTAAAGATTCTTTATTAAAAAAAAAAAAAAACAATACAGTTTATTAGTTTGGACAGTCAATATATTGTCTTGTTCTTATTCAATTAAATATGGGTTGAACATGATTTGCAAATCATTGTATTCTGTTTGACACAACACTCCAACTTCATTGGAATTGAAGAATATTGTGAATTAAAAAAAAATCTTATTTCCCAAGCTACACAATTAGAATGTTTGAATATTTAGAATGTCCAACATGAATGAATAAAAGAATAAATTAACCCTTTGGACATTGTGCAGTTCCAATGAAGTTAGTGGACACGACAACAGTTTTTCCAAACAATGGACTCTGACTCCAAGGGTTTCCTTACTTGTTGTTGTTTTTTTTTTTTTTTTAATCAAGACATTACATAGAGGAATTTTTAGCACTGGAGCATCAGTTAAAAAACACACACATACAAACACTAGTAGGCAGACTTTGGGAACAGTATAAGACAGGGGAGCCCATTAGGTAGATCCTGATCTACCGGTAGATCTAAGACAGGTCCCAAGTAGATCTGAGGAGTGTCGAGGAGAAAAAATAAATAAATAAAACAACCATTTGTGTGTCTTTGTACATGTTATAAATATATATTTTTTGTGTTAATGTACGCTGCACCCAAATCATCCAATCAGTCTCATTTTCACAAAAAAATAAAATAAAATACAAATAAAATAAAGCAGGTAAATCTTGAATTTATGGTGGCGCGTGATTACGTCACCGGAAGTTGTTTGCGCTCAGCAGTCTGCAATTGCAGCTTGTAATCAGAGCTGTTGCGCCCTATCTTTTATCGTCATTATTCTCATTCAGAGTTTGCTTTGTGTACAATTCACTGAGGGCACGGGCAAAGAATAGGAATCTAGGAGGGCCCACGGAAGCACTTTAACACTGTACGTGTGAGCTTCGATAGTTAACAGGCTGCAAAAGTGCATCGCATGCCTCAGTTTCAGACTGTTTCTCATCATGGCGTGCATGTGTGTGTGTGCGCCAGTAAGGGGAGATCCCGGGAGGTTAGTTGATCAAAAAGTAGATCTTTGGTCCAAAAAGTTTGGGCACCCCTGGTATAAGACAACCAAACTTATATTAGCATGCAAAAAGGCACTGCAAAATTAAAACATTTGTCAATAACAGAGAACGTCTTTGTCAGACATATTTAGGTAACATACCCACTATATTGGCCTTGGCATCAGATGCTCGGCCACTGCATCCTTTTGGAGAACATTTGGAGCAAATTTTTGAATCAAGGTTCATTTGTACAAGGCATTTCATCTTTACTCAAAAAAGGCTTCTTCACTTCAAAATAAAAAAGCCCTATGGATTCAAGTGTAAAAGTCTTCAACCAAAAAAAGAACAGTCCACTTGACTGGATTGAATCTTGATGAGGATGTCAAACAATCCACACAGACATTTCGATCATGGCGTCTTTTCTGACACTTATGTGAGACTGTTCTTATTTAGCGCAACAAAGAACCTTTAACATCGTTCTCATTTCATTTGAGGTATTGTGCAAAACTATTGTCAATGTAAACAGCGGGCGTGAATGGCTTTGTGAGTTCCAGAGAAGACTTGCCACACTGTTGAATGGCAAACACAGCCCTGTCCATATTCAGTGTCTCTTTAGTAATATGCTGAAGGACTTCAGGTGGCAAGAATGGCCAGTCTGCCATTGTGGTCTCTGTGCCTGCTGAACAGCTTTGAGGTTGGAAGGCGTCGCTGGGATGGGGTCATTGAGAAAGAAAGTACAGTATATTAGCTTCCATCTTCATGATCACTCAATATGAGTCAATAACAATGCAGACACAGTACATAATACCTTTTAAAAGTAATTTTGTGGTTTTAATCATACATTAAGTGCAACATCACGCACTTCCTACAAGCATTTTGAAGCAACCATTGTAATTAGCGTCACAAAGAATCAATTCATCCAATCATAATAAGAGGTCAACAGTGTACGCTACACTACAAAATGCACTGAATCATGTTCCAGCCACACGTTTTACCTTGTCAGTCAACATGGAAGTGCCTTTTGGACACTGGTCTATGACACAGCGTGGGCCAGGTTACTGAAAAGGTTTGGACGACGTCTAAATTGCAATTTACATTTAAAATTTAACATTGAACCCTATTGAACTAGGAACTGCTGAACTTCTACAATGACTACTACAGAACTAGCAAAAACTGATTTGAATCAGAAAGTAATTTGTTGATTTAAAACACGCCAGCGCATCGAATGGAATCGTTCAACTTTTAAATATGGATACGCATCGAATCTTCTTTTATTGGAGCAATTTTGCTTTGATGGAAATTGCTCATGTACACTACTGACAAGTTCATTGCAATGTACTGTATGTAAAATCACAATAAAAAGATCATTCATCAGATCTTGAACTGAGACTTACAAATGGAATCATAATCTCACCGAGTTGAACTGATATGAATTCCATCTTCCATGTTAGAGGTTCCAAAAATGATGATAGATCAGCTGATACACCACCAACGCAAAAGATATGATCCCTACAAATGTAAAAAAAAAATGTATTGCGCCATTAAAAAAAATAAATCCACTTTTAAATAAGCTACTCTAAAAATAGTACACCTGTGTAATTATTTAGTGCGGATTGTGATAGACAGGGTCAGCATACTTACAAAGAGCAATTTATAGGTTTACCTACCTTAAAACAAAAGATGAGAGCCTCCAAATACAGTCCAAATTTTGCGCTCACTTCCTGGATCCAAAAGTGGGCGTGGCACTCAATGTGTGATGTACCATAAGTCCAAAATCGTTTTGCGCGAAGAGGCTCAAACTTCCGATTCTTCCATTTGACATCATAAGGGACTAAAATAATTTCCAAAAATCATGAAAACTAAAGAGGTGGGGAGGATGTATGACTTGATAATGGCCCTTTTACTCCTGTGATTTAACTACCTACTGCCTTTTGTTTTTTTTAAATGCTTCGTGCCCAAGAGTTGTTTTTTTTTAATGGCATTCATAGATTGTCATAATATGAGTGCAACTGTGCATTATGTATGGATTTCTGATTCCATTTAAAAATATGCCTTACGTTTACAGTGAAAGGCCACAATTTGGCCTTCAATTTAAAGAGGAGCTCAGGAGATGTGGATAGAATGGCTCCGACTGTGGTTCCCTCGAGCCCCAGAACCTTGGGAAGAGCTTTGTAACCTTTTCCAAACTGATAGATTTCAATAACTTTTTCGCCACGATCTATTTAGATCGTGGCATGATGCTTTTGTTTCTTGATATCTTGTAGCCTACTTCACTTTGACAGATTCTATTTATGTGATTTCTTGATTCCACAAATGTGGCGCTTGGATGTGGCCTGGGAAATTGAACTCAGCTTTCCCAATACTGTCGTTAGTCAGTTACTTTGTATTTTAACAAGGGGGAGGGCAATTGCTTTTTCACATGGGAATTTTTGGGGGGGAGAGCCATAATAAATTAGATTGGGATTTAGGAACAGGATTTTGTATTTCCTTGGTTTGTCTTTGAGTGAAAATAAATTATGTTTGATGAACTGAAACTTTTTTGTGCGATATATATGCGAAAAACACAGAAATCTGGAAGGGGGAAAATACATTTTCACGTATGTTCTATGCGCCCCAACTGGTCCAAACACGGTATTCTGATTAAATCAACTTGTGACCAAACTCCGAAAACAGGTGAGCCATGACTTGTAGTTACCGAACCCTGAGCAACTGTGATATTATTTTCGATCATCAGCAAGTGGCAAAACGTCAACCTCGAGATGGATGAAAACAGCTGCATTTTGCTACTGAATTCATATTCCACAAATACAATATAAATCGGAATGCCCCGTTGAAAGATATTGTGTTCACTTCCCTTTTAAGGAGCTAAGGATATCTTATCTTACATTTACTCGTTTGTATCCATCTCAGCAGCCGGACGTTTAGCCACTTACTGTCGACTAAAAATGACATCTAGTAATGGGTGTGACAATGATTGCCAAGATTCTATTATGTGATTTTGCCATTATCCTATCTAATGTCATTTGTCATCTGCAGCGAATTGCATGTACCTGTGATAAGAACATCAGAGGAAGCTTGATTTAACGTGCAAAAGCTTTTTCAGTTATTAACCTGATATCAGAGAGCTGGAAAACTGGACAACAATTCAGGGAAATGAACTGTACACATAAGTATAGGCATTCTACATTTGAAACATAAGGTGCAAAATTTTAACAGTTAATGAACAGTTATAAACCATGAGGTGCGTGAATGCAAATAAATAAAGCTAACAACAACAACAAACTGCAATTATTGAAGGTTATTTACCAAAATATAAAATTAAAAAAAATCTCAGGGCATGATGGGTAGCGGGTACCCCCTTCAAACTACACAAGCATTGCAGTTTGCATTTTGAGACTCATCAAAACACAAATAATCACAAAACTGACAATGATAGATTTTTACAATTTTCCAAAAATTAAATTGCCGAGTGTGGGGACCACCCCAAAAAGCCACAGCTAGGTATAGAAAATAGGGCTAAAAGTCAGCCTAATTTGGGTACCTTGATTCAAAAATTGAATGAAGCAGTTTTTTTTCTGTCTCGAGTATCCACTTATTCACGTAAAACTGCCAAGAAGAAGTCAAGCTAACCACAGTTGTTTCAGGCAGGAAATTTGCGCCTGTGGTTCTGACGTCACTTCTGTCTCATAGAACAAACTTTAGGGGGAGGGATTTAATTGGAATTGAAGTAGGATGTCTGATTTTTTTGTATGTATTTTTCTTCCTCATTTTTTAATATTGACAAGGGAAATGTTATTATATTGTAAAATTGTACATTCTGTCAAATAAAAAAATCTGGCGAGAGTTCTCTTAAATCTCACCAATGTTTCTAGAAAGGAAATTAAAGTGAAAATGTGTTTTTTGTCTTCAGTATTCACAACCAAGAAAAAAAATCTCACACACACCCGCGCGCTCTCTCACACACACACACACACACACACACACACACACACACACACACACACACACACACACACACACACATTTATACCCTATTATTTGACAAAAAAATTCATGAAGCGATGCCAATTTCTAAGCTACCGTATTTTCACGACTATAAGGCGCCAATTAAAAGTCTTAAATTTTCTCCAAAATGGACAGGACGCCTTATGATGCGGAGCGTCTTGTGTATGCGCTGAGTTCCAAAACCTGACTGTCAGCCGACACGCTGTTTATATAGAGAAAAGGCGGAAGTGACTGTGGACAGGCATGCGGCAAAGAAGTCGGCCAATCAGTGAAGGGTGGGCGTGTATATATATACATATATGGAGAGAGAGAGAGAGAGAGAGAGAGAACAGGCATGCGGGGGAGAAGTCCGCCAATGAGTGAAGGGTGGGCGTGTAAGTGGAGGCTAAAGGGTCACCCCAAGCAGGTACCAACACCTGTATAGAGTGTAGCAATGTGCATTGTTGCAAAACAACTTCGGTTTTGGTTTCTAAGAACCCCCGAAAATAAATTCTACAAAGAGACACGCCTACGAAGCTCAGTTCAAACTTCAAGCCATCGGTTATGCTTTTGGCATGCGTGACTATCTCACATCAGCGGTGAAAAACCATCCATCCATCCATCTTCTACCGCTTATCCGGGGCCGGGTCGCGGGGGCAACAGCTTTAGCAGGGAAGCCCAGACTTCCCTCTCTTTAGCTACTTCTTCCAGCTCTCCCCGGGGGATCCCGAGACGTTCCCAGGCCAGCTGGGTGACAGTCTCTCCAGTGTGTCCTGGGTCTTCCTCGGGGTCTCCTCCCGGTGGGACATGCCCGGAACACCTCACCAGGGAGGCGTTCAGGAGGCATCCGAATCAGATGCCCAAGCCACCTCATCTGGCTCCTCTCGATGTGGAGGAGAAGCGGCTCGACTCGGAGCCCCTCCCGGATGACCGAGCTTCTCACCTTATCTCTAAGGGAGAGGCCGGACACCCTGCGGAGAAAACTCATTTCGGCCGCTTGTATCCGGGATCTCGTTCTTTCGGTCACGACCCATAGCTCGTGACCATAGATGAGGGTTGGAACGTCCGAGAATCGACCGGTAAATTGAGAGCTTCGCCCTTTGGCTCAGCTCCTTCTTCACCACGACAGACCGATACAACGTCCGCATCACAGCAGACGCTGCACCGATCCGCCTGTCGATCTCTGCGTTTGGGTCTGCCAGGACGGACCGGCATCTTCCCCCACCATCGGAGCCTACTCACCACCAGGTGGTGATCAGTTGACAGCTCCGCCCCTCTCTTCACCCGAGTGTCCAGAACATGCGGCCGCAAATCCGATGACATGACCACAAGGTCAATCATCGAACTACGGCCTAGGGTGTCCTGGTGCCAAGTGCACATGTGGACACCCCCTTATGTTTGAACAAGGTGTTCGTTATGGACAGTCCGTGACGAGCACAGAAGTCCAATAACAAAACACCACTCGAGTTCTGATCGGGGGGGCCGTTTCTCCCAATCACGCCCCTCCAGGTCTCACTGTCATTGCCTACGTGAGCATTGAAGTCCCCCAGTAGAACAAGGGAGTCCCCAGCAGGAGTACTCTCCAGCACACCCTCCAAGGACTCCAAAAAGGGTAGGTATGCTGAGCTGCTGTTTGGTGCATATGCACAAACAACAGTCAGGACCCGTCCCTCCCACCCGCAGGCGGAGGAATGCAACCCTCTCGTCCACCGGTGTGAACCACAATGTACAGGCACTGAGCCGGGGGGCAATGAGCATGCCCACACCTGCTCTGCGCCTCTCACCGTAAGCAACTCCAGAGTGAAAGAGAGTCCAACCCCTCTCGAGAGGACTGGTAAGAGAACCTTTATCCATTATTAACTATATCCAGTCGGAACTTCTCCGCCTCACACACCAGTTCGGGCTCCTTTTCTGCCAGAGAGGTGACATTCCATGTCCCAAGAGCTAGCTTCTGCAGCCGAGGATCGGACCGTCAAGGTCCCCGCCTTTGGCTGCCGCCCAGCTCGCATTGCACCCGACCCCTTTCACCCCTCCCACGGGTGGTGAGACCATGAGAAGGGGGACCCACGTTGCCTCTTCGGGCTGAGCCCGGCCGGGCCCCATGGGTGTAGGCCCGGCCACCAGGCGCCCCCACCTCCAGCCCTGGCTCCAGAGGGGGGCCCCGGTGACCCGCGTCCGGGCAAGGGAAACTGAGTACCATCGATTTTATTTTTCATAAGGGGCTTTGTAAGCCGTGATTTGTCTGGTCCCTCACCTAGGACCTGTTTGCCATTGGTGACCCTGCCAGGGGCATAAAGCCCCAGACAACTTAGCTCCTAGGATCATTGGGACACACAAACCCCTCCACCACGGTAAGGTGACGGCTCACGGAGAGGTGACTTGGAGAGAAAAACCAAGTCAAGCAAATGAACTCTGAGCTTGTCATTATTCCCGGAGGCTTGACTAAAGAACTCCAACCGCTGGACATCGGCATCAACCGGGCGTTCAAAGTAATGTTGCGAACGGCATGGGAACAATGGATGAGATGGCAAACAACATTACAAAGAGTGAGAGGCAGCGCTGGGCGAGTTAAGCCACAATTTGCGAATGGATTGTGGCTGCTTGGACGAACGTGTCTGCTTGCACTGTTGTTCGAGTTTTTGGCAAAAACTTTCATTTCTGTGGAGCCACATGGCAATGAGAGTGACTCTGACAACGAGGGGGAACGCGGTGTTTTGATGGATTACCGGTACTTGCAAAATTGTTCAATTCTGATACAGAGGATGGGGACTTTGATGGATTTCTGGGTGATGATTGATCGAAAAACGTGAGTACATTGTACGATGGCTAAATAAAATGCAACGGAACTCAGTTTTGCTTCCGTTGCCTTTTTAAAAACGTGTTTTTAGCTTGTATCTGTATGTCTTGGTATATACAGTAGTATGATTCAAGCTAACGTGTTTTTAGCGTGCGCGCATGCATGCTGTATGTTTAAGCTAGTGAATGTTTTACCACTTTAAAACTGCGGCCAATAATACAGTGTGTTTTGTCTATAGGGGTGTTCACACGGCAAGATTTGGTCCCGTGCTACGCCGGGGCTGCCCCAGTAGAGCGTTCACACGTGCAAATTAGCTCCACTGTAGCCCCGGAAAAAGGCTTACACCGGACCAAATTTGATCCACCTTAGGGAGGTGGTTTAAAAATTTGCTCCGGAGCAAATGCTCGTTTGCGAAGCAGCACCGATGTAAATTTGCACGTGTGAACGCAACCGGGTTAAATTTGCTCCAGAGCAAATGCTTGTGAAGTGGCGAGAATGCGTTGCTTTCGCGCTCTGTCGGACTTCCGCCATGTGTTCGTTTAATAACGACACAAGACTTGGATAGTAACATATTTCCTTTTGTAGGAGATTGGACTGTCTCGGAGTTGTTTGTGTAGGTTGTTCCTTTGTTTTGTGTTCACAACCCCCCCCCCCGCATATAATTTATTTTGTAATTTCCTCTCTTGATTTTCTGTTTGCATTAGTGTTTGCTTTTCTGAGTGTCATTGAAGTCATCATTGATATACGTTTTCGTGGGCGGTCACTCTCGAGCAGAAGACACGGAGACCAAGAAGGAGAAGGACGTTCCTGTCCAGTAGTCGCTTGAGTTTTGTATATACAGTATGTTTTAAAAAGGAGCAACACGACAGCTCGTTTTGCTCCGTTGCAGAAACTGCTGTGTGAACGCAAGTGGGGCTGCCCCGACGCTATGCCGGTGCTGTCACGCTCAGCGGCTTTGTACGTGTGAACGCTCCACACAATTTGCTGCGGTGCAAAATATATCGCAACAAAATACATCGGTGCAGTGCCGGAGCAAATGTGTGCCGTGTGAACACCCCTTATGTGTAAAATACAGAAATAGCACCCATTAATGAGACTGCGCCCAACCATACGGTGCGCCGAATGGTCGTGAAAATACGGTAACTTAATGTCATGAAAGACGAGAATCAAGTGCTTGGGTGACGACTTTAGAGAGGTTTCCCTGGAACAATGTTAAAGTGGAGCATATCCAACTTTGAACAGCGTATTGACCATTGCGTTAACATTGATGATAAGCAATTCAGAAAATGAATGAATATTGTAGAGTGAATGCTTATACATTTAAAAATGTTAGTTTTAGTTTTTACAACGCAGTCCTTTGGATTTTTGAGATCTTCACAAAACATTTTCAAGAGGTGATCATTGTCATCTGTCAGAAGCATTTTTTCATGGCTCTTATTTATCTACATTTGTCCCCCCCCCCCAAAAAAGACTGGCTCCTGTTTACAATTGATAATTTTATACAGCAGCACTAATTGATGCATCTATTTCACTTATGATATGTGTCTGTACAATGTCACTTCTAAATAAAATGAGAAAAGGTAAGCAGTCATAATATATTCTATAATGTTTTATAAAGAATAACTGAAAATATTCATTCATCTTCCAAACCGCTTCATCCTCACTAGGGTGGCAGGGGGTGCTGGAGCCTATCCCAGCAGTCTTCGGGCAGTAGGCGGGGGGCACCCTGAACTGGTTAGCAGCCAATCGCAGGGCACACAGACACGAACAACCATCCACACCCACAATCACACCTAGGGACAATTTAGAGTGTTCAATTAGCCTGCCATGCATGTTTTTGGAATATTGGAGGAAACCGGATTACCCCGAGAAAACCCACGCAGGCCCAGGGAGAACGTCCAAACTCCACACAGGGAGGCCGGAACTGGAATTGAACCTGGTACCTCTGTACTGTGAAGTCGACATGCTAACCACTGGACTACCGGGCCGCCTTTACTGAAAATATATCATGGTATATAAATATCATAAGATTTTTTTTAATATCACCAAGCACCAATTCCATCACAGTTGCTCAGTTGGTCTACACCTGCTCAGGTGCTGGTATAGAACAATGCTGCTAAAATAGCAACACAATGAACAATGATAATAAATAGTAAAATAAAATATAAATATAGTGGCACGTGAAGGTTAAGAACAGTGGTTCTTAACCTTGTTAGAGGTACTGAACCCAACCAGTTCAAATACACATTCATCGAACCCTTCATTAGTGAAAAATAAAAATATGATTTTTACTAATCCAAGACATAAAAAAACACATTTATTAAAAAATGAAAGAGTAAATAGAATTTCAAGACCTCAGTATACGTTTTTTAAATTGTGCACAAAATGAACCGCGCACACTTGTCGTACTACAAATACTGCTACAGGTCACTTTACAATGGTGCAATGATTTTCTGCACCACCTGCACAACTGTTACAGGATACCACCGCACAACAGCACCCTTACGTTACGGAATGTCTTTCCATACTTATTTGTCATGTCCTTGTTTATGATGATACTAGTGTAGCCTGTACTACCGGAGACACATTCCTTGTGTGTTCGACATAGTAGCCTGTACTACCGGAGACACCTTCCTTGTGTGTTCGACATAGTTGGCCAATAAAGATGATTCTGACTCGGATTCTGATGAAGTACTATCACGACAGTCACACGTTGACTACTGAGCGAACTAAATTTCCCACAGCCCTGATTGGACATCTGCAGCCAGTGATGGCCAAGCGGGCCCATCATAACTAATTGACATTTTGAGTCGAGTGTGTCTTAACCTCCATGGCAGAGGATCCGCCGATTCACCGAACCCCTGGGGTTCGATCGAACCCATTGGTCTAGAATCTGCACTGCTTCACAGGCCCCAAGATTTGCGACATCCCACAATCTAAATACACACATAGCCAGGTTTAACACTTAAATTCAATGTTCAGGTTTTGTCTACACAACACTTGAGCATAACAGACATCTGTCTACGGATATTTAAGGAAAGGCAAGCACAGATTCCTCTGGGATTTATGTCATGGTTAACTTGAATTCATACCATCAGACAATGACAGTGTTTTCGAAAAATAACGTCCGTGTAGGCCATGACTTTTAAACACACACAATTGTCACTTTCAATATGTCATCATTACCATGCCAACTGGAACAAACGCACAAAGTAATATTGCGCTATGCTCAGTTTAAATTAAGAGGAAAATAAACGCTCTACGGGGTTGAATTTGTCCAACAAGCACAAGTGGAGAGGTCCCTCACAGATGGTCCACTTTTAAGGGTCACTTTTGGCTCTTAAACTGATGGTCTGTTGGAACGAGTCGGATGTGACGTCATCACCGCTTACTGTGTCAGCTGTCAACAAGACGGCCTCGCCAACAGTCTAAGTGCCAGGAAATTTGCTTTTCAAATGTCAACAAATGCAGATCACATTTGCCTTCATTTTAATGGGGGGGGATAAACTTTAAATACGAGGCGTAAAGTATTCCGAAGTTATGTAAAGACGAGAATATCACTTTATTAAACAAGGACATATTTTTATAGACTCATTGATCATGCCGTAGCATGTAGCAGCGAGCCAATGAACTCCTGTTCAGTCCGGTCCTCAACCGACAACAATGACACATTTCTAGGCGTTCAGACACATCAAACGCGCATGTCGTCCTGTATTCATCTTGGACTTTAACATTTACGTACATCGTGAGACGCTAACGTAAGCCACTCGCTTGTCAATTTTGACCACGGGGGAAGATTAACGGTTACCTTGCCCGACTGAATCCATTGCGTCCACTTAAATGGTCTCTTGAAGTTGTCGTTGACTAACCCAAACCTGCACAGAACGTCGTCCGCTCGGCATGCAGCGGACCCGTTGCTCAAACTGGGATATGAATTGTGGACGAACTTCTTCTTCTTATGGAGTTTTATGGGGGTTGGCAAGAAAATGTCAGGTACCTTATCGCCATCTACTGGTAAGGAGTATGATTGTGAGAAATTGTGTATATACATATATACACACGCACACACACACATACACACGAGCTAGTTCCTGCGGAAGGCTGGTAAGGTGGGCCTTACCACCTACTATAATATTTATTCATTCATTCATCTTCCGAGCCGCTTGATCCTCACTAGGGTCGCGGGGGGTGCTGGAGCCTATCCCAGCTGTCTCCGGGCAGTAGGCGGGGGACACCCTGAATCGGTTGCCAGCCAATGGCAGGGCACACAGAGACGAACAACCATTCGCACTCACACTCACACCTAGGGACAATTTAGAGTGTTCAATCAGCCTGCCACGCATGTCTTTGGAATGTGGGAGGAAACCGGAGCACCCGGAGAAAACCCACGCAGGCCCGGGGAGAACATGCAAACTCCACACAGGGAGGCCGGAGCTGGAATCGAACCCGGTACCTCTGCACTGTGAAGCCGACGTGCTAACCACGGGACTACCGAGCCGCCTCAAACATCTTTCAATTAAATACAATATGAACACAAATGGATAAATCGCAGTACTATTTACAATTTTCCTTCACATCATTTAATTATTATTATTATTATGATTGTTATTTTTTATTCATCAGCCTGACAGCAGCCGGTAGGAACGAGCGTCGGTATCTCTCCTTCTTGCAGCGCGGGTGTAACAGTCTCTGGCTGAAGGAGCTACCAAGTGCTGTCAGGGCGGTGTGGTATATGGTTTTTGCTGCTGAAGTGTAATTTGGAATTCCCTCTTTATTCCTGTAGGTGGCCTTAGAATGTCCACCTGGCGTCAGTAACACGATTCTATTCTATATTTACTGGTCAGGGAGAATCCAGTTTCAGCAGTGTGTGCAATCCTATAAAAAGGTAAAGTGGCTGTTGTCGTCCATCACCAACAGCACTGGTCAAGATCTCCTTTTTAGGACTGAAGTAAACTAGTAGATTGAAAACCGCAGCTGGTGCACAAAGCCATGACATCAGCTCCTTGCCAGGTATAAAAGATACGGGCCTGACAGGGGAGGGAGGCTTTTTTACATCCATGCCTTGGGCCACTCAACTTTTTGGAAAGACTTCACTCTGACATTGGTAGAATAAAATCTTTTCCCAATCAGCCGTGGTCCCTGAAGTGCTCATTCGTCGGGAAACAGCCACCGATCACCGAGTGTTTTTTGAAGACCAGCGAAGCAGCAAAAACCATATACCACACTGCTTCAGGTATGATCCTCACTAGGGTCGGGGCGGGTGCTGGAGCCCATCCCAGCCGTCTCCGGGCAGTAGGCGGGGGACACCCTGAATCGGTTGCCAGCCAATCGCAGGGCACACATAGACGAACAACCATCCACGCTCACACTCACACCTAGGGACAATTTAGAGTGTTCAATCAGCCTGCCACGCATGTTTTTGGAATGTGGGAGGAAACCGGAGCACCCGGAGAAAACCCACGCAGGCCCGGGGAGAACATGCAAACTCCACACAGGGAGGCCGGAGCTGGAATCGAACCCGGTACCTCTGCACTGTGAAGCCGACGTGCTAACTACTGGACTACCGGGCCGCCTGCACTAAAACATTACTTCATAAATGTATATCATATGATTTTTTTTTCCTCAGTATAAATAATACGTTCCCTGACTGTTCTACTCTTTGAATAAAAACACTTCATTCAAGCATTGGGGAGTGCAAGGGGTTATGATGGAGGGGTGTTGCAAATCATGAAGACTGCCAAGTGGTATGATAGCATTGTTTTATACATGTCCTTGGCTAGGCTTCAGTTTCAAAATCAGTCCTTGGCCTTGGCCTTGCCCCGGAAAATTTTCCAAGTCCTTGGCCTTGGCCTCGGAGTCAAGTCCTTGGCCTTGGCCTCGGGTTGCCGGTCCTTGGACACAACACTGATATATTTATATGAGTTAGTTAGTTCCACCCGCTCCTGTTTGGAACATTGACGAGTCTCCTCCATTTGTTCCGGTAACTGGCGACCCTTCTTGCTCCATGCCAGCTGACACCCATCTCACTGAGGTCTTCTTTGGCAGTGTGTCTCCACCTCTTCTTTGGCCTACCTCTCTTCCTCTTTCCAGCCTCTGGCATTCCATGGCCACACTTGCCGGTCTATCTCTTGGCAGTCGGAGTACGTGGCCAATCATATTTCAGCTACTCCTGCCCTCCTCATCACCTCCTCGTTGGGATGTGGTCTCTCCATGAGATCCTCAGGATGGATCTCGGGCAACTCCGATGGAAGACATCTAACGTGTTGGTAATATTGGCTGTCTTCATCCATGTCTCACAGGCGTAAATCGCTGTTGGGATGACCACTGACATATAGAGGCGTAGCTTGGTCAAGTGAAGTCAAGTCAACAGTATTTATAGAGCACTTTCAAACAGCCATCGCTGCATCCAAAGTGCTGTACACGGAGCAATTTAACATGCACAATAAACAGTAAGACAAATCGGTAATAAAGGCGGTAGAAAGATCCAAACAGTAAAACCAAGAACAAATCTAAGTCATGCTGAGTCGAATGCCAAAGAATACAAGTGAGTTTTGAGGAGGGTTTTGAAGATGGGCAGCGAGGAGGCTTGCCGAATGTTCAGTGGGAGGTCATTCCAGAGAGAGGGACCAGCAACAAAAAAGGGTCGATCCCCTCTGAGCCTCAGTTTAGTTCTTGGTACTTCTAATAATCTCTGGTCCACAGACCTGAGGCAGGTGTGTAGGGGCGGATGAGCTCAGAGAGGTAAGGTGGCACGAGATTATTCAGAGATTTGAAAACAAAGAGGAGGATCTTGAAAATAACTCTAAAATGAATGGGGAGCCAGTGAAGGGATGCCAGAGTAGGAGTTATATGCTCCCTCTTACGAGTACCAGTCAAGAGGCGAGCAGCGGCATTCTGGAACAGCTGAAGGCGCTTAATGGAGGACTGGCTGACTAAAAAGTGAAGGGCATTGCAGTAATGGAGCCGGGATGTGACAAAGGCATGAATTACTGTCTCAAAGTGATCATGTGAGAGGAGAGGTTTTATTTTGGCCAGCTGTCTAAGGTGAAAGAAGCTGGATTTAACAACGGCACCAATTTGCCGATCGAGTTTGAAATCACTGTCCAGTTTAAGGCCCAAGTTTGAGACTGTTGACTTAAGATAAGGAGACAGGGGGCCCAAGTCTACAGGATGGAATGTACAAGGGCCACTGGGAGCAAACAATATCACCTCTGTCTTCTTTTCGTTGAATTTCAAGAAATTTTGTGCCATCCAGGTTTTGATTTCTTCCAGACAGGAAAGGAGTGGCCTTAATGAGAAGGCGTCTTGCTCAGTGGGACATAGATCTGGCAGTCATCTGCATAGCAGTGGAAGGGAATACCATGTTTCCTTAAGATGGAACCCAATGGGAGCAGATACAGCAAGAACAGCAGAGGCCCCAGAATTGAGCCCTGTGGAACACCACATGACAGGGGAGCAGTGCGTGACTCAGAGCAGCCAAGGCTGACACAAAAGGTTCTGTCAGCTAGATAGGACCTAAACCACTCAAGAGCACTGCCGCCAATGCCCACCAAGTGCTGCAAACGAGTCAGCAGAATACTGTGATCCACTGTATCAAATGCTGCAGTTAAGTCCAATAAAACTAGACACGCGTGGTCTGCAGAGTCATTTGCCAGGAGGATGTCATTAGAAACGCGTAACAGGGCTGACTCCGTGCTATGCATCGTCTTGAAACCTGACTGGAAGACCTCCAAGATGTTATGTTCATCCAAGAAAAGTTTCAACTGCATGTGCACCACTTTTTCCAGAATTTTGCAAATGAAAGGCAGTTTGGAAATGGGTCTGAAACTTGACAGCACATCTGGATCAAGACCAGGTTTCTTGTTCAAGGGTCGGACCACACCATGTTTAAACTGTTTGGGAACTACACCAGAAGAGAGGCTCCTGTTGATGATATCCAAGACCAATGCGCCAACACTCGGGAGAACCTCCTGAAAGAAGTGCGGGGGAAGAGAGTTACAAGGGGGGCCAGATGGTTTCGTCTGGTGAACTACATCCTCCAAAAGCGCCAAGGACACCGTTTCAAAATAATTTAGTACGGCTGAACATGGAACATGGACAGAGGGGTCAGATGCGGTATTTGAGACCGGAGTCCTAGCTGAGATCTTATCAATGGTGGTCATAAGGGGTGTTCACACGGCACACATTTGCTCCGGCGCTGCACCGATATAGTTTGTTGCGATATATTTTGCACCGCAGCAAATTGTGTGGAGCGTTCACACGTACAAAGCCGCTGAGCGTGTCTGCACCGGCACAGCGTCGCTGCAGCCCCACTTGCGTTCACACGGCAGTTTCTGCAGCGGAGCAAAACAACAGAAGATAAATGAGCTGTCGTGTTGGTTCTTTTTAAAACGTATACACAACTCAAACGACTACTGGATAGGCACGTCCTTCTCCTCGGTCTCCGTGCCTTCTGCTCGAGAGTGACCGCCCCCGAAAACGTAAATCAACTATGACTTCAATGACACTCAGAAAAGCAAATACTTAATGCGCCAAACAGAAAATCAAGAGAGCTTTTTGCTTTTTGAGCTCTCGGTACCAAGTATTTTGTAAGTATGGTTTTCATCAGGCGCCGACAGGTATGGCAGCCTCGGTCACACGCTCCCTAGTATTATCCCTGTTTTTGTCATTTTCGTTTGTTTTTGGCGACTCTGAGCGGCTTACTTACACGAGGGCAAAGTTGCTGCGCATTGGGGAGTCTACACTCGGTCTTTTTTCACCAGCACACGAAAATCCATAAGGTTTTTCGGAGCTAATCGCGAGCGGAGCGGCTGCGCTGGACGGAGCATGGAAACGCCGCCGCAGGAGGGGGAAGCGAGCCGGCGTGCTCGTCAAGCTCCGGCAGCGCGGATTTCGAACCCCGCTCCCATCGATCTATCTTGCTAATCTACGATCTCTGCCAAATGAGATGGATGAATTTCTTCTCCTCACAAAGACCAACAAAACCTTTGCACGTTCTGCTGCGCTCTGCTTCACTGAAACCTGGCTCAGTGACCGCCACCCAGATTCCGCGCTACATCTACCCGGCTTACGCCTTCTCCGAGCCGACCGCGACACAGAGCTATCAGGGAAATCGAAAGGTGGTGGGATTTGCTTCTATATCGACGAAGAATGGTGGACTGATGTCACGAACTTCGACACACACTGCAGCCCGGACCTGGAGTCGCTGTCTTTAAACTGCAAGCCATTCTACTCGCCACGTGAGTTCACCTCCTTTTTACTAGTCGGTGTTTACATTGCGCCACAAGCTAACGCTAACACGGCAACAAGTAAACAAACTCGAACTAAAATACCCAGAGTCACCCCTGATCATTTTGGGCGATTTTAATAGAGCACATCTTAACCGTGAACTTCCCGGATATAAGCAGCACATCGACTGTTCCACCAGAGAAGGCAACATTCTAGACCACTGCTATACAACAATCAAAAACGCATACCGATCGGTCACCCGTGCAGCATTGGGTCTTTCTGACCACAATTTAATCCACTTAATACCTACATACAGACAGACACTCAAATGAGTTAAACCGGTTGTTAAGACTGTGAAAAAATGGACAGATGAAGCAAAGCTAGCTCTACAAGAATGCTTAGACTGCACTGATTGGGGCGTCTTTGAAACTTCAACGGGCACACTGGATGAATACACAGACACTGTAACATCATACATCAGTTTCTGTGAGGACATGTGTGTACCAACGAAGTCCTTCCGCTCCTTCAACAATAACAAGCCATGGTTTACTCCCAAACTCAGGCAACTCAGGAAAGAGAAAGAGGCCGCATTTAGAAGTGGAGATCGGGCACTGTACAAACACGCCTGAAACCAATTGACAAAGGAAATTAACATAGCTAAGAGAAGCTATGCAGAGAGGCTGAAAAACCAGTTCTCTGCTAACGACTCTGCATCTGTATGGAATGGCCTGAAAGCAATCACTAACTATAGAATGCCATCCCCCCAAACAGTGAACAATAAGGGTCTTGCTAATAAACTAAACATGTTTTTCTGCCGATTTGAAAAGGACACCCCCATTTCCCACAAACACCCACCTCTACCAGAAACCACTCTACCTACCCCCACCCTCTTTTTCTCCACTACAGATCCACGAACAGGACGTGAGACAGCTCTTCAAGCAGCAAAAGATAAAGAAAGCTGCGGGGCCCGACAAAGTGTCCCCCTCCTGCCTGAAAGTCTGCGCTGATCAGCTGGCTCCGGTCTTCACACAAATCTTCAACAGATCCCTGGAGCTGTGTGAGGTCCCATCCTGCTTCAAACAGTCTACCATCATCCCAGTTCCCAAGAAATCGGCAACATCGGAACCGAACGACTACAGGCCTGTCGCCCTGACGTCTGTGGACATGAAGTCCTTTGAACGCTTTGTGCTGAACCACCTAAAGAACGTCACTGGACCCCAGCTGGACCCTCTTCAGTTTGCCTACCGGGCAAACAGGTCTGTGGAAGACGCAGTCAACATAGGTCTGCACTACATCCTCGAACACCTCGACAGCACAGGGACCTACGCAAGGATTCTGTTTGTGGATTTCAGCTCTGCGTTCAACACCATCATCCCGGAACTCCTCACCCCCAAACTACTCCACCTCGGTGTGTCCCCTACGATCTGCCAGTGGATCCTCAGCTTCATGACGGGACGGACACAACAGGTGAGACTGGGAGCAACAACATCATCAATACGCACCACCAGCACGGGAGCCCCACAGGGATGTGTCCTCTCTCCACTGCTCTTCTCTCTCTACACAAACGATTGCACCTCAACAGATCCAGCTGTCAAACTCATAAAGTTCGCAGACGACACCACGGTCATCGGTCTCATCAAAGACGGCGACGAGTCTGCGTACCGCCAACAAGTGGAGGAGCTGGAGCTCTGGTGCAGCCGACACAACCTCGGGCTGAACACGCTCAAGACTGTAGAGATGATCGTGGACTTCAGGAAACATTCTTCTCCACAGTTGCCCCTCACACTATCCAAATGCCCTGTGTCAACCGTCGAGACCTTCAAGTTCCTGGGAATCACAGTCTCCCAGGACATGAAGTGGGAAGTCAACACCATCTCCATCCTGAAAAGGGCCCGGCAGCGGATGTACTTCCTGAGGCTGCTGAGGAAGCATGGCCTGTCACAGGAGGTGCTACGACAGTTCTACACGGCAGTCATTGAATCAATCCTGTGTTCTTCCATCATGGTTTGGTTTGGGGCCGCCACAAAAAAGGACAAAATCCGGACGTCGGAAAAAATCGTTGGCACCGCCCTACCCCCTCTTGAGGACTTGCACACTGCAAGAATCAAGACAAGGGCACGGAAAATCCTCCTGGATCCCCCGCACCCTGCCCACCACCTTTTCCAGCCACTCCCCTCAGGCAGACGCTAAAAGATCCATGCGCACCAAATCCAGTAGACACTTAAACAGCTTCTTCCCTCTAGCCATTAACTCCTTAAAAAGTCACTGACGTAGTCACTCTTCTTGTACTACAAAATGGTACTACAAAACTGCTGGTGACTCTAAAATGGTTCAATGATTTTGTTGTTTACGATGATACTAATGCAGCGTGTTATACCGGAGACAAATTCCTTGTGTGTTCCGCATACTTGGCCAATAAAGATGATTCTGATTCTAGTTTGTGATTTGGCTTTCACTTGCGTGTAGTTGTTATATTGTTTTTTGTCTGCCTTCGTGGTTCTTATTTCCCCCCTTGCCTTTTGTGCAAGCGCTTTTTGTTATTCGTTTTTGTGCCCTATGGTCCTTGTTTTGACCAGCACTTTATGTTACTACTTTGTCGGTGCGAATTTTGTATATTAAACCCTTTTTGCTACAGAGACCTTGTTTGGTGTCTGCACTTCTGGGATCCCAACTTTATTTCGGCTTGCCCGAACGTAACATTTAGAGCTGGAGCTCGTGCCTCTTGATCGAAATTGAAGAGCACAGTAGGCATTGGTTGTTTGAGAACCTCCCTGAAGTGTTCCAGCCATCTTGCTTCTTGCTCCTCGTCGCTTAGGAGTGTCCTGCCATCTTTGCTCCTGATTGGCACGCTAGAGCTGCTCCTGGAGTTGGTTAGCTCCTGCACGATCTTGTATAGGGTTGTCGTGTTGTTCTCTGCTGTGCCTCTCTTGCTTTCTCTTCTAGCCACTGTCTTTTATCCTTCCTGCAACTCTTCTTCACTGCCCTGTCCAAGCGCCTGTACTCCTCGTCTTCCATCCTCCATCTCCGGAGCCTCCTCTTTTGTTCTCTTTTTATATTGGCCAATTTCCTTTCATCAATCAACTTCCAGGTGTTGTCTGTTATCCATCTCTCTTTGTTGGTACCCCTCTTTCTGCCTATAACTGCTTCTGCAGTTTCAGCAATGGCACAAGAGAACATATTCCACTGCTCCTCAATGTTTGAAAGGTGTTGTGATACCTTGAGCTTCCTACTTAACTCCTCACAGAAGCTTTCTGAGATGTTATTTTTTAGTTTGTCCACTGCGTAAGGTCTCTTGGGCTGCACCTTTTTCACCTTTTTCAGCTTCAGCTTGATTTTACTCACCACAAGGAAGTGGTCTGAACCCACATCCTATAAAAAATAAAAAATCCTCATCTCACCCTTCGGGTGGTGTCCGTCCCTCATTCAGCTCGGGTCCTCTACCAGAGGCCAGGAAGCTTGAGGGTTCTGCGCAGTATCCTTGCTGTTCCCAGCACTGCACATTTCTGGACTGACATGTCCGATGTTGTTCCCGGGATCTGTTGCAACCACTCATCTAGTTTGGGGGTCACTGCCCCGAGTGCTCCGACCACCACAGGCACGACTGTCACCTTTACCTTCCAGGCTCTCTCCAGCTCCTCTCTGAGCCCTTGGTATTTCTCGAGTTTCTCATGTTCCTTCTTCCTGATGTTTCCATCACTTGGGACCGCTACATCCACTACAACGGCCTTCCTCTGCCCTTTATCTATGATCACGATATCTGGTTGGTTCGCCATTACCATCTTGTCAGTCTGGATCTGGAAGTCCCACAGGATCTTCGCTCTGTCATTCTCCACCACCTTCGTAGGTGTTTCCCATTTTGACCTTGGGGTTTCCAGTCCATACTCCGCACAGATGTTTCGGTAGACTATGCCAGCCACCTGGTTATGGCGTTCCATGTAGGCTTTCCCTGACAGCATCTTACACCCTGCAGTTATGTGTTGGATCGTCTCAGGTGCCTCTTTGCATAACCTACACCTTGGGTCTTGTCTGGTGTGGTATGTCTGGGCCTCGATGGCTCTGGTGCTAAAGGCCTGCTCCTGAGCAGCCAGGATGAGTGCCTCTGTGCTGTCCTTCAGGCCAGCCCTTTCTAGCCACTGATAGGACTTCTTGAGATCAGCCACTTCAGTTATGGTCCGGTGGTACATCCCGTGTAGGGGCTTGTCCTCCCATGATGGTCCCTCTTCCAGCGCCTCATCTTCTGTTCCCCATTGTCTGAGACATTCTCTGAGTACGTCATCCGTTGGAGCCTTCTCCTCGATGTATTCATGGAGCTTGGATGTTTCATCCTGGACAGTGGCTCTCACACTTACTAGTCCCCGGCCTCCTTCCTTTCGGCTTGCGTACAGTCTCAGGGTGCTGGATTTGGGATGGAATCCTCCCTGCATGGTTAGGAGCTTTCGGGTCTTAACGTCCGTGGTCTGAATCTCTTCCTTTGGCCACCTTATTATTCCTGCAGGGTATCTGATCACTGGCAGGTCATAGCTGTTTATTGCCCGGGTCTTATTCTTGCCATTGAGCTGGCTTCTTAGGACTTGCCTCACTCGCTGGAGGTATTTGGCCGTAGCTGCTTTCCTTGTTGCCAGTTCGAGGTTGCCATTGGCTTGTGGTATACCAAGGTACTTGTAGCTGTCCTCAATGTCTGCTATTGTTCCTTCAGGGAGTGAGACCCCTTCAGTGCGGACTACCTTTACTCTCTTAGTCACCATCCGACTACATTTCTCCAGCCCGAATGACATCCCGATGTCGCTGCTGTAGATCCTGGTTGTGTAGATCAGGGAATCTATGTCCCTTTCGCTCTTAGCACACAGCTTTATGTCATCCATGTAGAGGAGGTGACTGATTTTAGCTCCATTTCTGAGGCGGTATCCATAGCCTGTCTTGGTGATTACTTGGCTTAGGGGGTTCAGTCCTATGCAGAACAGCAGTGGGGAGAGTGCATCACCTTGGTATATGCCACATTTGATGGACACTTGGGTAAGTGGCTTGCCATTGGCTTCAAGTGTGGTTTTCCACATCCTCATCGAGTTCGCAACGAAGGCTCTTAGGGTCCTGTTCACCTTATACAACTCCAAGCATTCAGTGATCCATGTATGTGGCATCGAGTCATAGGCTTTCTTGTAATCAATCCAAGCTGTGCACAATTTGGTATGTCGGGACCTGCAGTCTTGTGCGACTGTTCTGTAAACCAGGAGCTGATGTTTGGCTCCTCTGGTATCTCTACCAATTCCCTTCTGTGCTTCGCTCATGTATTGATCCATGTGTCCACTTATCTTAGCCGCAATAATGCCTGACATGAGCTTCCATGTTGTGGAGAGACAGGTTATTGGCCGATAGTTCGATGGGGCTGCACCCTTCGAGGGATCCTTCATGATCAGGATCGTTCGCCCTTCAGTTAGCCATTCTGGGTGAGTCCCATCCCTCAGCAGCTGGTTCATTTGTACTGCTAGGCGCTCATGGAGTGCTGTGAGTTTCTTTAGGCGCGGACATGTGGACCATGCCCGGGCCTGGTGCTGTCCAGATCTTCATATCTGAGACTCTTTCCTGTATGTCTGCCACTGTTATGGTAACTGGGTTCTGTTCAGGGAGGTTGCTGTGCTCCTCTCTCAGGGTCACCAGCCATTGTGCACTGCTGTTATGTGCAACCTCCTTCTCCCATATGCCTTTCCAGTACCTTTCAGTTTCCAGTCTTGGTGGGTCAGCTCTGTTGTTAGGACCCTGCCACTGAGCGTACACTGTCTCAGGTTATGTTGCGAACAGCGAACAGTTTATTCGTCTGGCCTCATTCTCTTTCGTGTACCGCTTTAGGCGACTGGACAAGGCTTGGAGCCTTTGTTTGGCAGTTTCGAGTGCTTCAGGTATGGTCATTTGGATGTACCTCTCGGGTATCGGCCTTTTCATCACACCTCTCTGGGCCTCCGTCAATTGACTCACATCTTTCCGGGCCGCCTTGATCTTAGCCTCCAACCGTCTTTTCCATGGTGGGTAACGTATCTCATGGCTTCCATGGTTGCTCTTATAGCCCAGAGCCTCCAGGATCACTGATGCTGAAGTGTATATCAGCTCATTGGTTTCTGTGATCGTTACGGTTCTGTGATCGGCCTCAGTCTGCATTCACACTTTCTATGAGACTTTCAGATAGTACTTCACATAGCCGTTGTAATCGGTTTCTAGGTTGCCCAGCTTTCATTCTCGCCATGATCTTAGCTTTCAGGTCAGTTGCTGCCTCGCTCAGCATTTCATTCATTGGGGCTGGCCACCCAATCTCACCATCTGCATTCATTGGGGCTTGCCTCCCAATCTCTTGTATGACCTCCTCCTCTGATCTGGCAACCTGGGGCCCTTCACCATGGAACCTGCGTTGTACCTCATCAATCTCAAGTTTTGACAGCAGTTGCCGTTTGTGGATGTTGGAACACTGAGCTACTAGTTGTTTCGTGGTCAACCGTGACTGTGGGTTTCGAAGTAACCATTTAGCCCATGTAACCATGTAACCATGTAACCATGTAACCCCTCTGACTAGGGTTGCTTGAGTAGTAGCATTCCAACAGAGCATCTCGCCCATCTCCGCTTTGTTCCAGTAGCCCATTTTTCATCAAGGTACTCTGGTTCCCCAGCACCTGACGCAGACCTTGTTTGGCCGGGCGACGTCTGAGCCGGCATGTCATTCGTTTTATTGTCTCTCATCATTGTATGAGGTAGGCATTAGCGTGAAGGATCTTGCCCAAGGACGCATACTGGATGGTGTTAAGTGCTCATTTTTTTTGCCCCAAGCGGGATTCGAACCACCGTCTCCCGTATGCCAAACCGATGCCTTACTAACTGAGCTATCCAGCCGCCAATATATATATATATATACATATATATATATATATATATACATGCATATATGTATATATATGTAACCAGGTGAACCATACTTAGACTTTTTTGTAGTAAAGGCTGCCTTTTTAAACAAACGTAGCACTGTCACTTTAAGAGTACGCTTAATTAAAAACACGCAGGAACATATAGCGCGAGCGAGAATTAGACCAGGAAGTGAGGGGAGGATGACAGTCATGTGAAGGAAGATAGTCCCTTAACTGTGTATGTCGCTCGTCCCCACTTGATCCGTGATTGTTGTTGTAACCCTGGCGATATTCAGAGCAAAATATCGTGGTTTGGAGTTGAAATCTGCCGCTAGTGAGTCGTGTGAACTGCTGAATAGAGTAAGTGTTCGCAATGTTACAAGATGTAAGTATGGTATTTTTTTTTGGACTGTGAAATGATATGAACTGTGTATCTTTTCTTGAGAGTGGAGATCATTTGTGTTTTTCCACGTGTTTTGTATGCACCCAACATGCTGGAAAGTGTAGAGTAAGTGTGTCCTCTCTTCACATTGGATTGTTGTGGTTTGGAAATGATGCATTTTTATTTCTCTTTCCTTATCAAGGAAGCCTGTTGTTTATTATGGTATGATTGTCTGAATCTGCTGCTGAAAAAATAATGAATTAAATGATGTGAAAAGCAATTGTAAATAGCACTGCGACGTTATCCATATTTGTATTTATATTGCACTTAATTGTTTTTTTTTTTCTTCTTTCTTCTTTCTACCCACATTCTTGCTGCTGTAGACTGTAAATTTCCCCTGTGTGGGACAAATACAGGATATTTTATCTTATCTATAAACTGTTGGATAATTTTCTTTGATCTCTTTCCTTTTTCAAACCGTTTCAAAATTCAATTTACTTCTCAGTCTTTCCTCTTAATGCTGTACAATTTTTGTTGTTCAGTCGGGAATAAAGCCCATATAAAATTATTTTGTGTTCAGTCCAGTCTTTTCCAAAGACCCTACACAAATATATATATATATATATATATATATATATATATATATATATATATATATTAGAGCTGTCAGTTTAGCGCGTTTTTATTGGCGTTAATTTAAATGAATTTTAACGGGATTAAATTTTTTCTCACGAGATTAACGCGGCACACGTCACAAGCGGATGTTACGTTGCTCTATAAATGCACCGGAAACAAAACAACAAGTGCGCTGCAGAAGTCCACGCCCATGTCTGTTTTGCCAGCCACGGGAGCGCGAGACACCGAAAACGGATACTTAAAGAGTGTATGAATGGAAAGTTTACTTTTAAAAAGTTGCCATATTGCTCCACTGACAAGACCAAAGTTATCTGTTCTTCTCTCTGTATCATACAGGTATACGATGTATGCCACTGACGCCATTGTTACTTGTTTGGAACTATTTTGTGTGGAAGGTTACAGTGTTCTGTGTCCAAATAAATAGAGCGGGTGGAGCTTCTCTGTGTTCGTCTGACAGTGACAGTGCGCTACAGTGGTAGCGACCTAGCAAAAGTAAATGTCTCCAGTATTGTCATCGAACCAAGTGTAGTCATTCGAAATGAGGTCTACACAAAACCGTAGAGAGACTTCCGCGCAAGAAGGACCAACACAATCAACATAGCCTGACTGTGTTAGGGGGAGTGAAACCCCCCCTTTCAGAATGGTTAGCCCCTGCAGCACGGGGGAAGTGCGTGTGCTTGTTTGCAAGGCCGGCAGTTTCGAATACAGCGGCACATAATGAACACTGGTGTCCGGTGTCTCGTTATTCTTCAACAAACATACAGAAACAGACTGCTGTGTTGAAGAAGAAGAAGACGAAGAAAACCTTTATTAGTCTCACAATGGAGAAATTCCCAATTCACAGCAGCAAAGTTATGAAAGTAAGAAGTAGAACAACAAAATATAGGAGCTGCTGGAAAGGCAGCCACTCTCGCGGCGCCATTTTGAAGTCAAAATAACAGAAATAACACAAGACAACACATAGGGCGTTCAATCATCACCAATTTTCTGCATACACTTTGTTGTCTGAAGCAGTTCTAGATGAAAGAGGAGAGGATCAAAGTGTCCTTTCTCCAGTGGATCAGAGACGTCATGCTGAAAATGTGCACACGTCTGCTACAAGCTAAGTTTTGAAAGCAAACACAAAGCTGTAGCATCCATTGACGAAAAGAGATTAGTTCACTTCTCCTGTCCCACGTAATCCACTTCAAACTCCAAGCCGCGACTCCCAGCTCCAAATCCGCATCGGCACTCCGCGCCAACGCTCCTTTCTTCTCATCGTCGGCTCCTCAAGACCTCCATCCATCCAGCCGCAGACCGTTCAACAGCACCGATCTCTCCGCTGAACAAAGCGGGGCTGTGAAAAATGCTGCCCATTACAGGCGCAAGACACAAGCGCCCCGGGACTGTCCAGCAACGACAGTCAAATGGCGCCGACATTCCTCCAGTCAAAAACAGTGCTGGTATACCCATGCTGCCGAGAAGGCGCAACCACCAAGCACAGAGTCTCCTCCTTGATGAATGTCGTGGCCAAAAAATGCTGAAAAAGGTCCACATCAAGTCCACACGACGTAACAACAAACACAAAGTGACAAAAGAAACACAAGAACAACAAAAAAAGCAAGGCTCATGAGAGCACTTGCTGACGGCTGCCTACTCGGGCGCCATCTTGACTTGAAAGCAAACTTTAGAAAAACGAAGTATGCAACCATGGTTTAAATCCACTATAGGCTGAGTACTAGTGTACCTTAGATGTGCACTTTATAATGTTATATTGCTCTGTTTTGATTTCATTAAAAAAGCTGTTAAAGCAGCTGTTGTGTGACAAAATATTTTTTTCACCGTTATTGATGGACAGTAATATTGTGTGAGAGATTATGTGTGAATAACTGCACCAAGTGAAAAATGTTCATGTAAAATTGAAAATCGAAATGGTTATTTCAGTTCATTTCATTTGCATTTGGAACATAGCAAACTGATTCATGATTCCATGTTGATGAGAGCATTAAAATGGGGAAAAAATAGGACAAAACATGTAAAAGGATCAGAATAAATAAAAAATGTGTGAGTAATCACGATTAATTTTTTAGGACAGTTGCATTCTTTGACAGCTCCAATATATATATATATATATATATATATATATATATATATATATATATAATTATATATGGATAGCTCAGTTGGTAAGGCATCGGTTTGGCATACGGGAGACGGTGGTTCGAAATGGTGAAGGGCCCCAGGCTGCCAGATCAGAGGAGGAGGTCATACCATAGATTGGGAGGTAGCCCCAATGACTGCAGATGATGAGATTGGGAGGCCAGCCCCAATGAAAGAAATGCTGAGCGAGGCAGCAACTGACCGAAGCGAAGATCATGGAGAGAATGAAAGCTGGGCAACCTAGAAACCGATTACAACGGCTATGTGACGTACCACCTGATAGTCTCACGGAAAGACAGCCCAGAGAGCTGTGATGAAAAGGCCGATACCCGAGAGGTACATCCAGATGACCATACCTGAACACTCGAAACTGCCAAACAAAGGCTCCAAGCCTTGACCAGCCGCCTAAAGCGGTACACGAAAGAGACGAATAAACAGGCTGTTCGTAACACAACCTGCGAAAGTGTACGCTCAGTGGCAGGGTCCTAACAACAGAGCTGACCCACCGAGACTGGAAACTGAAAGGTACTAGAAAGGCATATGGGAGAAGGAGATTGCACATAACAGCAGTGCACAATGGCTGGTTACCCTGAGAGAGGAGCACAGCAACCTCCCTGAACAGAACCCAGTTACCATAACAGTAGCAGACATACAGGAAAGAGTCTCAGATATGAAGAACTGGATGGCACCAGGCCCTGTCCACACCTACTGGCTAAAGAAACTCACAGCACTCCATGAGCGCCGAGCAGCACAAATGAAATAGCTGGGACTCACCCAGGATGGCTAACCGAAGGGCGAACAATCCTGATCATGAAGGATCCTTCAAAGGGTGCAGTCCCATCCAACTATTGGCCAATCACCTATTCCACAACATGGAAGCTCATGTCAGGCATCATTGCGGCTAAGATAAGTGGGATCATGGATCAATACATGAGCGAAGCACAGAAGGGCATTGGTAGAGATACCAGAGGAGCCAAACATCAGCTCCTGGTTGACAGAACAGTCGCACAAGACTGCAGGTCCCGACGTACCAACCTGTGAACATCCTGGATCGATTACAAGAAAACCTATGACTCGATGCCACATACATGGATCACTGAATGCTTGGAGTTGTATAAGGTGAACAGGACCCTAAGAGCCTTCCTTGCGAACTCGATGAGTATGTGGAAAACCACACTGGAAGCCAATGGCAAGCCACTTACCCAAGTGTCCATCAAATGTGGCATATACCAAGGTGATGCATTCTCCCCACTGCTGTTCTGCACAGGACTGAACCCCCTAAGCCAAGTAATCACCAAGACAGGCTATGGATACCACCTCAGAAATGGAGCTACGATCAGTCACCTCCTCTACATGGATGACATAAAGCTGTATGCTAAGAGCGAAAGGGACACAGACTCCCTGATCCACACAACCAGGATCTACAGCAGCGACATTGGGATGTCATTCGGGCTTGAGAAATGTAGTCGGAATGGTGACTAAGAGAGGAAAGGTAGCCCGCACTGAAGGGGTCTCACTCCCTGAAGGAACAATAGCAGACATTGAGGACAGCTACAAGTACCTCTGTATACCACAAGCCAATGGCAGCCTCGAACTGGCAACAAGGAAAGCGGCTACGGCCAAATACCTCCAGCGAGTGATGCAAGTCCTAAAAAGCCAGCTCAATGGCTAGAATAAGACCCGGGCAATAAACAGCTATGCCCTGCCAGTGATCGGATACCCTGCAGGAATAATAAGGGGGCCAAAGGAAGAGATTCAGACCACGGACGTTAAGACCCGAAAGCTCCTAACCATGCATGGAGGGTTCCATCCCAAATCCAGCACCTTCAGACTGTACACAAGCCAAAAGGAAGGAGGCCGGGGACTAGTGAGTGTGAGAGCCACTGTCCAGGATGAAACATCCAAGCTCCATGAATACATCAAGGAGAAGGCTCCAACGGATGACGTACTCAGAGAATGTCTCAGACAATGGGGAACAGAAGATGAGGCGCTGGAAAGAGGGATCATCATGGGATGTACCACCGGACCATAACTGAAGTGGCCAATCTCAAGAAGTTCTATCAGTGGTTAGAGAGGGCTGGCCTGAAGGACAGCAAAGAGGCGCTCATCCTGGCTGCTCAGGAGCAGGCCTTTAGCACCAGAGCCATCGAGGCCCAGACATACCACACCAGACAAGACCCAAGGTGTAGGTTATGCAAAGAGGCACCTGAGACGATCCATCATATAACTGCAGGGTGTAAGATGCTGGCAGGGAAAGCCTACATGGAACGCCATAACCAGGTGGCTGGCATAGTCTACCGAAACATCTGTACGGAGTATGGACTGGAAACCCCAAGGTCAAAATGGGAAACACCTCCGAAGGTGGTGGAGAATGACCGAGCGAAGATCCTGTGGGACTTCCAGATTCAGACTGACAAGATGGTAATGTTGAACCAACCATATATCCTGATCATAGATAAAGGGCAGAGGAAAGCCGTTGTAGTGGGTGCCGCGGTCCTAAGTGATGGAAACATCAGAAAGAAGGAACACGAGAAATTCGAGAAATACCAAGGGCTCAGAGAGGAGCTAGAGCAGGCATGTCCAAAGTCCGGCCCGCGGTCGAATTTCATCCGGCCCACGGCCCCTGTCATAAAATCAGTGCCGTCAGGCCCGCAGGTTGGGCGCAATGTAACACGTGTTGCATTGACTGAGGTCTCGTAGACTGGTGAGTGATGTTTCATAGAGTACTGCTTCCCTCTAGTGGCTAAATGAGTAATAGCAGTTAGACACTAGAGGGCATCACTAACGAGTTAAGACATCACTCCGTGTTTATATTGACTGATATGTCATATTTCAAATGATCCTTGCAGTTGTGGATATGTGTATTGCTTGTTCATTTCCCTGTTGTTCGAGTCAAAGGTTTTGTGACTATTGAAAAGTCATGGTGATACATTTTATGTTTCAAATCGATCAATTTGCACTCAGGAGACTTCTGTTTAAGAAAAAGTCAAGTGAATAAGCAGTTGCATGTGATATACCTGTTTCAAATGAACCAAAAGAAATTCTTAAGATTGTTGAAATTAAAATAAAAATGGAAATGTGAAACAGACTGGCTTACTAAAATTTGTTGAACAATATTGTTGTTCAATGTAAAGAATGCCCCTTTGGCAAAAAGTTTGGACACCCCTGAGCTAGAGGGAGCCTGGAAGGTAAAGGTGACGGTCGTGCCTGTGGGGTCGGAGCATTCTGGGCTGTGACCCCCAAACTCTATTAGTGGTTGCAACAGATCCCGGGAACAACATCGGACATCTCAGTCCAGAAATGTGCAGTGCTGGGACCAGCAAGGATACTGCGCAGAACCCTCAATCTTCCTGGCCTGTGGTAGAGGACCCGAGCTGAATGAGGGACGGACACCACCCGAGGGGTGAGTTGAGGATTTTTAAAATTTTTTATTTTATCCACACATTACAAATTCAAGAGTAATGTGCATGGGGGAGAAATTATGTGCTGTAAGCACAGATATAACTTATTTCTGTTGGCATTTAGAAATATGAAAAATATATTGTGCTACAGCTTAAGGGTTATTTACATGTCTTTTTTCCTAAAATTGTCACTTGCTTTGTTAAATCAGTGTTTTTCAAACCCTGTGCCGCGGCACACCAAGTGTCAGGTGTGCTGTGGGAAATTATACAATATTTATATGCCTGTGCAGTAGATCGACCGGAAGAGTAATGAGTACCGTATTTTCACGACCATTCGACGCACCGTACGGTTGGGTGCAGTCTCATTAATGGGTGCCATTTCTGTATTTTACACATAGACAAATATACACTGTGGACAAACGTGGTAGAACATACGCTAGCTTAAACATCGGCATTCATCCGCGCGCGCTAACACGTTAGCTTGAAGCATACGGTAGCATGCCAAGACATACGGATACACGCTAAAACACGTTTTTAAAAAGGCAACGAAAGCAGAACTGAGTTTGGGTGTATTTTATTTAGCCATCGTACAATGTTCTCACGTTTTTCGATCAATCATCACCCAGAAATCCATCAAAGTCCTCATCCTCTGTATCAGAAGCAGAGGATTGCACATCCCAGTTGTCATTGAACGCATCACATGCTAAAGTGTGAGTTGCTACGCATTGCCGAGCGGAAAGAAGGAGCAGCAACAGCAAAGTCAACATTTCTCTCGTGTGAAGCTTTCCCACATTTGAAAGTAAAAAACAGAGCGAAACATGGTGGCAGCGCGTGTGTGTGTAGAAAGAATTGAACAATTGTGCAAGTACCGTAATCCATCAAAAACGCCGCGTTCCCTCTCATTGTCAGAGTGTCACTCTCATTGCCATGTGGCTCCACAGAAATGATGCCGGCTTTGCCAAAAACTCGAACAACAGTGCAAGCAGACACATTCGTCCAAACAGCCACAATCCATTTGCAAATTGTAGCGTAACTCGCCCAGCGCTGCCTCTCACTCTTTGTAAAGTTGTGTTTGCCATCGATCATCCATTGTTCCCATGCCGTTCGCAACTTTACTTTGAACGCCCGGGTGATGCCGATGTCCAGCGGTTGGAGTTCTTTAGTCAAGCCTCCGGGAATAACGGCAAGCTCAGAGTTCATTTGTTTGACTTGGTTTTTCACCGCTGCTGTGAGATGGGCACGCGTGCCAAACGCATAACCGATGGCTTGAAGTTTGAACTGAGCGTCGTATGCGTGTCTCTTTGTCGAATTTATTTTCGGGGGTTCTTAGAAACCAAAACCGAAGTTGTTTTGCAACAATGCACATTGCCACACTCTATACAGGTGTTGGTACCTGCTTGCGGCGTCCCTTTAGCGTCCACTTACACGTCCACCCTTCACCCATTGGCGGACTGCTCCCCAGCATGCCTGTCCTCTCTCACGTCTGCCTTCTCTCTCTCTCTCTCTCTCTCTCTCTCTCTCTCTCTCTCTCTCTCTCTCTCTCTCTCTCTCTCTCTCTCTCTCTCTCTCTCTCTCTCCATATATGTATATTTACTGGGCTCACCACCCATGAGAGGGGCCAAAGGGGTCGGGTCCAATGTGAGCTGGGCGGCAGCCAAAGGCGGGGACCCTGGCGGTCCGATCCTCGGCTGCTGAAGCTAGCTCTTGGGACATGGAATGTCACCTCTCTGGCAGGGAAGGAGCCCGAGATGGTGTGTGAGGCAGAGAATTTCCGACTGGATATAGTCGGACTTGCCTCCACACACAGCCTGGGTTCTGGTACCAGTTCTCTCGAGAGGGGTTGGACTCTCTTCCACTCTGGAGTTGCTCACGGTGAGAGGCGCAGAGCAGGTGTGGGCATACTCATTGCCCCCGGCTCAGTGCCTGTACATTGGGGTTCACACCGGTAGACAAGAGGGTTGCCTCCCTCTGCCTTCGGGTGGGTGGACGGGTCCTGACTGTTGTTTGTGCATATGCACCAAACAGCAGCTCAGCAGACCCACCCTTTTTGGAGTCCTTGGAGGGTGTGCTGGAGAGTACTCCTGCTGGAGACTCCCTTGTTCTGCTGGGGGACTTCAATGCTCACGTGGGCAATGACAGTGAGACCTGGAGGGGCGTGATTGGGAGGAACGGCCCCCCCGATCAGAACCCGAGTGGTGTTTTGTTATTGGACTTCTGTGCTCGTCACGGATTGTCCATAACGAACACCTTGTTCAAGCATAAGGGTGTCCATATGTGCACTTGGCACCAGGACACCCTAGGCCGCAATTCGATGATCGACTTTGTAGTTGTATCATCGGATTTGCGGCCGCATGTTCTGGACACTCGGGTGAAGAGAGGGGCGGAGCTGTCAACTGATCACCACCTGGTGGTGAGTAGGCTCCGATGGTGGGGGAAGATGCCGGTCCGTCCTGGCAGACCCAAACGTATACTGAGGGTTTGTTGGGAACATCTGGCGGAATCCCCTGTCAGAAGGAGTTTCAACTCCCACCTCCGACAGAGCTTTTCCCATGTTCCGGGGGAGGCGGGGGACATTGAGCCCGAGTGGACCATGTTCCGTGCCTCTATTGTTGAGGCGGCCAATCTGAGTTGTGGCCGTAAGGTGGTTGGTGCCTGTCGTGGCGGCAACCCCCGTACTCGCTGGTGGACACCAGCAGTAAGGGATGCCGTCAAGCTGAAGAAGGAGTCCTATCGAGCCTTTATGGCGTGTGGGACCCCAGAGGCAGCTGGCCAAGCGGAACGCAGCTTTGGTGGTCGCCGAGGCAAAAACCCGAGCATGGGAAGAGTTCGGTGAGGCCATGGAAGCCGACTTCCGGACGGCTTCGAGGAAATTCTGGTCCACCATCCGACGTCTCAGGAGAGGGAAGCAGTGCACCACTAACACTGTGTACAGTGGGGATGTGGCGCTGCTGACTTCGACTCGGGACGTTGTGAACCGGTGGGCAGAGTACTTCGAAGACCTCCTCAACTCCACCAACACGCCTTCCTTGGAGGAAGCAGAGCCTGGGGTCTCCGAGGTGGGCTCTCCTATCTCTGTGGTTGAAGTCGCCGATGTGGTTAAAAAGCTCCTCGGTGGCAAGGCCCCAGGGGTGGATGAGATCCGCCCGGAGTTCCTCAAGACTCTGGATGTTGTGGGGCTGTCCTGGTTGACACGCCTCTGCAACATCGCGTGGTCAACAGGGCGAGTGCCTCTGGATTGGCAGACCGGGGTGGTAGTCCCTCTTTTTAAAAAGGGGGACCGGAGGGTTCCAACTACAGAGGGATCACACTACTCAGCCTCCCTGGTAAGGTCTATTCAGGAGTGCTGGAGAGGAGGGTCCGTCAGGAAGTCGAGCCTCAGATTGAGGAGGAGCAGTGTGGTTTTCGTCCCGGCCGTGGAACAGTGGACCAGCTCTACACCCTTAGCAGGGTCCTTGAGGGTATGTGGGAATTCGCCCAACCAGTCTACATGAGTTTTGTGGACTTGGAGAAGGCGTTTGACCGTGTCCCTCGGGGAGTTCTGTGGGGGGTGCTTCGTGGGTATGGGGTACCGAACCCCCTGATACGCGCTGTTCGGTCACTATACCACCGATGTCAGAGTTTGGTTCGCATTGCCGGCAGCAAGTCGGAATCGTTTCCAGTGGGGGTAGGACTCCGCCAAGGCTGCCCTTTGTCGCCGATTCTGTTCATAACTTTTATGGACAGAATTTCTAGGCGCAGCCGAAGCGTTGAGGGGGTCCGTTTTGGGGGCCTCAGTATTGCATCCCTGCTTTTTGCAGATGATGTGGTGCTGTTGGCTCCTTCAAACGGGGCTCTCCAACTCTCACTGGAGCGTTTCGGAGCCGAGTGTGAAGCGGTTGGGATGAAAATCAGCACCTCCAAATCTGAAACCATGGTCCTCAGTCGGAAAAGGGTGGAGTGCCCCCTCCGGGTCGGGGAGGAGATCTTGCCCCAAGTGGAGGAGTTCAAGTATCTTGGGGTCTTGTTCACGAGTGGGGGCAGGAGGGAGCGGGAGATCGACAGGCGGATGGGTGCAGCGTCTGCTGTGATGCGGACGTTGTATCGGTCTGTCGTGGTGAAGAAGGAGCTGAGCCAAAGGGCGAAGCTCTCAATTTACCGGTCGATCTACATCCCAACCCTCATCTATGGTCACGAGCTATGGTTCGTGACCGAAAGAACGAGATCCCGGATACAAGCGGCCGAAATGAGTTTTCTCCGCAGGGTGTCCGGGCTCTCCCTTAGAGATAAGGTGAGAAGCTCGGTCATCCGGGAGGGGCTCAGAGTCGAGCCGCTTCTCCTCCACATCGAGAGGAGCCAGATGAGGTGGCTTGGGCATCTCATTCGGATGCCTCCTGAGCGCCTCCCTGGTGATGTGTTCCGGGCATGTCCCACCGGGAGGAGACCCCGAGGAAGACCCAGGACACGCTGGAGAGACTATGTCACCCAGCTGGCCTGGGAACGTCTCGGGATCCCACGGGGAGAGCTGGAAGAAGTAGCGAGGGAGAGGGAAGTCTGGGCTTCCCTGCTAAAGCTGTTGCCCCCGCGACCCGGCCCCGGATAAGCGGTAGATGATGGATGGATGGATGGATACACGCCCACCCTTCACTGATTGCCAGTCACTTCCGCCTTTTCTCTATATAAACAGCATGTCGGCTGTCAGTCAGATTTCGGAACTCAGCGCATACAAAAGACGCTCCGCATCATAAGGCGTCCTGTCCATTTTAGAGAAAATTTAAGACTTTTAATGGCGCCTTATAGTCATGAAAATACGGTAATCGTGTTGTACTCTTCCATACCGGTAGGGAGCAGCAGCAGCTAGGAAATTGCCTTTTGCTTCGAGACAAGCGAAGTTTCAAGGCAATACAATGAAATGTATCTTTCATTTAGATTTACTTTGACCTGAGATGCAACGGCACCAATGTTCCCTCTAAGCGCAACTGCGCACTGGTCGCACACTCTCAGCGCATAACAAAACTTATACAGCGCAGTGAACGCACTGCAAATGAATTAGATATGTAACTTTCTTTTCTGTATCAATTTGTTGTATTATTCAATGAGTGACAGGTGTCCAGCCAATCACACGATACGATGCAATGACGCTATGAATCCAATCACGGCATTGACAGTACTTGCGCATATTCTCTGCTCCGTAACAATAACAGTGCGGCGGCAATAAGTGATGCTAATGCTAATCCTTTATCATGGCAAAACGACCAGGCAGTGAACGTTATACGTCGACTCCCCAAACCAAAATAAGAATGAACTGCGGGTCTTTTAATTTGGAACGGCTGTCGGAGTATGTGCAAATAGAAGAACACGCAGTGAAACTGGGTGAGGTATTTTCTTTTTCGAGTGAGAAAGGTCTGTTCTGTAAAACATGCAGAAAAGCTGAAGCTGTAAGCAAATTTTCCGATGGAAAAATACAGACTGAAAGGAAGCTGGACTACATCAAGCGACACATTCATCAGAAAAGTCATTTGAATGATGTTGGAATTATACAAGGACTGAAGATGGGAAAAGGGATTGGTACAATATTGCGGGACAGCGCAAACGACCGGGCTTTTTCTGTCACACAGAAAAAATTCCAACCCTGAGCAAGTTAAAGTTCTAATTGACTATATTTTACTTGCCATTAAAACGAATGCAGCAAATATTGGATTGATGTTGATTTGATTTGTATTCAATGTGTTATAATATTGCGTTAATTTTCAATGTTAAAAAACGCTTATAGTAACAATATCACACTCAATTGTTAAAATAAGCTTTTTTTTTTTAATTTTCGGGTAGTGGTGTGCTGCAACATTTTTTTCAATAAAAAAAAATATCTTTGGCTCTAAAGAGAAAAAGAAAAAACACTAGTCTAAATTGAGAGACTGGAGCGTGTAAATTTTTAAATGAACCGCCCAGCAGTTAGAGTTTCAGGGCAATTGAGTTTAGTAAAAAATGCAGGCGACTTTACAGTCAGAGGTGCTGCCAGGGATTTTGGACATGATAACAAACAACCTGTCACGTTTCGGACAAGCCGAATAAAGTTGGGATCCCAAAAGTGTAGACCCCAGACAATGTCTCCGTAGCAAAAAGGGTTCAATATACAAAACTCGCACTGCCAAAGAAGTAACATAAAGTGCTGGTCAAAACAAGAACCAGAGGGCACAAAAACGAATAACAAAAAGCGCTTGCACAAAAGGCAAGGGAGGAGAATAAGAACCACAAAGGCAAACCAAAAACAATGTAGCAAATTGTTAGAAGAATCTATGAGCAAAAATGTATCATGTTTAAAGTTTTATTTATTTGGGCACATCGAAGCGTTTGGGTGCATATCCAGCACCCCCAAATGCCTACACACAAAGGCGCCGGCCACCTGACAATTGAAGTCCACAATTAGCACGTCAATACAGGTGGGCGATCATGGGGGAGAGGGCGAAATTCGGTCACAAAAGGGAATGAATAATCCGGGAACAGCGGTTGAGCAACAAAAGACGAGTTGAGAACACCCGTCGCGCCCAGACGACATTGACCATCCGCAAAGTCTACAGCATGCTAATTCGATGTAGACCACCCAGAAATGGCGCCAATGTCGAGGTTGAAAAACAGGTAACCAATCACTACTGAGGGGCCCGACCGGGGGTGCGGCATGCAAATATTGGGGGCAGTGTTTTTCTTGTATTTTGCATATGTTACAATAAAATGTGGAACTCGCGGAGACGGGACTTTGAGTGTGATCGCGGAGCAACAACCGTCGTTCGCTCTCAGAGGTCCGCTCCCGCCGATATTGAAGACAATTTTCCTGTTTGCCGAGTCGTTTCTTTAACTTTGTCCGAGAAAATCTCTGACACAAATACACGCAAGCGAAAGCCCAATCACAAAATAAATACCATACTTACAAAATACTTGGTAACGAAAACACGACGAGGTCTATAGCAAAGCAGTCTATGAGCAAGGAAGTAGCATGGCAAAGGCAATACTCCGACAACAGGTGCACAGCAGAGGGGTCCTAAAATACAGAGTTTACTAATCATAGATTGGCAGCAGGTGTGCACAGAAGTTCCCTCATGCCACCTGCTGGCCAGACTGAAACAGAATTGTGACAGTATCCCCCTCAACGGACGCCTCCTGGCGGACCACCCGGCTTCGATGGGTGCGCAGCGTGGAAAGCGCGAAGAAGGGACGGGTCCAAGATCCAGGAGCGGGGGACCCACTGCTGATCCTCCGGGGCGTAGCCCTCCCAGTCGACCAGGTACTGGAACCCCTTACCCCTGCGCCGTGAGTCCAAAATGTCCCGATAGAATGATCGCTCCGTGCACAACAAAATAAGGAAGAGGATCCCGAGAGTCCAGGATGGCACGAACCGTGTACACCGGGTCACCATCGACAATCCGTGGAGGAGGAGGTGAGGTCGGAGGCGGAGCCAAGGGACTGGTGGCCACCGGCTTAAGCAGGGAAATGTGGAAGACTGGGTGGACCTTCATGGTGGGCGGCAGCCGGAGCTTGACCGAGACGGGGGTGATGATCGATTCCACAACGAACGGTCCCGTAAAGCGGGGCCCCAACTTGCTCGAGGTGCCAGCCAGACGCAGATCCCTGGTTGACAGCCACACCTCCTGGCCCACCTGATAGGCTGGCGCCGGGCGACGATAACGCGATCATCCGGTTCCTGGAGGCGGTACGAGACAACGCGGCCCTGGTCTCCCTCCACATGCGATGAGCCCGTCTCAGATGAAGCTGCACCGACGGGACCTCCACCTGCCCTTCTTGCGACAGAAAAAGCGGCGGCTGATAGCCATAGGCAGACATGAAAGGAAACCGACCTGTGGCTGACGAAACGAGAGTGTTGTGGGCATATTCCACCCAGGGCAGGTGAACAGACCATGACAAGGCACGATGGAGACACACGCAACACAGAGCCGCCTCCAGGTCCTGGTTCATGCACTCTGTCTGTCCGTTGCACTGCGGGTGGTAACCCGAGTGACTTGCCGTGGCTCCCAGGGCCTGACAGAACCGCTTCCACACCCTGGAGTCGAATTGGGGACCCCGGTCTGACACAATGTCCACCGGAATCCCATGGATTCGGAAAACATGGCGACGAGAAGGTCAGCGGTCTCCAGGGCAGACAGTAACTTGGACAAAGGAACAAAATGAGCAGATTTAGAGAAGCGGTCCACAATGGTAAGAATAACGGACTTTCCCCGGGAAGGAGGGAGGCCAGTGACAAAGTCCATGGAGATGTGGGACCTGGGTCGAGGTGGAACGGGAAGGGGTTGGAGCAACCTTGCCGGAGGCTGGTGAGAGGCCTTACTACAGGCGCAGGTGGAGCAGGCCTTGACGAAATCTAGAACGTCCTTCCGCAGCTCCGGCCCCCAAAACCGCTGAGAGACGAGATGCCGGGTCCGGTTCATCCCAGGATGGCAAGCCAACTTTGACGAGTTCCCCCACTGCAACACCTCCGAACGCAGAGGTGGAGGTACAAAGAGTTTCCCAGCAGGACAGCCAGCTGGGACTTGGGTTCCTTCTTGGCCCTCCTGGATCTTACGCTCGATTTCCCACCTCAGCGCCCCCAAGATGCAGTGGTCCGGAAGAATGCTCCCTGGTTCGCTGCTCCTCTCAGCGGGGTCATGGATACGTGATAGGGCATCTGGTCTTATGTTCTTGGAACCTGGACAATAGGTGAGTGTAAAGTTGTAGCGCGTAAGTAGTAGCGCCCACCGGGCTTGACGTGAGTTCAGTCTCTTGGCCGAGCGAATGTATGCGAGGTTCTTGTGGTCAGTGTACACGGTGAAGGGCTCCTTAGCGACAATAGGTGCACAGCAGAGGGGTCCTTAAATACAGAGTTTACTAATCATAGATTGGCAGCAGGTGTGCACAGAAGTCCGCTCATGCCACCTGCTGGCCAGACTGAAACAGAACCGTGACACAACCCTTTCTGGGGCCCCCATAGCTGTCTTCATGTCCGCCATATAATTTTGAATCTGTTTTACATTAAAATACATTTAAGTCATATTTCACTGTCATTTCCATATTTGTTTGAAGAATATCACAGTCAGTTGGTATGGGAAGCACTGAAATATATCCATCCATTTTCTAATCCGCACACTCACAAGGGTCGTGGGTGTCATGTTATGCTCTGCTTTGTTTTGTTTCAGCACCAGCTGGAGTGTTGGGCATGGCCCTTCAGCAGTGCATCGGTGTCTCGTCAACCAATCAAGCTGCTATTTAAGCTATTTAAGGACTATAACTTCATTGGTTTTCCTGCTTGTTTGTCGCCAGCAATTTCTGTTTGTACTCTGTCAGTCTCTCACTTTTTTCATGATTAGACATCCTCATGTTTCCAAATTCACATTAAATATAGATGGGGACTGCCTGCTTAAACTACAACTTTTGTTTGGAGAAAATACAATTTCCTGTATTTCAGCGACATGTTTGTAGTTATAACTGTTCAATAACGTAATGGTTGTACATAATTAGGCCTGCAAATCAACATCACATAAAGATGTGACTAACTGCTTGCAGTACAACTCTTACAGTATGAAAAAGTCCTTTTCTGTATTTGAGAATATTTTTGTTGTTGTTATTACTGCTCAACAACTTCATGGTGATGGATTATTAGGCCTTCAAAACCACATCACATATAGATGGGAACTCCCTGCTTGTGCTGATTTTCATCCCAACCGCTTCACACTTGGCTGCAAACTGCTCCAGTGAGAATTGGAGATCCCGCTTTGAAGAAGCCAACAGGACATTATCTGCACAAATCAGAGATGCAAAACTGAGGCCACCAAACTGGACCCCCTCAACGCCTCGGCTCGAAATTCTGTCCTATACTCCTGAAACACCCACCACGGAGGGACATGGTTAAACGCGTTCTCCAAGTCCTGGTTGGGACCACCTCCCATGTACCCTCGAGGACCCTGCTAAGGGTGTAGAGCCGGTCCACAGTTCCATGGCTGGGCCCCAAACCACACTGCTCCTCCTGAATCTGAGGCTCAACTTCCCGACGGACCCTCCTCTCCAGCACCCCTGAATAGACCTTACCAGGGAGGCTGAGGTGTGTAAACCCTCTGTAGTATGAACATGCTTTCTGGTCCACTTATTAAAAAGAGGGACCACCACCCTGCTCTGTCAAACTGGAGGCACTCTCCCCGATGACCACCCCATGTTGCAGAGGTGTGTCAACCAGGACAGCACGTCCACATCCAGACCCTTGAGCATCTCATGAGAATCTCATTCACTCCTGGGGCCTTGCCCTGAGGAGCTTTTTAACCACATTGGTGACTTCAACCACAGAGCTAGGAGAGCCCACCTCAGAGTCCTCAGACCCTTCTTCCTCAGAGGAAGATGTGTCGGTGGAGTTGAGGTCTTTGAAGTCCTCTCTCCATGGAATCACAACCTCTTGGGGTGAGGTAAGCAGCCCCCCATCCTCAATTTACACAATGTTGATGGCGCACTGATTCCCCCTCTCGAGATGCCGGTTGGTGGACCGGAATTTTCTCAGTCGTCCAGAAGTTGTTCTTCATAAACCCTTTTCATATTCAATTTTGGCCTCAGCAAAGACCAAAGCTCAGTTCTACTTGGCTAGTTGGTCGACATTTGCTGCCTTTGGAGTCCCATGGTCCAAAAAGAACCAATAGGACTCCTTCAGCTTGACGACATCCATCACCGCTCGTGTCAACCAATGGATTTGGGGGCTTCTGTCCTGACAGGCACCGACCACCTTATTGCCACAGCTATTGTTGGCCTTTTCAACAATGGCGGCATGGAGCATGGTCCAGTCAGACTCAATGTCGCCCGACTCCCATGGGATGCAGGTGATGTTCTGGAGGAGGTGGGAATTGAAACTTTCTGAAAGGGGAATCTGTGAGATGTTCCCAGCAGACCCTCACATCACGTTTGTGTCTGTGGTGTAGTGTTGCATTCGATATGGTGCTCAATTTGCTCTTTCCTTCGAAGAACTTTTGTCTGAAAAAAAAAAAGAAACTTTACTTGATACACCTACTCTTGTTCTTCTCAAACATGTTTAGTGTGTTCTTTACATAAAGAAATAAAGAAAGCTAGATTATTTTTTGTTTTACAAGTTTAATTCCAAATGACATGCAAAAGCAAAAGGTGAACGTGGTTAGGAGAGCAAAACATGAAACAAAAGTAAATACATGAAAGTTTAACGTGACGCACATGCTCACATCATGTGATCCTGCCCAATTCTAGCTAAAAGTAGTGTCGAGATGTAGTCTTTCGAATACGGCAATGACATCACGATATCAAGAACATGAAGTATGTACGAGGTATCTGAATTGCAATGATATGTTGCATTGATATATCCGCTAATATCATTTCAGTGTACAGGTGAAAGTGATTGTAGTGTAAATGCAAGTTCACACACACATTGGAGCACCCTGTAGATATCAAATACAAAACAGACAATAAATATCCTAATAGATATAATTTAATTTGTCAAGCGCCACCCACCACCATTTGCACCCATGGAATGTGAAGCTAAGAATGCATAAACACGTGTGTTTGTGCTAATCAATAGGGCAGCCGTGTGTCCCCACTTTGCCACGAACGGACAGAGCTTTGTTGAATGGAGAGGGGCGACCATTGATGGTCACATGACGGATGCAGCCGTGGAAGGCGGGCAGGCCTGGTGTTGCCGTACCGCCATCTGGTGGACAGGATGAGGAGAGAATTTTATTATGAACACTGAAGACGATCTTGAAGGGTTTAAGCTTGGAGGAAAAGATTTGTTTCCATGTTGACCATATTGATAACATGTTTGATTGATTAACAGGGGACACTGTACAGCACTAACCAGGAACTCCTCCGAGGTAAACCACTTCTCTGGCCACTGCTGAACGGCCATGTTTGGGTCCGGCGCCATGTTGACTGTCTGCATCTACATGGAGCTGCAGGACGTTCTTCTTCTTCACCACTAGAGACCAAAAGAGTGGCATGAGCCATCCAAGGGAGTGTGGTGATTGGATGGTATTTTGGTCTCATCACTCACCTGCGATGGTGCGCCAGCGTCCGTTGCAGAGTGCCTCTTCCGGTGCCAATGACAAGAAGACATCACCTTTGCCGCTGTTCATAGACAGCATCACCTAAACACAGAACACCAAAGGCAATGTTCCCATTACAGGTTCTTGAATGGCCTGGCCCGCTCTTCCTGGCCTCCATTGGTTCTTCATTAGAGCAAGAACCAATCAATTGGTGCGTGATCAACTGAACTGTGCGAGCCACCATTGCACACTCGCAGTGTTTCATGTGTCCTGGACACAGGTTTTTCACCGATTAAAAATAATAATTGCAGTTGCATTATATGGCGACATCACAAATTACAGCTCTTCAAATGCACACAGATGAAAAATCAATTTCCAGATTTCAACCACCACCAAGACAAAAATACAGTGCATACAGTACACGTGATGCATTTTACATTAACATTCAACCATATTTAAAATTTCATATGCACCAGTGGAGAGAATAGTGATCCTTGGGATAAACATTTTTTTGAGCAGTGTGCCCCTTGCGGGTGCATTCAAATGAATGAGAGTGACCTCTCATTCACTTGAAAGAAGAGCTTGCACTGAGTCACTTAAGTGCGCTCGCTTAAAACCAAGAAATGGGTGTGTGAAGTTGAGTTCCTTGCTGTATTGCCTACATCTCTCGGTCAATGACAGTGACGTCACAGCCCACCTTGGCCTACATTCTAGAACCAGGTTCTCAAGAATTAATCCATGGCAACCACACAGTCTTCAAAAAGTGTAATGGAAAAGCGACCGTAGGGTGTAACCTGGCTGTTTTGGGGTGGAGGCGGTACAATGCAAAAATGGCTCTTGTGCGTGTTGTCATGACACAGGGATGAGATCTAAGATATAATGAATGCCCCGTCTGCTGTGTCACCTCTCCTCTGCGCAGCGTCAATATCAGATGCTGGCCAGATATCGTCCCAGCCTGTAACAACAGCCCAGAGTCTGACACCGGACGCACTTCCAATCTGACCTCCAGGTCTCCACCCAGGACTAGCAGTTCACCTACAGGAAATACAGGAGTCTCACATCATCGTTATCACACGATAATGCAAGAAACAGCAGCGACAAAACAGCTGCTCACCTACGACTACATGTCCTCCCTCTCCTGTGAAGAAGGCACCGGGCTGCACAGGCTTCTGGAAGCAAGGGACCACACCTTGGCTGTAGGCGGGGCTTCCCGCGGGGCTCTCGTTCAGCGTCAGGTCACGGACGCAGCCGGTAAAGCCAGAGTGGGCATCAGACATTGGAGATTGCTGTGGCACTCCTCCCACAAATAACGGAGCACTGATACGCGTGCGGTCTCCTGCAGGAAGCTTCTTGGACTGAGCGCTGATCCCATCCACGATCATACTGACTTTATCCGTGTCACGCTTAATGAACACCTGAGGACAGAGCCGAGTCGCCATCTTAGCTTTCATTCGACCACGTCAGCGCTTGTACTCACCGTGTGCCATTGATGGTCGTCCGTCTTGGTGCGGCTGCGCAGGCCAACCTTCCTCTTCCTTCCTAGAGACAGCACCAAATGACCCTCCGACACGGCAAGCGACAGGACGCCGCCAGACGTGTAGAGGATCAAACCTTCCGATGAGTTGATCTTTACGGCAAGTGAGATGTGAGGCCTGCGCAGAGAGCACCTCTTATTGACATGTCAAAAGATTTGAATAGCAGCATTTGAATTACAGTTCGGAGTCAGGCTTTCTATTTTAAACGAAAACAAAATAAATGACAAAATTATGCTGACAGCCTGCACTGACTCATGTAGTTCATTTGCAAAACTCTACTAAAAACAAAACGGAGAAGATCGGTAGAATGCTAACATGCCAACAGGCAGTGGACTAACAAAGCAAGATGGTAATCTAAGAACAAAAAGTGCAAACAAAGGCAGACCCAAAGAGCATTTCACATCTTACACTGTGGAGAAATGATGTGAACATGCTAAGTATGCTTATGTATGCTGAGTAAAGTAAGCAAACCCAAAATGTCATATTTTATTTGTGAGGAGGTAGGAGGAGGTGTGATTAATGATAACAAATTAAAGCCTGTCTTTTGTAATGAAATCTAAGTTAAACAAGACTGTATAAACATTTACATCTTTTATTTTTCTGTTTCTAGAGGGTACATTAACTGACAATTTTCCATCATGGACCGATTTTTTTTAAGTGTTGACGGGAAATTTTAAGGCCATCCGTCATTTTAACAGGTTGAAAATTGGGCCATATACCACAGTAGCAATACGTCCTTAAGAATCAAGCGCGACACTTTAAGAGAGAGAGAGGCAGAAAGACAAAGCACAAGAACAATGACGGGTGGACAATAGACAGAGACAGGAAGGAGTTCTTTGAATTGTCATTGCAAGAGTTTAGTACAGTACGTTTTGTGATGAGGTGACTTCAGTTTTTTTTTTTTGCGAACCACAGTCTCTCGTGGCCAAAACTATTCACAGCCTCGAAACGCCTCAGCCCACTAAACATATATTTATTTATTTTTAAAGTCAGCGAGAGAGAAGCCCGGCCTGACCCGAAGCAATGATTGACATTTTAGGTCTGACCTGACTCAGCGCACTAAAAAAAAAAAAAAAAAAGTCAGCGAGACAGAAGCCCGACCCGACCCATTTCGGGTCGGGCTCGGGCTGAAGATCTTACCTTTATACCAATCACATCCACTGAAACCAATTAGTGGCCGATCGATCCAAGCACCACTTACTTTCGACAGCTTCAACTCATGTAGATTTCACGCTATCCACAGCAAGTCAAAACCGGATCTGTTTTCGACAAACGCAGCAGAAGACCCCTAAAAGCCTTTACTCAACATAAACAAAAGCTCGATTCTGTACATATTTCAGGTTGCTGATCATCAGAATCTTCCGCTTGAAGCTTTTGAACAACGTTCATTGGGAACGGATTGGGTTCCATCTTAAGGAAACATGGTATTCCCTTCCACTCCTATGCAGATGACTGCCAGATCTATGTCCCACTGAGCAAGAAAGACGCCTTCTCATTAAGGCCACTCCTATCCTGTCTGGAAGAAATCAAAACCTGGATGGCACAATATTTCTTGAAATTCAACGAAAAGAAGACAGAGGTGATATTGTTTGGTCCCAGTGGCCCTTGTACATTCCATCCTGTAGACTTGGGCCCCCTGTCTCCTTATCTGAAATCAACGGTCTCAAACTTGGGCCTTAAACTGGACAGTGATTTCAAACTCGATCGGCAAATTGGTGCCGTTGTTAAATCAAGCTTCTTTCACCTTACTGCTGTCACACTTGGAGAAGGCTGGGAACACTGTGAGAATCATGTTCTTTGATTTCTCCAGTGCCTTCAACACCATCCAGCCCAATTTGCTGGGAGGCAAACTGCAGAACGCCGGAGTGGACCACCATCTCACAGCATGGATCATAGACTACCTCACAAATCGGCCGCAGTACGTGAGATTGCAGAGCTGTGAGCCGGACCGGCTTCTCTGCAGCACTGGAGCGCCGTAGGGGACTGTTCTGGCTCCATTCCTGTTCATCCTCTACACCTCGGACTTCAGACACGTCACTCCAAACTGCCACCTTCAGAAGTTCTCCGATGACTCTGCGATTGCTGGCCTCATTACAGAAGGGGACGATCGGGAGTACAGGGGACTGACAAAGGACTTTGTGGACTGGTGCCAGCAGAATCTCCTCCAGATCAACCCTAGGAAAACTAAGGAGTTGGTTGTGGATTTCTGCAGGAAAAAGTCCTCACCAGCACCGATGAACATCCAGGGTATGGACATAGAGAGGGTGACCTTCTACAAGTACCTTGGTGTTCTTCTGAACGACAAACTGGACTGGTCTACAAACACGGACACCCTGATTAGGAAAGGACAGAGCCGACTCTTCCCACTCAGGAAACTGAGGTCTTTTGGGGTTCAGAGGTCACTCCTTAAGACGTTCTATAACTCGGTGGTGGCCTCGGCCATCCATTATGGTATGTCTGCTGGTCAGGCAGCATCTCAGCCCGGGACCGAAAGAGACTGGAGCGACTGGTCAGGAAGGCCAGTTCTGTCCTGGGTTGCTCCCTTGACACTCTGGAGGAGGTGGGCAACAGAAGGATGCTAACTAAGCTAAGCCCGCCCTGACAGCACACACACCCGCGCTGCAAGAAGGAGAGATACCGACGCTCATTCCTACCGACTGCTGTCAGGCTGATGAATAAAAAATAACAATCATAATAATAATAATAATTAAATGATGTGAAGGAAAATTGTAAATAGTACTGCGATTTATCCATTTTGTGTTCATATTGCATTTAATTGAAAGATGTTTGTTGTTTTTTTCTCTTTCTTCTTTCTACATACATTCTTGCTGCTGGAGGCTGTAAATTTCCCCAGTGTGGGACGAATAAAGGATATCTTATCTTATCTTATCTTAGACAGCTGGCCAAAATAAAACCTCTCCTCTCACATGAACACTTTGAGACAGTAATTCATGCCTTTGTCACATCCCGGCTGGATTACTGCAATGCCTTGTACTTTGGAGTCAGCCAGTCCTCCATTAAGCGCCTTCAGCTGGTCCAGAATGCCGCTGCTCGCCTCTTGACTGGTACACGTAAGAGGGAGCACATATACCTCCCACTGCACATTAGGCAGGCCTCCTCGCTGCCCATCTTTAAAGTCCTCCTCAAAACTCACTTGTATTCTTTGGCGTTCGACTCAGCATGATTTGTCCTTGATTTTACTGCTTGGTGCTTTCCACCGCCTTTATTACCGATTCGTCTTACTGTTTATTGTGTATATTAAATCGCTCCATGTACAGCACTTTGTATGCAGCGATGGCTGTTCGAAAGTGCTCTATAAATACTGTTGACTTGACTTGACTTGAACGTGAAGTTGGTCATGTATGAGTCAGGTTTTTATCACTCGCTGGAGCAAAATCACTGAATTAAACGTTTGCTGATGCTGGGTTCCAAGTGCGGCCCTCCAGGTAGACTTTACTGGCTTTGCTCTAATACCGTATTAGCCCAAATATAAGATGGCCCTGATTATAAGACGACCCCCTCTTTTTCAAGACTCAAGTTTGAAAAAATACTTTTTGAACACCAAATTAATTTTTATAAAGAAAATAATTACAGTACATCTGAAACCAATGATTTTAACAATATATTTGGGAGAAAAAGAATGTTATTTTGCCTCATTCAAATTTAAGTGCAATCACATTCGTAAATGAATGGCTTCTGGTTTTTGAAATATAAATTACATCATAACTTCTCCTCAGCTGACGGTTAATCTGGCTGATCTTTGACCCACTTTTCTCCAGATTGTCGCTACATTTCTCCATTTTCTGTTATCTCTTCTATCATTTTCTTCTCTTTTCCTTTTGACAGCTATTTTTTATTTTTCTTCTTCGTGCTACCGCTATTTTTATTTTTATTCTTCGCGGCAGGGGTTCACACTTTGGCCTCGGGAGTCAAGTTCAGCATTCACTTCACTGACATCTGGCGCCATCTAGCACCATGAATGGGTGTAATGTCTAGACCCCGAATATAAGGCCACTTTTTCAATCTTTTTCATTATTAATTCGTGTAATGTCTAGACCCCGAATATAAGGCCACTTTTTCAATCTTTTTCAATGCACAAAAAAATACAGTCTTATTTTCGGGGTCAATACGATACTGGCTCAAGGAGTTCCAAATTACAAATTCTCATCGGCGGTGCAAGTGGCACGCCTTACACTGTGCGGTTTAAGAACACATCCTGTTTTCAGAAAGTTGCCATGGAATGCATCATTGCACCTCAAGCTTCTCAAATTGCCATTGAACTGAGGTTGGGGTCACAAATACTCCTTGGCAGGCAGCAATTTCGCAACATTGCTGTAATGGTTAAGTGCATGATATGCTTCCAAAAACTATAAAGTCTAAGATGTCAAACACGTTTTCATGTCTGTCCCAAAGGTAACTGAAGCAAAAAAAAAGAGGGTAGGAATTAGGGACCTTTGGGATACCTTGTCCATAGACATAAAGTATGTATTTTACTGCATACAGGAAATGAATCATGAATATAAAAATTACAGACAAATACAAAATGACAAGTACATACATGAAACGATTATGTATACAATAAACTCAGAACTATTTTTCCATCTGCACAGTGGTAACACTCACTTGATGCTCAGGGAAGCAGGAACTGAGTCGAAGCGTTGGTAGCTTAGCGTTGACCCACTAAATTGCACGGCTCCCAATTCCTGCTCCAGCAACACGTCCTGGCACGACTCTCTGATGTTGCGACTACGTGACCCTGACAGCTTCTTGTTTTTTCCCTGAAACGTGTACACATACTATGCTGTGGGTGTGTATGCATATGCAGCAGTGTTTCCTAACCAAGACTCTCGTTTTATATTTATCTTTTTATTACATCTTATCGATAAAATAGCAAAGTAGGAACGTGGAAAAAAAAATTGGGACCAGGACCTGGCATGTGTGCGTGCATACCTTGGGCTTGCTGTTGTGTTTGGGTGGCACGGACACAATCTGCTGAGGCTTTGAGGCGGCAGGACAGTTGAGAGGAACATTGACATTTTCTCTGACCTTCAGCAGATTCACCACCATCTGAGGACTGGTATCCCTGATGACAAACACATTAGACAGCTTTTGTGATTCTTGCTCAACGTCAAACATCCTTGCCTTGCCATTACTATTCTTTTCATACTGCAGTTCGAGCGATACGGTCTTCGACACTGTAGCCCATGAATCAATTGTGTCGGCAATGTCGCATATCCAAAAAGGTGTCAGATGTCAAAAAGATGCATCTTATGGATAAGCAATAACAAGACAATACAACAACAATACTGTACCTCGCGATTTTAATTTTGACCCAGTTGCATTGATACTTTATTGTTAGCCATAATGATACATTAGAATATTTATATTTAGAACAACTGTGTCAACAGTACTGTAAATGCTAATCATACGATGCAGCACAAGATTGCCATTTGTTCAATTTGAGGAATTATGGACTGGTAAAATCTGGTAAATTGCCCACCTGTCAAGAAGACATTTAACCGTCCAGACCATAGGGAAGGAAAAAAAGAAAAGAGGAGGAACAAAAATGGTACAAAGAAAGATGTAAAGTAAAGATGCAATGAACCTCAATTGTCTGGCATTTAGCACAGCGCACAGGCATACAGTTCAATAGAAAACTTGCTTCTGAGCAAATTATCCTACAAATGACATCCTGCACGGTGAGCTAATCAGCGGTTTTATTTATTTTTTTAGCGCTGGGCCCCAAAATGTGTCTTCAATAATATGTATAAATAACAACATACTCAATATAGTGTCTACATTATAATCTGTGGGGTGTATGCTTTCCCTGCTATTATGTCATCATTAAGATGCCTTTGCCTTGTCACAATTTTATGTCAGGTTTTTAACCTGAGCTGGATGTTCTGTTAGTCAAAATTGTGTCGTAGAACGTTAATTGCTTTATCCTTTGCATCATATATTGATATTATTATTCTTAGCCTTATTATTATTGGTATTCGTCATGGTAGTGTAAATGCTGCAGTTTCCTGATTCTTTGCAACTGTGGGTCCCTACAATGCCATTCTTGTACATAGTTTGCCAAAACGTCACTCTTACCTCCTGATGAAGACATTGCTGATGCATCCTGTCAGGTTGCGTAGGCCCTGATCGGGCATGCCCCCCAAGAAGGTGCGCCCCTCCAAGCTGGCCAAACCACGGCTCCTGGTGTCCAGCCAGAGCCCCTCCTTGGACTTCTCCAGCACGTCATTCATATAAACACGCACACTGAGGAGGGCATTGGTAGACGTTAGCGCACGTAGGTGAAGGTGAACTCCGTCTATGTCGAATAGCTCTATACCCGTTGATGTTGTTGTAGATGGCCACGTAATGGATGTTGTTGTCGTTGTACGTCTTCTGTGTCTTCACCTCGGTGTTGCCTGCTCTCACCACCACGTGACCTTCATTCAGGAACACCTGGCAAATGCCGTCCTGCCCAAGCACAATAAAATGGGCGTGCGTGTACATGTACACACACACAGACAAACAGTCAGTTTAGCAAGTTCATCAAATCATGCACCAACAAACAGGAAGCGCACGTCACCTTATCGTGATGGAAGAACACGAGTCCATCCTTGTACTCTGTCCTAAAGCTGAAGCTGGCATAGAAGTTGCTCCTGAGCCCAGGAACGTTGCTCAGTGCCAAGTCCAGGTAGCTCTGACCCGAGAAGTGAGCCTCACGAGCCACCTGCATGCAACATTCTTCTTCACTGATGTTGTTCTTGACATGTGATTGTGCATGTCCACTCAGTTAGCCTCAGTGTTTAAGTGTTTAACAAATGGCCTCCCTCACAATTCTCATCATACCACCAAAAGAGACGTTCAAAAGATTGACTCGTTCATGAATGTCACAACACTCATAATATCACTTGATATCACTCATAAGATCCCATTTGCATGTTGACATCAAAATTAATTTCATTGCTAAGTAAATCAAGATGGTGGAATACAGTTCATGCTCTTGGAACCAGGTCACCCTAGGCCACAATTTGCTGATTGATTTTGTGGTTGTGTCATCAAACATACAGCCACATGTGTTAGTAGACACCTAGGTGGAGAGAGAGAGACGGAACTGTCAACTCATCACCACCTGGTGGTGTGTTGGGTCCAAAAGTGGGGGAAGATGCCGGTCCGACCTGGCAGACCCAAACGTATTATAAGGGTCTTCTGGGAATGTCTAGCAGAGTGCTCTGTCAGGAGGAGTGTAAACTCCCAAAATTTCCCCCCACATCCTGGGGGAGGAGGAAGACATTGAATCAGAGTCGACCATGTTCTGCGCCTCCATTGTCAAGACGGCTGAGTCAGGTGGTCATTTCTTGTCATGGCGACAATCACCAAACTCATTGGTGGACACCAACGGTAAAGTATGTCATCAAGCAAAAAAGGAGTATTATTGAGGATTTTTTGTACTGTGGGACTCCGAAGTAAGGTGATGGATATCAACTGGCTAAGGGGACCAAAGCTTCAGCTTTGGCTGAGGCAAAAACTCATGCATGGAAAGGGATCGGTGAGAATATGGAAAAAAGCTTCCAGACAGCTTTGAGATAATTCTGGTCGACCATTCGGCGTCTCAGTAAGAGGAAGCGGTATGCCATTAACACTGTGTGTAGCGGAGATTGTGACTCGGTGGAGAGAAGAGCTCCTCAATTGTACCTTCCTTGACAAAACAGAGTGAAGGACTATGAGGTGAGCACTCCTGATTGAAGTCCGCGAAGTGTTTAAAAAAACAACCTCCTGGATGGTAAAGGCCATGAGAGTGGATGAGATCCGCACGGAATTCCTACAGGATCTGGATGGTGTGGGGCTGTCCTGATTGACACATCCATACAACATTGTGTGAACATCAGGGATCGTGCCTCCGGATTGGCAGACAAAGGTGGTCGTCCTGCGGAGGGTGTGTTCCAACTGCACAAGAGGGCATCAGACTACTGAGCCTCCTTGGTAAGGTCTATTCAGAATGAATATTTTGGTTTTCAACCTGGCTGTGGAACATTGGACCAGCTCTACCCCCCTCGGCATCTTCCTTGAGGGTGCCGGTAGTAAGTCGAATTTGTTTCCAGTGAGAGTTGCACTCTGCCAAGGCTGCCCTTGGTCATTCTGTTCATAACATTCATGGACAGAATTTCTAGATGCAGCCAAAGCATTTAAAGATTTCGATGTGGTGGCTTAAGTATTGCCTTTCTGCTTTTTGCAGATGATATGCGACTTTTGGCTTCATCAAGCCAACTCTCAATGGAGCGAGCAGTTAGCAGCAGAGTATGAAGCGGTGGCGATCAAAATCTGCACCTGTAAATCTTAGACCTGGTTCGCAGGTTGGGGATGATATTCTGGCTCAAGTGGAGGAGTTTAAGGGATAAATGTTGGTGGAGATCGACAGGTGGATCATTACTCGCATCACCAGTGATGCGAACATATGTCGTGTTGAAAAAGAGGCTGAGGTGAAATGCAACCCCCTTCATTTACCAGTCAATCTAATTTCCTTCCCTCACCTATGGTCACGAACTATGGCCCGTGACTGAAAGAATAAGATCCCGGATACAAGCAGAAGAATTAATTTGACTCCATATGGTATCCAGGCTCCCCCACAGAGATTCAGGAGGGACTCTCGAGCCGCTGCTCCTCTGCAGGTGGTTCAGGAATTTGGTTTGGATGCCTCCTAGGTGCCTTCCTGGTGAGGTATTCCGGGAAGCATGTCACACCGAGAGAGGTCGCGGGGATGACCCAGGACATGCTGGAGAGAGTATGAATCCCGAATGGCCTGGTCATGCCTCGGGATTCCAAAGAGTTGAACAAAGTGGCTGGGGCGAAGGAAGTCTGAGCTTCCTTGTTTAAGCTCCTGGCCCCACGATCTGACCTTGGATAAATGGAAGAAAATTAATGGATGGATGTCTCTTTCGTGTGCCCACATGTGCGTCGCATGTGGCAAGACCGGGGTAACGGCACTCAAGTGTGACTTGGGGATTTTTCTATTGTTTAGCCACAACTAAGCTAAGTTGGCCAATATGTTTCCTGAACTAGTTCCAGTCCTGTAATGGCTGTTTGTCTATGTGACCTGTGGCTAACAGGTGATCAGTCCACATGGTACCCTGCCTCTTGCCGAAAGCCAGCTCGGACAGACTTCACCTCAGCCGTCATGCTAATTAGGGTACACATGAAATGAAATAAATACATGTTGATGTAGGTTTTTGGTGTTCCTACCAGCAAGTCGCCGTCACATCCAAAACTGACTCCAGAGCTTTTCATCCTCTTCAGGTCGATGTGGGAATTTTGGGCCTTGACGTTTCGGAAACATCCCTTTAGAGAGCCCTGCTCGGGAAACAAGGGCCGCAACCTACACCACCGCCATAACAACACACACACACACACACACACACACACACACACACACACACACACACACACAAACACACACACGCACACTCACACGCACACGCACACGCGCACGCACACACAAACTTTAAACCACATGTCATGTGAAAAGCAACATGACAACGTTTTTCTGTGTATCTCTGTGTGATTGCTACTGTGTGTTTTGAGGATAGATCTTTTTCCACGGTAACCCACCTCTTGTGGTCTGCTAACTAAAAACGAGGTCCTCAATTTTAAATTAAACCAAGGAAGTATTCTAGACTTGCTTATGCATTGTGGGCTCCCCCCATTTGCATAGAATCAATGCACACTTTGATCCTTCCAAATGCAAAATGCAGTGTTTATATGGACACATACTGTAGGCCACAACGAGACTGGCCATTTCAAACACGGCGGGCTGGCCATTTCAAATGCGCTTTTAGTTGGAGGTCCTTTGTTAAGCTAAGCCGCCACAGGTATTTTGAACATAACACGACAACACTTTACCGGTACGTTGCAGTAAGCACACTGCACTGCAGTGATCATCAGCTTTTACCTTGTTAGCCAATTTCCGGGAAGTCGATAACTGCTCACAAGATAGCTCCGTGGTTGTCCCACATAAAGTTTTTTTGAGTTTGGTACGTGTTGGTTTTAGCGTGGTCACTTTAGAAGGTGACTCAAACAGAATGGTTGGTGACTGTTTTGGATTATATTTGCTGGAGGATTTATTCTTTCACTTTGAATCACCTTTACAAACTCTGTCAAACTCATCCGGACTCCTTACCATATGAGGAGCTAGCAGCCTAACACCACGCCTGCAACTTGTATGTAAAAACTTATTCCCGCCATTAATCACCCACAGCTATACTATTTAAGTGCCATACTACCTATATCATCTGCTAAATTTGACATCGAGAATCAAAAGACAATAGAAAGGTTTAAAAAAAATTGTTGACAGATATCATCGTACCAAAATTACAAATGTGTTCATGTGCACTGGGTGTATTTGCACGTGCGTATGAGACCGGGGCACTGGAACTACTGTTTTTTGCGTTTCACTTGTAACAAACACTGGTCATGAAGAAAAGGTTTGAAAAACTTTAGGAAGCAATCAAACCAATTTCCCTCGAAATGAAATTATCTATCTTTCGAAACTAAACCTTGCACACACATCAGGCCTGGGGGAAAAAAAGTTAATATTCTGGGGTTCTTGTCCTGTGTGTCAGCACGCCAACGTGACAGTACCCCAACGTGGCCAGGGCACTTTATAGCTATCTAGCTAGCGCTATGATGTTCATATTCTCTACTTATGGTTAAACAAGCTGGTTCGCCGCCCTCCGGGCGGCTCATCAGCTAGTTCCTGCGGAAGGCTGGTAAGGTGGTGGTTCGCCGCCCTCCGGGCGGCTCATCAGCTAGTTCCTGCGGAAGGCTGGTAAGGTGGGCCTTTGGCCCACAAAAGTGTTGTTGCTTGGTTCAACTTTTTGTTCATCTTCATTGCTTATCGCGAAAATAAAGAGATGTTTAGCTCTACTAAATAACTAACAATTTCATTGCAATGCTTGTGGGTAGACAACATTTTTTCGCTAAGATGCCCGCGCGATCGTAGTGAGCCACTGCCTGAGCGGCGCAGTGGCGGCGCGTTGAAGTAGGTACGTTTTGAAAAGGGACAGACGGAAGGACAGACCGCGTGCGGGACGACGCGCAATATATATATAGATTTGGTTTAGGGTGGCTTTTGTGTGTGTGTGAGAGTGTGTGTGTGTGAGAGTGAGTGAGTGAGTGAGTGAGTGAGTGAGAGTGAGAGAGAGAGAGAGAGAGAGAGAGAGAGAGAGAGAGAGAGAGAGAGAGAGAGAGAGAGAGAGAGAGAGAGAGAAAGAGAGAGAGAGAGAGAGAGAGAGAGAGAGAGAGAGAGAGAGAGAGAGAGAGAGTGTTTTTGACCTGTCTGGCATATTGTGTTCGGGGACTCCTCCCAGAAAGTATGTGCGTCCAAAGGCTGGGATGTTCTCAGAGAAAACGTGCGTGAAGAGCTGGATGCGGTTGCTCCTCACCACCACTCGGTACGGAGGAGATCGTAGGATTATTATCTCCAGCTAAACAGGTCAACAATGAATTAATCAACTTTAGTTGAAGCAAGGATACTGCACAGAACCCTCAAGCTTCCTGGCCTCTGGTAGAAGACCCGAGCTGAATGAGGGACAGACACCACCCGAGGGGTGAGACGAAGATTTTTTTTTTTATATATATTTTCTTTTCCCCGGAATTTTCAGAAAAGTCATCTCTGGGTAAACTGCACAATTATCACTGCAATGGTCTGTCAAAATATGTTCTAACGGCCCATGGTACAAAAAAAAGATTGGGCACTGGACTGCCCCCAGAAAAGTGTGCCAAATTTGCCACTCACACACCTGACACCGCAAGTCAAGAGGTGGCCCAATGAATTTCTCAATTAGACCATGCGACTCCATCCATCCGTTTGTCCTGAAGAGGGTTACGGGGTATGGTGGAGCCTGTCCAAGCTAAATTTGGACGAAAGGTGAACTGCACCCCAAACAGGTCGGCTGTCAGTCGCAGGGCACAGCCATGCAAGTCAACTGTATAAAATATGAATTTTATATATTTGTATAAAACAGCACATTATTTTGTTTTAATAAGCTGCCATTGTGCAGCCCTGGTATTAAGATATCCTTTATTTGTCCCGCAACGGGGAAATTCTAATAGTATATTATTATAATTAGGAAATAAAAAGTGGGAAAAAAATCTATTCAATATTCAGTTACATGAAAAAGACATCTATATGTAAATTAATAATAAACCTTGCCCAGATGTGCCGAAAGTCTTCCACGAGGTCGGTGAATGAGTACCAAAGAAATACTGTAAAAGTATATGTACCACATTGGGACTGGCGTCGCTGACCCTCAGGAGCGGGGATGTGGGATCCTTGGGCTGAAACTCCTCCATCTCACCGCTTAACTGGAAGAAAGCCTTCAAGTGGCCTCGGACCACGGCCAGACACAGGAACTGGTCCTGATGGAGAAAATGCAGGCGTTCAGCACGTCGTCATGGCATTGAAAGTCATCTGATGGACTCATACTTTGTTTTGAAGCAGCAACAAAATCCCTTCGTGGGAGATCAGCTTGACTTCCTGCTCGAAGCGCTGCATGCGCGCCAACTCATCGCTGAAGGAGATTTCGGCAAAGCCGGTGCCGTCAAAATAAGCGGCGTCGTTCACCCAGGCCTGTGTTAGCGTTGGCTTGGACCTTTATACGGCATTATCAACAAGCACGCATCAACACCCGGGCATAGGTAGTCAGAGAAATGGACGGGTGCAGGCCCTTACCTGCCGCATGGCTTCTCTTGCGTGGTGTTCAGCTGGAAGCTTTCCTCAAAGTTATACAAGCTGAGCACTTCCTCATTGAGCGTGTCCAACTCCATGCAGCCTCTAAAGCTGGGCAGAGCTAGCGGGGGAGGGGGCTGCGAGGGGAGCACAAACACTGTGAAGGAATCTCAGTCATCACAACGAAAGAGTTAATCATGGCCTCATATGGGAGTCATATAAAAAAGTTATTGTTCGTTCCTCCTGGTTGCTGGTGTAAAAATTATTCATGGCGTGCGTCCCCTGGCTGTGTGCCCTTCGAGCAATATAATGACAAAAGTAGGTGACATTTAAATTAATTTAATCTTCGTGTTCGTCATGGCTGCTGGAATAAAAGGTAATCTAGCTTTCCACCACAAGGCTGTGTCCTAGCTTCCCTTATAGTTACTGTCTATAATTACTGTCATGCTTCTGTTTAGGTCACGTTTGGCTTTGTTCCCTCCTGTGCCTGTTTTTGTTGCCACCTGTTCTCGTCATCAGTGTCCCTTGTTTAACTAATCAGCTCCCTCAACCCTTCGTGTCTTGTCCAAGTGTGTCTCATTGTCTCGTCACTTTGCTTGCATTTACCTGTAGTTCCATGAGTTCTGTCACTCTTTGTTATGAGGATGTGAGTGTCTGTGTGCTCCTGTCATGTTTTGTTTTCTGTCGCAGGTTTTTGGCTACTTTGGTTACTGTGGTTTTCTGGACTTTGAGTATTTGAGTGAGTTTTTTTCCCCAGTGTACTCCTGTTTGTAATTTTTTGTTAAATACATCTCTGTCAGCCAACCCTGCCTCTCCCTGCTTTTTGAGGTCCTCCAACTACCACCTCGCAAAACAATTACAAAGCATTGTTAATATTATGTACCGTGCCGTGAAAAAGCATTTGCCGTCTTCTCAAATTCTTTTGGCATAGTTTAACATCATCATACAAGTGTATCAGAAAAAGAGCGCGAGAAGACAAAAAAACAGTTTTTACATGGTGATTTGATTTACAAATGGGGAAGTCCTGTCAAAAATGTTCGCCAATAATATGCTCCATGCGGCCCCACTAGTGTAGCACGGTACTCTGATTCATACTGCGTTTGTGGAATATAAATTAAGCGGCAAAGTCCGACCCATTTTTACTCATCTCAGGGAGCGGCCATTTTGCCATTTGCTGTCGACTCAAAGGACATCACATTTGCTCAGGTAACGATCAAGCATGGCTCAGCTTGCAAACGACACATGATCAAACTCAGAAAACAGGTGAGCCGTGACTACAGGATTAAATATTTCAGTAGGCAATTTAAGCAAAAAAAAAATGAAGAGGGCAAATATTTTCTCACAGCACTCTATGTATTTATTTTTTGAAAACACTGTTCTCGTCTATTGTTTGCGCAATGACAAGCATTTTTCTTTTCCTTTTTTTTAAGGTGGTGGATATGTCTACCTTAAAAGTATTGGGGTACCCCCCCACATAGAAGACGGTGTCACTGGTCAAAAGATTGAGAAGCCCTTGATCTCCTCCCGCCTCCACGTAGGCTTTGGTGACCCTCTGCTCGCCTTCCGAGGCCTCCGAAGACATGGACATTTGACCATACTGCAGGATCCTTCAACACAAAAACACAGCGTAAGAAACAATTCAAAGTCACACAGGTTACATGCGGCCATATCCTACCTCTCCAGGACCACACTGTTAAAATTGCCATTGGACTGGACCTCCTCAGACATCAACACATCTGCCGTTTCACCTCCGATGTTGAAGTACCAGCGCGGCCTCTTCCCCTCCAGCACCATTCCCAGGAAGTCCTTCGAGGACTAAAAAGACGAGCGGTCAACACCATTGACTCTTTTCATGTGCACCAGAGCCAACATTTATCGGTCATGCGGAACAAAAGCACCATGCAGATAGAATGCCAACCCTCAAAGTGGACAGTCCTTACAAAGAGCTCACAAAAATGGTGGACCAGTTCCATTTTCACAGAACCAGAGGGTCAGGTTGTAACAAAGCAACATGGATCCCACTATCCGATTATTACAGTTGATGAAATCAGTTTAATTTAATGTCTCAAGCTATCATAAGACAGCTGAAATTGTGGAATTTGAATTAAGCAGCGAAATGCACCCATTCATTCATATCAGGGGGCAAACATTTTGCCACTAGCTGACGACTCAAAAGTTATATAAATTGGCATGGGTGGACTTATTAGCCAAATAAGACCCTCTCTAGCTCTGCTGCCGTGGAGAGGATGTTCTCCACAGCGGGTGACATGCTGACTTCCAAAAGCTGGTATTCCTATGTCCCTGTCGGGTTATACCAGCTTCAAGGGGCAGTTTTGGGAGGAGAACTAGTTTAGATATTTTGGGTATGTAAAGTGGTCTCAAAATGAATAAGATAGTGTTGTGTTACCCTTGTAAATAGTTTTTTTAGTGACCATCCTAAAATAGTGGTGACAAACTGTAATTTAGCGGAGCCGATTAAAATAACGATGATGGATTGACAATTACAGTTTGGTTCGGCTTGAAGTAATGATGAATTGACGATGACAGATGGGTTGGCAAATGACAGACCAGCAAAAATTTCTGAAGCTACCACCTCTGCCGATTTCAAAAGTAGTCATTCATTAATGTGTGTACATGTAATAATGTGATGAGACGATGATCACTGTCATTACAGTCATCTGAGGGTAGCTGGAAACAAAGTGGCCCGTGACAAACAAGAGTCTGACACCCCTGCATAAACAACGTGTCGTTTGACAGTGCATTCAAGTGGGAGTGGCATTAAACAGCGTGAACCCACTTTTTTCACTAAATTGTTCACAATTTGTCAAATTCCTGCTCACTATAAAGTGAGTTGAATTGAGTTTCCTTCCACCACACTGCACTTGTATCTCAAGTTAGCACTTGAAAGAAAAAGCCAAACAATTTTGAAGTTGGCTCAATCCTCTCTCAAGGCAACACGATACATTTTTTTAATCGGTACATTAAATTGGTATTTTTTGTTGAGTTTTTATAACAATACATATTGTGACCTTTTTTTAATGTTGCACTGAACAAATATCCCACATTTAAAAAAAAAAAAACTACCGGTAACTTAAAGGAATGCAAAACTACGTAAGTGATTAAAAACAAAACAACGGGAAAATCCACTCAAATGTAATTAAAACTAAGTGGATTAGAAAAACAAAAGTCAAAATTAAATGAAAACAAATTCAATGAAAAATCCCAAACTAATATGACCTCGGAACATTCCATACAGAACAACATTGACACCGAAGAAAGACAGGAAAAAGGTTTTGACTAACAGCGTGAAGGGGGCTAAAGTGTCTCCGGGCATAATATAAAATCAGAGCACAGGTGTGTTGTCATGGAGACGCTTACATCTTTGTTGCCGAGGTAGAAGACAAACTGCTTGGCGCCGTCGTCTTGTCGGCGTGAGCGCGCTGCTTCGGGCAATGTGATGTAGAACTTGAGGGAGGTATAGGACGCTAGGTCTGCCAGGTTGGGTGGGGTGCGCACCTGAATGCCAGATGCGCCATTGAACTTGACAGGAACGCTCACCTGAATGCGGGAAGAAGAGGACACAGAAGACAGTTTCGTTCATGTTCAATAGCATTCGCCCTCATTTGGGTAGCTGGTAAGCTGCGTGAGAAAAATGGTTGCAAATCTTGATGTGGCAGTTAAGACTGAGACAGACATAGTATAGTGACGGAGGATGACAAAGGCAAGTTTTTAGCAGCTTCTGTATGTGTGTCGGTCCATGCCCAACTGGATTTTGAGCTCATCTTTTACCCTTAAAAAATATATATCAACATTTTTGACTACAAGAGCTCTGTGTAACAACTGTGTACAACTTTCTGCATGCCAACTTGAAATCCATTTTTATTGTTTACTTAGAGATGGTGATGATGATTCATCGAGTAATCGGAGCAATATTCATTCATTCATTTTCTGAACCGCTTTATCCTCACTAGGGTCGCTGGAGCCTATCCCAGCTGTCTTCTGGCAGTAGGCGGGGGACACCCTGAACCAGTTGCCAGCCAATCACAGGGCACACAGAGACGAACAACCATTCGCGCTCACACTCACACCTAAGGACAATTTGGAGTGTTCAATTAGCCTGCCATGCATGTTTTTGGAATGTGGGAGGAAACCAGAGTACCCGGAGAAAACCCACGCAGGCCCGGGGAGAACATGCAAACTCCACACAGGGAGGCCGGAGCTGGAATTGAATCTGGTACCTCTGCACTGTGAAGTCGACGTGCTATACAACTGGACTACCGGGTTGCCTTAATCGGAGCAATAATCAACGGATGAATCAAATGTTAAAAATAACTGACAGTTGTAGCCCTACTCTCAAAAGATCCTTGTTTCTTCTCTTTCTTGGATTAGACACGTTGCTAGCTTGGCTCCCACTGTGGCACCTGTTGACTAGGCTGACTATTCAGCAGCAAGCTCTATTTTCCATTTTTGCTACCTCACCTTTTAGCTAGCTGTCTTGGTGTCTTCTTTCAGGTTAAAATTCATTTTATTCAACGTTCAACTTATTCCCCTATTTTTCTCTCATTTCCCTTCCAATCACATGCTCATATTCTTTATGTCTTGCTCAAATTGGCTTTCTTAAAGGGGTTCTCATCCCCAGATCAACTTTTTTTCCCCTGAACTGGTGTCTATTCATGCTGTCCGCATGTCCTGGTCATTAATTGGACGTTTTAGTGCATGTTTATTGAAATATTGAATTTGGGGCAAAAACTTTGTGTGACGCCATCATCAGGTCAAACACTGCACTGCAAGTGAATTTGGCATTCTGTCCTCAGGATTGGACGAATAAGGAATCCTGATGTCATTTCCGGAAATTTGACGTAGTACCGTGAGGTATGCAAGCGGCTCAATTTTGTACATATTTAAAAAAAAAAAAATATTTTATATATTTTCCGGTTAGTGATTTATTAGCACAGCATTTGGTTACTTTATTTAGCATAGCGTGTCATAGGATTTAAATTATTTAGGTCATAGTTTATTCTTAGGGAGTATTGCCATCGCAATTGGCTTCCACGAACACCCGTTTTCAAATATTAGTGAGGGGTGGAACAAGAGTCTGGAAGTGAGGTGAGAACCCGTTTACCGTATTTTCTGGACTATAAATCACTGTTTTTTTGTAGTTTGGCTGGGGATACTCTGGAGCGATTTATGGGTGAAATTATTAAACCACAAGAGGCAACTCTAGACCTGTGTTGATAAAAACACGATGAGTCTGATGTAAGTGACATAGAAGTGGGAGGGCTGCATCTTCTCCCTCCTGAGTTGGTGGAGTTGCTTTAAAGTGACACAGAGGATGAAGATTCCGTTGGATTTAGTGATTTGGAGTGACATTGATGGTTTGGTGAACTTGTTAGCATGTTCTTTATGCTATAGTTATCTGAATAACTCTAAATATGTTATTTGAACATACCAGGGACGTTCTCAGTTCGTTGTTTATGCGTCATGTAATAGCATATTGTACACTTATTCAGCGTGTTGTTTTCGACATATATACACTGTATATATATTTTTAAATTGCCTTTCAAGATGATGTGTCTGTTCTTTGGGTTGGATTTTATCACATAAATTTCCCCCCCAAAATGCGACTTATACTCCAGTGCGACTTGTGTATGTTTTTTTGTTCTTTATTGTGCATTTTATGGCTGGTGCGACTTATACTCAGGAGTGACTTATAGTCCGGAAAATACAGTAATCTAAATGTCAAGGAGCTTGCTACTTATGCTGCCACCATGTCGAAGTCTGTCTGGAAGTCACCACTTTTCTTATTTTAAATGAAGATGACAAAAGTCTGTCTGGAAGTCACCACTTTTCTTATTTTAAATGAAGATGACAAAAGTCTTGTAAGTGGTCTAAGCCCTTTCAATTGTTCTGGCGGTGCACGTACCTTGCTAGCAGCGTTCCGAGCTTGCTGGATAAGCTGTCGGATGCGGTTGATGCTCATTGAGATGTTTGGTGACTGCACAGAGCGGTTGTGTAGCTTGTCCAGCTTGTTCAGAAGGAGCGGGATAGTGTCGCCCAGCATGCTCACTGCAGCACGTCAGTGAGCCACATGCAGGAAACACAATGCAGTTTAGCACGGAACACACATACTGATTTTGAGCAGATTCCATTTTTAAACGTGAGCCAGCCCACACAGCTTTTATAGATTATTAGCAAGCCCAAACACAATTTAGATATTTGCAGCTCTTAATGTTTACTGCATCGTGAGTCTTTTTTCTATTTCAGCTTGTCCGGCTGCATTTGAATGCACCTTGCGTCTCGCTAAACGGTCAATGTTTGATGTCATGCTCCTGTCATCACCCTAAGCGTTTGACCTACAACGGTTGAGTGCATTGCAAAGAGTAAGTATTTAATTACAAGCATCTCCCTGTGACATGGAACAAGTGATCTAAGTGATCAGCCCGTAACACACGCATTAAATTCGTTCCCTCGTTTTAAGCTAGCAATCGCTTAATACAAGTTAATAGTTTGAGACCCAAGCAACCATGATACATATATTGTGTTTTACAACAGTATCACCTGTACAACTGAAAATAGACCAACGCACACTCTCCATTGTTAATGCGCGCCTCAAGTGAATGACAGTGAGCTGAATGGAAAACTGACTTTTATCAAGCAAACAGAGGCGGGAATAAAGCCGAAACAACACTCCCCACCCGCTGAAAAAAATAAAAATTTAAAATTGAAAGCAAATCTACAAATCTAGGAATCCGCGGGTATGTTTTTACCAAGCAAGAATATATTTGTTCGGAATATTCAATATATTTGACAGAATTTTGAGGAGAATACTCAAATCCTAATTTATTCAAAAGATGCCACCCTAAATTCAGCAGCTTGGTGAAGTGCTGCCTCCAACACAAAAGATCCAGGCTTTCAAGAGGTACTCCTACTCCTCGTTGTCACGGTAATGACAGACGCACATGTCATCGGCCCACCAGCATTACATGAGACAGAACTGCCCCATCCAAACAGGCTGCTTTCAGGAAGACAGCAATAGGGTGTGGTCTTGATCCTTCGGGGTTCGTGAGGTATATGAAAACAGGGACATAGCATCTCCTTTAACTTCTGATTATACTTATGTTAACAAATAATGTTCAAAGGTTACGAAAAACAATGTGCATTCACAATATACAGTAAGAGTTTGATAATGACGGGGGCAATTATGACTAAAATGATTGAGATGGGGTTTTTTTTCAACAGGAACTTTTATTTCTAAAGTCTACCAATAGGAGGTTGGAGCAGTGTGACGAACTTCAAGGTAGCACTTTTTACATATTCTGGGCTGTGTGATAGTTCCTACCCGTCTTGTTGGCCTCCATCAGAACTTCGTTGACGTCCTTGTTGGTGGTGTTGCTATCACCGTAAGTCTGCTGCCACTGGTCCAGCTGCTCTCTGATTGGACGCAGGACATCATTGACTTGGGAGATCGATGCGGTGGCCTGATCCACCGCTTGCTTGGCCATGTCAATGCCCTGACTGACATCTGCAGGGCACACAGGAGCGAATACTTAACAAATTTTCCAGACAATAGTTGGTACTTTTTGCACACACTTGATGCGGCAAAAATAGACCCTCGGTTGTGCTTGTTCACAAGAATGGAGGGTTGTTTCCAGTTCTAAGAGAGCTGCAACAGCCACGAGATATAGCTGAGGTGCAGCCTGATGTGAGAGTGACGCATGACGTCAACAAAAAAGTCCCGGACATGGCACTTTGAAACAGAGCTGTGCTTTGGAAAAAAAATTGTTCATACGCAACATGACATCGGGTAAGACATGTTTTTTATTTACAGCTGTTTTCTTGTTCCTCACACCTGTTTTGGGACAAATCCACTCATAGGCCGTCATGATTCTGGGTGAGCGGCGAAGGTTATGTTATTAAAGATACATTTGTGACAATTCTGAAGCAAAGGAAGAGAATTTCTGACATAACAAAAAAGGAAAAAAAAGAAAAATGTGTCTGAACACAAGAAATGACAATCTACAGTGAAACTCCTCTAGAACAAAACCTGCATGGGCGAAAATACCCCCTAATGTGAAAAAATCTTCATGCATTAACACCATTCCCATTCTACTGCCCCCCATACGACGAAAAAAAACCCTGTTGCGTTATACGAAATCATTTTCTCTGCTCCAGCCTCACAAAGACATTCACTACAATGAAGTCTAATCCAACAGCGACGTCTAATGGTTCGTTCGGAAACAGCAACAGCAACCACCACACTGGTTTACATAGTGAATTATGTTTATTTCGGTCACAGCTGCGAGTTTCCTGAACGCAACATACTCATAGCTGCTCTGCCATTGGCTGACCGAGCATCATCCTGGCCTTTGATTGGCTAAGAGGGGCCTCACTGTCTATGTGTGTAGATACTGAAGCTAGATCCGTAGAAGATAGAGTGGAATGCATCCGATTAACTCCATCCATCCATCCATCATCTACCGCTTATCCGGGGCCGGGTCGCAACAGCTTTAGCAGGGAAGCCCAGACTTCCCTCTCCCTAGCTACTTCTTCCAGCTCTCCCCGGGGGATCCCGAGACGTTCCCAGGCCAGCTGGGTGACATAGTCTCTCCAGCGTGTCCTGGGTCTTCCCCGGGGTCTCCTCCCGGTGGGACATGCCCGGAACACCTCACCAAGGAGGCGCTCAGGAGGCATCCGAATCAGATGCCCAAGCCACCTCATCTGGCTCCTCTCGATGTGGAGGAGAAGCGGCTCGACTCTGAGCCCCTCCCGGATGACCGAGCTTCTCAACTTATCTCTAAGGGAGAGCCCGGACACCCTGCGGAGAAAACTCATTTCGGCCGCTTGTATCCGGGATCTCGTTCTTTCGGTCACGACCCATAGCTCGTGACCATAGATGAGGGTTGGGACGTAGATCGACCGGTAAATTGAGAGCTTCGCCCTTTGGCTCAGCTCCTTCTTCACCATGACAGACCGATACAACGTCCGCATCACAGCAGACGCTGCACCGATCCGCCTGTCGATCTCCCGCTCCCTCCTGCCCCCACTCGTGAACAAGACCCCAAGATACTTGAACTCCTCCACTTGGGGCAAGATCTCCTCCCCGACCCGGAGGGGGCACTCCACCCTTTTCCGACTGACGACCATGGTTTCAGATTTGGAGGTGCTGATTTTCATCCCAACCGCTTCACACTCGGCTGCGAAACGCTCCAGTAAGAGTTGGAGAGCCCCGTTTGATGGAGCCAACAGCACCACATCATCTGCAAAAAGCAGGGATGCAATACTGAGGCCCCCAAAACGGAACCCCTCAACGCTTTGGCTGCACCTAGAAATTCTGTCCATAAAAGTTATGAACGGAATCCATAAAAGTTATGAACAGAATCGGCGACAAAGGGCAGCCTTGGCGGAGTCCTACCCCCACTGGAAACGATTCCGACTTACTGCCGGCAATGCGAACCAAACTCTGACATCGGTGGTATAGTGACCGAACAGCCCGTATCAGGGGGTTCGGTACCCCATACCCACGAAGCACCCCCCACAGAACTCCCCGAGGGACAGGGTCAAACGCCTTCTCCAAGTCCACAAAACACATGTAGACTGGTTGGGCGAATTCCCACATACCCTCAAGGACCCCGCTAAGGGTGTAGAGCTGGTCCACTGTTCCACGGCCGGGACAAAAACCACACTGCTCCTCCTCAATCTGAGGCTCGACTTCCTGACGGACCCTCCTCTCCAGCACCCCTGAATAGACCTTAGGGAGGCTGAGGAGTGTGATCCCTCTGTAGTTGGAACACACCCTCCGGTCCCCCTTTTTAAAAAGAGGGACTACCACCCCGGTCTGCCAATCCAGAGGCACTCTCCCTGTTGACCACGCGATGTTGCAGAGGCGTGTCAACCAGGACAGCCCCACAACATCCAGAGCCTTGAGGAACTCCGGGCGGATCTCGTCCACCCCTGGGGCCTTGCCACCGAGGAGCTTTTTAACCACATCGGTGACTTCAGCCACAGAGATAGGAGAGCCCACCTCAGAGTCCCCAGGCTCTGCTTCCTCTAAGGAAGGAGTGTTGGTGGAGTTGAGGAGGTCTTCAAAGTACTCTGCCCACCGGTTCACAACGTCCCGAGTCGAAGTCAGCAGCGCCCCATCCCCACTGTACACAGTGTTAGTGGTGCACTGCTTCCCCCTCCTGAGACGTCGGATGGTGGACCAGAATTTCCTCGAAGCCGTCCGGAAGTCGGCTTCCATGGCCTCACCGAACTCTTCCCACGCTCGGGTTTTTGCCTCGGCGACCACCGAAGCTGCGTTCCGCTTGGCCTGTCGATACCCGTCAGCTGCCTCTGGGGTCCCACAGGCCATAAAGGCTCGATAAGACTCCTTCTTCAGCTTGACGGCATCCCTTACTGCTGGTGTCCACCAGCGAGTACGAGGGTTGCCGCCACGACAGGCACCAACCACCTTACGGCCACAACTCAGATTGGCCGCCTCAACAATAGAGGCACGGAACATGGTCCACTCGGACTCAATGTCCCCCGCCTCCCCCGGAACATGGGAAAAGCTCTGTCGGAGGTGGGAGTTGAAACTCCTTCTGACAGGGGATTCCGCCAGACGCTCCCAACAAACCCTCACAATACGTTTGGGTCTGCCAGGACGGACCGGCATCTTCCCCCACCATCGGAGCCTACTCACCACCAGGTGGTGATCAGTTGACAGCTCCGCCCCTCTCTTAACCCGAGTGTCCAGAACATGCGGCCGCAAATCCGATGATACAACTACGAAGTCGATCATCGAACTGCGGCCTGGGGTGTCCTGGTGCCAAGTGCACATATGGACACCCTTATGTTTGAACAAGGTGTTCGTTATGGACAATCCGTGACGAGCACAGAAGTCCAATAACAAAACACCACTCGGGTTCTGATCGGGGGGGCCGTTCCTCCCAATCACGCCTCTCCAGGTCTCACTGTCATTGCCCACGTGAGCATTGAAGTCCCCCAGCAGAACAAGGGAGTCCCCAGCAGGAGTACTCTCCAGCACACCCTCCAAGGACTCCAAAAAGGGTGGGTATGCTGAGCTGCTGTTTGGTGCATATGCACAAACAACAGTCAGGACCCGTCCACCCACCCGAAGGCGGAGGGAGGCAACCCTCTCGTCTACCGGTGTGAACCCCAATGTACAGGCACTGAGCCGGGGGGCAATGAGTATGCCCACAACTGCTCTGCGCCTTTCACCGTGAGCAACTCCAGAGTGGAGGAGAGTCCAACCCCTCTCGAGAGAACTGGTACCAGAACCCAGGCTGTGTGTGGAGGCAAGTCCGACTATATCCAGTCGAAATTCTCTGCCTCACGCACCAGCTCGGGCTCCTTCCCTGCCAGAGAGGTGACATTCCATGTCCCAAGAGCTAGCTTCTGCAGCCGAGGATCGGACCGCCAGGGTCCCCGCCTTTGACTGCCGCCCAGCTCACATTGCACCCGACCCCTTTGGCCCCTCTCATGGGTGGTGAGCCCATGGGAAGGGGGACCCACGTTGCCTCTTCGGGCTGTGCCCGGCCGGGCCCCATGGGTGTAGGCCCGGCCACCAGGCGCTTGCCAACGAGCCCCACCTCCAGGCCTGGCTCCAGAGGGGGGCCCCGGTGACCCGCGTCCGGGCAAGGGAAACTTCGATCCATTTATTTTAATCTTCATCAGGGGTCTTTGAGCCGTGCTTTGTCTGGCCCCTCACCTAGAACCTGTTTGCCATGGGTGACCCTGCCAGGGGCATAAAAGCCCCAGACAACTTAGCTCCTAGGATCATTGGGACACACAAACCCCTCCACCACGGTAAGGTGACGACTCACGGAGGGGCATCCGATTAACTGCTCAGAGTAAATTGCTTATGGCTCGACAGACATTCAAATAAACAAACGTTTCCTCGTATTGCAAGTCAAGCATTTTCCTTGAAAATGCTTGACTTGTTATCATGCTAAAAACCTTACGCTAACTGGAGGGCTAATAAGAGAGAAACCCTCCAGTTAGTGTAAGGTCAGCTAACTTCCAGACAGACTTCGACATGGTGGCAGCATAAGTAGCAAGGTAAGTGTCCCGTGGCTGGCTTAAAAGTTCATTGCATGACATCAGCTGAGCAACGCTAGCTTGGGTGGCGATCGAGGGTCGTCGAGTTAGAGACAGTGAAGTGGTGGAAAGAAAAGCCACCGGTTCCAGGAAGTATTTGTTATTGTTAGATTCAGACGAGCATGGACGTTGCATTGCTAAAATGGCTACAAAACTTTTGGACTTTTGGATGTCAAGCAGCTAAGACAAGAAGAGCTCTGATGCTGGAAGAGAGGGTAAAAGTGAAAATGAAAGACGGAGCAAGCAAAATCAAAAACATAATCCAAGAAATTGATTAAAGTGAATGCTGATTGTAAATTTCACAATTTACAATCAAACGACCCTTTTTTCTTTCTACACTGACAATATGAAGTGTCAAATAAGTGTGCGCTCATACTTATGCACTATTGGAATAAAAATAGTGTGCGTGTACACATACGTTTGTGTGTGTGTGCTTACATCTGAGATCAGATTTGCAACAGTGAAAAATCCCCTGTTGTGAAAAATTTCTTGGTGCAAACATGATTTCGTTGTAGAGGAGTTTCACAGTCATTACGGTACTATACTGATAATCCTACACTTGATACCAGCAAATTGGGGGCCCATGTAATACAGTGGTCCGCAACCCTTTTTGCGCCACGGACCAGATGAGATGATATGCCGTGCATGGACCACCAACCATATTGTTTTTCATCGCTTTTTATTTGCCAGTTTTGAAGTATTGGTACAACAACGATCATTATAGAGTAATTCAACATTTTATGAATGCTCATTCATTTAAAACAGTGTTATTCAACAAACGTAGAATAAAATAAAATAAAAAAGTGACCTCTTAAGAAATGAACCAATCAGGATTATTAAATACGCCTTATATTGTAAACGTGACAATCCTACATACGGAATTAGCATCACTGCTAGTTGCAAATGTGACACGATTGATTGCTGCTTTTATCCGGTGGCTGACGGCTCATTTTTAGCGACTAAACTGCTAATGTTTACATGGGCAGGCAAACTCTGCAGGCATTTTCATACTTCCCAGTTGATCACTTGGGTGCTAATTGTTCAAATGATTCAAATGGTTTCTTGTATTGCCTCATTTTTGTCGACAAACCACGTACAGCTGCTTCCTCCTCTGCATCGCTGTTGTGAGACCGCGAGGGAAGGGACCCCCTTGTCAAAATACTGTAGCTTCATCTCCAGAAGTCGCAGATGCCAAAACATTTGGTCAATTTGTTATTATTGCTTTCTGTGTACTGATTCTTCTTTCATTTATTGGCAAATTCTGTTTATTTCAATTTGCAAACCAATGTTAGAATGACTCAGATTGGCCAGAGTCGCGCACATTTCCATGTCGTCTGATGAAGTAAATATGCTGAGAGCACATCTCGCAGGTCTGTCTCTGTGTGGCCCATTCCCAAACAGGCGGAGGCTCAGTATCGGTGCGCGGACCGGTGGTTGGGGACTATTGGTATAACACGTGAGTACAGAAAAAAACCCAGACTGGGGTTTAAAAAAAAAACAAGGGCGATTAAAAGAAGTGATAGGCTTTATTAGGTGCGGAGCTCCTTTTAAGTGGAGAATCATAAACAAATGGTAGAAAAAAAACCCCTTAACGCTATGGTAGTGTAGATGTTGCTTTTTGTGCAGATGGAGTGGGTTAGTCTCCCGCACAGTGCCGCAATAACCAGCTATGGTCACTCCCAAGCCCAATTTTTTTCAAAAAAGTGTCATCCAAGAGAGCGTCCGGTGTAAAGAAAGGAATCATGCAAGTGAAGGCGTCTTCATACGACAATGGCTATATTGCATCACGTGATTGACGCAGTATGTCTGCGTTCCCATTGTAGCATAGAATGCCGTGTGAGGCATCTCTCATGATTGGTCCATTTAGACACATGCTATGATGATGTCATACTCAGTTTTCTCTTGCTAGGGTCCTCAATAAACAAGTCCTCTTGAAGGTAATTTATTCGTCACCACACAGGAGAGGATCTGCACCATGCAGCTCATTGCTGCAATGCAAGCAACTTTCACATGCAGCACATACGACCTATTTCGCAAATACAAAATGCATCGTCTGGTCATCTACGTTCCTTTGTTTTAGCAGGCATGGTCTCCATTGTTGTCGCTTTGCTGCTTGTTCCGCAAAGTAAAAACGTAGACCAGAATTGGCCATGAAATGTAAAGGAAACTCCACCCTAAGGTGTCCTTGTCAACTTGGAGTGAAACTACAACACATTTTTAAAACGTGTATGGGTTGCGCGCAAGTATAAAATCAAACTGTGCACGTCACTGCAGATGTCCGTGCGGTTGCTGCCCTTGAGTCTTGTTTGTTTGTTTATTGAACATAAAACATATACAGTAATAATTTGACAGAAAATAAGGTAGATAAAAAAGTAAAAAGAAAGAAATCAGTCTTCATTCAACACAGTTATTATGTTCAAGGGAGTAGGATGAAGTAAAAAAACATATCTAGTCCTACCCCGTTATGTGTTTATATCTACTAAATCATTTTTATATCAATCAGAAAAGAAAAAGTAAGAAGAAGTCTCCATTAAGGCTCATACTTTACCCTTAACCGTGATATTTTCACAACTTTTGGTTTGTATCGGGATTATATACATCCTCACCCTGGCACTCTTGTGTCAATTTTCTCTTGTATTCATAATGGATATTTCAATACCTTTCTCTATTTATCAACTTAGTTCTGATTTATCATTATATTTAATGTTTAGAATTTATCATTTTAACTCTGATTGATGTAGGTTGTTTGTACTATTTTTTTGAATTTGTTTTTGAAATCAGCAAACGATTTACTCATTTTTAGGTCCGTTTCGAGATTATTCCACATATTAACACCTTTGCTAGATACACTTCTTTGCTTGATGTTTGTTCTTGTTTTGAGTTTTTTGAATAAGTTGGTACCTCTTAATTCATAGTTGCTTTCTCGAATTTCAAAAAACTTCTGAATGTTTTGGCAGAGCAGGTTATTGTGTGCTTTGTACATTAATTGGGCAATTTTAAAGTCAAACAGGTCAGAAAATTTAATCGTATTTAATTTGATAAATAGTGGATTTGTGGGTTCCGTATATTTTGATCTATTAATAATTCGAATAGCTTTTTTTTGTAGTTTGAGAATAGGGAGTGTGTTTGTTTTGCAGGCATTTCCCCATATTTCCACACAGTAGGTCATGTATGGTAACAATAATGAAGTGTATAATGTGTACAAAGATCTCTTATTTAGCACTTCCTTGGTTTTGTAGAGGATCCCTACGGTCTTGGCTATTTTTCTTTTTACGTTATCGATATGTGGTTTCCAACATAGTTTTGAGTCTATTACTATTCCGAGAAACTTGGTTTCATACGCTCTTTCTATTTCAATTGAGTTTACCATAATTTTAGCTTGGTGTTTGATTGGTCTTGTGCCAAAAACAATTTGACTTCGATTTTTTCAGGTTAAGTGACAATTTATTTCTGTCGAACCAGTTTTTTAATTTGTTTAATTCGTTTTCTATGGTTGTCAGGAGCTGTTTCAGATTTTATTCCAGAACAGTAGAAAGTTGTATCATCAGCAAATAGGACACATTTAAATAGTTTTGAGACCTTGCAGATATCATTTATATATAAGATGAATAGTTTTGGACCAAGCACTGACCCCTAAGGAACTCCGTGAGTGATTTTCAGTTGATTCGTTTTTTTATTGTTGAGTTGCACGTACTGATATATGTTTTCTAAATAACTTTTTATCCATTTATAAGCTACACCTCTAATGCCATATCTTTCTAGTTTTTTCAATAATATACTGTGATCTATTGTGTCAAAAGCTTTTTTTAGATCTAGGAAAACCCCAACAGTAAATTCTTTGTTGTCTATATTAGTGGCTATTGCTTCCACAAACTCCATAACTGCCATTGAGGTGGTCCGTTTTTCCCTGAAGCCATATTGATTCTCACTTAACAGCGCATGCTTTTGTATAAAACTATCAAGTCTGCGAGAAAATAGTTTTTCTAATATTTTTGAAAATTGTGGTAGTAGTGATATTGGTCTATAATTTGTAAACAGATGTTTTTCTCCACTTTTATAGATTGGAATAACTTTAGCAATTTTCATTTTTGATGGAAATATACCAGCTTTGAATGACAGGTTGCATAAGTGCGTGAAAGGTCGCACTACACATTCTATAATCTGCTTGATTATTGTCATATCAATATTAAAGCAATCAGTTGACTTTTTATTTTTAAAAGTTTTTATAATATTTGATACTTCTTGTTTTACTGCAGTAAGGAACATCGTGGAGGAGTTTTTTTCTACGCATCTATCTATTTCAAACAGGTTTGTTGGATCGGGAATTTGTTTTGCTAGGTTACTGCCGATGTTGACAAAATACTCATTAAATTCAGTTGCTATTTCTGCAGTTTTTTCCAAAATAGTATTTTTGCCTTTGATAAAATATTCTGGATAATCCATTTTTTTAGGACTATTTCTGATTACTTGGTTAAGTATTTTCCATATTTCTTGTGTCTTACCTTTATTCTGCTCTAATAGTGCATGATAATGATAATATTTACTAGTTTATTTTTATAGGTCTTATATTTTTTTTCTGCTTCTTCAGTTCTGAATTTTAAAAACAATTTATATAAATTGTTTTTCTTTTTACATGCGTTTTCTATGCCTTTCGTTATCCATGGCTTACTTGGGTCTTTATACTTTTTGGAGACTTTAGTTAATGGAAAATGTTTATCATATAAGGAGATTATGGTAGACTGAAATACTTCAAACGCTGTATTTGGGTCTTAGTTTGAGTAGACCTCGGTCCAGTTTTGTTTTTCTAGGTCTTGCTTAAAGGCATCGATGGAACGTTGGGTTCTTAGTCTTATTTCTGTTATACGAGTTGTTGATTTAGCTTTTCTATCGAAATAATTATGAAAAACTGCAAAAACAGGCAGGTGGTCACTTATGTCATTAATGAGAAGTCCACTTTCCATTTTATGATCAATCTTATTTATAAATATGTTATCTATTAATGTGGCCGTGTCAACTGTTACTCTGCTAGGTTTCAGGATTACTGGGAAAAAGCTGTTGCTGTACATAGTATTTATGAAGTCAGTTGTTTTTTTGTGTCTATTTGGGTTTAATAAGTCAATGTTAAAGTCACCACATATTATTCGTGTTTTCTTATCGCTGTAGTAACTGAGCATATCTGTTAGTTTTTTATTGAATGTGTCAATACATGTTCCTGGTGTCCTATAGATGCAACTTATGATGATATTTGATGCCTTTTTATTGTGTATTTCAATGGTTAGACATTCCATTAGGTTTTCTATTGTGTTTGTCAATCTCTCGATTTTACTGCATTTAAGTGCTTTGTCTACATATATTGCAACCGCCCCTCCTTTTTTGTTTTCTCTATTAGTTGCAAACATTTCATAACCTTCTATTTCCATTTCAGTTGTTTTATTTTCATCAAGCCAAGTTTCCGATATGGCAATTATTTTAAATTTATTGAATTTAGTCAGGTATTCTTTAATTTTTGTGAAGTTTTTATAGAGACTTCTACTGTTTAAGTATATTACCGAAAGTGCATTTTCCAATTTTATATTAGTGTTGAATTGTTCATCCAGGTAATAGTCAGAGTTTGTTACCCTTTGTTTGTTGTTGAAGAAGTTATTGTCTGGGTCCAAATTGTTCTCGGGATCGAATGACTTATAGTCAATATCTTCAAAGGGTTGGAAGTTCATGTTTTTGGGATGTGAATTTCCCGCTCCCACACGGTCGTCGTTGGTTCCCTCGCTGTCGTCGCTCGCTCTCTCGCCGTCATCACTGGGTCCTTCGTGGTCACTGGCTCCCTTGCGGTCGTCGCCGACTCCCTCACGCTCGCCGGCTGGCTGCCTCCCGGCTCTCTCAAGCGCGCTGGCTGGTTGTCTCCCGGCTGCCTCAGGCTCGCCGTCTCCCGGCTCCCTCGCGGTCACTGGCTCCCCTGCAGTCGTCGTTGGCTCCCTCACGGTGGTCGCAGGCTGGTTGTCTCCAGGCTTCCTCACGGTCGCTGGCTTCCCTGCAGTCGTCGCTGGCTTCCTCGCAGTCTTCACTGGCTCCCTCACGGTCGGTCGTCGCTGGCTGCCTTGCGGTCGGTCGGTCTTGAAAAAGTTATTGTCCGGGTCCAAGTTGTTCTCAGGGTCAAACGTCTTGTGGTCAGTAGGGTTGGAAGTCATCAAAGGGTTGGAAGGGTCATCAAAGGATTCAAAGTCCATGTTTTTTGGTATGTGAATTTCCTGCTTCAGTAGGGTCAGAGTTTTTATTGTCGGGTGGTGAAAAATTCTCAGTATGCTGCTTGATGGTGTTGAACTCGAGCCTGTTGTGTTGGAGTACAGGTGCGGGGTTGGACAATAAGTTTGTTATGTCTTAAGTAGGCAGTTTCCCCTCTGTCACGTGCAGCTTTTAATTTTGGGAGGAGCTCTTTTCTTTTTTGTCGTACGGCATCTGTAAAGTTTTCGTTAATGTAGATGTTGGAGCCTTTTAAGTATTTTGCTTTTTGTAGGATCCTTGATCTGTCCTTGTATCTTAGAAATTTCACCACAACTGGCCTTGGTCGAGGTCTTCCAGGGTCTTGTCTTCCTGTGCGGTGACCTCTCTCCACCTCAATTTGCCCCTGTATCAGCAGTTTCTCCTTAAGGATTTTTTGAACTTTTTCCTCTGTTTCAGTCCACGTTTCTCCCGGTTTTTCCTCAATTCCATCAATTACTAAGTTGTTTCTTCTTGACTGTCCTTCCATGTAGTCCACCTTGTCCGTTAATACAAGCATGCCGTCACATACTTTGTAGAATTCCGTTTGCATGTCTTTAGAATGGCCAGTTTGACAGATTAGATTTTTTTTAATGTCGTCTACCTCTTTTTGAGTAAAGTTGATGCTGGTTTTTATTTCTTGGACTTGCCTGGTAAAAGTGTCACGTCGTGAGTTTGTTGAGTCTATTATCATCTTGACAAATCCTTTGAAATTTTCCTGTTGTTGTTGCAAGAGCGCCGTAAAAAGTTCTTTTTGTTGCTGGAGTAATTCATTTACTTGAGTGAGGGTCAGGGAATCCTTTTCCTGCTTTGTGTCTTGCTTCTGTTTGGGTGGCATTTTGTCGGGTCTCGTTGCTAGCCGGTTGTATGCTAGTTTGTGACGTGTCCAGTAGGCTTGCTGCTGGGTGTTTCTAACGTGGCAAGTGGGTTTACCGGCTCCCTCACGCTCGCTGGCGTTTGGTTGGTTGGTCTCTGGTCGTGGGTTCCAGCTGCGTAGCGACTTTTCGCAGTTAGCTTCCGTGCTAACGTCCGCCGTTAGCTTCCGTGCTAACGAGCTAGCGTTTCGTCCAGCCCCCTCTTCACGTCGCCAATTTCTACAAACGCGCCTCCACCGTGTTTCGCTCTGTTCTTTACTTTCAATTGTGGGAAAGCTTCACACGAGAGAAGCTATTGAGTGGATAAGCAGAAAATTACAACAATAATAACTCCGTGAAACCTTATCACAGTTTCTTGGTAAACCATAAAACGATTCATACCAATTAGTGTGTTATTTCGTGTTTTTGTGTGTGTTGAAGAGGCCTACTGGAGGAGGAGTTCAGGCTGTTCTGGACCGTATGGAAGTTTGTGACCACTTGATTTTGTTTGGTTTTGGCATCGTTCAGTCGCTTCTTCGCACCTTCCAGCTGAGGTCTTAACTCTGTGGCAGAAAAACACCTTAATGAGGAACAAAACACCAATACTCAAAAATATTATGCTTCCACAAAACAGATTTCCATCCACCATATCAAAGTCACACAAGGACACCATCTACACATGCTAAGCTATCATAGCAAACACCTAGCTTGCTCTCTCATGACTATGGCAATTCCCCGCATATTCACCATTCATAAATCATCAATTTACCGGTATGTTTTTTCTGTAAAACTTCTACACCCCCCACACCCCCCCCAAAAAAGCAAGAAAAAGAAAAAAAATCATGTTTGAATCCCAGGGAGGGTCCAATTTTAGCCTGGGTTGTTTGTGCCAGAGTTTGCTGCATGTGCATGTATATGTGGTTCAGATTTTCAAAATCGAATCCACTTTAAGCCGTTTAGTGTTAAGGGTGATGCGAGATATGTTTGAAATGATAGTTATCTGTTCTAGCATCATGGTTTATGGTATATTTAAACCAGCTCATGCCTGAGCATTTTTAGTGGTGGTCCCAAGCCCGCGCAAACGGTAAACATTGTGACAGGAAGGGCATCCAGTATACAACACTTTCCAATCCAGCGCAAATCACAAACAACTGCCTACAGTGTTGTCGACCGACAGTGTTCTGGTGGAAATTAGGCCAAAAAAAGAAGAAAAGAAACGAGGTTAGCTTACAGTGAAGAGGAACGTTAGGAGCGTTGGACAAAGTTAAAATGTTAAATGTACCGGTAGGCACAATTCATTCATTCATTTCTAGTTTCGCTAGTTTGTAGTTTTATTTCTAGTCCGCTCCAGCGTCGAATGTCCTGCGGCTGCTCTCCGGCTCTGTTTCGGCGGCGCAAGCCCAGCAACCTCCCTGCGACTCCTGCGGCCGCCCTCCGAACATGCTCTGGCGTCGCACATCTTGTGGCTGCCCTCTGAACCTGCAAGCCCTACGACTGCTGTTGGACTTTGCCCTGGCCACACAAATTCTGCCGCTGCCCTCATCTGGCCTTCGATGATCAGTCTTTGATTTTGGTTTTGACTTAGGATTCAGTTTCATGTTTTCCTCGTGTTCTTTTGTTGGTGCCTGTTGTGTCTATCTTGTTAGGTTTTTGTGCCCATCTGTGCTTGTTTACCCGATCCCTTGTATTATCCAATCAGCTCCCTCTTGTCTTATTTGTTTTTAGCATCTTGCTTTTTTTCCATCTATGTTGGTTCATTGGCTTTGTCACTTGCAACTGCTGTTTGTACACAGTGTACCATTATTTTCTACGCAAGCGGTGCGTCTGGTTGATATGACGGATTCAAATGTCAATGACGGCAGAATAACTATAAAAAGTTAGCATTCGGAGCGAATAACAATTTATTATTATTTTTCAGCTAATACATAGTTTGCCACGAAGCAAAGACACAGGGCTAGACTGTTGATTTTTGAGGTATTCAAACAAATATGCAGCATGCAGTTTAACAACCACCACCATTATTAAAGATGGATAACACATCATTAAATTCAGCGCAGTGATCTCAGGAATATGTCAGACTTCTGTGCTACACACTAATTGGCCAGTCTGCGTTTGAGGGACCTGGTTTAGCGAAAGGTGTACGGAGCTCCACTGAGCAAACGCTATCATTAAGGAGGCACTCATACCATTGTTGAGTTCCTCGCTGAGGTTTTCTACTTCCTCCTTCAACCCCACACTGCGGTTCCACAGAGACTCAACCATGTGGCCGAGGTTCTGGTTACCGATGTTCTAGAAGAACACAAGTGGTTAGAAACACAGGAGGAGTCAAAGAAAGAAATCAACAGATGACCTTCACCTCCATTGTCTTGCTCGCGTCTTCGTCTGCCTCGTCCGCTGCCGTCTCGGCTGCTTTGATGCTGTTGACGATATTGTTGTAGGCCTTGGTCATGTCCACCAAACCCTCGGTCTTTGTTTCTTCCACAAACCTAACAAGACACCACGTGAAGAACCACATACACTGTTTTTTTCCATGTTGTCACCATTCAGGACCATTTACTTGGACAGGTTTGCAGATAAGGCGTGTAGCATGTCAGCATGGTGCTCAGCTTCCTCCACCAGGGGTATCTTTAAGGTGGCCCAAGTGAAATCCTGCACTTTCTTGGACAATGGTGTCCTGGCACCATCGAGCTGCGCTGCCAAACGCTCATAATCCTGTGGGACAACACAATTCAGGACTTACATATATATAAACGTATGTGTGCATGTGCATGTGTGTGTGTGTGTGTGTGTGTGTGTTTGTGTGTGTTACAAACGGGCATAAACAATTACCCTGTTACTCAGACCAGCACTGACAACCATCAAGGAATCGTATAAGAGAAAAAAGTTAGTGATGAGACTAATTCTTGGTTTGTGGAGAACGATAGGGCTGCACTATTATGATTCTGAGGGTTGCACACTTTCAGGAGTCTTATCAAACACTGGAATATGAACTTTCTGCAGATGCGACTTTAGCCCAGTACTCACGAGAATCAAACCGCTTCTTGACAACATTCATTCATTCATTCATTCATTCATCTTCCGAGCCGCTTGATCCTCACTAGGGTCGCGGGGGGTGCTGGAGCCTATCCCAGCTGTCTTCGGGCAGTAGGCGGAGGACACCCTGAATCGGTTGCCAGCCAATCGCAGGGCACACAGAAACGAACAACCACTCGCACTCACACTCACACCTAGGGACAATTTAGAGTGTTCAATCAGCCTTCCACGCATGTTTTTGGAATGTGGGAGGAAACCGGAGCACCCGGAGAAAACCCATGCAGGCCCAGGGAGAACATGCAAACTCCACACAGGAAGGCCGGAGCTGGAATCGAACCCGATACCTCTGCACTGTGAAGCCGACGTGCTAACCACTGGGCTACTGGGCCCCCCTTCTTGACAACAGTCTTTTTCAAATTTCACATTTAATAAGACACTCCCAACAAAAAACAAACAAACAAAACGCAGTTTTACACAACACTGGAGATCAGCCTTTCAATGTCATGATCTGTGTTTTTTTTTTTTTAATTGCGTTTGACTTTGTTTCAAGTTTTGTCTCATTTTCTTGTGGTGCATCTTGCTTGTTAACTTTTTTGTGTTTCCAACAGTGCTCGTCAACCTGTTCCCTTGTGACCAATCAGCTTCCTCCGCCACTTACGTCTTGTCCAAGTGTTCCTTATTGTGCTGTCAGTTTGCTTGGAAATAGGCAACGACCTCACACTGCAGGGCTTGATGCCCAATTCAGATTTTTTTACTTCGATGTAGTCATTCACATTACAAAAACAAATGTGAACACAAAACTAATATGAACGCAAGGCGTCCGTGAGGTGTAACACATGCACACAGAGCACGACATCGAGTAACGTGAACCTAAAAAAAGCAGGCAGTTTTGCAGACGTAAACATGGTCCCACATGTGAATTGTCAGAGGAGCAAGGTGGGAGGAGGTAGAAATATAAAAACACAAATGTTTAGACTGATATATTTATGTATTTTTATACAGTGTAGTTTGCTCCTTTTATCTTTGGCTGTGTGTGTTTAATGCGCAGCATGTTTGCATGTTTCCACTGAGGACTGAGAGGAAAGAAATTTAATCTGTGTTGTATGTTATATTCATTATTATATCATTATATATATACATATTTGACAATAAAGATGACCGTGACTGTGACTATCAATGCTTATATAATAGTTACATTTTGTTTGCATAAAACCAACATTAGTTCATTTGTTTTTGTTTTTTTAATAGTCGTTGTCTTTTTGTACGAGAACAGGGCTGTGAATTGAGGAAGAGAAAATCGGAGTTAAGGGGAGGTCTGGGGGCAGCCCCCCAGTATAAGCCGGGGGGGGGCTACAATTTACGACGTACTGTATATGGTATATTCTGAGCATTTCCTGGAAGAAAATAATTGATCACAATAAGTAAATATTTTATGAGTTTTGGTCTACATTTTGCCACATAAAATAGCGACTGAGTTTTCGCTTTTAATTGTTTAAAATTTTATTTTTCTTTTTGATGGCATGTTAACTGTATCGGACCTACGTCAACTTAGTCCCTGCTCCTGTGCCCTCCTTGAAATATCTAATAATTGCACATGTAATTCATCTCTTAATCAAAATAAAAGTAAAAACAATGTAAATAACAATTTAAAGAAATGTTCATAAAAGAAAACTTCAAAAGGCATTTCAAAATGGCTTTTCTCACACACAATCTGATCTAACATCTTCAACACTAACAGAACCGAAACAAAATTATTTCATAAATGATTAGATCTACCTGGAAATCTGGAATTTGACAACTTCAATTTCACTCGTTTGGAATGTTTTTTTTTCTTGTATGTGGGCCACCAAATGGGTCCTCGCGCCTGATCCATACTTGATATCTTGGTGGCATAGCACGCTGTAAGCCTTTCCCGGTTCCTTGATTTTACGATCATGCAGGTACTCATTCCGACTTTATGTTTTTGATGTCACTTTCCCTGTCGATGTTTTTCACATGGTCTTTCTCACCGTTTCCTGTTGCACAATATCCCTTCTTGCGACAGACAATCATATTTTCGTAGCAAACCTTGACAACTGACAGTGTTTTTTTCTGATCAACACGTGATTACTGGCGAATACCGAGACAGGAAAGACAGAAGTTGGCACGAATCCTGCAAGGCATTCGTTGCAATGTTGTAAAAATAGGAAATACTGTATGGCAATGTCGTTCGTTGTAAAAATTCACATACGCAGTATATTTGCCCACGTTAAGTTCTTGTCGGCTTTGCCGAGTTGCAGTCAAAACAAACAAACAAACTCCGTGTTTCCGGCTGTATTGAGCTGCGGCGTAGGAGGCATGGTCGCCGCGCAAGGATATTAAAGCCAAGTAGACCCCTAACCTCTAATGATTTTTAACGTAAAGATAGAGGTTTTTGGGATGTTTTTGGAATGTGGGAGGTAACCGGAGTACTCGCAGGCACAGGGGGAACATGCAAACTCCACACAGGAAGGCCACAGCCGGAATCGAACCCTCCACCTCTGCACTGTGAGGCCTAGTAGTCAACCACTGGGCCGCCATCTCTCGCTCTTTCTCTCTCTCTCCATATATATGGATATATATGTATTAGAGCTGTCAGTTTAGTGTGCTTCTATTGGCATTAATTTAAATGAATTTTAACGGGATTCAATTTTTTCTCACAAGATTAACGCGGCACACGTCACAGCGGATGTAACGTTGCTCTATAAATAAACCGGAAACAAAACAACAAGCGCGCTGCATAGGTCCACCACGTTTCTTTTGCCAGCCACGGCAGCGCGAGACACCGAGAACTGATACTTAAAGAGTATATGAATGGAAAGTTTACTTTTAAAAAGTTGCCAGATTGTTCCACTGAAAAGACCAAAGTTACCTGTATCATACAGGTATACAATGTATGCCACTGACCCGATTGTTACTTGATTGGAACTATTTTGTGTGAAAGGTTACAGTGTTCCGTGTCCATATAAATAGAGCGGGTGAAGCTTCTCTGTGTTCGTCTGACAGTGACGGTGAAGTTCAGCGGTGCATTGGTAGCGACCTAGTGAAACTAAAACGTCTTCAGTGTTGTCATTGCACCAAGTGTAGTCATCCGAAATGATGTCTACACAAAACCGTAGAGGGACTTCCGCGCAAGAAGGACCAACAGAATCAACATAGCCTGACTGCTGTGTTCAAAGCAAACTTGAGAAAAACAAAGTATGCAACCATGGCTTAAATCCACTATAGGCTGAGTACTAGTTTACCACAGATGTTCACTTAATAATAATGTTATATTGCTCTGTTTTGATTCCATAAAAAGAGCTGTTAAAGCAGCTGTTGTGTGACAAAATATTTTTTTCACGGTTGTTAATGGACAGCAATATTGTGTGAGAGATTTGAATAACCGCTCCAAATGAAAAATGTTCATGTACAATTGAAAATCGAAATTGTTATTTCAGTAAATATTAGCATTTTGCACATAGAAAACTGATTCATGATTCCATTTTGATGAGAGCATTAGAAAAATATACCGGTTTTTAAAAAAATATAAAAGGAAATTCAGAAACGATAAAAAATGTACAAGCAATCACGATTCATTTTTGGTGAATTTGAGTTAATTATGACAGTTGCATTTTTAATTAGATTAAATATTTTATCGTTTTATATATATATATATATATATATATATATATATATATATATATATATATATATATATATATATATATATGGGCGGCCCGGTAGTCCAGTGGTTAGCACGTCGACTTCACAGTGCAGAGGTACCGGGTTCGATTCCAGCTCCGGCCTCCCTGTGTGGAGTTTGCATGTTCTCCCCGGGCCTGCGTGGGTTTTCTCCGGGTGCTCCGGTTTCCTCCCACATTCCAAAAATATGCATGGCAGGCTGATTGAACACTCTAAATTGTCCCTAGGTGTGTGTGTGAGCGTGGATGGTTGTTCGTCTCTGTGTGCCCTGCGATTGGCTGGCAACCGATTCAGGGTGTCCCCCGCCTACTGCCCGAAGGCAGCTGGGATAGGCTCCAGCACCCCCCGCGACCCTAGTGAGGATCAAGCGGCTCGGAAGATGAATGAATGAATGAATGAATATATATATATATATATATATATATATATATATATATATATAATTTTTAAAAAATCCTCGTCTCACCCCTTGGGTGGTGTCTGTCCCTCATTCAGCTCGGGTCCTCTACCCTCCTCTGCCAGGAAGCTTGAGGGTTCTGCGCAGTATCCATGCTGTTCCCAGCACTGCACATTTCTGGACTGCGATGTCCGATGTTGTTCCCGGGATCTGTTGCAACCACTCATCTAGTTTGGGGGTCACTGCCCCGAGTGCGCCGACCACCACAGGCATGACTGTCACCTTTACCTTCCAGGCTCTCTCCAGCTCCTCTCTGAGCCCTTGGTATTTCTCAAGATCACGATATCTGGTTGGTTCGCCATTGCCATCTTGTCAGTCTGGATCTGGAAGTCCCACAGGATCTTCGCTCTGTCATTCTCCACCACCTTCGGAGGCGTTTCCCATTTTGACCTTGGGGTTTCCAGTCCATACTCCGCACAGATGTTTCGGTAGACTATGCCAGCCACCTGGTTATGGCGTTCCATGTAGGCTTTCCCTGCCAGCATCTTACACCCTGCAGTTATGTGTTGGATCGTCTCAGGTGCCTCTTTGCACAACCTACACCTTGGGTCTTGTCTGGTGTGGTATATCTGGGCCTCGATGGCTCTGGTGCTCAAGGCCTGCTCCTGAGCAGCCAGGATGAGTGCCTCTGTGCTGTCCTTCAGGCCAGCCCTCTCTAGCCACTGATAGGACTTCTTGAGATCAGTCACTTCAGTTATGGTCCGGTGGTACATCCCGTGTAGGGGCTTGTCCTCCCATGATCGTCCCTCTTCCAGCGCCTCATCTTCTGTTCCCCATTGTCTGAGACATTCTCTGAGTACGTCATCCGTTGGAGCCTTCTCCTTGATGTATTCATGGAGCTTGGATGTTTCATCCTGGACAGTGGCTCTCACACTCACTAGTCCTCGGCCTCCTTCCTTTCGGCTTGCGTACAGTCTCAGGGTGCTGGATTTGGGATGGAACCCTCCATGCATGGTTAGGAGCTTTCGGGTCTTAACGTCCGTGGTCTGAATCTCTTCCTTTGGCCACCTTATTATTCCTGCAGGGTATCTGATCACTGGCAGGGCATAGCTGTTTATTGTCCGGGTCTTATTCTTGCCATTGAGCTGGCTTCTTAGGACTTGCCTCACTCGCTGGAGGTATTTGGCCGTAGCCGCTTTCCTTGTTGCCAGTTCGAGGTTGCCATTGGCTTGTGGTATACCAAGGTACTTGTAGCTGTCCTCAATGTCTGCTATTGTTCCTTCAGGGAGTGAGACCCCTTCAGTGCGGACTACCTTTCCTCTCTTAGTCACTATCCGACTACATTTCTCAAGCCCGAATGACATCCCGATGTCGCTGCTGTAGATCCTGGTTGTGTGGATCAGGGAGTCTATGTCACTTTCGCTCTTAGCATACAGCTTTATGTCATCCATGTAGAGGAGGTGACTGATCGTAGCTCCATTTCTGAGGCGGTATCCATAGCCTGTCTTGGTGATTACTTGGCTTAGGGGGTTCAGTCCTATGCAGAACAGCAGTGGGGAGAGTGCATCACCTTGGTATATGCCACATTTGATGGACACTTGGGTAAGTGGCTTGCCATTGGCTTCAAGTGTGGTTTTCCACATCCTCATCGAGTTCGCAACGAAGGCTCTTGGGGTCCTGTTCACCTTATACAACTCCAAGCATTCAGTGATCCATGTATGTGGCATCGAGTCATAGGCTTTCTTGTAATCAATCTAAGCTGTGCACAGGTTGGTACATCAGGACCTGCAGTCTTGTGCGACTGTTCTGTCAACCAGGAGCTGATGTTTGGCTCCTCTGGTATCTCTACCAATGCCTTTCTGCGCTTCGTTCGTGTATTGATCCACGTGTCCACTTATCCTAGCCGCAATGATGCCTGAGATGAGCTTCCATGTTGTGAGAGACAGGTTATTGGCCGATAGTTGGATGGGGCTGCACCCTTCGAGGGATCCTTCATGATCAGGATCGTTCGCCCTTCGGTTAGCCATTCTGGGTGAGTCCCATCCCTCAGCAGCTGGTTCATTTGTACTGCTAGGCGCTCATGGAGTGCTGTGAGTTTCTTTAGCCAGTAGGTGAAGGACCATGTCCGGGCCTGGTGCTGTCCAGTTCTTCATATCTGAGGCTCTTTCCTGTATGTCTGCCACGGTTATGGTAACTGGGTTCTGTTCAGGGAGGTTGCTGTGCTCCTCTCTAAGGGTCACCAGCCATTGTGCACTGCTGTTATGTGCATCCTCCTTCTCCCATATGCCTTTCCAGTACCTTTCAGTTTCCAGTCTTGGTGGGTCAGCTCTGTTGTTAGGACCCTGCCACTGAGCGTACACTTGTATATATATATACTGGTATAGTATAGTATAGTATAGTATAGTATAGTATAGTATAGTATAGTATAGTATAGTATAGTATAGTATAGTATATACACACACGCCACGTACGCGCACACACACACACACACACACGTTTTTTTTCCTAGCTGCCCATCATGTCTGATGATGACACTTGCTCCAAGGGAGGGGAGGATGGGTGGGGGGTCGGGGGTCAGCGACTCTCTCGCTGTCGCTGCTGCCACTTCTCGTGGGCATAGAGACCGATCCTTGAGCCGCAGACTCGACCACAGATGGAGCAAGGGAAACCGGTTACCAGGGGGGTATCAGCTGCCCGCTGATGTCGTTGAATGCGTTTCTCGGTTCTTCTGGCTTGGTTAATTTGGTGTATTTGAGAGATTGCAGTGGCACAAGTGATCTGCCAGGTTGGTCTGTTGAGTGCAAGTGTTTCAAGCTGCGTGGGGTTGACGTTGGCTCGCTTTAGGAGGTCCCTGCTGTAGTCCTTGAGGCGTCGCTTTTGCCCCCCAGCAGAACGCTTTGCACCTCTCAGTTGGCCATAGAGGACCTGGCGGGGCAGGCGGTTGTCTGGCATGCGAATGGTGTGTCCGATCCACCAAAGATGTTTCTTCGCCACGGCCGCTTCCATGCAGATGGAAGTGGTGCTTTTGAGGATGTCTGTATGGGGAATTCGATCTTCCCAGGACAGGCCGAGGATCTTTTGCAAGCAGCGGATGTGGAAGGCTTCCAAGGTAGTAATGTGCCGGCGATATGGAGTCCATGACTCTGACCCGTAGAGCAGAGTGGAGAGACATACTGCATTATACACAGCAATCTTGGTACGGGTCTTCAGGTTTCGGTTTTCAAAGACCCTGCTGCATAGGCGACCAAATAATGATGATGCTTTATTAATACGGGTGTGGACTTCAGTGTCAAGGGAACAGTTTGACAATAAAGTGGAGCCAAGGTAGGTGAAATGGTCCACTACTTTTAGTGGAGTGCCATTAATGTGAAAGGTGGGGGATGTGGAAGTTGGGGTAGTGAGTTGGAACATGACCTCAGTTTTTTTAATGTTAATCTGAAGACCAAAGGATTGGTACAGATTGGAAATGGTGTCCAGGGCGTGCTGCATAGAGTTTGAACTGTGAGCTAGTATAGTGCAGTCATCAGCATACTGAAGCTCACAGATCTGACAGATTTTTGTCTTTGTGTGAGCCTGGAGCCGTCTGATGTTGAAGAGGCTTCCGTCTAGGCGGTACTCCATATGGACACCGTCTTCATGTCCCATACCACGGTGGAAGAGCCACGTAATGGCAGAAAGGAGGATGTTAAAAAGCACTGGAGCCAAGACACAACCCTGCTTCACCCCAACTTTCACCTTGAAGAGCTCTGACTGGAGTCCTCCAATGAGCACTCTGGCTTGCATCCCATCATGCAGCTGCTGGAGGATGCTGAGAAACTTGGGTGGCACTCCAAGTTTGGAGAGGTGTTTCCAGAGCAACTCACGGTTGATGGTGTCAAAGGCTTTGCTGAGATCGATGAAGGCTATGTACAGGTCCTTGTGATATTCTCTGCTTTTCTCCATTAGCTGTCTTAAAACAAAGATCATGTCAATGGTGGATCTAGTCTTCCGGTAGCCACACAGAGTTTCTGGAAACATACTTTCTGAGATGTGCTTGACCAGCCTGCTGAGCATGATTTTGGCCAAGATCTTTCCTGCGGTGGAGAGGAGAGAGATTCCTCGGCTATTCCCACAGGCTGCTCTGTCCCCTTTCTGCTTATAAATAACAACAATGTTAGCATCCTTCCAATCCTGCGGGACAGTCCCATATTCCCAGATGTTTTGAATCAGGAGGTGCAGTCGGCGCGTGAGGAGATAACCTCCGTGTTTGAAAACCTCTGCAGGGATGCCAAGGATCTCATGGTGGTCCTTGAGGAGTGCAGAGCCATCTGCTGAACGGATTGGAGCAATTGCCCGCTTCTTGGGACCATACAGTGCACACACACACACACACACACACACACACAGTGGGGCAAAGAAGCATTTCAAGGTCCTGGAGTGGCCTAGGCAGTCTCCAGATCTCAACCCCATCGAAAATGATGGAGTTGAAAGTCTGTGTTGCCCAACGGCAGCCCCAAAACATCACTGCTCTAGAGAAGATCTGCATGGAGGAATGGGCCAAAATACCAGCAACAGTGTGTGAAAAGCTTGTGCAGAGTTACAGAAAACGTTTGGCCTCCGTTATTGCCAACAAAGGGTACATAACAAAGCATTGAGAAGAACTTTTGGTATTGACCAAATACTTATATTCCACCATGATTTGCAAATAAATTCTTTAAAAATCAAACAATATAATTTTCTGAGTTTTTCCCCCACATTCTGTCTCTCATGGTTGAGCTTTACCCATGTTGACAATGACAGGCCTCTCTAATGTTTTCAAGTAGGACAACTTGCACAATTGGTGGTTGACTAAATACTTATTTGCCCCACTGTGTGTGTGTGTGTGTGTGTGTGTGTGTGTGTGTGTGTGTGTGTGTGTGTGTGTGTGGATAGATAGATAGATAGATAGATAGATAGATAGATAGATAGATAGATAGATAGATAGATAGATAGATAGATAGATAGATAGATAGATAGATAGATAGATAGATAGATAGATAGATAGATAGATAGATAGATAGATAGATAGATAGATAGATAGATAGATAGATAGATATAGAGAGAACGGTGAAGTATATGCAATCTTCCAGACGCGGCATATCTGGGTATGTGTGCGCACCTCTGTGGAGTCATGCAGCATAGACAGCAGCTCGTTGACTTGAGCAACGTGGTCTTCCGCCATGTGCAGCTGCTCATCTGCTTCTTTGCGTTTCGATGTCAGCTCATCCACTTTCCTCTGAGACAGCAGAAGCGCAAGTGATCTTCATGACTTCTCACCCTGCTCCTCTTTGACGATGACTCTGCTACACTCACCTTGCTGTCCTGCAGCATCTTCTGGTTGCTATTGTTGACCTCAGTGGCTTGGGCCGTCTTGTTGATTGACTCGTTCAGGGCGTCCCGCAGTGCCATCATGCCATTGTGAATGCGGGACAGGAACTCTTTGGCGGTTTCACCCACATTCACGTTGTCCTCCTGGCGACGCGCCAAGTCCTTGTCGACACGCTCCAACACTATCCGCATACATGTCATGTCACTTCCTTTATGCCAGTGTCTTTCAAACACTGTACCACGGCACACTATTGTCAGTTGTGCCGTGGGAAATGATCCAATTTGTATGCCTGTGCGGTCTATCGCCGGGCAGAATAATCAAGCAACGTGCACGCGCCCTGAAAGGAAGTTACCATGTCGCTGAATTTGTGACTACCGTAAATCAAAAAAAGTCCCGTTGGCAATGTAAATTCGGACCCGAAGCGGCTAAAAAAACAGCCTGACTGCTGTAAAAACAAATAACAGAAAAAAAACTGGAGGAAGCACGATGTGCGTCTTTCATCGATTGCTGCCAGGATATCAGATCTGTGTTCATCCAAACCATTTATCACAGTGAGAATAAATGTGAAAAATTATAAAATATTTGATTGATGTTTGATTCGTATTCAAGTTGTTATAATGTAATGTTATTCTTCAATATTTAAAAAAAACGCTTCTAATAACAATATAACATTAAAATAAGCTTTTTTCACATTTTCAGTTAGTGGTGTGCCGTGAGATTTTTTCAGTGAAAGAAGTGCCTTAGCTCGAAAACGATTGAAAAACACTGCTTCACGCCACATCGTGGAACCGAGACAACTTACGTTTGTCCGCTAACATCTTCTCCCGGTCGGCCATTTTCTTCTGTCCTGTGCAGCTTCTGCTTCTCATTTTGCCCAACATGGTCTCCACCTCCTCCATCTTCCTCTTCTGATCGCCTCTGTCCTGATCTACTTCTGTGTTATTGAGCGACCAATTTGCCATGCGCATGATGTCTGCAAGGGTTGACATCCACAACGTTTCAAAAAGTGGTAGTTAATGACAGTGCAGAGCCAATAACTACAGTGTATATGATCAGATGCTATTGTAATCTCTCAGTGTACAGTATCGACGTCATGGATACTGTACACTGTACATGCCAACACCATGTACGGAAACATAGTCGCACAGTCGACCACTCGGGGAAAATCAGCATGTAATTAACACGCTCTGAAATGCACCGGGGGCCGGATATAAAAAAACCTTAAAGAAATATACAATCCCCTTTTAATCGGCAGAACATGAAGTGATTACTGACAAATGGTATAATTTCTGCCACTAAATGTGAGTTTGTCTGCCTTTCTGAGCACTCATTTATATCGAAAAGATAAGTGGTTCCACAAAACGATCAGCTTACACTTTTTTAGACAATCAATAAATGAATCAACACACTGGGCATTGAACTTTTTTTTACCCCTACCATTTAAATCCATGGTCACCATGTGGATATCTTCGAGCATGTTGTGCGCCCTCTGGTGAGTGTTCAAGGTGCTGTTTGTCAGCTCGCTGAGATGCTCAGCCATCGGAACAGTCTGAGGATGTCACCATAAGATCAGCATGGACATGAGCAGTGTCCGAATGGGAATGTTTAAGCTCCAACAAGCACTCTAGTTGGATATTTGCAATTGGGCATTCTGTGATGTTGGCTAGCCTAATAATGATGTCAGGATGTCAACTAAAATGAGGAAGCTGACACGTTGAACAACAACATAGGCCGTGACTTATCTCCATGATAAGAAAACGAAAGTGTGCCATCGTTCCCCCCAAGGTATCCTCTGGTAGTAAGCTATTCTAAAACTATTCTCGTTTACCCCAGAAGCGGTGTGCAGAAACCAAAGACGTACAGTAATATAAATACTGATTTGGACCGTGTCTACAGACACAATATTATTAAATCTATTGTTAAAAAATGTGAACCACAATGGACTGTTTGATGGAAACATACATCACCTTGTCCTGCAGCATGTCCACATCGGCGCTAATGTTCACAATCTCGCCTTCCAGTACGATGGCGCCATGGCGGCTGCCATCCAACGAGGTGTTGTACTTCTCGATGGCATGCTGCGATGGCCACAAGATGTCAACCAATTTTTATGAAACTTCAATACCACAGTCCTAATTGCCCCACAGGGATAAATCAAGTTTTCTGAATCTGAATGGTTTGGTCAAGGTACGCTCACATCCTTTCCCAACATTTGAAGCCACACACGCAGCAAAAAACAAGCATCGCTATGTCTTTTAATGAAAACAAAACATGCTTAATATATTTTTGTTATGCTATTTTTGCAACGCATAAAGAAGGTTTTCCCAAACAACCCCTTAACACTCTGACACAGTTGATGTACCCTGATGCCCAATCCATCACCTCCCCCTCAAAAAATGCAAAACTGCTTATTATATTCATCTTTTCATCAAGCCACGACTTCCTGAAACAGCCCGCTGCAAATGCTGCACTTCTAGCAAGCATGACAGCCCTTCCCAAACTTTTTAATGCCCCCACTACCTTGACCATGCCTTTTGAGTTGGCACACACTTACCACCACACTACAACACCGCGCCCCTCCCCACCCCAACTTCCCAAAGCAGTATAAAAAAGAAATTTTAGCCTCTCCATGTTCTGATCTTAAGTCGAACTACCTTTTCCAATTTTTTTAAATCATGCCTGCTCTTCACCACCAATACATAATTGGCACACTGCTAATTGCAGCAACATAACCCATGCTTAACCCACTCCAAATGCCCCGCCCCCCAAAAAGTAGTGTGTGTGTGAAACTCACAGCAACGGCATTCACTGATGTGTTGAGCTTGTGCAGCTGCGTCCAGGCCATGGTGCTGGCATTGAGGTTGTGCAGCTGTGCAGCAAGGGAGTCAAAGTCGATCTTGTGCAGATCATCCAGCAGGACGACGACGCAGCTATCACATGCTGCCATGGGAGCAGAACATCGCATGACATGAATGTATTATGCCTGTGTGCGTGACGTGTGTGCGGCGACGTGACTATGAGGGGCTGCCAGGGTGTGTCAGGACGACCTCCCACATTCGGTATCGAATCCGAAAGCAGTTTAGGACCACATTTCAGTGATAACAAAGACATTTATTTCAAAGCTGGATGGATTGGGAGGTTTTCAACGGAAATGCCCAATGGTTCAACACAGCGCTTCATTGATGGCACTTCACCTTACTCCCTTGTTCTTATCTATTTTCTGAATATCTACCTATCAGCCTGATAGCGTTTCAGCAGTGGTGTGAGAAGCGTTTCAGCAGTGTGAGTGGCTGCATCAGGACGGCATTTTTGTAGTGTTCAACTTTATTTTGAATTCCATACTTGACAATACCTCATACAGAATGCATTTATATGTGTGTGTGTGTTTTCACCTTCGCAGTGTAGGTCGTGACCGTGCGTGACAAGAACATTGTGTTCATGCGAACAGATTTCACACTGTTTTCCCGTCATCCCGTCCCGACAGTGGCACTCTCCGGTCCGCGGGTCGCACTGACCGCCCCTACAGTGACACGCTGATCCCACAGACATGTCACACCATCAGTACCGTCAATTGATGCAAGGTCATTTGCCAGCTTGTTTGTGTTCACGCTCGCTCACGCTTGCATCCATCAGCGCCATAGCCCCAGAATCCGGGAGCACACTGGCGACAGTTGGGTCCGTTGACTCCTGGTTGGCACTTGCACTGACCGCTCTGGTGGTCACAAGGCTGCACTAGTGCTGCAGAAGCGCCACAGTCGCACAGACGGCACCCGACACATGACTCGAAGCCAAACGAGCCGTCCTGAGAAACAGGAACAATGAGATTTTGATTTGGAGCCGTGAACAAAATTGAATGTGAAAATAGGGTCAAAATGTCACAAATGTAAAAGATAGTACAGAGACGTCATACTAAAGTGTCTTCAATATTGTGTGTACAAGTCATTGTGTGTAGACTGTTTGTCCATTAAATGTGAGATTAAACATTTAAGTAAATGTTTTCTGATTTGACAATTTCTGAAAATGTCCTGCTCTGTCATGACAACAACAAAAGCTGTTGACGGCAACCTCTTGTCCCCGTCAGCTGTTCACCCGAGGAGTAGGTGCGGCGATAGAGCTGTGCCGAACTGTCAAATAATATTTATGTGGTTGCCTCGGACGGGACGGTGGGCCACCCTAAGTGTTTCCCAATCCGGGGTATGCAAACACATTGCAGTCGGTACGTGGAAACACAAAATATTCTATTTCCAAGATGGCAGGCAAATATTCTCAATCATTTCATAAGACCAACAATAAAGTGGTTTACGTGAGCTTTAACTTGTCTTCCAAGCAAATTTGGATAAATGGTTGAAACGCCCGGTTGCTCTGGATTCAGAGAAGAGGGTTCATAGGAGCCTCTGAGACACGCAGGGAAGAGCTCAAACAATTTCCACAATGACTCAACCAAAAATGACTCCCCTCCGTGAGTCGTCACCTTACCGTGGTGGAGGGGGTTGTTTGTCCCAATGATCCTAGAAACTAAGTTGTCTGCGGCTTTATGCCCCTGGCAGGGTCACCCATGGCAAACAGGTTCTAGGTGAGGGGCCAGACAAAGCACGGCTCAAAGACCCTGATGATGATTGCAATAAATGGATCTAGGTTTCCCTTGCCCGGACGCGGGTCACCGGGGCCCCCCTCTGGAGCCAGGCCTGGAGGTGGGGCTCGTTGGCAAGCGCCTGGTGGCCGGGCTTACACCCGTGGGGCCCGGCCGGGCACAGCCCGAAGAGGCAACGTGGGTCCCCCTTCCCATGGGCTCACCAGCCATGAGAGGGGCCAAAGGGGTCGGGTGCAATGTGAGCTGGGCGGCAGCCAAAGGCGGGGACCCTGGCGGTCCGATCCTCGGCTGCAGAAGCTAGCTCTTGAGACATGGAATGTCACCTCTCTGGCAGGGAAGGAGCCCGAGCTGGTGTGTGAGGCAGAGAATTTCCGACTGGATATAGTCGGACTTGCCTCCACACACAGCCTGGGTTCTGGTACCAGTTCTCTCGAGAGGGGTTGGACTCTCTTCCACTCTGGAGTTGCTCACGGTGAGAGGCGCAGAGCAGGTGTGGGCATACTCATTGCCCCCCGCTCAGTGCCTGTACATTGGGGTTCACACCGGTAGACGAGAGGGTTGCCTCCCTACGCCTTCGGGTGGGTGGACGGGTCCTGACTGTTGTTTGTGCATATGCACCTAACAGCAGCTCAGCATACCCACCCTTTTTGGAGTCCTTGGAGGGTGTGCTGGAGAGTACCGTATTTTCACGACTATTCGACGCATCGTACTAATGGCCGCAGTCTCATTAATGCGTGACATTTCTGTATTTTACACATACACAGGACGCATCGTACGAATAGCCGCAGTTTTACAGTGGTAAAACATACGCCAGCTTAAACATATGGCATGCATGCACGCACTCTAACACGTTAGCTTGAAGCATACGGTAGCATGCCAAGACATACAGATAAGATAAAAACAAGTTTTTAAAAAGGCAACGAAAGCAGAACTGAGTTCGGGTGTATTTTATTTAGCCATCGTACAATGTTCTCACGTTTTTCGATCAATCATCACCCAGAAATCCATCAAAGTCCTCATCCTCTGTATCAGAAGCAGAGGACTGCACATCTCAGTTGTCATTGAATGCATCACATGCTCGTGTGAGTTGCTACGCATTGCCGAGCGGAAAGAAGGAGTAGCAACAGCAAAGTCAACATTTCTCTCGTGTGAAGCTTTCCCACATTTGAAAGTAAAGAACAGAGCGAAACATGGTGGCAGCGCGTGTGTGTGTAGAAAGAATTGAACAATTGTGCAAGTACCGTAATCCATCAAAAACGCCGCGTTCCCTCTCGTTGTTGCGTATTGTGGCGTAACTCGCCAAGCGCTGCCTCTCACTCTTTGTAAAGTTGTGTTTGCCACCGATCATCCATTGTTCCCATGCCGTTTGCAACTTTACTTTGAACGCCCGGTTGATGCCAATGTCCAGCGGTTGGAGTTCTTTAGTCAAGCCTCCGGGAATAACGGCAAGCTCAGAGTTCATTTCCTTGACTTGTTTTTTCACCGCTGCTGTGAGATGGGCACGCATGCCAAAAGCATAACCGGTGGCTTTAAGTTTGAACTGAGCTTCGTAGGCGTGTCTTTTTGTCGAATTTATTTTCAGGGGTTCTTAGAAACCAAAACCGGAGTTGTTTTGCAACAATGCACATTGCCACACGCTATACAAGTGTTGGTACTGGCTTGAGGCGTCCACTTACACGCCCACCCTTCACCATTGGCGGACTAGCTTGTCTGTCCTCTCTCTCCCTCTCTCTCTCTCCCTCCCTCTCCATATATGTATATATACACGCCCACCCTTCCCTGATTGGCCGACTTCTTTCACAGTCACTTCCGCCTTTTCTCTATATAAACAGCGTGTCGGCTGTCAGTCAGATTTTGGAACTCAGCGCATATAAAGGACGCTCCGCACCATAAGGCGTCCTGTCCATTTTGGAGAAAATTTAAGACTTTTAATGGCGCCTTATAGTCGTGAAAATACGGTACTCCTGCTGGGGACTCCCTTGTTCTACTGGGGGACTTCAATGCTCACGTGGGCAATGACAGTGAGACCTGGAGGGGCGTGATTGGGAGGAACGGCCCCCCCCGATCAGAACCCGAGTGGTGTTTTGTTATTGGACTTCTGTGCTCGTCACGGATTGTCCATAACGAACACCTTGTTCAAGCATAAGGGTGTCCATATGTGCACTTGGCACCAGGACACCCAAGGCCGCAGTTCGATGATCGACTTTGTAGTTGTATCATCGGATTTGCGGCCGCATGTTCTGGACACTCGGGTGAAGAGAGGGGCGGAGCTGTCAACTGATCACCACCTGGTGGTGAGTAGGCTCCGATGGTGGGGGAAGATGCCGGTCCGTCCTGGCAGACCCAAACGTATAGTGAGGGTTTGTTGGGAGCGCCTGGCGGAATCCCCTGTCAGAAGGAGTTTCAACTCCCACCTCTGACAGAGCTTTTCCCACGTTCCGGGGGAGGCGGGGGACATTGAGCCCGAGTGGACCATGTTCCATGCCTCTATTGTTGAGGCGGCCAATCTGAGTTGTGGCCGTAAGGTGGTTGGTGCCTGTCGTAGCGGCAACCCCCGTACTCGCTGGTGGACACCAGCAGTAAGGGATGCCGTCAAGCTGAAGAAGGAGTCCTATCGAGCCTTTATGGCCTGTGGGACCCCAGAGGCAGCTGACGGGTATCGACTGGCCAAGCGGACCGCGGCTTCGGTGGTCGCCGAGGCAAAATCCCGAGCGTGGGAAGAGTTCGGTGAGGCCATGGAAGCCGACTTCCGGACGGCTTCGAGGAAATTCTGGTCCACCATCCGACGTCTCAGGAGGGGGAAGCAGTACACCACTAACACTGTGTACAGTGGGGATGGGGCGCTGCTGACTTCGACTCGGGGCGTTGTGAACCGGTGGGCAGAGTACTTCGAAGACCTCCTCAACTCCACCAACACGCCTTCCTTGGAGGAAGCAGAGCCTGGGGACTCTGAGGTGGGCTCTCCTATCTCTGTGGTTGAAGTCGCCGATGTGGTTAAAAAGCTCCTCGGTGGCAAGCCCCAGGGGTGGATGAGATCCGCCCGGAGTTCCTCAAGGAACTATGGATGTTGTGGGGCTGTCCTGGTTGACACGCCTCTGCAACATCGCGTGGTCAACAGGGAGAGTGCCTCTGGATTGGCAGACTGGGGTGGTAGTCCCTCTTTTTAAAAAGGGGGACCGAAGGGTGTGTTCCAACGACAGAGGGATCACACTCCTCAGCCTCCCTGGTAAGGTCTATTCAGGGGTGCTAGAGAGAAGGGTCCGTCAGGAAGTCGAGCCTCAGATTGAGGAGGAGAAGTGTGGTTTTCGTCCCGGCCGTGGAACAGTGGACCAGCTCTACACCCTTAGCAGGGTACTTGAGGGTATGTGGGAATTCGCCCAACCAGTCTACATGTGTTTTGTGGACTTGGAGAAGGCGTTTGACCGTGTCCCTCGGGGAGTTCTGTGGGGGGTGCTTCAAGGGTATGGGGTACGAACCCCCTGATACGGACTGTTCGGTCACTATACCACCGATGTCAGAGTTTGGTTCGCATTGCCGGCAGTAAGTCGGAAGCGTTTCCAGTCGGGGTAGGACTCCGCCAAGGCTGCCCTTTGTCGCCGATTCTGTTCATAACCTTTAAGGACAGAATCTCTAGGCGCAGCCGAAGCGTTGAGGGGGTCCGTTTTGGGGGCTTCAGTATTGCATCGCTGCTTTTTGCAGATGATGTGGTGCTGTTGGCTCCTTCAAACGGGGCTCTCCAACTTTCACTGGAGCGTTTCGCAGCCGAGTGTGAAGCGGTTGGGATGAAAATCAGCACCTTCAAATCTGAAACCATGGTCCTCAGTCGGAAAAGGGTGGAGTGCCCCCTCCGGGTCGGGGAGGAGATCTTACCCCAAGTGGAGGAGTTCAAGTATCTTGGGGTCTTGTTCACGAGTGGGGGTAGGAGTTAGCGGGAGATCGACAGGCGGATCGGTGCAGCGTCTGCTGTGATGCGGACGTTGTATCGGTCTGTCGTGGTGAAGAAGGAGCTGAGCCAAAGGCCGAAGCTCTCAATTTACCGGTCGATCTACGTCCCAAACCTCACCTATGGTCACGAGCTATGGGTCGTGACCGAAAGAACGAGATCCCGGATACAAGCGGCTGAAATGAGTTTTCTCCGCAGGGTGTCCGGGCTCTCCCTTAGAGATAAGGTGAGAAGCTCAGTCATCCGGGAGGGGCTCAGAGTCGAGCCGCTTCTCCTCCACATCGAGAGGAGCCAGATGAGGTGGCTTGGGCATCTGATTCGGATGATTCCTGAGCGCCTCCTTGGTGAGGTGTTCCGGTCATGTCCCACCGGGAGGAGACCCAGGACACACTGGAGAGACTATGTCACCCAGCTTGCCTGGGAACGACTCGGGATCCCCCGGGGAGAGCTGGAAGAAGTAGCTAGGGAGAGGGAAGTCTGGGCTTCCCTGCTAAAGCTGTTGCCCCCGCGATCCGGCCCCGGACAAGTGGTAGATGATGGATGGATGGATGGACTCAATCAAAGTAGCCCGGTGAAAACTACATAACCATTGTATATGGAATCACTTCCGTCTGCAGACCCACCACAGCCTTAGTGCTTCTTTTATGGTTAAATCCTAGCATATAACTCAATGAAGCCAGCCCATGTAGAGCAACACAAAAGCACCAACCACTCGTAAAGTGCTGGTCAAACGCGTGACAGCGATTGGAATCGAAGCCAGGTCAGACTGTCATGATTAAAGCCACACGTGTCATGCGAGCACTGAAAGCATCCTAGGCTGTATCTCCGCGTGATGCAAATCAAAAACACAATTGGCGAAGGACTCATTCTTCCTTGCAGCAACTGTTATGGCTGAAATCATAATTGACAAGAAGACAGCCAACACACTGAAGAATGTTCTCCGGTCAAACAAATTCCGAACGACACTCTTTTCCGTTGGATTGATGAGGTGTCATGACCTTCGTTCGTTCCACAGATGTGTCAGACATTAAAAAGCATATTTTACAAACTTCAATTCTGAGGAAGTTGGGATGTTGTATTGCATTCAGAATGCAATGATTTGCAAACCATGGTCATCCTATATTCCAGTGAATACACTACACGTTTTGTGTATTTGACAGAACATCTGAATCTTCTTGCTGTGGTGTTTCAGGATATTTAGTAAGGGGCCCGCCTGGCATATCTCACTGATTTGGTTATCAACCATCATAAGCTCAGCCTATCGTTTCAGGTAAAAGAGGCACACATCCTGAAACTGTCTGACCAAGTTCAAAAGATTGACAAAAAAGCTCAAACTATGGGAGGGGAAATGAGTGAGATGTCAGCTATTTCCCACTACTTGATGCCCATCTTGCCACCACTGATGTTGCCATGGGGCCAGTCCTCAAAATGTAGCAAGCACATCTGTCGATAACTCTGCACTGAAAGACTGACTTGGGTGAGAAAACCATTTACTGTGAACATGATTCGCAACAACCTTCCCTGCAAGGCTGCAGCGTCATGTAATGGATTTATCAACCGAGTGGGGACTTCAAACGGCATATGCGGGGAAGCCATTGAATGACTTTCGATGTGATATGGAGAAGGAATATCCTGAACTGGGTAAACATGCACTGACTGTCTTTGGGTTTTACAAGTACAGTCAAACCGCAGTTTTCGAACGTCTCTGTTCTCGACCAAATCGGTTTTCGACCAGATAATTTTAGACTTTTACGCCTCGGATTACGACAGCAAACTGGTTTTAGACAAAACTGAGCAAACCCGAATACGCCACTTCACTCCTCTCAGCTTCCTTACATGAGGAAGTGATGCCACTTCCTCAGGTAGCGTTCATTGTGAGCAGATGTGTTTGTTGTGATTTATGCAAGTCTGACTGATTTTCTGTTATTTCTGCATCGTGTATTTCTGCTAATAGTTTTGGATTTCAAACAAATCGCTTTTCGAACAGCCTTCTGGAACGGATTATGGTTGAAAACCGAGGTATGACTGTACCTAAGTGTGAGGTGTGTTAAAGCTGAGAACATTGACACACGTCAAATCAAGCAGAGGAAGAGAGTGGATGTGGAGAACAGCCTAGAAATAGTTGTTTCCACATTGACCCCACACCTAACAGAGCTTGTGAAAGACATTTGCCTCATTAAAAGTCACATGCTTGCTGAAAAGAAAGTGAAACTGCTACAGATGAAGCATGATGAGTGGAAGGTGTACACACATCCACTGAAGGTTGGCTCCCCAGACGACACTGGAGCATCCAACAAGTGACTCCGCAGACTCCAAACTCACGAAAGAGCTGGCAAAGGAGGCAGAACAAGGATGCTTTTGGCTCTGGCTCCGAAGACAAGAGTGCGGGAAAACAAAGATCCTACGGTTGGCTGCAGTGAGCGTCAGGGTAACACCCTGTCGCCGCTGCACCACCTGGAAGTGCTCTGGGTCTCAAAGAGCAAAATAAAGTGAAATTCCCTGCAGACCAATCATCTGTGCTCTTTGTGTTTTTTGACACAAGACAGCTTTTACAAAGGCAACTGGCAAATGTTTTACAATTTAGAAAAAATAAGCATGTTTCCTTGATGTGACATTTTACCATCCTTTCTCGTACATTTGTAAAAAGACTAGAGAAACGATTAAAATATTTAATCTAATTAAAAATGCAACTGTCATAATTAACTCAAATGGACTAAAACATTCTTACTCACACATTGTTTATCGTTTCTGAATTTCCTTTTACATTTTTTGTCCTATTTTCCCCAATTTTAATGCTCTCATCAACATGGAATCATGAATCAGTTTTCTATGTGCCAAATGCAAATATTTACTGAAATAACAATTTCGATTTTCAATTTTACATGAACATTTTTCACTTGGAGCAGTTATTCACACATAATCTCTCACACAATATTACTGTCCATCAACAACAGTGAAAACAATATTTTGTCACACAACAGCTGCTTTAACAGCTTTTTTTTAATGAAATTAAAACAGAGCAATATAACATTATAAAGTGCACATCTAAGGTAAACTAGTACTCAGCCTACAGTAGATTTAAACCATGATTGCATACTTGGTTTTTCTCAAGTTTACTTTGAACACAGCAGTCTGTTTCTGTATGTTTGTTGAAGAATAACGAGACACCGGACACCAGTGTTCATTATGTGCCGCTGTATTCAAAACTGCCCGCCGTACAAAAAAGCGCACGCACTTCCCCCGTGATGCTGGGGCAAACCATTCTGAAAGTGTGGGGGGGGGGGGGGGGGTCACTCCCCCTAACACAGTCAGGCTATGTTGATTGTGCTGGTCCTTCTTGTGCGGAAGTCTCTACAGTTTTTGTGTAGACCTCATTTCGAATGACTACACTTGGTTCGATGACAACACTGGAGACGTTTTATTTTCGCTAGGTCGCTACCACTGTCAGACAAACACAGAGAAGCTCCACCCGCTCTATTTATATGGACGCAGAACACTGTAACCTTCCACACAAAAAAAAATAGTTCCAAACAAGTAACAATCGTGTCAGTGGCATACATCGTATACCTGTATGATACAGAGAGAGAGAAGAACAGATAAATTTGGTCTTGTCAGTGGAGCAATCGGGCAACTTTTTAAAAGTAAACTTTCCATTCATAAACTATTTAAGTATCCGTTTTTGGTGTCTCGTGCTGCCGTGGCTGGCAAAACAGACATGGGCGTGGACTAGTGCAGCGCGCTTGTTGTTTTGTTCCGGTGTATTTATAGAGCAACGTAACATCCGCTTGTGACGAGTGCCACGTTAATCTCGCGAGAAAAAATGTAATCCCGTTAAAATTCATTTAAATTAATGCCAATAAAAACGTGCTAAACTGACAGCTCTAAAAAAGATGTAAAATACTGATCAATAAAACAAACAACAATACATCTACTCTAACTTTGTGAGGGGGCAAGTTAATCGTCAGTGTTTGGTGAACTCATCTCTCCCTTCTCCAGAAATCGTTGGTGGAGGACTCGCCCCTGTTAACTGCTAAAAAGAATGTGATTTGCTCTGCACAGTTAAAAAAAAAATACAGTGTCAATATCCATCCATCCATCCATCCATTTTCTAATCCGCTTAGCCTCATGATGGTTATGATAATGCTGGAGCCTATCCCAGCTGTCTTCGGGCAGTAGGAGGTGCACACCCTCAACTGGTTGCCAGCCAATCGCAGGGATAGATGAACAACAATCTGCGCTCACACTCACACCTCGGGAAGAGTGTTCAATGAACCTGCCGTGCATGTTTTTGGGAGGAAACCGGAGTTCCCGGAGAAAACCACTCAGGCACTGGGAGAACATGCCAATTACTTACAGGATTGCCGGGGCCTGGAATTTAACCCATGACCGTGCCGCCATACTCCAAACTGTGTGAATAAATAAACTGTATTGATTATCTTTACACATTTCATTGTTAATTTTGTCAGGAGGAGTAGTTCAGAAAATGGATGGATGGAATTTGGCACTGGCCGGATTTTCAAAATTTTTGAGCGAGGCCATTATCAAAGATTGAGTTAAATTCAACTCTTGAGCACTAAAATAAACAATTTTTTTACCTGTATGGTCAGTTGTGTATGTAACTTGTTGGCAACAAACCTGACATTGGTGGCAGTGAGATCCAATCACCCCGGGTTTGCAGCGGCACTGCCCAGTGTGCGGGTCACATGACTCGGTACCACATGGTGAGCAACTGCATTCTGTACGACACCAACGACAGCAACAGATTTTAGAGGCTTGTTGACGAAATAACTCCTTCATCGACCTATCATAATCACTCAGACTTACGGGTGCAGTTTTTGGCAGAGATGGCATCACCATAGTAACCAGGAGCGCACTCGTTGCAACGAGGCCCGGTTGTGTTGTGCATGCAGCTCAGACACTCGCCCGTCAGTGGGTGGCAGTCCGTGAATAGCATGTTGGGGTCTGTATTGCCGTTGCAATTGCAGGGCTGGCATGTGCTGCCCAGCACCATAGGGTTACCATAATAACCGGGGGCGCACCTGTCAAGAAGATGCTGTTAAAGACAAAGTTCTGTTCGGCATGCTCAATGCAGCTAGCCACCAGGCAGCTGACTTTTGTGTTTTTTGAGACAACCGGGACAGGCTCCAGGATGCCCAAGACCTTAGTGTAAGCAGTTCAAAATATGGATAGATCGATGGATGGACAGATGGATTAATGTTAAGATAAGATATCCTTTATTCGTCCCACACTGGGGAAATTTACAAGTTATCTGGCTACACTAATGACAAATCTGGGGTGAGCTACTTCGCCCACTATTCCGCGCGTCTCAGCAGTCGATAGTCTGCTGCTCTCAGCTGTGCGCGCGAGCACGTACGTGCGGCGCCGACCCAACCCATGCCACATATTAAGCTTTGAACTACAACAACAGCTAAACTAGCCTAGCCGATGTAATGATGTCAGCAGACAAGGTTTACGTTTTTTGTGACTTTTAATAGCAACGTGGCAGAGTCATCAAACATGCAGTGTGCTCACTCGCAGTCACTTTCTGGAACTCCCCCTTATAGGCGGGACCTCTCAATCAACTGGAGTATGACGTACAGTACAAACGTTCATAAAGCACTTCTCATATAATAATAGCCTATTATATGACAGCCGACATGACGCTAGAAGTCAGACGGACACATTTATTATCTGATAATCAGTGTGTTTTCCGTATTGCCCAAACATATATTTTTATTCGAGCGAGGGTGAGGTCTGTTTGGGGACTATCCCCCCCCCGGGCTAGTTAAAATGGTATAACCCAAGAGGCAAGGTGCGGCTTGCCATCGTTACCGTGAGTTGCGTTTCATGCTATTAAAGCATCAGTCAAATGCCATAATGACTTGTGTCATTAATAACGCAAACAAGGTCTTGCTTGTTTCGGCAATCGGCATCGTGTCGCCAGACGCACTTCCTTAGGATACAATGTGCGGGCTTTTGCTGCGTCAACGCCCCCTGCATTGAGTCGACGCCCCCTGGACTATGTGCCGCAGGTTGGACTGTGCCAAGCAGCCGATGCAGTATAAACTGCACCGGTGCAGTTTACGTGTCAATTAGCAGCCTGGACTGTGTCAACACAGCCGATGTGTCAATTAGCAGCCTGGACTGTGTCAACGCAGCCGATGTGTCAATTAGCATCCTGGACTGTGTCAACGCAGCCGATGCAGTCTAAACTGCACCGGTGCAGTTCACGTGTCAATTAGCAGCCTGGACTGTGTCAACGCAGCCGATGCAGTCTAAACTGCGCCGGTGCAGTTCATGTGTCAATCACGTGACGTAATGAAGCGGCACATGCACCGACACGTGGTTTGGTCTGTGAGCCCGGCGCATGCATCAACGCATCGGTGTCGCTGGACCCATCACTAATAACAATATCACTACTTTTGATCCGAGCTAGGCAAAGTATGTAATGGGGTCGACATCCGGCACACCCACAGACTGAATGGTCCCAATAGTGACCATTCAAGGTAATATGAAATATCGGGTGCTTTTATTTAATGTGAAAGTGTAGACGCTGGTACAAGCAAAGTAGTGAGTTAAAAAAATGACGACACTAGTTCAAATGTGAGCAATATTCTTGTTTTTCTCCTACCGCTGTGCTGTTGATGTACTTTTTGGGTTGTTGTTTTGTTGGCTTACCTTTCACAGTGTTGCCCGGCGTAACCGGGCATGCACAAGCACTGCATATGCTCGTTCTTCTCCACGCAACCTTGAGCAAAACTGCACAAACATAAAGTTATTCAGTTCGTGCTAATGCTACGCTCTCAGAAGAGAGGTTTTCTGGAGTACTGACTTGTTGGATGGCACCGTAAGTGGGCATGGACAACTAGAACATGACTGCACTTGCCCATCCACACTGATGTTGCCGACAAAACCACCCTGGCATTTCTCACAATGGTCGCCGGCTGTGTTGTGTTGACAGTTCTGACAGACACATAAACGTACACAATAGAACACAACAGATGAGACCACAACACAAAAAAACAAAAGCATATAAAAAGGATCCTGATCATTTGAATCCGGTGTGTTGGAGGCTAAGTGGACAACGTCGATGGAAGTGAAGGAACTTGTGGAAGGGATGGCTACTAATATTGTGTAGATAATCAAGACTATACCCTTGTTTTTTTTGTGTGTTTTTTTTTACAGCCCCCTAGTCCCTGATCGTGGTGTCACCTCCACACCTCCTTATTTCTATTGCTTCCTTGATCTATCTTTTGAATTTACATGCTCCCACACACCTGGGACTCTCTGCTTCAATGACGGCAAGGGGTAGGAGCTGTCAGCTTGGTAAGAGATTTTCTCGTCACTAAAAAAGACCACTGTCTGAATAAAAGAAACCTATTTAAACGAATAAGAGAGGGATGACCATCATAGCGCTAATACATGGAAAATACGGACGTGATACTGTTCTCCTCCGCCGCTGGGAAAGACTAGAAATGAAGCTTGCACACGCCGCCCTCAAAAACAAAAACCCATCTGAGATTCAATCTTAGATGCAAACATGAAGAAACAACCCCAGCAAGTCTCACCATCAAGATTCCCATCCCAACCAATGCAGAAAGTATCATGAATAAAGCAAAGAAGGCACTTCTCTGGATGAACAGTCAGCACCCGCAAAATACAACATACAGACAAACAGAGTGAAAAAAGAAATGACAGGAGCGCTACATTAGGAAACAAAAAGACAAAGAAGAACAAGAGATTGGCCAGAACAGACGAATGCACAAGAAATAATTACATTATGGACTGGGAGAAGGGGAAAGGCATCATATCAAAAATCAATAAATTGAAAGAGATGGATCAAGTAAGTGGCGGACCGGTGTTGCAGTGGTTAGTGCGTAGACCTTACAATAAAGAGGTTGTGGGTTCCATCCCGGCTCCGGTCTTCCTGTGTGGAGTTTGCATGTTCTCCCCGGGCCTGCATTGGTTTTCTCCGGGTACTCCGGTTTTCTCACACATTTCCAAATGTGCATGGCAGGCTGATTGAACACTCTCAATTGTCATAATTGAGGCTCCAGCACCCCCCGCAACCCTCGTGAGGATCAAGCAGATTGGAAAATAGATGGATGGATGGATCAAGTAAGCAATGGAAATAAGGAGGCTGGAGGTGATACTATCAATAGGGACGAGGAGGCTAACATGTTCCCAGACAGCTGGGACTTGTTATTAATGGTGGTCCAACCCCTTGAGCACATCTAAGTTTGAAGGTTTCCCGACTCGGTCAGATGTTTTTAGACGTGTCAAGGAAGAAGTGACAACTCGGACTGAGGCTGAAGTGACAGCTGCAACTGTCAGCTAGGAAAGAGATTTTGTCTTCACAAAATAAATGCATAAATAAATCAATAGATAGATTATTCATTCATTTTCCGAACCGCTTAATCCTCACTAGGGTCGCAGGGGGTGCTGGAGCCTAGCCCAGCCGTCTTCGGGCAGTAGGCGGGGGACACCCTGAACCGGTTGCCAGTCAATCGCAGGGCACACAGAGACAAACAACCATGCGCAACAAAAACTGTAAATATTTGATTCAACAGGAAATGTGAGCGGTTCGCTGGCTTTTCTGGGTTCATGATCAGTCATTGACAACTGTGGACGCACAGTGGAGGAATCAATTGTACAGGAAGCACTTGTACGCACTTGATTGGTAAGAGCTTATAAGAGATGGGAAGTGTCTTTCACAGTTATTTAGGACACTAGTCAACTCATTAGCATATTCTCATTTTAAGTTATTACTGTTCAAATTATTATTAGTCTTTGTATAAATGACTGTAGTTTCAATACAATTCGCATCTTGTGTAAAAGATGTGTTTTTATTTTCAGAGGCCGATCATTATTTGTGCATACACATGGTCTGAGGAGGTTCTAAATTTGTTCGCAGAATCCTCACAAAATCAGGCACGAATGTCTTGATCCGAGATGTCACACTTAGGTCCTGGCGGGCTGCTGTCCTGCATGTATTCCAAATCACCCTGTTGCAACACACCTGATTCAAATGATCAGATCATCAGCAAGCTCTGCAGAAGCCTGACATTGAACCTGTTCATTTGAATGAGGTGTGTTGCAACAGGGAGATTTGGAAAACGCGCAGGACAGCGGCCCTCCAGGACCTGAGTTTGACACCCCTGGTCTTGATTATCAGACAAATTGGTGAATACACACGTTTCTAAACCAAATGACACCTAGCGCGGACCTCTGTTACTTGTGTGAGAATATGAAACTGAGACAAATTCTGCCAAACAATTGGATGTGGTCATGGGTCTTGACCCAATTGATGACCCCCTATCTTGGCTATCCAACTGGCACCTTCTCCATTACAACACTGCCTTGATGTCACCGCAGTGGCATCTTTCATCTAAGGTTGTGGCGATAACCCAGAGGCCGATCAAAGACTACATGGTGACACCCTGCAATGGACAGCCGTGTGGAAGACAACCGTGAAGTAGAATCTCGGTTGTTGTGTGATGAATGTTTTTAATCAGTTAATCACTCATCAATTATATCATTTGATGTAATCTCACACTCTGATTTTGGAAATGAATCTTTACTGTCCATGTCATAAAACAATAGAAATGAAAGTTCTTATAGTGCACAAGAAATACAATTGGTTGAAACCAAAAACAAAAAAAACAAACATTATGGTAATAATACCATTCAATAAACACTACATTTATATAATCCGTCCCGAGTTTAATGTCAAGAAAGCATTTGTAACTAATCCTATGAATTAATTTTAAATTAATTAGTTCTATTCCTAAGCCTGTTTGTTATTGTTTTCAGAGTCCTGTCATTTAGCCTGATACCAAAAGTTATATTGAAAGCAGTGGTTCTTAACCTTGGTTCTATCGAACCCTCAGGGGTTCGACTGAGCCTCTGCCATGGAGATGAAGGCACACCCGACTCAAGATGTCAATTAGTTATGACATGCCTTCCTGGCAATCAATGGGTGCAGATGATCACATTACATTGCTTGTCCAATCAGTGCTGTGGGAAATTTAGTTCGTTAGCTTAGCTCAGTCACCGTGTGACTGTCGTGATAGTTCGTCATACAATTGAAATAAAAAACCTAGACTTATGCCACGTTATCGTATTGACTTTTTTCTGTTTTTAATAAATGTTTTTTTTTAATGTCTTGAATTTGTAAAATATATACTGTATATATTACAAAAAAAATCCTCATATCACCCCTCGGGTGGTGTCCGTCCCTCATTCAGCTCGGGTCCTCTACCAGAGGCCAGGAAGCTTGAGGGTTCTGCGCAGTATCCTTGCTGTTCCCAGCACTGCACATTTCTGGATTGAGATGTCCGATGTTGTTCCCGGGATCTGTTGCAGCCACTCATCTAGTTTGGGGGTCACTGCCCCGAGTGCTCCGACCAGCACAGGCACGACTGTCACCTTTACCTTCCAGGCTCTCTCCAGCTCCTCCCTGAGCCCTTGGTATTTTTCGAGTTTCTCGTGTTCCTTCTTCCTGATGTTTCCATCACTTGGGACCGCTACATCCACTACAACGGCTTTCCTCTGCCCTTTATCTATGATCACGATATCTGGTTGGTTCGCCATTACCATCTTGTCAGTCTGGATCTGGAAGTCCCACAGGATCTTCGCTCTGTCATTCACCACCACCTTCGGAGGTGTTTCCCATTTTGACCTTGGGGTTTCCAGTCCATACTCCGCACAGATGTTTCGGTACTATGCCAGCCACCTGGTTATGGCGTTCCATGTAGGCTTTCCCTGCCAGCATCTTACCCCCTGCAGTTATGTGTTGGATCGTCTCAGGTGCCTCTTTGCACAACCTACACCTTGGGTCTTGTCTGGTGTGGTATATCTGGGCCTCGATGGCTCTGGTGCTCAAGGCCTGCTCCTGAGCAGCCAGGATGAGTGCCTCAGTGCTGTCCTTCAGGCCAGCCCTCTCTAGCCACTGATAGGACTTCTTGAGATCAGCCACTTCAGTTATGGTCCGGTGGTACATCCCGTGTAGGGGCTTGTCCTCCCATGATGGTCCCTCTTCCAGCGCCTCATCTTCTGTTCCCCATTGTCTGAGACATTCTCTGAGTACGTCATGCGTTGGAGCCTTCTCCTTGATGTATTCATGGAGCTTGGATGTTTCATCCTGGACAGTGGCTCTCACACTCACTAGTCCCCGGCCTCCTTCCTTTCGGCTTGCGTACAGTCTCAGGGTGCTGGATTTGGGATGGAACCCTCCATGCATGGTTAGGAGCTGTCGGGTCCTAACGTCCGTGGTCTGAATCTCTTCATTTGGCCAACTTATTATTCCTGCAGGGTATCTGATCACTGGCAGGGCATAGCTGTTTATTGCCCGGGTCTTATTCTTGCCATTGAGCTGGCTTCTTAGGACTTGCCTCACTCGCTGGAGGTATTTGGCCGTAGCCGCTTTCCTTGTTGCTAGTTCGAGGTTGCCATTGGCTTGTGGTATACCAAGGTACTTGTAGCTGTCCTCAATGTCTGCTATTGTTCCTTCAGGGAGTGAGACCCCTTCACTGAGGACCACCTTTCCTCTCTTAGTCACCATCAGACTACATTTCTCAAGCCCGAATGACATCCCGATGTCACTGCTGTAGATCCTGGTTGTGTGGATCAGGGAATCTATGTCCCTTTCGCTCTTAGCATACAGCTTTATGTCATCCATGTAGAGGAGGTGACTGATTGTAGCTCCATTTCTGAGGCGGTATCCATAGCCTGTCTTGGTGATTACTTGGCTTAGGGGGGTTCAGTCCTATGCAGAACAGCAGTGGGGAGAGTGCATCACCTTGGTATATGCCACATTTGATGGACACTTGGGTAAGTGGCTTGCCATTGGCTTCAAGTGTGGTTTTCCACATCCTCATCGAGTTCGCAACGAAGGCTCTTGGGGTCCTGTTCACCTTATACAACTCCAAGCATTCAGTGATCCATGTATGTGGCATCGAGTCATAGGCTTTCTTGTAATCAATCCAAGCTGTGCACAGGTTGGTACGTCGGGACCTGCAGTCTTGTGCGACTGTTCTGTCAACCAGGAGCTGATGTTTGGCTCCTCTGGTATCTCTACCAATGCCCTTCTGCGCTTCGTTCATGTATTGATCCATGTGTCCACTTATCTTAGCCGCAATGATGCCTGACATGAGCTTCCATGTTGTGGAGAGACAGGTTATTGGCCGATAGTTGGATGGGACTGCACCCTTCAAGGGATCCTTCATGATCAGGATCGTTCGCCCTTCGGTTAGCCATTCTGGGTGAGTCCCATCCCTCAGCAGCTGGTTCATTTGTACTGCTAGGCGCTCATGGAGTGCTGTGAGTTTCTTTAGCCAGTAGGTGTGGACCATGTCCGGGCCTGGTGCTGTCCAGTTCTTCATATCTGAGACTCTTTCCTGTATGTCTGCCACTGTTATGGTAACTGGGTTCTGTTCAGGGAGGTTGCTGTGCTCCTCTCTCAGGGTCACCAGCCATTGTGCACTGGTGTTATGTGCAACCTCCTTCTCCCATACTTTCCAGTACCTTTCAGTTTCCAGTCTTGGTGGGTCAGCTCTGTTGTTAGGACCCTGCCACTGAGCGTACACTTTCGCAGGTTGTGTTGCGAACAGCCTGTTTATTCGTCTGGCCTCATTCTCTTTCGTGTACCGCTTTTGGCGACTGGACAAGGCTTGGAGCCTTTGTTTGGCAGTTTCGAGTGCTTCAGGTATGGTCATCTGGATGTACCTCTCGGGTATCGGCCTCTTCATCACACCTCTCTGGGCCTCCGTCAATTGACTCACATCTTTCCGGGCCGCCTTGATCTTAGCCTCCAACCGTCTTTTCCATGGTGGGTAACGTATCTCATGACTTCCATGGTTGCTCTTATAGCCCAGAGTCTCCAGGATCACTGATGCTGAAGCGTATATCAACTCATTGGTTTCTGTGATCGTTACGGTAGGGATCGCCCTCAGTGCTGCATTCACACTTTCTATGAGACTTTCAGATGGTACTTCACATATCCGTTGTAATCGGTTTCTAGGTTGCCCAGCTTTCATTCTCGCCATGATCTTAGCTTTCAGGTCAGTTGCTGCCTCGCTCAGCATTTCATTCATTGGGGCTGGCCACCCAATCTCACCATCTGCATTCTTTGGGGCAATCTCTTGTATGACCTCCTCCTCTGATCTGGCAGCCTGGGGCCCTTCACCATGTACCTCATCAATCTCAAGTTGTGACAGCAGTTGCCGTTTGTGGATGTTGGAACACTGAGCTACTAGTTGTTTCGTTGTCAACCGTGACTGTGGGTTTCGAAGTAACCATTTAGCCCACATTCTCTGCATGTAACCCCTCTGACTAGGGTTGCTTGAGTAGTAGCATTCCAACAGAGCCATGTTATCGCCTCTCGCCCATCTCCGCTTTGTTCCAGTAGCCCATTTTTCATCAAGGTACTCTGGTTCCCCAGCACCTGACGCAGACCTTGTTTGGCCGGGCGACGTCTGAGCCGGCATGTCATTCGTTTTATTGTCTCTCATCATTGTATGAGGTAGGCATTAGCGTGAAGGATCTTGCCCAAGGACCCACACTGGATGGTGTTATGTGCTCATTTTTGCCCCAAGCGGGATTCGAACCACCGTCTCCCGTATGCCAAACCGATGCCTTACCAACTGAGCTATCCAGCCGCATATATATATATATATATATATATATATATATAATTTTTCACTAAAGAAGGGTTTTGGTGAATGTGTATATGAACTGATTGGGCTCGGTACCTCCAACAAGGTTAAGAACCACTGATTTAACGTAATGTGAACTTCAAGTATTTCAATGGTAATTGGCAATAATAAATGCGATGCACAATAAGCCGTAATGCTACAAAAACCAAAGGGCTGTCTATGGATGATAAAAAAGACATTTTCTCTACTTTCCAGGGCTGCTACCGGGTGGCTGCGGGGACCCCTAAAATGCAAACACATTCAACAGGATACACACACTGGCCAAATTCTTCATGTATGTTGCGGCCCCTAAAAAAGCCCTTCATTCCAATGACTTTTAGAGTAATAATCAACAGCCATTTTAAAGCCTATGATCTGCATGACACTCACCAAACAGATTCCCGATCCGTCCAAACACTGATCCGAATGTCCGTGACAATTGCAGGGCACACATTTTCCCAGGAAGAGGCCGATGGCATCCCTGTAGAAACCTGGAGCACATTTCTGTGCCAACAAAAGTGGGAATTTCTCCATTGTGAGACTATTAAAGGTTTTCTTATCTTATCTTAAATAAAGGAATGCCATATCTTGAAGACATGTTTCCATCTCCTCACCTGACAGGAGTCTCCCAGGTAGCTGGCAGGACACATGCAGAGCTCCACGTTGTTAGCGTGGCGACCAGCCGGCAAGCTCTCTGCACCCTCCAGCACGGCGCCGCGCAGCGACACAGAGTGGGCCGACTGGGAATGAAGGGCTCGTATCTGCAGGGACTCCAAAGCCACCAGAACCATCATGAGCTCCTCTCTGGAGACGGAGTTGCCAGTCTGAGCATGCCGAAAACTTCCCTGTGGTAGGCAGCAGGCGGCATACGTTTCAACATTCCTACTTTGGACTTTCAAAAGTGCTTTGAGCACCAATGGGTCCACTTTACCTCAACCATGTGCACAATTCCCAAATGCGGCTCAGCGGGAGAAGAATATTCACGCTCCAAGTACACCAATGTCATCTGGTTGCCCTATACACACACACACACACACACACACACACACACACACACACACACACACACACACACACACACACACACACACGCGCGCGCGCAACGAGTGGTCACTAACGCTGAAAGAGCTGAAGACAGTGATCTGCCACTGAGCAAATGAAAATACATATATTTTTTTCATCCAGATTCTTTGACATATTTGGTTTAAGGTTTTTCCTCATAATAATTACTTTCCCTGGTAACGAATTACATTCACATGTAATCCAGGAACTTATACATTTTTTGAGAAAGTAATTTGTAACTTCAACTCTTTATACTGATTTACACGACACTGAATTCAAATCTTTTCAAGTATTGTCATTATTGACCCCGGAGGTAGAGTGAATCCTGGTGCAATTAGCTGCCACTTCTCATGGATATTTGTATCAATTTCAAGATAATTTCTGAACTCTTTTACTGTCAGCTGGGATGGTCCATTTTTCACTCAAAACACCTCTTTATGTATTTTGGGAACAGGAAAATGATATTAGCTTGCATTTTCAAATGTATCACTTTGATTTGGAGAAATCGGGAAATAGCTCTATAGGAAGCTCAGTTCAAGCGATCACTCATTTTATGAAGTACTGCCAGCAAATAAAGAAAAACATTTTGGATGGAAAGAATTTGTTTTGGTTTCTTGCTCACCCAGCACAGACACTGTCCTTTGAAACGACCCCCTCCGTTTTCCCATGTCGTAGTGGGAGTCAGTGGACAAACCTGACACACTATGTCCATACAAAATCGGGGTACCTAAGCTGCTAATAATTATTTCCAAAAATGTCAATTATCAGCACCAGAATTTTATGTGGACATCTCTACGCATGCCCACTTCCAGCTCTGAAAATCTCACAAGGAGGAGCCTCTCCATGGCTCACTTGTTAGCAAATGAGGAAATGTTTACATGCAGTTTTCCTCATGTCAGATTTAAGATATCCTTTATTTGTCCCACACTGGGGAAATGTACAGCCTCCACCAGCATGAATGTGGGTAGAAAGAAGAAAAAACCATTTTTCTTTACACACACTTTTTTGCTTTTTTGAAATTTTGAAAATGTGCTGTTTTTCAGACATTTTGTGACGCCATAGTTTTGTTATACACCACAGTCCGGCAGCCATTAGACCCCCCGCATCTCAAAGGCTAACACCAGCGCAGCTGTCAGGGCAGCAATTAGTGTTTGGCCGCTGATACAGCCAAGGTTAGCGTATGAAATTATCTTACTGGTCTAACATAATTCCGCTAATGGCTGCCACCATTAATTACCACCAACATTTATATGCACTTTCCTACTCTTGTCATCTTCAACCTGGAAAAATATAAAAGCAATTGGCAAAGTATTTTCAATTTTGTTTCAGTGATCATGGCGTTTCCTCATAGGAGCTCACATTTCCTGTCAATAAAATGGGGTGGCACGGAAAAGTGGTAGAATGTCTGTCTCCCAACCTAGAGGGTTAAATCCCATTTTGTGTGTGTGTGTGTGTGTGTGCATGTGTTTGTGTGTGCGTGCATATATATATACTAGCTGGTTCATCAGCTAGTTCCTGCGGAAGGCTGGTAAGGTGGGCCTTCGGCCCACAAAAGTGTTGTTGCTTGGTTCAACTTTTTGTTCATCTTCATTGCTTATCGCGAAAATAAAGAGATGTTTAGCTCTACTAAATAACTAACAATTTCATTGCAATGCTTGTGGGTAGACAACATTTTTTTGCTAAGATGCCCGCGCGATCGTAGTGAGCCACTGCCTGAGCGGCGCAGTGGCGGCGCGCAGTGGCGGCGCGCAGTGGCGGCGCGGTGAAGTAGGTACGTTTTGAAAAGGGACAGACGGAAGGACAGACCGCGTGCGGGACGACGCGCAATATATATATAGAAGATATATACCTTGAGGATGATGTCAGGTCTTGGAGGTTCAACAGAAGGGGACCAAACATCTCCTCTCATGGTCTGCGTGTTAAGACGATATCTCAGGTAACCGCCGTAAGATGACACCTTGTCACCCAGGTAGGTCTTCGGGGCATGCCAGTGAAGGTCCTGGTACACATCAGGAATGTCGCTAAGGTCAGCCTCCACCAAGTCCTGATCCGGATACACGTTGACTGGTACTTCCTGTTTGTCGGCACTGAGTAGCACCCAGCCTTCCATGCTCATGATCTTTAGGAATAAGAGGAGCAAGGAGCAACTCGTGGATAATCCCACCAAAGGGGAGGATGTTCGAAGGTGTGTTCAAGGCTATTTTGGTCTACCTCGCTGTGTCTCTTGTCTGAACTCCTGCAGCGATCTGTGGCACGGAAGCAGAAGCAGCTGGTGCAACCTTTGGGGTTGGTTGGGTCCAAGTGGAATGTGCCAACTCTGCACTGTTCACAGCGAGAACCCTGGACGTTCTCCTAATGGTAGCAGAGTGTGTGAGCTTCGTTCAGTGATCAATTCATGGAGAAGGTTTGGGAAGGGGATAATTTGTTTTGGTTTCATGCTCACCTTGCACAGACATTGTCCAGTGAAAGAGTTGCATACTTCCTCCTCAGTTCCTGCCTCATTGCAGTCACATGGTTGGCAATTTGGATACCCATGGAAACCAGATGCGCAGCGGTCACATTGGCGACCCACCACGTTGTTCTTGCATCTGGGATACGTTACACAACAATAAAAATGAATAAAAGCAATGGAAAGCAATCAAGGCAAGACACGACAATGTAAGCAAAAAAAAACCCTCTTGAAACAACAAGCAAAAATGAAGAAAAATAAAGTAAATGCATGAAAATAAATTAAAACGTGGAAAAATCTATAAAATAAAATTTGTGTAAGAGACAGAAACAGATATTAGATTTGATTGATTTTTCACCTCAAATACAAATGACCTGCTGGGATAACCGTGCTCAAGCGGCATTCTCTGAACCTTTCAACAACAGGTAGAAAGCGCAGAGGCGGATTCCCCACAAACTCAGGCTCGTGTTCTAAAAGCCTGCTCAGGTGGGAGGCAAAACAATTTCTAAGCCAACCAGAACAGTCCAGTTGTAATTGATTCAGTGCCCTGAGTATGACATTGAATACACTGTAAATTTGGATTAAAAACAGTCTTGTATTACAACTAGCTTGCAACTTAACTAATAAACAGGGGCTCTTCTTCATGCTCTTGTGTGGGCATGACTACTCAGTAGTAGCGTCACTAGCACGCCTGAAACTATAAATTGGTGCTTCAATTTTTTGTTTTTGCTGACATGAAGAGGTGGGGGGGGGATCTTGCCCCAAGTGGAGGAGTTTAAGTATCTTGGGGTCTTGTTCACGAGTGAGGGCAGGAGGGAGTGAGAGATTGACAGGCGGATCGGTGCAGCGTCTGCTGTGATGCGGACATTGTATCGGTCTGTCGTGGTGAAGAAGGAGCTGAGCCAAAGGGCTAAGCTCTCAATTTACAGGTCGATCTACTTCCCAACCCTCATCTATGGTCACGAGCTATGGGTCCTGACCGAAAGAACCAGATCCCGGATACAAGCGGCCGAAATGAGTTTTCTCCGCAGGGTGTCCGGGCTCTCCCTTAGAGATAAGGCGAGAAGCTCGGTCATCCGGGAGGGGCTCCGAGTTGAGCCGCTTCTCCTCCACATCGAGAGGAGCCAGATGAGGTGGCTTGGGCATCTGATTCGGATGCCTCCTGAACGCCTCCCTGGTGAGGTGTTCCGGGCATGTCCCACCGGGAGGACACCCCGAGGAAGACCCAGGACACGCTGGAAAGACTATGTCACCCAGCTGGCCTGGGAACGCCTCGGGATCCCCGGGGAGAGCTGGAAGAAGTAGCTAGGGAGAAGGAAGTCTGGGCTTCCCTGCTAAAGCTGTTGCCCCCGCAACCCGGCCCCGGATAAACGGTAGAAGATGGATGGATGGAAGAAAAAAAAGCATACAGAAGGAGTTTCCCTCTTACCTGCACTGTCCGCTGAGGTTGTCACAGCTGACATAAGGTGCCACAATTCCGGGCTGGGAGCAGTTGCACACCTCACAGCCAACCAGCGGATGGCAGCCAAACGTCTGTGGCTCGCACTGGGTGCACTCAGGCAGCAGTGTCCGTGGCGGGCAGATGCATTCCCCTGACATAGGTTCACACAGCCTGGTGCCACAGTTACACTCTGAGAACAAATGACGCCGTGACCAATCAGTTGACAGGCTCAGAGTAAGGAGCAGTTTCTTGTCAATATGTGCACACAAATGAGGAAATATTCGTTCAAACCACCAAATTGGAAAAGTGGAACAACCACAATCAAAATGTGCAATAACTGATTTGAACCGTTTAAATGATTTTACAACTCTGCATTGACACCTTAAGCTTGAAGTCAACTACTGGTTATTCATGCGTCTTAGTCATCTTGTCTTCTCCAGCCCTTTACAGAGGAATTCCAATTTGTCCATCGCCGGTGAAAGATAATTCACTGGACTGTAATGTTCGCTGGCCAACAAGGTGACACAGTCACTATATGACTTTGCAGGTCAGAGAGAAAATGAGCTAATTGTGGATCAGATTAGCGATTAGACTCGCTATCTTGGGCTATTTACATGGCCGTTAGTCATTACGGCGTGACCAGGGGCTGTCGGTGAGAAAGGAGTGCAGCAGTGCAAAATGAAGCTTTATAGTCATCATCACAACGTTACATCGAATAACTCATCTTTAAACTGAAGCTGTATGATATGTACAACGCACACCAACAGCAGTGGCACAGGGCGGCGTGGCTATGGGGGCGACAATGCGCGCCTCGTCTACAAAAAAAATGCTGTGTAAAATGGCATCATGACACGTGTAAAATATGTACAGTCGACCCATGCTAATCATGGGCGGTGAGGATCGTGGGGATTGGCCTGGAAATAGCGAAAATGCAAATACAATTGCCACTGAAATGCATTGGAAAAAATAAATATCATAATACATACATATATTCAGGGTTCCCAATCTTCTTTAAAATATTTTCCAGGACTATTTCATCTGTATAGCTTTGATAGATCTTAAAGCTGCCTTTCACACAGTTGACCACCTCTCCCTTTGGAACATCTTGAAGTACCTCAGAGTTCCACCGAAAATAACCACGTTGTTGCAGCGATTCTACTAGGAGTCCGGGAGCAAGTTTCAGGCCTATCATTTGGAAACCTCCACCTGACCGACCTTGAATATGCTGACGACACCACCCTGTTCAGCAACTCCCTCCAACACCTCAGCAGTGCTCTATCCATGTACCAAACAGAAGCAGCAAAGCTGGGACTCCAAATAAACTGCCAGAAAACAAAACTTATGTATATTGGTGACGGACCCCACCCTTCCCCCCCTGTTTTTGGCTCAGACAAAATTCGATTCGTCGATTCCATCATCTACCTAGGCTACACAATGACAAGCAATGGCGATCTCAAGCCAGAGATCGACCCCAGACGTGGCCTCGGGGCTGCAGCTATGCAGTCACTATGGCGGCCCCTCTGGTGCCACCACTCAGTGTCCCAAAAGAACAAGATGCGCATCTAGATTACAGCAGTTCTTCCCATTGTCTTGTATGGTGCAGAATCCTGGCCTTTAAACAAGAGGATTGAAGGCTTTGACAGTAGAGCACTCAGAACCATAATGAACATACCCCCCACCCCCAAACAACAAAAAATATATTAAAACATATTTTAAATTATTGAACAAATTTTGAAAAGTCTGCAAATATGTGAAACCGCGTGTGCTGAACCACAGATTGGTAAATTTTTGTGCTGACCTTATTTTTACATAAATACATACAGTTGTACACCGAAGACAAAAATGTTCTTAAATTGTTGGACTATTTAGTCACACACTTGTTTAAAGTGTCGAACCTCGCCCCCTGCTTGCTTGTGACCAACGAAGTGTTTCCAATTAATTTGTCCACCTGTGGGGTTTACCCCAAACAAGTGTTATTTGTGCATTCCTGAACTATTCCAGTTTTTTTTCCCCCGTCCTTGCTTTTTTGGAACGCGTTGCCGGCATCAAATGTAAATGTAAATGAGAGAATGCTTGCAAAATGTACCTTTTTTGACATGAATGTCTTGTGGGTTGGATGGAGTCAATTGATGACAGGTTGAAAATGATTTGTAAATGATTGTATTCTTTTTTATTTGTGTTTTACAAAATATCCCAATTCCACTGGGATTGGGGTATGTATATTTTCAAGTCCATGAGGACATTGAAGCCTTCACTGCTGAAGCAAGCCCTTTGAATTTGCTAACCAAAACAGCAGCATCTAGTCAGGCAGTCTTTATGAAGTATTAACAACCAGCTTACATTGTCCAAGGACAGCAACTTCAGGAATGGTTTACAGTTCCCATGTGATCACTCAATAACATGATAGTCTCCTTGTTTAGTCACTGCCCATTGTACTTTTTTTAGATGTAGACATTTTGTTTTAAATTCCACTTTCTTTGAAATTTTGTCTTATTGTTTTGCTGGACAAAAAAAAAAAGTCCAACTCCTTTTTGCAGTCGAAAAATTCTTTGAAGAATTCAAATGTGGCCAACATTGAGGTGTTGAATGATTTTTCGGGATACTCACGCCTGCAGTCGGGGAAGCCCCAGTACCCCGTGGCGCACATGGAGCAGTCTCGACCAATCACGTTAGGCTTGCAGCGGCACTGGCCGCCAAACGGTTCACAGGCATCGCTTTCGGCGCCGACCTCATGACAAGCGCATGGCAGCGCGCCATTGTTGACAAAGGCCGACAGTGACGTGGCGGCACGGAGGCAGAAGGACGAAGTGCTGGATGGACTGTGGGGAGGGATAAAAGGGGCAGTCACTGCTAAGATCGATCTCACTTCATATATTTGTGAAATGTAGCCTTCCGTTACATTCGTTAGTGTTAAGTATACCAAGGCTCAAAGACTGTTGAAACTGAGATATGTTCATGGGTACTTGCTAATGCTAAGAGTTTGCTACGAACTTGATACAGTACACCCTTCTGAAATAACACATTTGCTCTTATTATCGTTAATCAAATTTTAATATTTAAAATCAAATGATACAGTCATCCTCCATTACATTGCAATAAATGAAATCTGCAATATATTGATATAACCTAAGGCTAAGATAAATGAACACATGGAACAATACTCCTGAGGCATATTTAATAGCAATAGCACTTGATTTTTTCAGTCCTTTAAACACACTTTGAAAGTAATGTAATTACATATTGACAACAAGAGCAGTGGATGTCACGAAATAAAATTCTAACTTTGTAACAGGAGAGCAAACCCTTGAGGTACGATAAAAATTCTGTTTTTTCCAAACTACTAACTGAACTTATCTCAGTGTTTGTCTTTTGAGTGTGTTGGCCAAGGTTCTGTGTATGTGTGTATTTTACTTTAAGAAACCATGATTGTGGAAGGTATGTTGCGCGCTGCAGAGCCAAGACAAAACTCACAATCTCCAAATTGTGAGGTTACCCACAGGCTCCCCATGTGGTCCAACAGGGCAACTTCATTCCTGAGGTCAAAATGTTGGTGACCTCTGGTCTATATGATTCTTGAGTAGTCTTCCTCAAATCCCATGGGCCATGGTTGCAAACTTCGTTTTTCTCAAGTTTGCTTTGAACACAGCAGTCAGGCTATGTAGATTCTGTTGGTCCTTCTTGCGCGGAAGTCTCTCTACGGTTTTGTGTAGACATAATTTCGGATGACTACACTTGGTTCGATGACAACACTGGAGGCGTTTTATTTTCAGTGTGGTTGCTAACACTGCACCACTAAACTCGACGTGCCTCAGCTCACCGTCACTGTCAGACGAACGCAGAGAAGCTCCACCCCCTTTATTTATTTATACGGACACGGAACACTGTAACCTTCCACACAAAATATTTCCAAACAAGTAATCAACAAACAATCGTGTCAGTGACATACATTGTACTCAACAGGCTACCTGCTCTTTATTCATCAGAGGCTCTTATTTCTCTCCTGAAACAGCGTCTTCTCCTGCTTGGTGTACCTTAGCCTTCTCCGCTACGTACAATTTCTGCACATAGCTTGTAATGGAGGCTCTCGCTGGCTATCCGTAGTGGAGTCGTTCGATGCAATGCGAATGATTTCAGCTTGAGTCTGGCTGTGGACAATATTGACAGGCTTGCATGCAGTCGCCATACATTTAGCTCTGGCTTCAGCAAATGTGTTCTTCGTCATGTTATCCATTTTCTTTGCTTTGAAATGATCCATAGCTGTCTGTCTGAGACGAGGGGGCGGAGTAACTCATGTCAGCTGTGTGCTTGGCCATTCTGTGGTATTTCAGACGTGCTATGATGATAGCTCAGTTTACGACAGCAAAACATACCATACAGGTAACTGGTCTTTTCAGTGGAACCATGTGGCAACTTTTTAAAAGTAAACTTTCCATTCATAAACTCTAAGTATTTGTTTTCAGTGTCTCACGCTGCTTGGCTGGCAAAACAGACATGGGCTTGGACTTGTGCAGCGCGCTGGTTAATTTGTTTCCATTTTATTTATAGAGCAACGTAACGTCCGCTGTGACGTGTTGCCGCATTAATCTCGCGATAAAAAATGTAATCAATTAATGCCGATAATAACGCACTAAACTGACAGCGGTAATATATACTGTATATCAGCAAACCAACCAAATATTGTGATCATAGATAAAGGTCTCTCTCTCTCTCTCTCTCTCTCTCTCTCTCTCTCTCTCTCTCTCTCTCTCTCTCTCTCTCTCTCTCTCTCTCTCTCTCTCTCTCTCTCTCTCTCTCTCTCTCTCTCTCTCTCTCTCTCTCTCTCTCTCTCTCTCTCTCTCTCTCTCTCTCTCTCTCTCTCTCTCTCTCTCTCTCTCTCTCTCTCTCTCTCTCTCTCTCTCTCTCTCTCTCTCTCTCTCTCTCTCTCTCCCCCTCTCTCTCTCTCTCCCCCTCTCTCTCTCTCTCTCTCTCTCCCCCTCTCTCCCTCTCCCCCTCCCTCCCTCCCTCTCTCACTATACACACACACACACACACACACACACACACACACACACACACACACACACACACACACACACACACACACACACACACACACACACACACACACACACAATCTGTTCGAAGCTGCACACAACATGCTGGCACCTCACCAACGCCCGTGAGAGTGAGTGAGAGTCAGAGCACTAAGCTACTCACTTGATGAAGAAGCTGTTCAGGCCGCAGCTGCTAATGAAGTCATAGGATTTGTCCAGAGACTCCTCACTCAGATAGCTGGAGCTGTAGCTCGACTCAGGCACCACTAGCACGTAGTCCTGGAAAGACACGGAAAATAATTTGTTATGCATATGCCGCAGATGAACCGTGGCTCCTCATTGCCAAGACCCACACTGCCCGAGCCGCCACGCAATGTCTGCTCCAGTCCACCTTAAAAACAAGTGAATCAGGAGGGAATCCCTGCACTGTGCTTTGGCGAAAGACTGCTCGATCCTCAGAAAGAAACAAACTTGTGATAAGGAGATGTACTTCGTCCCCCGGGGGACTTCTACAGACAATTTGTTGGGTATTCATACTACCCTTCACCAGATACTGTTGCATCTTTACAGCTTTGAAGTGGGAGAACATCTCACAAATCTCCCAAACCAAAGGCATCCACACAGGGGGAGTGGCAATTCCATCCAACTTGGCATTGCTGGACCCAGACTGACTACAAGGAAACTGCAGCTCCAAGCTTCCTTTGCAGTTGTATCCATCATAATCTCCTTGAAATGTGAATTATATGGACACTTGCAGATTCTTTACTCTTCTGCAAACTTTGCATCAATGAATCTGCTCGACTCCCGGTCATGTTTATGACATAACAGTGTCGATATATGGTGAAAATGAATATCCTTGCTGTTTGTGTGTGTGTGTGTGTGTGTGTGTGTGTGTGTGTGTGTGTGTGTGTGTGTGTGTGCATGCATGCATGCATATGTGGTCGTGTGTGTGTGTGTTTGGGTCAAAGTACTGACCTCTATTTTAGTAAAAGAAATCCCAACTGATTTTATGTAGCCCCCCCCTTCATACTTTGTATTTAACAAGGTTTTTCATCATTTACCCTCGAAACAAACCAAAATTTGTGACCAAAGAGGCGAGAGTAATGCAGGAATTTCTCCCGAGTCATTAATTGTTGACAATCTGATGAGTGACCTACCCCTCTATTCTATGACAACATACACGTTCAGGAAAGACCATGCTGGGATGGAGGTGCACGGGAGGGGAGGTAAAAATGTATAAGATGCTTGTCCATGCTAGTTTGCTGACTAGAAAAAGATTTGTGAACCATGGGCCATCAGTTGGCTTCTTGTGTTGTGTTGCTTTGTGTGGGTCCAGTGTTACCAATGCAACTTACCAGCCACAGTGTTTTATTCACAGGAACCTGCACAGTGAGGAAGAGCTTGTGGTCACTCACGTCAAGGATGATCTGGTTTTCTGACACCAGGACATTTCGACAGCCATATGCGTGTGGGCAGAAGGAGGCATTGGCATGGCCTGATGCAAAATCACAGTAGAAAGTAGAAACGTCAACAATAACAATTACAACTAGAGCCATAAAGGACCATCGCGTTCCTGGCCACATTAGGGTACTGGCACATTGAGGATAAAAGCGGGGCCTGGTTCGTGGAAAAGCTATGACAGGTGCCTACCGAGTAATTTATTTGAAAATGGCACAATTAGCATAATATGCAGGAATTTTATTGCCAGGCCTGATATGCGTGCAATGAGTTTTAGACCCTCACCTCTGGTATCTTCTCAAAGTTTCTAATTTTGCTGTGAATGGGAATTTGAATTTTTCTTGTTTGATGTGGAGTTCAGATCAAGGAACGCTGCCAACGTTGGCGGGCCTCTGAAGCCCTTTGAGATTCTTTTAATAGGGCTATACAATAAAATGAGCTTGATTGAACTTTACTCTCGAAATTCCTGTGGATATAAACTCTATTCTGCTACAATTTGTAACAGATGCAAACCAAGTCCCTCATATACAATGTCTGTATATGTGTTTGCTTCTTCCACTGACATTTCTAATTCCATCAGTTCAATTTTAATTTTGTGCTGGCGGTGCTCTCTCATATTTTCCATGATGGTGAAAATCATCATAAAGTGCAAAACCCTCATTTTGATCCAGAATCAGCAGTCTCCACCACCTTAATTGCTAATTGTGCCATCGTAGTAGAGCACATACCCACCAACGCAATCTGTTAGAGGGAACATGCAATTTAACAGCTACTTTTTGGTCCTCTGTAAAACATACCCTACGGGACATTATCGTTGTAGGTCAAACAGGATCCACCCACCAAAAGAATCTTAGCAAATCAGGTCCTATACATCCTACTGTAAAGTCAAGAAAATGCAGCAAGACCAATCAGCACCACTGTACGTATGTAAACAAGAATTACATATCCATGTGTGTACATGTATATGTTGTATTCTCTATCATGTCTTACCTTTCCAGATATGCCCGGCGTTGATGTAGACCTGGATTGGGTAAGTGGGGTGCAGAGGTTGGTGATAGTGGATAATGAAGACATAGCGTCCCAGTGTGTGGACATGCGTAGAGTACACTGCTGCATTCTGGGTAGGAGGAAGTGCACAGTGTAAACAACGCACAGAGCTGCTGCATCAGTGCTGTGGAACTATATAGTTACCTGCAGCGAGTCCAGTCTGACGTGGTCGCCATTGTCGGCTGCCTTGGGCGGTAGCTCTGCTGCTGACCGGGCTGATGGCTCCCTCTGGGGACCAGGCAGAGGGGTAGCGGTGTTGTGGGAGTCCAAGATGGGCTCTTGCATGTTGGCGCTCTGACCCTCCTTCAGGACCAGCGAGTTGGACGGCATTCGGAAGCGCGAGGGAACACAGGAGGAGCTGGATGGACAGTAAAGCCCGGTGTGAGTGGGGGTTACAACCTCATTAAATGATGACGATGAGGACTATTGTACCTGTCGTGAGAGAAGTGTCCGTGAGTGCTGATGCAAAGGACTTTAGGATCCACATGCTCCATGGAGAAGTGCTCTTGAGGAACCAGATAGATTTTGTGCTACAACACCAGGGAAACAACGTTCAATTAGCACTTTCATCTGCATCTAGGAGGCGCCAATTTTGAGTCTCAACCACACCTTGAGGTGCAAACACGTACTACCAGTATAAATCAGAAATGGTCGGTATGTTTGCATGTTAACAGTTGGACAAATTAGGGATGGTGTGGTAACGTGACCAAACAGTGACATACTGTAAGAATCTATGTGAGAAATTGATAATACCTGTACTCAAGAAAAAAAAAAACATTAAGGTAACGACATTGACTATAAAAATATGTACTATGAGTGTAGTTGAAGGGAAAAAAAGTTGATAAATCATGATGCTACTGTATCATGGATTAATCAATGATGTTACAGTGATCCCTCGCTATTTCACGGTTCATTTATCGCGGATTCAGTGCATCGCAGATTTTTTCAAACATATTCATAATTTATTTATTTTTTAAGTCCGCAAAAAGTCCGCAAAAGGTCCGCAAGAAGCAGCGAAAGTCAGCAAAACAACAGCAAGTCACATAGAGCAACTGTATTATGTTATTTATAAACTAACCTAACTTATACATGTTTAAATCTAATTATATACAGCATTAAGTAACGTTAATGACTTCAAAATTTAATTCTACATGCATGTATACCATTAAATTTGGCCTTATAAATATTATGTACATGTACCTATATGGAGGGCGGGGTCGCTAATTCGCGGATTTTCATTTATCGCAGGTGGTTTTGGTACCCATTAACCGCGATAAACGAGGGATTACTGTACTATTAATCGCAGCACGGTGTGCAACTGTAAGCATGCCAGCCGCACAATGCAGCGGTGCAGAGTTTGGACGTTCTCCCCATGCCTCTGTGGGTTTTGTCCGGGAACTTCGTTTTCCTCCCACGTTCCAAAAAGATGCGTGGCAGGTTAATGGAGCACTCTAAATTGTCCCTAAGTGTGAGTGTGGATGGTTGTTTGTCTATGTGTGCCTGCGATTGGCTGGCAACCTGGGCAACTGGGATAGGCTCCAGCATTCCCGGCGACCCATGTGAGTATAACCGGATCTGAAAATGGATGGGACGTGTGTGTGTGTGTGTGTGTGTGTGTGTGTGTGTGTGTGTGTGTGTGTGTGTATGCATGTCTGCCTCACAGTACAGAGGTCATGGGTTTGTATCTGGATCTGGCTTGTGTGGAGCGTGTTCTTCCCATGTCTGGTTGATTTTCTCCGGGTACTGCGGTTTTCTCCAACATTCCAAAAACATTTTTGTTTGGTTGTGCAAATGTTTTTGCCTGTCTCTCTCTGTGGCCTGGTACCAGACAGGTGGTTGACCACTGTCCATTCCCTGGTACATGTTCATACTTTGTGTTTGTGACAATGAGCAGGACACAAACTGTCACGTGACAGCATTGGCATTCATACCAAGAAAAAGGTTGCGCTCTCGGCAGACAGCTGGAGCTCCGTGTCACCTGGCAGAGAGAAGAGTGCCACTCGCTTGTGTTCATCGACGGCGACCACTCGACACAGGAAGCTGTAAAAACATAAACATTAATAAAGGCGACTTTAAACATTATGACTATCAGTGCCTGCAGGTGTACCTGAAGGCACAGCGTAAAAGAGTAACACTGTATTGACGTGTTTGGGCTCCTGGCAAGTTGAAGGTGACTGCGAGCGTTTGTGGCGACTCCTCCATGTTCGCGTATTCAACCACTAGTACGTAGATGCCCCTGGTCTTCACTTTGGCTCGCATCTCCACGCTGATCTGCTGACACAGTTTGGAAAAATGTCTCAGTGACAAACAACATATCGTGCCAGCTTTCAAGATATCTATTTTAGAGCTGTCAGTTTAGCGCGTTTTTATTGCCATTAATTTAAATGAATTTTAACGGGATTTATTTTTTTTCTCGCGAGATTAACATGGCACAGTCACAGCGGATGTTACGTTGCTCTATAAATAATCCAGAAACAAAACAACAAGCGCGCTGCACAGGTCCACGCACGTTTGTTTTGCCAGCCACGGCAGCGCGAGACACCGAAAACGGATACTTAAAGAGTTTATGAATGGAAAGTTTACTTTTAAAAAGTTGCCATATTGTTCCACTGACAAGACCAAAGTTACCTGTATGTCTTGCAGTCGTAAACTGAGCTATCATCATAGCACGTCGAGTCTGAAATACCACTTAATGGCCAAGCATACAGTTGACGTGAGTACTCCACCCCCTCATCTCAGACAGACAGCTATGGATCATTTCAAAGCGAAGAAAATGGATCACACCACGAAGAACAAATTTGCTGAAGCCACAGCTAAATGTATGGCTACTGCATGCAAGCCTGTCAACATTGTCCACAGCTCGACTCAAGCTGAAATCATTCGCATTGCATCTAACGACTCCATTACGGATTGCCAGTGAGAGCCTCCATTACAAGGTGTGTACAGAGATTGTACATAGCGGAGAAGGCTAAGGTACACCAAGCGGGAGAAGACACTGTTTTGGGAGAGAAATAAGAGACTAGGTTGATGAGCCTCTGGTGAATAAAGAGCAGGTAGCCTGTTGAGTACGATGTATGCCACTGACACTTGTTTGGAACTATTTTGTGTGGAAGGTTACAGTGTTCCGTGTCCAAATAAATAATTGGGGTGGAGCTTCTCTGTGTTCGTCTGACAGCGACGGTGCGCTGAGGCACGTTGAGAGTTCAGTGGTGCCGTGGTAGCGACCTAGCAAACACACTGAAAATAAAACGTCTCCAGTGTTGTCATCGAACCAAGTGTAGTCATCCGAAATGATGTCTACACAAAACCGTAGAGAGACCTCCGCGCAAGAAGGACCAACAGAATCAACATAGCCTGACTGCTGTCTTCAAAGCAAACTTGAGAAAAACATAGTATGCAACCATGGCTTAAATCCACTCTAGGCTGAGTCCTAGTTTACCTTAGATGTGCACTTTATAATGTTATCTTGCTCTGTTTTGATTCCATAAAAAGAGCTGTTAAAGCAGCTGTTGTGTGACAAAATATTTTTTTTCACTGTTGTTGATGGACAGTAATATTGTGTGAGATTATGTGTAAATACCTGCTCCAAGTGAAAAATGTTCATGTAAAATTGAAAATCGAAATTATTTCAGTAAATATTTGCATTTTGCACATAGAAAACTGATTCATGATTCCATGTTGATGAGAGCATTAAAATGGGGAAAATAGGACAAAAAAATATAAAAGGAAATTGAGAAACGATAAAAAATGTGTGAGTCATCACAATTAATTTTTATTTAATTTGAGTGAATTATGACAGTTGCATTTTTAATTAGATTAAATATTTTAATCGTTTGACAGCTCTAATCTATTTACATGCAGTATATAACCATTACAAAATAACAATCCTGGCTATATTCTGGTTTTGAAAGGCCAAACAAATAAGCAAAAAGCCATTTTTGCTCATAGTCAAGTTTTTAAAAACCAGAAGAAGACCCCTGTGTTAACCGTTTTCTAGTCCAAATCATTGTCATATAAACGCAACCGGGATACCTCCTTTGAATGGAACATTTGTTCGTGTTCTGCGCATGTTCTGTCCACAAGGTATCTGGGTCTTTTGAGTACAGAAGGTACTGTATGCGAAGCAGTGATTGTTTGTCTGTCGTAGCGTTAAATGGGGAGAAAATACAAACTCCACACAGGATGGCTGGAGCCGTAATCAAACCCAGCACATCTGCACTGTGAAGCCAAAGTACTAACCAGTTGACTACCGGTTTGCACAAATCAAACAAACACAATCTAAAATCCAAACAAACACCAGGAATCTTTTGCAGGTGTTTTAAATTAATTAGCTGTTTTGGTTGTGACGCCAAGAATTTTCAAAAGTAATCTTTTTCACGATATTCAAAATGTCTGGGGAGACTGAATTTGAGGTTTTCATTGTCTAAAAGCCATAATAGGCAAAATTACAAGACCCAGGCTTGAAATATTTCAATGTTAAGTGCATTGATTTGACATGCGCTTCGAAATAATTTTTTTTAAAAATCACTTTGTCACAATATTCTTTTTTTTTTTTTAGATCCAACTGTACATTGCTTATTATGCTCTCTACAAATTTAATGTTCTATATGTCTTTAATTATAGGTTGTGTGGTGTAAATGCAGAACCGAGACAAACACAGGCATTTGTGCTCTTACGTCGTAGCCGCTGCAGACGGCCATGTCGGGATGGCGTAGAGTAACCTTTTGGGTGGGGCAGAGGCGTGGCAGATGGTTGTCATGGCGACAAATGGCATCGATGCCAGACAAAGAGTGGAAGGCGTCCAGAGACAAGTACGTGTATTGTAGGCAACTGCTGGGACACAAACCAGACTAAACATTTTGTCGCCCCCCCCTCTACCCCCCGCCCCGCCAAAACAACAACAACAAAATTTTTACTTGTGGCTGGTGTCTGTTGGAGACCCAAACATGCATGGTTCTGTGATATGCATTTGCAGGATGGGAGCCTCATAGTAGGCGCTGGGCAGAAGGACCAAAAAATCCTGCGGAGAATAATACGTTTATTATGTCATTATTTTTACACACACACACACACACGCACCCAAACACACACACACACACACACACACACACACACACACACACACACACACACACACACACACACACACACACACACACACACAAACACACAACTCTATGATACTTGCCTAAAAAGTACTTAAATGGTCTAAATTGAGTCTACGGTCTCTTTATTTGCATTCGCACATGGTTGGAAAAACAGCTACAAAAGTTAATGTTATGAAAATAAAACACTCAGGCATTCTCAGTACATTTCACCCAATATAGCAAGCGAGGTTTACTTGAGGGGTTTTTTGAGTGGACTGTAAATCACTTTTTTTTCATAGTTTGGCTGGGGGTGCGACATATACTCTGGAGCGATTTATGGGTGAAATTAACATATTATTATATCATTTCACATGTAATTTTCACACTTAACCACAAGAGGCCGCTCTAGACCTGTGTTGATAAAACCACAATGAGTCTGCCGTAAGCGACGAAGAAGAGGAAGCGCTGCATTTTCTACCTCCGGAGTTGGTGGAGTTATTTTAAAGTGACACAGAGAATGAAGATTTCATTGGATTTCATGATATGGAGTGACATTGATGGTTTGGTGAACTTGTTAGCATGTTCTTCATGCTATAGTTCTCTAAATAACTCTTAATATGTTACTTGAACATACCAGGCACGTTCTCAGTTCGTTGTTTATGCGTCATGTAAGGTTAGCATTTCGTACACTTATTCAGCGTGTTGTTTTCTATTTTATTTAAATATTTTAAATTGCCTTTCAAGATGGACTGTACAGTATATGTTCTTGGTGTTGGATTTTATCAAATAAATTTCCCCCCAAAATGCGACTCACACTCCAGTGCGACTTGTGTATGTTTTTTTGTTCTTTATTATGCATTTTATGGCTGGTGTGACTTATACTCAGGAGCAGCTTATAGTCCGGAAAATACGGTAAATATATTTAGGAAATTATATTTAATCTTGAAAAAGTTACAAAAGTGAATTTTCCTCACCAAGAAAGAAAAATGTTATTCTTCACTGAGGGTATAAAGTGAAACTGAACAAGAATCAATTACATTTATGAAAAATACACAATTTCATTCAAATGCATCTTCAGAACGTTTTAGCCTTTAATGAGACCATTTAACGTGATGAAATAAACGTAATTTCATTCAGATGCATCCTGAAGCAATCTTTATGTTATGATTCTGTTTGTGACCAACAGGTGGCACTGTAGGACTCCACCTGCAGCTGCACACCTGTTGGTCTTTGTTTGTTTGTTGCTGTTGTGCGTCATGCTTTGTCTTCTGTCTCAGGTTTTGTTGGTCCTTTGTTTCCTGAGATTTCTGGACTTTGAGTTTTTGAGTTTTTCTCCTGTGTACTCCGGTTTGTGTTTTTGTTAAATACATCTTGGTCACTCCACCCTGCTGCTCCCTGCCGCCCTGCTCTTTGGGGTCCTCTGCACTACCATCATGCAAAACATGACACTTTAGATTTCTTTCCATCAGCGGAGACAAACAGCAGTGGGCAGCGGCTGATCTGATGATCTGTGTGTGTGTGTGTGTGTGTGTGTATACCTTACACACCCATCAACTCATTCACTCCCAAAGACATTTTTAAAAGTATTTTCAGACTTGTTCCAGAATTGTCTGGTACTGAATGAGTTAACAGTAATATCATAATGGCGAATGTTTCTCACCAGCAGAATTCCTTCAGCTTCGATGAGCACAGTCCAAGCTCCAGGATTGAGAACAAAAGGTTCCACAAAGTTGTTCTGGGGAATGTTGACGAAACTTGGCCCCGTGGTGGGAGCGAAGACAATCTGCTTGGATTGCTCGGAACCTGTAAGACCAACATACTTGTCATAGTGTTTCAACTACATTTTATCTTTTATGACAACAAAATGTTTGAGGGAAAAATGCTGTAAACTGAGCTGAGGAAGATGAAGAGACAAGAGGAGAGGAAGAGGAAGCAGGTAAATGGACAGAAATAAGTGAGCATTTATTGATCTCAGAAGTCAATACCAAAACTCGGAATGTGTTGTGACAGCAAATCATATTAGTGATATTACAGTATTATTATTATTATTGATGTGACATTCACGAACTAATCGAGTCTTCTGAGCAGCTCTTCAAAAATTGAACAATGGAAGTCGAATCTTTGGCGAGAGCACTCGCCCCTCTTTTCACTTCTGCTGGGAATGTCGTCTTGACATATTGGCGTCATACTGGGTAGGTGTTTGAGCTGTGGAGCAAGTGCAAAAAAAAAGAAGCAAAAATTAAAAAACAAAGTGTACTGCTTGCTGTGCATGCCTGCTTTCGTGCCTTGGCGTAACTTGGAAAAGAATAAGTAACGGTGGAACAGATCGGAGAGGAGAGAAGGAGTAAACAACAGTCGTGTTAGAGGACAACGGGGGCGAGGAGAAGCTGCCGGAGAAGTCGCAAGGAGCCGCAGTGGCTTATCTGAGCCAAGACTTCGCAAGCTCATCATCACTGTTACAACCTCAGTGCCTTCAAAGAGACAACTTTGGTCAAAACATCTCAAGTGTAGTGTACACGTACTGGTAAAGTCTTTTGCATATTTATATTTTGTTATGCTCAAAGGAGAATAAAAAGTTATTAAGAATCATCCATTTGTCTAAATGAAGCAATGTTTAGAACAATTCCCAACATAGCTCATGTACCACCGACTACGACATGAATGCAGGCCGTATGGCCTTACGACTTTTTTAGAAGAAAGATTTAGATTTTAGAAGAAAAGAAAAAAAGATTTTAGAAGAAGACAATATTGAATTTGCCATCACTTAAACACGTGAAGTATGACAAACTGTGATGGATCATCCATCCTACTGTTTATTTTGTGAGGAACAATGTCTTAAAATCCATGAATCAATCCATCCATTTTCCGATCCGGTTTATCCTCACAAGGGTCGGGGGGGTGGTGCGATACACCCAGCCGTCTTCAGGCAGTAAGCAGGGGACACCCTGAACCGGTTGCCAGCCAATCGCAGATGGTTTAAAATAATGGTTAAAAAAGAGACAGTCCTTTGAATGGCTGTTTTAGAGGAACAGCTCCCTTTAAATAGCCATTAGTCCCATCACTAGAGTCGATGTATTCAAGGTACTCTCTGCATCCATCAATTTTCTGAACAGCGTAACCTCAGTATTACTTTTAAACTTCTCGGCCACTGCTCCTGCTTGGAGTACATACACTATAACATTTCCGGATCTGTTGAGCTACAGGTATGTGTGTAGCATTACTTTGGAGGGATGGGTGAGTATTGGAGGCAGGTAATCTGAATTGAGTGAATACCAGGCTTTATTTCAATGTATCGGGTACTAGCAAGGGTGACCGACATTAGTGTGGACCACCTCAAAAATCTTTATTGAATTTCTTTTTCGGTACATAGTGCATGACGTCAGGAACATGCCTCCTTATTCTTCTGTCAAACCCCTACAGTTGAATTAGATGGGGTCTCAGAACAGAAAAAAGTGACAAACTTGTGTTGCTAGTTAAAGGCATGCCAATATGCGACTTGAAGCACTGTTGCATTCATTTAATTCTTTGTACTTCACTGGACAACAACATATTTTGTTTTGGACTTTGTGTTTCATGTAATTAACTAGTTAATTTATATTCATTTTAGTGCGCGCGCTGTACAAAATATTAATTTTACAAAGAAAAAAATAAACAAATATAATTGAAAGGTGCATTAATGTAAGGAAAACTGGTGTATTGGGATATATTCTTTACTTTTCTCTGTGTATATAGAGTATTATATATATATATATATATATATATATATATTAGAGCTGTCAAATGATTAAAATATTTAATCTAATTAAAAATGCAACTATCATAATTAACTCAAATGAACTAAAAAATTAATCGTGATTACTCACACATTTTTTTATCGTGTCTGAATTTCCTTTTTCTTTTTCTTTTTTTTTCATGGAATCATGAATCAGTTTTCTATGTGCCAAATGAAAATATTTACTGAAATAACAATTTCGATTTTCAATTTTACATGAACATTTTTCACTTGGTGCAGTTATTCACACATAATCTCTCACACAATATTACTGTCCATCAATAACGGTGAAAAAAATATTTTGTCACACACAACAGCTGCTTTAACAGCTTTTTTTATGAAATCAAAACAGAGCAATATAACATTATAAAGTGCACATCTAAGGTACACTAGTACTCAGCCTATAGTGGATTTAAACCATGGTTGCATACTTCGTTTTTCTCAAGTTTGCTTTCAACACAGCAGTCTGTTTCTGTATGTTTGTTGAAGAATAACGAGACACCGGACACCAGTGTTCATTATGAGCCGCTGTATTCGAAACTGCCGGCCGTACAAACAAACACACGCACTTCCCCCGTGCTGCAGGGGCAAACCATTCTGAAAGGGGGGGGGGGGGGTGGGGTGGTTCACTCCCCCTAACACAGTCAGGCTATGTTGATTGTGTTGGTCCTTCTTGCGCGGAAGTCTCTCTACGGTTTTGTGTAGACCTCATTTCAAATGACTACACTTGTTTCGATGACAACACTGGATATGTTTTATTTTCGCTAGGTCGCTACCACTGTAGCGCACTGTCACTGTCAGACGAACACAGAGAAGCTCCACCCGCTCTATTTATATGGACACGGAACGCTGTAACCTTCTACACAAAATAGTTCCAAACAAGTAACAATTGCGTCAGTGGCATACATCGTATACCTGTATGATACAAAGAGAGAGAGAAGAACAGATAACTTTGGTCTTGTCAGTGGAGCAATATGGCAACTATTTAAAGGTAAACTTTCCATTCATAAACTCTAAGTATCCGTTTTCGGTGTCTCGCGCTGCCGTGGCTGGCAAAACAGACATGGGCATGGACTTCTGCAGCGCGCTTGTTGTTTTGTTTCTGATGTATTTATAGAGCAACGTAACATCCGCTTGTGACGTGTGCCGCGTTAATCTCGCAAGAAAAAATTTAATCCCGTTAAAATTCATTTAAAATAATGCCAATAAAAATGCGCTAAACTGAAAGCTCTAATATATATATATATATACATATATATATATATATGAAGGATCCCTCAAAGGGCGCAGTCCCATCCAACTATCGGCCAATAACCTGTCTCTCCACAACATGGAAGCTCATGTCAGGCATCATTGCGGCTAAGATAAGTGGACACATGGATCAATACATGAGCGAAGCACAGAAGGGCATTGGTAGAGATACCAGAGGAGCCAAACATCAGCTCCTGGTTGACAGAACAGTCGCACAAGACTGCAGGTCCCGACGTACCAAATTGTGCACAGCCTGGATTGATTACAAGAAAGCCTATGACTCGATGCCACATACATGGATCACTGAATGCTTGGAGTTGTATAAGGTGAACAGGACCCTAACAGCCTTCGTTGCGAACTCGATGAGGATGTGGAAAACCACACTTGAAGCCAATGGCAAGCCACTTACCCAAGTGTCAGATGTGGCATATACCAAGGTAATGCCCTCTCCCCACTGCTGTTCTGCATAGGACTGAACCCTCTAAGCCAAGTAATCACCAAGACAGGCTATGGATACCGCCTCAGAAATGGAGCTACAATCGGTCACCTCCTCTACATGGATGACATAAAGCTGTATGCTAAGAGCGAAAGGGACATAGATTCCCTGATCCACACAACCAGGATCTACAGCAGTGACATCGGGATGTCATTCGGGCTTGAGAAATGTAGTCGGATGGTGACTAAGAGAGGAAAGGTAGTCCTCAGTGAAGGGGTCTCACTCCCTGAAGGAACAATAGCAGACATTGAGGACAGCTACAAGTACCTTGGTATACCACAAGCCAATGGCAACCTCGAACTGGCAACAAGGAAAGCGGCTACGGCCAAATACCTCCAGCGAGTGAGGCAAGTCCTAAGAAGTCAGCTCAATGGCAAGAATAAGACCTGGGCAATAAACAGCTATGCCCTGCCAGTGATCAGATACCCTGCAGGAATAATAAGTTGGCCAAAGGAAGAGATTCAGACCACGGACGTTAGGACCCGACAGCTCCTAACCATGCATGGAGGGTTCCATCCCAAATCCAGCACCCTGAGACTGTACGCAACCCGAAAGGAAGGAGGCCGGGGACTAGTGAGTGTGAGAGCCACTGTCCAGGATGAAACATCCAAGCTCCATGAATACATCAAGGAGAAGGCTCCAACGGATGACGTACTCAGAGAATGTCTCAGATAGTGGGGAACAGTAGATGAGGCGCTGGAAGAGGGACCATCATGGGAGGACAAGCCCCTACACGGGATGTGCCACCGGACCATAACTGAAGTGGCCGATCTCATTAAGTCCTATCAGTGGCTATAGAGGGCTGGCCTGAAGGACAGCACAGAGGCACTCATCCTGGCTGCTCAGGAGCAGGCCTTGAGCACCAGAGCCATTGAGGCCCAGATATACCACACCAGACAAGACCCAAGGTGTAGGTTGTGCAAAGAGGCACCTGAGACGATCTAACACATAACTGCAGGGTGTAAGATGCTGGCAGGGAAAGCCTACATGGAACACCATAAGCAGGTGGCTGGTATAGTCTACCGAAACATCTGTGCGGAGTATAGACTGGAAACCCCAAGGTCAAAATGGGAAACACCTCCGAAGGTCCAGACTGACAAGATGGTAATGGCGAACCAACCAGATATCGTGATCATAGATAAAGGGCAGAGGAAAGCCGTTGTAGTGGATGTAGCGGTCCCAAGTGATGGAAACATCAGAAAGAAGGAACACGAGAAACTCGAGAAATACCAAGGAGCTGGAGAGAGCCTGGAAGGTAAAGGTGACAGTCGTGCCTGTGGTGGTCGGAGCACTCAGGGCAGTGACCCCCAAACTAGATGAGTGGTTGCAACAGATCCCAGGAACAACATCGGACATCTCAGTCCAGAAAAGCGAAGTGCTGGGAGGAGCAAGGATACTGCGCAAAAGCCTCAAGGTTCCTGGCCTCTGGTAGAGGACCCGAGCTGAATGAGGGACGGTCACCACCCGAGGGGTGAGACGAGGATTTATATATAGGGCGGCCCGGTAGTCCAGTGGTTAGCACGTCGGCTTCACAGTGCAGAGGTACCGGGTTCGATTCCAGCTCCGGCCTCCCTGTGTGAAGTTTGCATGTGCTTCCCGGGCCTGCGTGGGTTTTCTCCGGGTGCTCCGGTTTCCTCCCGCATTCCAAAAAAATGCATGGCAGGCTGATTGAACACTCTAAATTGTCCCTAGGTGTGAGTGCGGGCGTGTGTGGTTGTTTGTGCCCTGCGATTGGCTGGCAACCAATTCGGGGTGTCCCCTGCCTACTGCCCGAAGACAGCTGGGATAGGCTCCAGCACCCCCCGCGACCCTAATGAGGATGAAGCGGTTCGGAAGATGAATGAATATATATTAGAGCTGTCAGTTTAGCGCATTTTTATTGGCATTATTTTAAATGAATTTTAACGGGATTAAATTTTTTCTCGCGAGATTAACGCGGCACACGTCACAAGCGGATGTTACGTTGCTCTATAAATACACCAGAAAAAAAACAACAAGCGCGCTGCAGAAGTCCACGCCCATGTCTGTTTTGCCAGCCACGGCAGCACGAGACACCGAAAACGGATACTTAAAGAGTTTATGAATGTAAAGTTTACTTTTAAAAAGTTGCCCGATTGCTCCACTGACAAGACCAAAGTTATCTGTTCTTCTCTCTCTCTCTCTGTATCATACAGGTATACGATGTATGCCACTGACACGATTGTTACTTGTTTGGAACTATTTTATGTGGAAGGTGACAGTGTTCTGCGTCCATATAAATAGAGCAGGTGGAGCTTCTGTTTGTCTGACAGTGGTAGCGACCTAGCGAAAATAAAACGTCTCCAGTGTTGTCATCAAACCAATCAAACCATCGAACCAATCATTCGAAATGAGGTATACACAAAAACTGTACAGAGAAGTCCGCACAAGAAGGACCAACACAATCAACATAGCCTGACTGTGTTAGAGGGAGTGACTCCCCCGCGCCTTTCAGAATGGTTTGCCCCAGTAGCACGGTTGAAGTGCGTGCGCTTTTATGTACGACGGGCAGTTTTGAATACAGCGGCACATAATGAACGCTGTGTCCGGTGTCTCGTTATTCTTCAACAAACATACAGAAACAGATTGCTGTGTTCAAAGTAAACTTGAGAAAAACCAAGTATGCACCCATGGTTTAAATCTACTATAGGCTGAGTACTAGTTTACCTTAGATGTGCACTTTATAATGTTATATTGCTCTGTTTTGATTTTATAAAAAAAGCTGTTAAAGCAGCTGTTGTATGACAAAATATTGTTTTCACTGTTGTTGATGGATAGTAATAGTGTGAGAGATTATGTGTGAATAACTGCTCCAAGTGAAAAATGTTCATGTAAAATTGAAAATCGAAATTGTTATTTCAGTAAATATTTGCATTTGGCACATAGAAAACTGATTCATGATTCCATGTTGATGAGAGCATTAAAATGGGGGAAAATAGGACAAAAAATGTAAAAGGAAATTCAGAAACGATAAAAAATGTGTGAGTAATCATGATTAATTTTTTTGTCTATTTGAGTTAATTATGATATTTGCATTTTTAATTAGATTAAATATTTTAATCGTTTGACAGCTCTAATATATATATGTTTTTAATATATATAATTGTAATATATATATAAAAAAAAAAATCCTCATCTCACCCCTCGGGTGGTGTCCGTCCCTCATTCAGCTCGGGTCCTCTACCAGAGGCCAGGAAGCTTGAGGGTTCTGCGCAGTATCCTTGCTGTTCCCAGCACTGCACATTTCTGGACTGAGATGTCCGATGTTGTTCCCGGGATCTGTTGCAACCACTCATCTAGTTTGGGGGTCACTGCCCCGAGTGCTCCGACCACCACAGGCACGACTGTCACCTTTACCTTCCAGGCTCTCTCCAGCTCCTCTCTGAGCCCTTGGTATTTCTGGAGTTTCTCATGTTCCTTCTTCCTGATGTTTCCATCACTTGGGACCGCTACATCCACTACAACGGCTATCCTCTGCCCTTTATCTATGATCACGATATCTGGTTGGTTCGCCATTACCATCTTGTCAGTCTGGATCTGGAAGTCCCACAGGATCTTCGCTCTGTCATTCTCCACCACCTTCGGAGGTGTTTCCCATTTTGACCTTGGGGTTTCCAGTCCATACTCCGCACAGATGTTTCGGTAGACTATGCCAGCCACCTGGTTATGGCGTTCCATGTAGGCTTTCCCTGCCAGCATCTTACACCCTGCAGTTATGTGTTGGATCGTCTCAGGTGCCTCTTTGCACAACCTACACCTTGGGTCTCGTCTGGTGTGGTATATCTGGGCCTCGATGGCTCTGGTGCTCAAGGCCTGTTCCTGAGCAGCCAGGATGAGTGCCTCTGTGCTGTCCTTCAGGCCAGCCCTCTCTAGCCACTGATAGGACTTCTTGAGATCAGCCACTTCAGTTATGGTCCGGTGGTACATCCCGTGTAGGGGCTTGTCCTCCCATGATGGTCCCTCCTCCAGCGCCTCATCTTCTGATCCCCATTGTCTGAGACATTCTCTGAGTACGTCATTCGTTGGAGCCTTCTCCTTGATGTATTCATGGAGCTTGGATGTTTCATCCTGGACAGTTGCTCTCACACTCACTAGTCCTCGGCCTCCTTCCTTTCGGCTTGCGTACAGTCTCAGGGTGCTGGATTTGGGATGGAACCCTCCATGCATGGTTAGGAGTTTTCGGGTCTTAATGTCCGTGGTCTGAATCTCTTCCTTTGGCCACCTTATTATTACTGCAGGGTATCTGATCACTGGCAGGGCATAGCTGTTTATTGCCCGGGTCTTATTCTTGCCATTGAGCTGGCTTCTTAGGACTTGCCTCACTCGCTGGAGGTATTTGGCCGTAGCCGCTTTCCTTGTTGCCAGTTCGAGGTTGCCATTGGCTTGTGGTATACCAAGGTACTTGTAGCTGTCCTCAATGTCTGCTATTGTTCCTTCAGGGAGTGAGACCCCTTCAGTGCGGACTACCTTTCCTCTCTGAGTCACCATTCGACTACATTTCTCAAGCCCGAATGACATCCCGATGTCGCTGCTGTAGATCCTGGTTGTGTGGATCAGGGAATCTATGTCCCTTTCGCTCTTAGCATACAGCTTTATGTCATCCATGTAGAGGAGGTGACTGATTGTAGCTCCATTTCTGAGGCGGTATCCATAGCCTGTCTTGGTGATTACTTGGCTTAGGGGGTTCAGTCCTATGCAGAACAGCAGTGGGGAGAGTGCATCACCTTGGTATATGCCACATTTGATGGACACTTGGGTAAGTGGCTTGCCATTGGCTTCAAGTGTGGTTTTCCACATCCTCATCGAGTTCGCAACGAAGGCTCTTAGGGTCCTGTTCACCTTATACAACTCCAAGCATTCAGTGATCCATGTATGTGGCATCGAGTCATAGGCTTTCTTGTAATCAATCCAAGCTGTGCACAGGTTGGTACGTCGGGACCTGCAGTCTTGTGCGACTGTTCTGTCAACCAGGAGTTGATGTTTGGCTCCTCTAGTATCTCTACCAATGCCCTTCTGTGCTTCGCTCATGTATTGATCCATGTGTCCACTTATCTTAGCCGCAATGATGCCTGACATGAGCTTCCATGTTGTGGAGAGACAGGTTATTGGCCGATAGTTGGATGGGGCTGCACCCTTCGAGGGATCCTTCATGATCAGGATCGTTCGCCCTTCGGTTAGCCATTCTGGGTGAGTCCCATCCCTCAGCAGCTGGATCATTTGTACTGCTAGGCGCTCATGGAGTGCTGTGAGTTTCTTTAGCCAGTAGGTGTGGACCATGTCCGGGCCTGGTGCTGTCCAGTTCTTTATATCTGAGACTCTTTCCTGTATGTCTGCCACTGTTATGGTAACTGGGTTCTGTTCAGGGAGGTTGCTGTGCTCCTCTCTCAAGGTCACCAGCCATTGTGCACTGCTGTTATGTGCAACCTCCTTCTCCCATATGCCTTTCCAGTACCTTTCAGTTTCCAGTCTTGGTGGGTCAGCTCTGTTGTTAGGACCCTGCCACTGAGCGTACACTTTCGCAGGTTGTGTTGCGAACAGCCTGTTTATTCGTCTGGCCTCATTCTCTTTCGTGTACCGCTTTAGGCGACTGGACAAGGCTTGGAGCCTTTGTTTGGCAGTTTCTAGTGCTTCAGGTATGGTCATCTGGATGTACTTCTCTGATATCGGCCTTTTCATCACACCTCTCTGGGCCTCCGTCAATTGACTCACATCTTTCCGGGCCGCCTTGATCTTAGCCTCCAACCGTCTTTTCCATGGTGGGTAACGTATCTCATGGCTTCCATGGTTGCTCTTATAGCCCAGAGTCTCCAGGATCACTGATGCTGAAGCGTATATCAGCTCATTGGTTTCTGTGATCGTTACGGTAGGGATCGCCCTCAGTGCTGCATTCACACTTTCTATGAGACTTTCAGATGGTACTTCACATAGCCGTTGTAATCGGTTTCTAGGTTGCCCAGCTTCCATTCTCGCCATGATCTTAGCTTTCAGGTCAGTTGCTGCCTCGCTCAGCATTTCATTCATTGGGGCTGGCCACCCAATCTCATCATCTGCATTCATTGGGGCTTGCCTCCCAATCTCTTGTATGACCTCCTCTGATCTGGCAGCCTGGGGCCCTTCGCCATGGAACCTGCGTTGTACTTCATCAATCTCAAGTTGTGACAGCAGTTGCCGTTTGTGGATGTTGGAACACTGAGCTACTAGTTGTTTCGTGGTCAACCGTGACTGTGGCTTTCGAAGTAACCATTTAGCCCACATTCTCTGCATGTAACCCCTCTGACTAGGGTTGCTTGAGTAGTAGCATTCCAACAGAGCCATGTTATCGCCTCTCGCCAATCTCCGCTTTGTTCCAGTAGCCCATTTTTCATCAAGGTGCTCTGGTTCCCCAGCACCTGACGCAGACCTTGTTTGGCCGGGCGACGTCTGAGCCGGCATGTCATTCGTTTTATTGTCTCTCATCATTGTATGAGGTAGGCATTAGCGTGAAGGATCTTGCCCAAGGACCCACACTGGATGGTGTTATGTGCTCATTTTTGCCCCAAGCGGGATTCGAACCACCGTCTCCCGTATGCCAAACCGATGCCTTACCAACTGAGCTATCCAGCCGCTAATATATATATATATATATATATATATATATATATATATACACACATAATTAGAGCTGTCAGTTTAGTGCGTTTTTATTGGCATTAATTTAAATGAATTTTAACGGGATTAAAAATGTTCTCGCGAGATTAACGCGGCACACGTCACAAGCGGATGTTACGTTGCTCTATAAATACATCAGAAACAAAACAACAAGCGCGCTGCAGAAGTCCACGCCCATGTCTGTTTTGCCAGCCACGGCAGTGCGAGACACCGAAAACAGATACTTAAAGAGTTTATGAATGGAAAGTTTACTTTTAAAAATTCACCATATTGCTCCACTGACAAGACTAAAGTTATCTGTTCTTCTCTCTCTCTCTGTATCATACAGGTATACGATGTATGCCACTGACGCGATTGTTACTTGTTTGGAACTATTTTGTGTGGAAGGTTACAGTCTGCTGTGTCCATATAAATAGAGCGGGTGGAGCTTCTCTGTGTTCGTCTGACAGTGAAAGTGCGCTACAGTGGTAGCGACCTAGCGAAAGTAAAATGTCTCTATTGTTGTCATCGAACCAAGTGCAGTCATTCGAAATGAGGTCTACACAAAACCGTAGAGAGACTTCCGCGCAAGAAGGACCAACACAATCAACATAGCCTGACTGTGTTAGGGGGAGTGACCCCCCCGCCCCCTTTCAGAATGGTTTGCTCCTGCAGCACGGGGGAAGTGCGTGTGCTTGTTCGTACGGCCGGCAGTTTCGAATACAGCGGCACATAATGAACACTGGTGTCCGGTGTCTCGTTATTCTTCAACAAACATACAGAAACAGACTGCTGTGTTGAAAGCGAACTTGAGAAAAATGAAGTATACAACCATGGTTTAAATCCACTATAGGCTGAGTACTAGTGTACCTTAGATGTGCACTTTATAATGTTATATTGTTCTGTTTTGATTTCATAAAAAAGCTGTTAAAGCAGCTGTTGTGTGACAAAATATTGTTTTCACTGTTGTTGATGGACAGTAATATTGTGTGAGAGATTATGTGTGAATAACTGCTCCAAGTGAAAAATGTTCATGTAAAATTGAAAATTGAAATTGTTATTTCAGTAAATATTTGCATTTGGCACATAGAAAACTGATTCATGATTCCATGTTGACGAGAGCATTAAAATGGGGAAAAAATAGGACAAAAATGTAAAAGGAAATTGAGAAACGATAAAAAATGTGTGAGTAATCACGATTAATTTTTTAGTTCATTTGAGTTAATTATGACAGTTGCATTTTTAATTAGATTAAACATTTTAATCGTTTGACAGCTCTAATATATATATGTTTTTAATATATATAATTGTAATATATATATATATATATATATATATATATATATATATATATATATATATATATATATATATATATTTCATGTTTTAAATGTATTTTAAGTTCCAGAAATACTTATCAATTTTTAACTGGAAAACGAAGATTTTTTCAATGAAGAATTTGTCAACGTCATTGCTTTTCGTGGACAAGACCTTTAAAAACGCATTTTGCAACAGCTCATGTGACGTCCGCATGATGAGCCGTGATTGGTTGTTACCTGAACCCTGAGCACCTGTGCCGTCATTTTCAGTCGACAGCAATTGGCAAAATGCGTTTTCAAAAGTGTTAATTGGACATGAAAAACAATGATGTCACAAATTACCAGCATAATGTTACCTTTTTACTGCTGACATTGCAAAAATGTTCATCTCGGTTGGATAGATAAATCATAATGCCGCACAGACAGGGACGAAGAGAGAAGCAGTGTGGCAAAGTAGGAGGCAAGAAGGTGAGGGAGGAGGGAGGAGGAGGTATGAGGGGAGGAGCTGGATGATGAGGAGCTACAGGGTGAGGATAAGAAAAAAGAAGAGTTATGAGGGGGGAGACAAGTGGAAGAAGAGGATGAGGAAACAAGGGGAGGAAAAGGATTAAACAAGAGAGGAAGAAGAGAAAAAGATGACCCACAATGGGAGCAAGAAGAGGATAAGGTGAGATGAGGAAGAAGAAGATGCACAAGAGGAGGAGACAAGAGGAAAAAGCGCAAGTGGAGAAAGAGTTAAAGGAGGAGCTACAAGAGGAGGAGGCTGTATAAAGTCTGTGCGCTCAGCTTTGGCTGGGCCTGTCAGTGTGAAGATGAGGGACCTCACAGAAGAAGGTGAGAAGGAAACTGAAGCCGGCCACCAGCAGCACTCACAGTTGCGGCAGAAGTTTTTCCCATCATCCTCCAGCACCGATATCTGACCCCGGACTTCTACACCTGCCATGTTGGTGTAGCGCAGAACCATGCGGAAGAGGTCTGGAGAGCCCACCCACACCGGCACCAGCACCTTGGACTGAACGCGCACCCAACAACACCAGGTGCCACAAGAGGGTGAAGAAAAGAGGACAAAAGACAAGTCATGAAGTCAAGAACACAAACCTGGGTGCAAGACGAGGTTAACAGACTACATCAGAGCTTTTCATTCGAGTTATTCAGGGCGGCTTGGTGTGGTGTCTCTGCCTCAAAGTGAAAAGCAATTACCTACTCCACTCCAGAGCAAATCTGAAAAGTGGAATACTTGTTTTCTTCATTTATATGTTCAGGGTTTGTGTCCTGACTGAGAAGAATATCGCACAGCATGAGCTGAGATGAGAGCCAATTAGCTATTTTGCACAACCCAAAGTTAAAAAAAAATTCACCCAATATATTTTGAAACAAACATCGTCCAGACCTAAATCCTAGCAGAAATAAATGTGGACTTGTTAGAAGATAGGTCCAGGCTTCTTGTCATACCATAGTCCTTAATGTCTTTTAAGCTTTAAATGAGAGATAGTATTAACAAAGATGGTAGTTTGGGGCAACATGTCTCAGTCATTTTGGGCTTAGTTGTCGCGTGCTATATAGAAAGAACGGACCCATGACAAATGCACCCCTTTCAACTTGGTACATGTAATCGAGAACTGTCAATCGGAGGACAAGTCTGGCTCTTGAGGAATTTGTTTGTTAGGTTTTGTTTGATTTAAAAGTTCCATAGTTGTTGCTGGAACAATGTCCACATTGCAGGACTGTTTTAAGTTATTTTATGCTTTCTTTTTTTTGTTCATTCAATTTAATCTTGAATTTTCAGTGTCAAGTGTAAAAAGTGTGTCCGTGGATGATGCACCGTCTCAGGCACAGTCACAGGTGTCAAATTCAAGGCCCGGGGGCCAGGTTTGGCCCACCACGTCATTTTGTGTGGCCTGGGAAAGCAAATCAAACATGTCAACTTCTACGATAATTGCTAAAATCTGTACCAAAATTTCAACTTCTCTTATGTAATAAATAAATGAGCTATTGTAAGGATTTTCTTATCAAATCCTTCATTACACTAACTTAAACAAACATTGAATGAACCATTATTTTTGACTTCTTTATACGTTTTCACAGTCATGACGGCCCTCCAAGGGAAACAATGTGGCCCACGCCAAAAATGAGTTTGACACCGCTGGGCTAAGTGGTGGCATGCTTCGGCTCCCCTGGAAGTAAGACCCAGCGCCCTGGAGGCATGCTGGTGTCGGGGGACAAAACAAAACGAAATTGCAAAGTGTGGCGACCCCCGGTGCCCAAGCTGGAGGTCCGGGCCCCCTGTAAGCGAGAAAAAGTTGATCGGGAAAATTCCCACATTCATTTTCCATGGGTGTTCAACCAAGGGCTCCAGTACCACCTTTGGTCATCAGGGGTGCTGTAGTAGGCATACCAGTTGGAGGGCCAAAAGGCCTACTGGCTCCGTTTCCCACAGTGTTTGAAAACATAATCTGTACATTCAGTATAAAGGGAAGCAGGAAAGTAAAAAAGACATTTGAGGCTGAAAATCGTGGCCTATGTGCCAGCAGTTCCTTAGGACTTCAATCTAAAGATCAAGTTCAGCTGGTGTGCAGTTAACCTAAAACACATCGGAGCCTTTTCAGTTTGTGAGGGCGATCCATGATCAGCTTCAAGCAGCGAAGTGTGAAGAGACACGGCTACAAAGAACATATCGTCACATTCCTGACCTGGATGGGGGACATTTGAGCATAACCCCTCCAGCTGAAGCCAGGGAATTCCACAGGGTCGTAGCCGAAGCGTACCGGCCGGCCATCCAACATGGTGCCCTCTTCCACCTCAAACTTGAGGTGGTGAAGATCAGGAAAATAATGATCCACAGCGGCTCTGCACACAAGGTCACATCACAAATGTATCGAATTAAACAAAGCATGGAAATGTGAGATCTCTGTTCTTAGCTGCTCTATGATTTACCAGTTTGTGTTCGTAAATGGGTTTGAACTCACAAGTTGCACTTGAGTCCATGTACGTTGGGTCGACAGTGACAGCGGCCGCGTCGCTCATCACATGATTGACCTTCGGAGCCACCGATATCACACTGGCACCCTGCATGCACAACGTAAGACAGCACCAGAGGTGTCAAGTAACCAAGTTAAAAGATTTGGTTACCTGATGAAAGATGACATTTGAGGTATTTCCATGGCGTACATACATAGTTTCAGACTACTTTGTACTTCTAATCCTTACATATGTTTCTCCCCGTTACAGACAAAAACTGCCTCATTAGTAAAAGGGTCATTCAATAAATAAGGTGAATTTTTCAGTGTAAGGACTTCTACTACAGATAGAAGCTTACTTTGAAGAAAAAATTTCAACGTGGTCTCCCAGCAATGTCACACACTTTTCCCATCTGTGCACAAGCTTCCATATTCCCTTAGGGTAAAAATCTTTGGACTGATGTCTCAGCCAGAAGACAATAACTCACCTTGGCAGCCAAAGTAGCTGTGCTCCTGCAGGTTGTAGAAGCCATCTTGGCATGCGGCGCAGGTGCTGCTGCAGATGTTTGGCTTACAGTGACACTGACCGCTGTCCTGTGGTTTTACAATTTGGAAATTGACCAATAAATTCACATAAAATGTTGCACAAAAATAATGGCAAACTTGCAGTGCTCACAACTTACTCACCTGTGCACACTCGGCAACACCGCTCAGCGTTCCTGCGATGTTACACTCACACTCTGTGCAGGAAGACACGCACACACACACACACACACACGCACACACGCACACACGCACACACGCACACACGCACACACACACACACACACACACACACACACACACACACACACACACACACACACACACACACACACACACACACACACACACACACACACACACACACACACACACACACACACACACACACACACACACGTCAGGTCCCAGCAATGAGTGAGGCTTTAAGTGTTCATAATATCTTAAGTCTTACTTGTGCAACCATCAAGAGAGTTGGGGGACAAGTTCCAGTACAGAGGTTTACAGCGGTCACAGGCCACGCCGTCAACGCCATCACGGCACTCACATTGGCCCTGAGAGGATGAATGTCAAGAGGAGGAGACAGTCAGTTTATATGATTTATTTTCACCAAAACAAGTGCAAAATATTAAAGTACTGTACAACATCTAAGCATACCTGTCAACTGATACGGTTTAGCCATAGTTCATACGGATTTTGTGGTGAATCTTACTATATGGCCGTATCGCACAAACCATACAGATTCTGACAATTTCCGTTTTTTTCCCCACCTAACAGGTAGTTCCGTTTGCTTTTGCCCAGAATGGTGCTAGTCTACTCGAATGATTTCAGTTCCAAAGTAAATACTGCTACACGTCTATTTTCTTTCTGTCCTCCCTTTCTATGTCACTGGAGATTTTATTAAAACCACCTGCTGAGGACAGCCTGGTGTTTTTTGGCTTGTGTCATGTTGCCGATTCCACTGGTTCGACACTCATTTCTGTCCTATTCCCCTTCCAGGACCTACAGTACATAACCTCTCCTGCTTTGTTGGCTTTCCCTCAAAGACTCCTTATCGATTATTGTTTGAAGATTGAAATAAAAAAATCCACATCAAAAATTTCCTCAATGTAAACAATGATGGATGAACACAAAAGGATTCAATAATTTTGCCTGATCTGTAGACTACAATGTTGTCCTTCATGGAACCTTGAGTAGACAAACGGGTTAACGGTGAAATGCTTATAAAGAGTTCCCTGTGCAGGCTCAACAACGCAGTGCCCACGGGCAGCAGGTAGCCCTCGAGGCCCAAATGAGTTGCCTGCGGGGTCCCCACTAAAAATAGCTCACCAGTGATGGGACATTGTGATTTTCTAGTAATGATGAACAATAAGAATATGAAAATGTCAACACTGGCGGAGACTTCTAGAAATAAAGAGTTGCACGTTGATATTGATGTTTCCAGATGATGAGATGTGAGATGAAAATTTATAACAACAACATCATCCACCAGTCCGTCTATTTTCAACACCGCTTATCTTGAACAGAATTATTTCCAGCAACATTATGATATGTCTTTTTTCAGAAGGGTGTAATCAAGCAGGTAGCCCTTTGCATTGATCGGTACTCAGGAAGTAGCTATCAGTAGCAAAAAGATTGGTGACCGCTGCTCTCGACAAAATCCTTGAAATATGAAAGTGATCTTAGTGGAACTCCCTGTGTGAAATCTAGATGAACCCCTTGTTGGGTGAAAGGGTTCTTTGTAGAATCTCTCATACGGGGTTCTCTGTGGAATGTTTCACAGTCGCTTCTGGGGATGCAACCCTGTATGTTGGGTTCGAGGTAGAGCCCTCTTGAAGGGTTCTAGGTGGATACCTTGATAAAGGGTTGTAACAGAGACCAAAAATGGTTCTATGAGGATGAGTATCTTATGTGGTTATAGGCAGCATTTTTACGTCTAAGAAAACACCTCTTTTTCACCAAAATACAGGAGCTTAAAAATTCAGGGAGTTTGGAGCATGTTAAGGTCACCAAAAAGGTTATTCATTTGTCGGAATAGTAATATACAAAACAATTTAATCTTTACAATGCTGCTAGAATGCTAAAAACTCACCACAGGAGGAGGAACGCCGTAGTGAATGGAACCAGCAGGATGACATGTGCCAGCTGGAAACACACGCGCACACACACACACACACACACACACACACACACACACACGTTATTTGTCTCGAGCAAGATCAGAAAGCCACGCTCAACAAACGATACTACTTTAAAAATGTATTCAACTACATTGTTAGTAGATGAATACCCATTGGATGAATGAACAGATAAAGACAGAAGAGAAATGACATTAGAGCCTATTTTCAGAGACGGTTCTCCGTCCTCTCCTACACCAGAAAACACCTTCTGTCAATTCGCTCATCTGATGGGGCTCGTTCAGGCGTGAGGTTCGCTTGGTAAAAAACAAACTTGATGGTGTCGTGCTAAGAGCCGAGCATGACTGCAAATTTACACAAGCAATTTTGTGTGTTTGATGAAACATGGCTTAAAAAAATCACCATGATACGCCAAGCCTCTTGGTCAACATCACTATCAGCGCCAACATTAATGAGCGCAATGCCCACGCATCCATCCACACAATGAGAGCAAGTGTTCACACCTAACCTAATTAAGATGCAATGAATGTATCTTTTTTAATTTGTTTTTTTTAATTTATGCGGGCGTTCGGACTAATTACCACCACCCTCATGTCTATGCCTGGCCCAAACGACTAAAGTACCGTCTGTCTCACCAGCTGCCTGCCCTACAGTAATAGGTCAACCCGTCCCACACATCTAAACTCTTGATCTTTGTTTTGGCAACAACTTAGAAAGCAGTATGCAGACCATAATGTCATTTATTTGCTGCATAAATTAAAGGCTGTAGTCAGAACCACTTCAGAAGCAAATGCTGTTACAGGTGCAGCTAAACCTTGTTTGAGGTACCGAACACAACCGGTTCAGCAAGTCCTTCATTTGTGAAAAATAAAAATATGCTTTTTTACAAACGCATATAGTAAAAACAGAAAAAGGTAAACACAATTAGTATTAGTATAAAGTATATGTGTTTTAATTGTAATAATAATAATAATAATAATAATAATACATCACATTTGTAAGCGCCTTTCACAACACTCAAGGACACTGTACAGCCAAGACCAATAGTAAAATACAGATAAAATAATAAATAAAAAAATAAAGATTTAAGGCGGGTAGGCAAGTCTGAACAGGTGGGTTTTGAGCTGGGTTTTGAATAAGGAAAGAGAGTCAATATTACGAATGTTGGGAGGAAGTGAGTTCCAGAGTTTGGGGCCAGAGCGACTGAAGCCTCTGCACCCCATTGTTACGAACTCGGGTAAACCGAGTTAGGGAGGGGGATCCAAAAAACGTAGACAAAAACAAGGTCTCCGATGTAAAGACAATTTAATGTCCAAATCGAAAATAAGCGAGAACATAAAGCGCTGGTCCACAATGAGGACCAGGAGGTAAATCAAAAACGACTAACAAAAGGAGCTTGCACAAAAGAGCAAGAAAAGGAAAGTAAAGCCACAAACTACGAACGAAAAACTATGTAACACTTTGTACACGCGAGAAAAGCCAGATCATCAAAACAAAATGGTACTTACACACAAACTTGGTACCGAGACTACACGCGAAAACACGACGAGGTCAAAAGCCACTATTCAATGAGCAACGAGGTAAGCAATGCCATAAACAATACTCCCACAACAGGTGTCGAACGTAGGAGTCCTTAAATAGTGTCTCTAATGATTAATGATTGCCAGCAGGTGTGCTAGAGAGACCGCTCCTGCCACCTGCTGGCCAGACCGAAAAACCGAAATGTGACACCCATTGTATTGAGACGGGCAGAGGGTAGAAAAAGGTGGAGGGAGGATGAGGACCTGAGTGAGCGAGAGGGAATGGAGATTTGAAGAAGATCTGACAGATAGGGGGGCGCAAGGTTATGGATGGCTTTGAATGTATAGAGAAGTATTTTGAAGTTGATTCTAAGTTTGACAGGAAGCCAGTCGAGCTGTCGGAGGATGGGGGTGATATGATGGAAGGAGGGGGTTCTCGTGATGATCTCGGCTGCTGAATTCTGAACAAGTTGAAGTTTATGAAGGAATTTTTGAAGGAATTGTGCACAAAATGAAGCAGCCAGTGATGGCCAAGCGGGCGTGTGATAACTAATTGATAGGTTGAGTCGTGTGTCTCAACCTCCATGGCAGAGGCTCCGTCGAACACCTGAGACTGATTCACCCCTGGTTGTTCCATCGAACCCAGGTTAAGAACCAGTGGTCTATATACAAGAAATGTGATACTTTTCTAAAAGCATTAGTCGGTGTTGTGGTAAGGCATGGGTACCGAGTCCCGTTTAGAATTGTTTAAAACTCTATACAATAAAATACAATACCATATTTCTTTCATTTTTTTTATTATTAATAGGCTCCAACCTTAACGGTTGTGTCAAGGCGGTTGGAGAAATGATTATGATTAATTTTCAATTGATATAGCGTACATGAACCCTATTTTGCTCCTTCTGCATCACTGATGTCGTTACGATATTTTCACTCAATTCAACCGTTCCACCGTCGGTAAAAGTTGTTTTTTTTTCCCAGTTTGGATTGTACAGTAATCCCTTGTTTATCGTGGTTAATGGGGATCAAAACCACCCGCGATGAAAAAAAAATCCGCGAAGTAGCGACCAATAAACATATACAGGTTACATTTTTTTTTGAAGTCTGAGAGAAGCTGCAAAACAACAGCGAGTCACATAGAGCAACATATACAGTACTGTACTCTATGTATATGGATTTTTTTAATTAATACGTTTGAAAAAATGTGTGATGCACTTCAGCCGCGATAAACGAACCGCGAAATAGCGAGGGATATTGCCTGTCGACTGGAGAGGGAAGAAGTGATGAGGTTGCAATGTCGCAGTCAATCATTAAAATATTAGGGAGAAACACAAGCAAGCTTAACAAACATAGAAAGTGTGCATCTCACCTCACAAGTGTTTTTTGCGACCCGACAGCATGAGTCGTGTTGCTCAACACAAGATTTCTTTTACACGAAATAATTGTTTATGTAAAGCCCTCTTCCTCAACTGGCGGACCGCGATCCACGACCGGACCGCCGACCTCCTCTGTCCGGACCGCCGACCTCCTCTGTCCGGACCTCCTCTGTCCGGACCCTCGGCAAATTGTATAAAATAATTTATAAATTGATTTTTACGTTATACATTTTATATTTGTGGACTATAATCTGCGCATTACCGCAATCGCTTGTTAAAATTATCCGTTGTATTCTTTGCGTGCACTAACAGATGTAATGCAGAGGACCGCGTCAGCGCGACTTTGTGTGTATAATGTTTGACTCACTCGAGACCTTGCCTGAGCAGGGCATGTCGGCAATAACGATGCGCTGATTGGCTCCTCTGAACTTAAGGTGTGTCCATACATATGCGTAAGCATATACGATGCGCTGATTGGCTCCTCTGAACTTAAGGTGTGTCCATACATAAGCGTCAGCACGCATTCAAAATGGATGATTGTGTCAGGAAACCGACGCATGCGCGACGCCACAGTGTGCTCACAGCTTCAGCCCAGGAGAGCCGCACACAGACAATTAGACAAAACGAATCGCGGGAGGTTTCGATTGTGTGCAGTTCTGCTGCCGTCTACTTTGCAGCTGTTTAATAGCAGAACAACGCAACATGGTAAATGAACATCCCAATGGCGTCCTCAAATAATATTTGCATGCCTCAGACATTGCATTCACTTATAGTGGAAGAAAAGCACTGCACATTCCTGTGCTCCCTTGTGTCAGTATTGAAAATGGTTCTTAATTCCTCTTCTGATATATTTTTTAAGTGATTTCAGAAGGGATGTGAAGAGGGGAATTGTACAAATGAAAAGGATATTTTTGTTTTTATGTTTAGTATTTATTTTGGGAAAATTAGTATTTTGTTTTCTTTTTGTTAAATTAATGGGAAAATTACAACTACTGTTTAACAAAGTTAAAATAAAAATGTCTTATTTCCCTAAAAGAGCTATTTCTATTATTAAGCAGGTACAACTTAACAAAATAAAAGAGTTCCTGTGCCTCAACACAGTACCCCTCATTATTTGCTGTGTACTGGCAAAGTGAAAGGCCACTCCTATCCTGTCTGGAAGAAATCAAAACCTGGATGGCACAAAATTTCTTGAAATTCAATGAAAAGAAGACAGGTGATATTGTTTGGTCCCAATAGCCCTTGTACATTCCATCCTGTAGACTTGGGCCCCCTGTCTCCTTATCTGCAATCAACGGTCTCAAACTTGGGCCTTAAACTGGACAGTGATTTCAAACTCGATCGGCAAATTGGTGCTGTTGTTAAATCAAGCTTCTTTCACCTTAGACAGCTGGCCAAAATAAAACCTCTCCTCTCACATGAACACTTTGAGACAGTAATTCATGCCTTTGTCACATCCCGGCTGGATTACTGCAATGCCCTTTACTTTGGAGTCAGCCAGTCCTCCATTAAGCGCCTTCAGCTGGTCCAGAATGCCGCTGCTCGCCTCTTGACAGGTACTCGTAAGAGGGAGCATATAACTCCTACTCTGGCATCCCTTCACTGGCTCCCCATTCATTTTAGAGTTATTTTCAAAATCCTCCTCTTTGTTTTCAAATCTCTGAATAATCTCGCGCCACCTTACCTCTCTGAGCTCATCCGCCCCTACACACCTGCCCGGCGCCTCAGGTCTGTGGACCAGTCCTTGTTAGAAGTACCAAGAACTAAACTGAGGCTCAGAGGGGATCGAGCCTTTTCTGTTTCCCTCTCTCTGGAATGACCTCCCACTGAACATTCGGCAAGCCTCCTCGCTGCCCATCTTTAAAGCCCTCCTCAAAACTCACTTGTATTCTTTGGCGTTCGACTCAGCATGACTTAGATTTGCTCTTGATTTTACTGCTCGGTGCTTTCTACCGCCTTTATTACCGATTGGTCTTACTGTTTATTGTGTATGTTAAATCGCTCCATGTACAGCACTTTGTATGCAGCGATGGCTGTTTGAAAGTGCTTTATAAATACTGTTGACTTGACTTGACTTGAATAATTGTTATTTTCATGCACCCCATTATTGGTTGGTTGTGAGGAGTGTTGATTTGTATAAGCTTAGCTTATGACCGCCGTGCATGGGACCGGACCTTGGTCTTATTAAAAAAAAAAAAAGTGGACCGACAGCATTTCTAGTTGAGGACCACTGATGTAAAGTTTAACAGTACAATAGAGATTTGTTCAAATAATTTTTTTACATTTATGTCAATGTAGATACAAGAAAAAAAAAGAAAATGTGAGCTCTGATAGTTTTGTTTCTGTGTTTTTCTAAACAAAAAAGTATTGATGAATACTGTTGTTAAGTGCATCAGATCGATAAGCATCCCCTTTAAGTGAAGCCGTATTGACAAAATCTTATCGATGTGGATCCCTGGTTGTGTTCATGAGCTACATTTTTTTCTGTTACCAATAAAAAAAAGGTAGATGACAATCAGGAATGTGATGAAATCTGTAGAAGGTGTGGGTCTCCTCAAAAACCAAAAATGATAACTTCTCAAAACTAATCTCTCTTTACTCAAGGAGAAACTTCAGACACAAGTGCAAACAAACCAGAATATTTTCGGCCCATTTCGTAGCCTTTGTATTATGTAAAACATTGGAAAGTAAAATTATTTCTGCTGATCTCTTGACCTGTACAGTGGCTGGTGAATGAGACCCTTGACAGTTTGTCTGTAAATGGGAAAGAGGTAATGACAATGTTGCGCTGACCAATCTTTATGTAAAAGCAAAATATCTCTTGATTGCCAAAGCATATGCTACAAGGTGTCAAACTCATTTTTGGTGCGGGCCACATTTTAGTTTCCATTTGACTTGGAGGGCCATTGTGACTGAAACCATTGAAGAAGTCAAGAATAACTGTTGATTCAAATATTGTTGAGGTTACTATCATGGGGGGTTTGGCATCAAAAAAAATGTTTAGAATATATCTCTTATTTATAACATGTGAGAATTCAAAATGTCGGTAGACATTTTAGAAAGGATCATAGAAGTTGACATCTTTGAGCTGCTTTTGCGGGCCACATAAAATGACGTGGCGGGCCAGATATGCCCCCCAGGCCTAGAGTTTGACACCTGTGTGCTACAGTAACGTTCTTAGACTTCTAATGCAGCACATTGCAAAGTACAGCAAATTGCACATGCTTCGAAACAGCTATCAGATTTCAAGATTGAAAGGGGACTGATGCTTTGAATCAGAGAAATCTTGGCCCCTCAGGTTTTTTTTTTTTGTTTGTCGTTTTTTTTTTTTTTGGTACAATATTTGGTCAGAACAGTTCAGCGCCGGCTTTCTCTCGATGAATTGGCAGTTAGTGAATAAAAAAAATGGGTTAAATATTCAGAAATGGCTCTAGGCAGAAATACAAATTGGACTTTTTTTGTCGAGTGTTGAATCATGGTACCAGCTAGAAAACAACAACAACTACATAAAAAGGAGATTGTTGCTCATCTAAAGCAGGAAATGATGACTGAGAGTTTCACATGAGGACCAGCTTGTTAAAACTGGAAAACTTCTCAAAAAATATCTGAGTGTAGTCGTTGACAGTCACTTGATGTTTATTCTTTTTGCCAACCCGAACAGACATCATGCATGCGGTTCAATTGGAATACGCTAGCTGCGTCCGGCCTGCGCATGTTCTGTCTTGACGTAAATGCGTAATGACGTCGACGTTCACGCACTTGAAAATGGCATGTTCCTTCCATGACTTTTTATCAAGCCGTTTAAAAGCTTTAAAAAAATTAAAACAATGTGTGCCCCACAAGTGGCTGGCGACCAGTTCAGAGTGTAGTCCGCTTTTCCCCCAACTGGGTTAGGGTCCAGCAACCCCCAGTGTCCTGATACAGGACAGCAGGGCCCAAGTGTACATGACAATTGTAACTACACTGCGAATCAGACAGGCGTCAGAACTCCATCTTGATAAGTCACAAGATGTTTTCATTAATTGGCACGTCACACAGCTGGAAATGGGCTGTTTTCATTCATGTGGTCGAGCATATAATCGGCAGATCAAAATAGAGCACATTGCCACAGTTGACTGGAGAACTTCATTCATGACCAAAAAAACAAAAAAAATTAAAAAATAAAAAAGGATGTAAACCTCGTATATAATCCCTGAAAACCCACCTTACAGGACGAGCAGAAAGGTCAGATAAACCTGGCAGAGAGCTTTCATTTCATTATTGTTAGGTGGAGTTTATCAAGTCTGAGAGGCGCTACAGCATTAATTAAAAAATATGTTGTCCAGCAGTTTTTGGGCAACAAATGACTTCTGGTTGTCATGTTTGACAAATAAGGGCACTGAGTGAAGATGTAGATTGCGATCTTAGCTTCTTGCAATCACTGCTCATGAAATAATAATTCTCAGTTGTGTATTTTTGGCGGGGAGGGGGAATGGGGAGTTGGGGGGGGGGGGTCAGGACATGAAGATGGCCTGATCAAGGAGCCTTGTGTGAACAAAGTGCTTTGATTTTAAATTTGTGGTGTGTGACAAGAAGGAGTGAAAATTAATTATTTTATTTTATTTTGTATGACGTTATCAAAAGAAAGACGGACAGTGAGTTATGTTGTTGTTGTGTTTTGTGTGAATGTGTGTGTGTGTGTGTGTGTGTGTGTGTGTGTGTGTTTACCTTGACAGTTTGGAAAGCCATAGCTGTCGCGAGCGCAGCTGTCACAGCGTAGGCCACGAATGTTGTGCAGACACACACACTGACCGGTCACTTGATCACAGCTATTATAGCGAGAACCTTCTGTGGAACACTGGCATGCTGCAAAACACACAGACACCCACATGCGCGCACACACACGGACATGGACACACACACACACACACACACACACACAAAACGGTTGAGGCTATCAATTAAAAAACGAACAAACAAAAAAATCGCCCAGCACTCACGTGTGCAGCTGGGGTAGCCATAGTAACCGGGCGCACACTGGTCACATGAAGCCCCGCTGTAGTTAGGTCGGCAGTGGCACTGTCCCAACGCCGTGCAGCTGGTCTCATATGAGGTGCGAGGGTCACACGTGCACACTGCAATAACGACTGAACACTTGATTTTGACACCTCAACATATGAAGCACTCAATATCGAGGCATTGTTGTGCTCCATGTCCTAGTCATCCGTGCATGCTCAACGTCTATACTGTATTCCTTGGTCAGTGTAGATCAGGGGTGGCCATTAGGTAGATCCTGATCTACTGGTAGATCTAATACAGGTCCCAAGTAGATCCGAGGAGTGTCGAGGAGAAAAAAAACAAACAACCATTTGTGTGTCTTTGTACATGTTAATAATATATTTTTTAATATATTTTTTGTGTTATTGTACACTGCACCCTAATCATCTTATCAGTCTAATTTTCACCCAAAAAATATTTAAAAATAAAATAAATCTTGAGGTAAATCAGGTAAATCTTGAATTTATGATGGTGCGTGATTACGTCACCGGAAGTTGTTAGCTCTCAACACTCTGCAATTGCAGCTTGTGATCAGAACTGTTGCGCTCTATCTTTTATCATCATTATTCTCATTCAGAGTTTGCTTCGTGTACAATTCACCGAGGGTACGAGTAAAGAATAGGAATCTAGGAGGGCCCAGGGAAGCACTTTAAAACGGTACGTGTGAGCTACGATAGTTAACAGGCTGCAAAAGTGCATGCCTCAGTTTCAGGCGGTTACTCATCAGGGTGTGTGTGTGTGTGTGTGCCGGTAAGGGTAGATCGGGAGGTTAGTTGATCGAAAAGTAGATCTTCGATCCAAAAGGTTTGAGCAGCCCTGGTGTAGATCGATGTCCTAAGTCTACATGTGAGTCCATGTCTTAGGTCCAAGTCTTGGGTTCATGCCCACCGTGCCTGCTTGGGTCCATTTCTGAGCAGCTCCATGGGATGTGAGACTGATGTCTTGGAATGTTGAAATGCAGAAGTGGGGTGAGATGAGGTCTATTTTGGCGTGCTGGGATGTCACATGAATGTGTATTTGTGATAGTGTGTGAGTGGCAACATCCAGTGCTGGTCTGTCTATTCATCTTTTACTGTGCTGTCGGATGTTTCTGTTGGGCATCTTTGATGTGTTGCAGCTTCTTTCCTTCTTTCCAAATTTGAGGACCAATAAGGAACCTTAACCTTGTGTCCTATGCCCTTGCATAATTATAGCTATGCAAGTTGTTGAGTGCAACTGCTTGCCCCCCCATGTCCCCGGGCAGGGGTGGCCAACTAGTCAGAGACTAAGAGGCTTTTTTTTTTTTTACTGTGTTACTGCAAACAGCCACATCGTACACATGGGCACACATAGCTTCCCATCCGTTCTTTACACAGAGAGAGAGAGAGAGAGAGAGAGACCTCTGCTCAGCCAGATTTCTTGTAAACATCACACACAAACATGACAGAAATTTACTCCGACAGTAATAAGACCACAGGCCAGTCATTTTCAACAATGAGCACTGTGTGCACTGTCTCACACACACAAACTCTCAGTTCAACCGAGTTCAAAAAACTATATAATGTTTTTCTCTTACTATGCATGTTGCTTAGCACCTTAATGCAGGGACTTCTGGCATTCCTTCTCTTGAACAATGCTCTTCAAATCAGATGAATGAAACCAAACACACAGACAGACAAATCTCACCCCCACCCCCCAACCCCCAACCCCTCGTGGTCGACTTGGGACCAGTCCGAAGGCTCCCGGTCGATTACGATCGACATATAGGGCACCCCTGCCTTAAAATCAGAGGTAATTTGCTGATTATCTGAGCACTTAACGCAATTGGTTGCGCATGAGCGGTGACGTAAAGGTCAAAATTCAGTTGTCATCTGACTGATTGCCCTTATGTCAATCAAGTCATGGGATTGATGATAGGCTGACATCATAAATTCTGATGTATGCCATTGTTTGAATGACAGCGCCACCGCCAAGGCGTTTTCAACGCTTGTCATGTGAAAGCCCGGGAGCCGCACTGAACCAGCCAAAGATCCTGTCCTAGTTCCATGCTCTACTTCATCCATCCATCCCACCATCCATCCATTTTCTCATTCGTGTGTCCTAAGAAGGGTCGCTGGCGTGCTGACGCCAATCCCAGCAGTTTTCCGGCAGGAGGCGGGGTACACTCTGATCTGGTTGCCATCCAATTGCAGGGCATACATGGACGAACAACCATTTGCACTCACAATTACACCGAGTGACAATTAAGGGACACAGGAAGGCTGGAGCCAGAATGGAACCCTGCGCCTCTATTCTGTGCTAACTTGTCGACCACCATACCACCCGTCCTAGTTCATATCCTCGTTTCAGTGCTTCGTCCATTTAAATACTACATCAAAGTCATAGATGTGGTCCAGATATGAAAGCATATGTGTATATTGACATATAACCTTGACAATTGGGGTAAGAGTGGAATCCAGATCGGCACCGTTCACACCGAGGACCCTGGAATTCAGCTTTGCATAGACAGCGACCGGATGGGTCGCACACCTCAGGCAGCGAGCCCACAGAACTGCAACCGCACACTGTGGATAGCACAACACAACACAGGTTTCCATGATGCTATTCTAACATTTGATGCCATCAAAAGACACAACACAACAATTTGATGCAAACACATCAGATAGCCTGTGACTCACGTTGACACAGTGGGTAGTTGAAGTAGCCTTGTGCACACTGTTCACAATTGTAACCGTGGAAACCACTGCGACACACATGGTGACCCAGTAGCGTGTCACAGGAACCATCCAGGCAACCGGGACCTGAACATTGACACGCTGCGCATACACGCACACAAACACAAACAAACGACGGAATCAGCAGAATGGTGTTTTGTAAGTGAATCTACTTACAATGACAAAGAGTTTAAAGAAACACTGTTGACACAGCTGTGTGTATATCCTGGGTGGCAGGTCACATAAACCAATTATTCAAGAGACACCTCTGATTGCATTTTTGTCAATATTTAGGTGTGAGAGTGTGTGCGCCTGCTTGTCTGGGAATGTGTGTGCGTGTGGGTGTTAAAAGTTTTTCCGCCGGGGAATGCTACTCCACTGCCTTCTGCTCACATAGGCTTGCATGACCATGTCGAGATTCAAGTGGGAGCCCATGGCTGGCCTTGATGTTCTCACCCTGGCAGTTGAGTCCATGGAAACCCGGCGCACACATGTCACAGTGGTCACCAGTGAAGCCAGGCTTGCACAAGCATATTCTGCTTTGAGGATCGGGTCTGCATGAGTTGTCAATAGTGCCAGCTGCGCTACACTCACAATCTGGGCAAAAAAACAAAACAAACAAAAAACAAAACAAAACTGTAGATTTTGTTGAAATTCCAAACACAAGATCTGTTACTAATCTAGTTGGAGCTTTGTTTTGTGAGAAGAGAATCTGGGGAACACAAACTGTGTAAGATACAACATGAAAATGTGGCATAAAGTGATGGGAAAGTAAGTATGAGAGGCAATATGTAACCGAAAAGAAAGAGCACACATGGCACAGAAAAAAGACATTTTATGTTCTTGAGGACATAAAATTTTCTGTGATAGTGGTCATGCACCACCATAGGTTAAAGGCGACCCACTTTTTCATTTATATACAGTATATATACTGTCAGTTTAGCGCGTATTTATTGGCATTAATTTAAATTAATTTTAACGGGATAAAAAAAAATTCTCGCGAGATTAACGTGGCACAGTCACAGCGGATGTTATGTTGCTCTATAAATAATCCAGAAACAAAACAACAAGCTTGCTGCACAGGTCCACGCACGTTTGTTTTGCCAGCCACGGCAGCGCGAGAAACCGAAAACGGATACTTAAAGAGTTTATGAATGGAAAGTTTACTTTTAAAAAGTTGCCAGATTATTCCACTGACAAGACCAAAGTTAGCTGAATGTTTTGCAGTCGTAAACTGAACTATCATCATAGCACGTCGTGTCTGAAATACCACTTAATGGCCAAGCACACAGTTGACGTGAGCACTCCACCCCCTCGTCTCAGACAGACAGCTATGCATCATTTCAAAGCGAAGAAAATGGATGACACGACAAAGAACAAATTTGCTGAAGCCACAGCTAAATGTATGGCTACTGCATGCAAGCCTGTCAACATTGTCCACAGCTCGACCCAAGATTAAATCATTCGCATTGCATTTATCGACTCCGCTCCAGATTGCCAGCGAGCGCCTCCATTACAAGCTGTGTACAGAGATTGTACGTAGTGGAGAAGGCTAAGGTACACCAAGCGGGAGAAGACACTGTTTCAGGAGAGAAATAAGAGACTAGGTTGACGAGCCTCTGGTGAATAAAGAGCGGGTAGCCTGCCAAATACGATGTATGCCACTGACGCGATTGTTAATTGTTTGGAACTATTTTGTGTGGAAGATTACTGTGTTCCGTGTCCATATAAATAATGGGGTGGAGCTTCTCTGTGTTCGTCTGACAGCAACGGTGCGCTGAGGCACGTCGAGAGTTCAGCGGTGCAGTGGTAGCCACTTAGCGAACACACTGAAAATAAAACGTCTCCAGTGTTGTCATCGAACCAAGTGTAGTCATCCGGAATGATGTATAAACAAAACCGTAGAGAGACTTCAGCGCAAGAAGGACCAACAGAAGCAACGTAGCCTGACTGTTGTCTTCAAAGCAAACTTGAGAAAAACAAAGTATGCAACCATGGCTTAAATCCACTATAGGCTGAGTACTAGTTTACCACAGATGTGCACTTAATAATAATGTTATATTGCTCTGTTTTGATTCCATAAAAAGAGCTGTTAAAGCAGCTGTTGTGTGACAAAATATTTTTTTCACTGTTGTTGATGGACAGTAATATTGTGTGAGAGATTATGTGTGAATAACTGCTCCAAGTGAAAAATGTTCATGTAAAATTGAAAATTGAAATTGTTATTTCAGTAAATATTTGCATTTTGCACATAGAAAACTGATTCATGATTCCATGTTGATGAGAGCATTAAAATGGGGAAAAATAGGACAAAAAAATACAAAAGAAAATTCAGAAATGATAAAAATGCCTGAGTAATCACGACTAATTTTCAGTGAATTTGAGTTAATTATGATCGTTGCATTTTTAATTAGATAAATAATTTAATCCTTTGACAGCTCTAAATATACGTGGGCCATGAATTTGTGACGCAAACCAAAGCTCAGAACGTACTGCCTCATAACGGATAGCTATAATACTGGTATTTATTTATTCACTCTTACTCCAGAGGAGAAAAGAACTATTGTCTTTTGGCTCTTGTGTAATCTGAGGGAAGTCGAAAATGAAATTCATTTTTTATTTTATTGTACCATGTTCGAGGGTCATTGAATAAATATGGTGATTTTTTTGGGGGGGGTATAAGGATTTCTAATACAGATAGAAGCTTACATTTTTTGTGACGAAGTGTTGTGAGCAACTGGCTGAGACAAAGATTTTTGCGCTGAGGGAATATGGAAGCTTGTGCACAGATGGGAAAAGTGTGAGACTGTACTGGGAGACTACGTTAAAAAAAAAAAGTAAGCTTAACCTTATTTATTCAATGACCATGGTTTGATGATTTGAGGACCATACTCATGAATAAAATGTCCAGGATCTGTGATTACATTTCTGAACTTGTTGATGAGTATGAACTCTACTTTTAAAAGTGGCAGAGGTCTATTTGCGCTCGCGGATTTTGTGCAACAAACATGGGAGAGAAGGCAATCTCATAATTTTTTTTTTTTTAAATGTGTTTGGTCGACAATAATATTTCTTTGTTTGTATGTATTTGTCATGCTAACAACCAAGTATGACACTGTCAATGACAATGAGTTTATTTTCGTATTTTACTGTCGATGTCCATGTGGGTTGGGCTTTGCTGCATGATATGTCAATAAAGCTATCTATTTATTTGATGAATATAATACTTACTAATGATCTCTCCGGCTGGTTTGGCCTCACCATTGTTGTTGCTTGGATACGTGGGGAAAACTGCTGCTGACCGACAGACAAATGGGCACACATGAGCAATTGATGTCATTTATCCCGTAAATCGTGTTAATCAGAAAGAGAGCCTTACGGTAACACTCTGGGAAGTTGACAAAGCCATCAGCACACTGGTCGCAGTTGTCACCAGCGTATTTTTCTTTGCAGAAGCATCTTCCCGTTTTGTCCTCACACGTCCCGTCCATGAACAGAGAGTCACAGTCACAGGCTGACAAGTGCACACGCGCGCGCACACACACACACACACACACACACACACACACACACACACACACACACACACACACACACACACACACACACACACACACACACACACGCACACACACACACACACACACACACACACACACAATGAGATGGGATAGATAAATAAATCAAGATTTAGAACAGATGTCAGTTTGGCACAGAGCAAGAATAGCCATAATAGGCATGCCGAAACATACAATTGCGCTTAAGCAATAGTCCGCAGACTAGTCCCGAGTCGACTTCGAGAGGTGTTGGTGAAAATGGAAAAAGATTAGTGTGCCGTTTTTCACAAAAATCAGCTCACTTAATATTTTAACATTATTAAAGTAGTCTGATTGTCCTGTATATATCATATCATTCCAAATTCACCAAAAATCAGTAGGACTGCTCACGTTGTAGCGCAGGGTTGTATATTACCCAATCTAAGCGCAACTAAGACATGTCTACCATCTTTGGGGTGACAGGTGATATTGCAATTTAAAAGTACAGTGGACACATGCATATTCCCAATCCGGCAACTGCAGTCTTTCCGGGATTTATTTATTTATTTTTGTCCCAGTTTACTTGGTTCTCATGAATAAGGGTGTTGAATGTGTATCAGCTTTTTGATGAATTTAGGGGCTTGTTCATTCTAAAAAGAAAAAACAATTATTATGTCTTAGCACCAGCCCCTCCCAATCAAGAAAAGGACTGGGTCCTCCAATTCATTTTTTTTACACCCAAAAAGTATACAGTGGTACCTCTACTTACGAACGTCTCTTCATACGAAATTTTCAAGTTAAGAAACGCCTCAACGGGAAAATATTGCCTCTTGTTACGAAAGAAATTTCAAGAGATGAAAGGTAAAAATACAGTATGGGCTGCTACTCGCAGCTCCGAGGTTCCTGAACGCAACACATTTACAGCTGCTCTCCCATTGGGTATTACCTGACATCTTCACAGCATCCCATTGGCTAAGAGGGACCTCTACCATAAGTGTGTGTGTGTGTGTGTGTGTGTGTGTGTGTGTGTGTGTGTGTGTGTGTGTGTGTGTGTGTGTGTGTGTGTGCTCATCATTCGCCCCTCGGGCCATGAGCCGTTCCGATAGTTTTATGTAAATGTGAGTCACGCAGAAAAAAAGTGTTCACCAGTCGGGTGATCGCTCACGATGCTGGTGTCGGCCTTGGACATTTTTGAAGGATTGTTAAAAGCCGACAAAAGCAAACGTGCTTGGACAACGTTCTTTAAGTTCTTTACAAAATGTCAGGCAAAAGCCAATTCTGAATGGATTAGGGCATTTAAAACCAGAACCAATGAATTTCATAAGTAGAGGTACCACTGTAGTTTTATTTCAAATTCTGTAACATTTTGTTTTTCATCTCCAACTATTCATATTAACCCTGTTCCTTTTGTCATTAAATCAGCACCCTCCAGCTATTCGCGTTTGTCAATTTGTGCTTAATTTTGTCAATTTCTCATCGTAAATTAAGTTTCCCTAGTCACCCCATGTCAAGACCAGCTGGGGGGATGTCTGACAAGTTCAAGTAACTACCAACTAGCATTACGAGTAAAATCACATGATCTTATTGCTGGAGATAGTAAATCCTTTCCGTGGCAGATTCCAAATGCTAAAGTATCGACAAAGCTGGAGCTTCTTGCAGTTCGCGGCGGCAGCAAACTTAATGACATATGTCAAACACTAGTTGCCTTGACTACTACTACCAGTGTTGTGCCCAAGGACCGGCAACCCGAGGCCAAGGTCAAGGCCAAGGACTTGACTCCGAAGCCAAGGCCAACGGCCAAGGACTTGGAAAATTTTCCGGGGCAAGGCCAAGGACTTGAGAAATTTTCCAAGGCCAAGGACCAAGGACTTGCCTTCGAGGCCAAGGCCAAGGACCAAAGACTGATTTTGAAACTAAGCCTAGCTGAGGACATGTATAAAACAATGCTATCATACCACTTGGCAGGTCTTCATGATTTGCAACACCCCTCCATCATAACCCTTTGCACTCCCTAACGCTTGAATGAAGTGTTTTTATTCAAAGAGTAGAACAGTCAGGGTACGTGTTATTTATACTGAGAAAAATAAAATAAAATCATATGGTATACATTTTTGAATTAATGTTTTTGTGCAGTAGTTTCTTAATATGAAGTAAATCAACACTCAACAGGCATGACGTGGCACGGAACACAAGTTGAGAAATGACTTTGCATAGAAGTCAATCACTGACTGCAGAAAAAGCGTTAATCTCTCAGTGAGAATTTTACAGTTTACCGGCAGCGAGTCCCAGGGACTCGCTGATCAGAGAAGTACGAGTGCCATTATGGATTGAGAGAGTCCCAAATTTCGAATTCTGAAAGGATCTATCTATTCAATTGCATATGATAATAACACAAACAACAACATATACATACAATGATAAACAAATTCTGCAAAAATTTAAATAATTCAGGAGCAGGCCTGAGGATTTCGGAAATTCATGGTAACCGTTTTTCGGTTCCGTCGGATTACCCAATGAGAAACCACGATTAAAAATGTTGGGTTCCGTAAACGTTCATCATGGGAACCCATTTTTCTATTTTGACTGATAATCAGGAATTCTGAAACTCAAAAGTATAAAGTTTCAAGGGTCAATGTTTGAAAACGATGCATTAACAATGAACATTACATCAGCAGCTGTGTACTCCAGGTTTATTCCAAAAAATAAATGGATCATAAACTGGTGTACTCATGTGGCATCATCAGAGTATTTTTTCCAATCTCACACTGCAAAGATTAATGTAATCATTAATAAAGGTCAGTATTAAGTATTGAATTTAACACACGTCATTATTAGTTCGACCAACAGTTAACATTAGCATTACTACACCGTGTGACAAATGTTTTATTCATAAAGTTACCATGCTACAACCAGTAAATTATAGAATAACCAATACTGTTTCATAATATTTTTCACAGCGATTAGCCTCCAAATCTAATGACCAATTTGCCTCGTAATCGTGCCTCACGTCGTATTTCGCTTTCACCTTCTTTGCATACATCAACAGGTGAGTTTAGTGATATACCCCCTTTGGACGATTCATTCGACAAATCAGACAAGCATTCCCATTTCTTAAATATCGTAATTTGTAGACCTAGGTGAATTTTTTTGGCCGCCATCTCAAACTTTCATCCGCGCGATTCCTCAGTTTGCGGACTAAAATAACAACCCGCATGCACACATAACGTCATCTGTTGTGCCCCCCCCTCCACACCCAACAATGAAAACAAAACAAAACGACAGTAAATTAGAAGAAACACACTCACACACCACACCACATCACAAACACACATACAGGTGCAGTGAAATCGCGTGGATCACACAGTCAATTCAAGTGCGGGGACTTTTATAATTAAA